>NW_028322241.1:13303864-13964637 GCF_059928025.1 Delphinapterus leucas | reverse complement strand
TCATTGTAGTGCGGATTTCCATTTCTCGAGTGCTTGGTTGGCCAAAAAGGGCATATGTGTTTTTTCCTGAATATATTCAGGAAAAAATGTGCACGCACTTTTGTCCAAGTGCATCAGTGTCAAAGATCTGCCGCTTTTCACATGCTTTAAATGCAATTCCAATCTACCTCCTGAAATATGATTCCTGCAATTCTGCCTCATTTTCAAGTCCTCTTTGCAGACTTACTTCCATATAATTTTGCCAATAGCTGTCATTTATAACACTGCAGGTTTGTGAATTACAGTGCCCGTGATTTCCTTTCTTAACTCGTTTCCTTGAAAACTGGCCACAGAACCGCAGGTTTGCTTCAGGCCGTAATCAGGGTCCGGCACGGCACTCTGAGACTTTAGTTCATTCCACTTCCTGGTGGGAAATTAGAGTTAAATGTGCCCCTCCAGACACCTGCCTCACTCCTAGCCCCTTGGTGATGTGTGTCCTGTGGTTTGAGGCCACATGTGCTGGGTTCCTCACCTTTGGCTGATGTGGCCCCACTGGTGTGAGGACACTCCTGCCTGCTTCCCATCCCCTTGGTGATGTGGGCCCTCCGGTGAGAGTCTGATCCTGGTTGGGTTCCTCACACTTCTGTGAGGTGGGCCCTCTTCTCTGAGGTCACTCCTGCCTGGCTGGCACACCCCGCCTTGGCGACGTCGGCCCTCTGGTGGGATTTGGTGCCTGCTGGGTATCTCCTCCCCTCGGTAATGAGGGCCCTCTGGCGTCAGACCCTAACTCCTGGGCTCCCAATATTTTCTGATATGCGCCCTGTGGTTCGAGTACACTCCTGCCAGGTTCCCAACCCCATGGGAATGTGGGCCTTCTGCTCTGAGGTCCCAACCGTGGGTTGCTCAGTTTCATGATGAGGGCCCTCTGCTGTGAGTTCTCTCCGGCCTGGATCCCATAGCCTCGCTGCTCCTGGCCACCTGCTGGGAGGTTACAACTGCGGGATTCCTCACCTTTTTTCTTCTATGGGCCCTCTGTTTTGAGACTCCTCCGGCCTGCCTCACTCCCAGCCCCTTGGTGATGTGTGTCCTCTGGTTTGAGGCCACGTATGCTGGGTCCCTCCTCGCCTTTCGATGATGTGGCCCCACTGGTGTGAGGACACTCCTGCCTGGTTCCTATCCCCTTGATGATGTGGGCCCTCTGGTGAGAGTCTGATCCTGCCTGGGTTCTTCACCCTTCTGTGAGGGGGGCCCTCTGCTGTGAGGTCACTCCTGCCTGGCTGGCACACCCCACCTGGGCAACATCGGCCCTCTTGTGGCAGTTGGAGCCTGCTGGGAACCTCCCCTCGGTGATGGGGGCCCTCTTGCCTCAGGCCCTAACTGCTGGGTACCCACATTTTCTGATACGTGCTAAGTGGTGCGAGGACACTCCTGCGAGGTTCCCATCCCCATGGGCATGTGGGCCTTCTGCTCTAAGGTCCCAACACCTGTGTTGTTCACCGTTTCATGATGTTGGCTCTCTGGTGTTAGTTCACCCAGGCCTAGATCCCATAGCCTCTGTGCTCTGAGCGGCCTGCTGGGAGGTTCCTACTGCTGGATTCCTTACCTTTTATTCTTTGGGTCCTGTGTTTTCATGCTCCTACTTCCTGACTCACTCCCAGCCCATTTGTGATGTAGGTCCTATTTTTTAAGGCCACATGTACCAGTTTCCTCACCTTTATTGATGTGGCCCCACTGGTGTGAGGACACTCCTGCCTGGTTCCCATCCCCTTGGTGATGGGGGCCCTCTGGTGAGAGTCTGATCCTGTCTGGATTCCTCACACTTCTGTGAGGTGGGCCCTCTGCTGTGAGGTAACTCCTGCCTGGCTTGCTCCCATTGCCTTGGTGACGTCGGCCCTCTGGTGGCATTTGGAGCCTGCTGGTAGCCTCCTCTCCTCCGTGATGAGGGCCCTCTGGCGCCAGGCCATAACTGCTGGGTTCCCACATTTTCTGATACGTGCTAAGTTGTGCGAGGACACTCCTGCGAGGTTCCCATCCCCATGGGGATGTGGGCCTTCTGCTCTGAGGTCCCACTGGCTGGGGTGCTCACAGTTTCATGATGTGGGCCCTCTGCTGTGAGTTCACTGTGGCCTGGATCCCATAGACTCCATGCTCTGGACCACCTGCTGGGAGGTTCAAACTGCTGGATTCCTCACATTTTTTATTCTGTGGGCCCTGTGTTGTTAGGCTACTCCTGCCTGCCTCACTCAGAGCACCTAGAAAATGTGGGTCCTCTGGTTTAGGCCACATGTGCTGGGTTCCTCACCTTTCTATAATGTGGCCACACTGGTGTGAGGACACTCCTGCCTTGTTCCGATCCCCTTGGTGATGTGGGCCCTCTGGTGAGAGTCTTATCCTGGCTGGGTTCCTCACCCTTCTGTGAGGTAGGCCCTCTGCTGTGAGGTCACTCCTGCCTGGCTGGCACACGTCAACGTGGCGACGTGGGCCCTCAGTTGGGAGTTGGTGCCTGCTGGGAGTCTCCTCCCCTCGGTAATGAGGGCCCTCTGGCGTCAGACCCTAACTCCTGGGCTCCCAAAATTTTCTGATGTGCGCCCTGTGGTGCGAGTACACTCCTGCCAGGATCCCAACCCCATGGGGATGTGGGCCTTCTGCTCTAAGGTCCCAACGGCTGGGTTGCTCACAGTTTCATAATGAGGGCCCTCTGTTTTCAGTTCAGTCAGGCCTGGATCCCATAGCCTCGCTGCTCCTGGCCACCTGCTGGGAGGTTCCAACTGCGGGATCCCTCACCTTTTTTACGCTATGGGCCCTGAATTTGGAGGCTCCTCCTGCCTGCCTCACTCCCAGCCCCTTGGTGATGTGTGTCCTGTAGTTTGAGGCCACATGTACTGGGTCCGTCACATTTCGGTGATGTGACCACACTGGTGTGAGAACACTCCTGCCTGGTTTCCATTCCCTTGGTGATGTGGGCCCTCCGGTGAGAGTCTGATCCTCTTTGGGTTCCTCACACTTTTGTGTGGTTGGCCCTCTGCTCTGAGGTCACTCCTGCCTGGCTGGCACACCCTGCATTGGCGACGTCGGCCTTCTGGTAGCAGTTGGAGCTTGCTGGGAGCCTCCTCTCCTCAGTGATGAGGGCCCTCTGGCGTCCGGCCCTAACTGCTGGGCTCCCCACCTTTTCTGATGTGTGCCCACTGGTGCGATGACACTCCTGCTTGGTTCCCTTCCCCATGGGGATGTGGGCCTTGTGCTCTGAGGTTACAACGGCTGGGTTGCTTACAGTATCACGATGAGGGCCCTCTGTTGTGAGTTCATCACTGCCTGGATCCCATAGCCTCGGTGCTCTGGGCCGCCTGCTGGGATGTTCCAACTGCTGGATTCCTCACCTTTTTTATACAATGGGCCATGTGTTTTGAGGTTAATCCTGCCTGCCTCGCTCCGAGACCCATGGTGATGTGGGTCCTCTGGTTTGAGGCCACATGTGCTGGGTACCTCAACTTTCGATGATGTGGCCCCACGGGTGTGAGGACACTCCTGCCTTGTTCCCAGCCCCTTGCTTATGTGGGCACTCTGGTGAGAGTCTGATCTTGACTGGGTTCCTTACCCTTCTGTGAGGTGGACCCTCTGATGTGAGGTCATTCCTGCCTGGATGGCTCATGTCGCCTTGGCGACGTAGGCCCTCTGTTGGCCACTGAAGCATGCTGGGAGCCTCCTACCCTCTTTAATAAGGGCCCTGGAAGAAACGCATATGCCCTTTTTGACCAAGTGCATCATTGTCGAGGTTCTGCCTCTTCTCCTATACTTTCAGAGGACTTCCTGTCTACCTCCTGAAATCGTATTCCTGGAATTCTGCCCCGCGTTCAAGTCCTCTTTGCAGCCTTACTTCAATATATTTTTGGACGATAGCTGTCATTTATAACTCTGCAGGTTTGTGAATTACAGTGCCCCTGAGCTCCTTTCTTCAACTCGCTTTCTTGTGAGCTGGCCGCAAAACCGCAGGATTGCTTCAGGCCCTAATCTGGTTCCGACACGGCATGCTGAGCCTTTGGCTAATTCATCTTCCTGGTGGGAAATGAGCGTTAAATTTGTTCGTGCAGACACCTACAGCTAATCTCTCATTGGTTCTCCCTATTCCTGTTCATCTTGCGCAGAAATTCCAAACTGTGCCAAACAGGAGGTTAAAGGCACTGACTCTCCAAGTGGGGAGAGTGTTAGTAAAGCGTCTGGAATGGTAAAACCGAGTACGAGGGGACGAAAACTGAGACGCATTTAAAAAGTTTTTCCGGTCACACGGTGGACCATATTCTGGGTTGCCCATGCATGTTTTACCTGAAGGAAGAATCCCTTCAACCTGGAGAGTTGGGACCCATGGAATGGGTACCACGCAGTATGACTTCAAAGGGTTGCCTTTGCTCACCGAACGTCACCAATGCTATCAGCCCGAAGTGTCCAGCCTTATGTCTCACTCAGCTCGGGGTGTAGATGTGGTAAATCCACGTTGCATCACAAGCCCTGAATGAATTATTTAAGAATTGCTCTCTATTTCACTGTCATTGTGTTTTGTTTTTGTAATTTATTTTGATAATGGGATTTATCGGATTTTCACTGCTGCGTTTATGCCGCTGTACACATGCTTGATTCTCTTATGGAGACATATAAATCCATGGGTTTTCAGATTCTTACTAGTCAGGTATATTCCTAGGCATTGAATATGGGGTGTTGAGTCCATTTCGTGGAGCAAGGAGTAGGTCCTGACTATTACATATTTGCTTATGGAAAGGTATCTGTGCTAATTTCAATCTCTGGTTTTATGCAGCACCACAACTCACCTTTCCCCTTAAGCAAGCATAAGTTGGTTTTCTAAATTTGAGACCCTTTTCTGTTTTGTAATTGAGTTCATGTGCAGCCATGTGTGCATACCGTGTATTTGAGATATCTTATGGTGTTTCTTTTTCTGTGTGACTTAGTTAACTTAGAATGATCGTACCTGAATCCACTCATTATGCCGCGACGGGCCTCATGACATAGATTTCATTGCTGAGTGATATTCCATTGTACGTACGTACAACAACTTCTTTATCCATTTTTTGCTTTCTGGGATATTTCACTTGTACCGTAAATGAGGTTCTTGTAAGCAGAGCCGTCCAAAATTTATGGGTGGCTGTGTCTTTTTGATTTTAATTTCCCTAAGCTATAGAACCATAAGTTGAAGTGCCGTAGGCTCCGTTGCTTAGTTTTTTAGGTGTTTGAGGAAACACCATACACTTCTCCAGAGTGGCTGTTGGCAAGTTACATCCCGCCCATCAGCATAACAAGGCTCCCTGTTCTCCATGGCCTGTCCTGCTTTTCTGGATTTTTCACTTTTTTCAGATGTCCCTTTTGACAGGGGGGCAGTGAGACTTCATTGTAATGCAGATTTCTTTACAGGCTTGCTTGTTTGGCCAAAAAGGGCGTATGTGTTTTTTCTTGAATATATTCAGGAAAAAACGCATACGCCCTTTTTGACCAAGTGCATCATTGTCGACTTTCTGTCTCTTTCCTTATGCTTTAAATGCAATTCCAGTCTGCCCCTGAACTCGTTTTCCTGCAATTCTGCCCCGCTTTCAAGTCCTCTACGCAGCCTTACTTCAATACATTTTTGGACAATAGCTGACATTTATAACTCTGCAGGTTTGTGAATGACAGTGCGCCTGAGCTCCTTTCTTCTACTCGCTTTCTTGTGAGCTGGCCGCAAACCCGCAGGATTGCTTCATGCCCTAATCTGGTTCCGGCACAGCATGCTGATCCTTTGGTAAATTCCTCTTCCTGGTGGGAAATGAGTGTTATATTTGAACGTGCAGACACCTAGAGCTAGTCTCTCATTGGTTCTCCCTATTCTTGTTCATCTTGCGCAGAAATTGCAAACTGTGCCAAACAGGAGGTTAAAGGCACTGACTCTCTAAGTGGGGAGAGTATTAGTAAAGGGTCTTCAATCGTGAACCTGAGTAAAAGGGGACGAAAACTGAGATGCATTTGAAAAGGTTTCCCGGTCACACGGTGCACCATACTGTGGGTTTCCCATGCATGTTTTAGCTGAAGGAAGAATCCCTTAAACCTGGAGAGTTGGGACCCATGGAATGGGTACCATGCAGTATGACTTCAAAGGGCCTGCATTTTCTCAACGAACCTCACCAATGCTATCAGGCTGAAGTGTACAGCCTTATGTCTCACTCAGCTCTGGTTGTAGATGTGGTAAATCCAGGTTGCATCACAAGCCCTGAATGAATTATTTAAGAATTGCTCTCTATTTCACTGTCATTGTGTTTGTTTTTGTAATTCATTTTGATAATGGGATTTATCGGATTTTCTCTGCTGCATTCATGCCGCTGTACACACACTTGAGTCTCTTATGGAGACATATAAATCCATGGGTTTGAAGATACTTACTAGTCAGGTGTATTCCTAGGCGTTGAATATGGGGTGTTAAGTCCATTTCGTTGAGCAAGGGCTAGGTCTTGACTATTACATATTTGGCTTATGGAAAGGTATCTGTGCTAATTTCTATCTCTGGTTTTATGCAGCACCCCAACTCACTTTTCCCCTTAAGCAAGCATAAGGTGGTTTTCTAAATTTGAGACCCTGTTCTGTTTTGTAATTCAGTTCATGTGTAGCCAAGTTTACATTCCGTGTATTAGTGATATCTTATGATGTTTCATTTTCTGTGTGACTTATTTCACTTAGAATCATCGTACCTGAATCCACTCATTATGCCACGATGGGCCTGATGACATAGATTTCATTGCTGAGTGATATTCCATTGAATGTGTGTACCACAACTTCTTTATCCATTTTTCACATTCTGGGATATTTAACTTGTACCGTAGACGAGATTCCTGTAAACAGAGCCGTCTGAAACTTTGGGGTGGCTGTCTGTTTTTGATTTTAATTTCCGTGATCTATAAGACCATAAGTGGAAGTGCCGTAGTCTCCGTTGCTTTGTTTCTTAGGTGTTTCAGGAAACACCATACACTTCTCCAGAGTGGCTGTTGGCAATTTACATCCCGCCCATCAGCATAACAAGGCTCCCTGTTCTCCATGGCCTGTGCTGTCTTTCTGGATTTTACACTTTTTTCAGATGGCCCTTTTGACCTGGGGGCAGTGAGACTTCTTTGTAGTGCAGATTTCTTTAACATGCTGGCTTGGTTGGCCAAAAAGGGCGTATGTGTTTTTTCCTGATGCTTTAGGATGCTTTCAGGAAAAAACGCATACGCACTTTTTGGCAAAGTGCATCATTGTCGACGTTCTGCCTCTTTTCCTATGCTTTAAATGCAATTCCAGTCTACCCCCTGAAATGGTTTTCCTGCAATTCTGCCCCGCTTTCCAGTCCTCTTCGCAGCCTTCCTTCAATATATTTTTGGACGATAGCTGTCATTTATAACTCTGCAGGTTTGTGAATTACAGTGCCCCTGAGCTCCTTTCTTCAACTCGCTTTCTTGTGAGCTGGCCGCAAACCCGCAGGAATGCTTCAGGCCCTAATCTGGTTCCGGCACGGCATGCTGAGCCTTTGGTTAATTCCTCTTCCTGGTGGGAAATGAGCGTTCCATTTGCCCGTCCAGACACCTACAGCTAGTCTCTCATTGGTTCTCCCTATTCCTGTTCATCTTGCGCAGAAATTGCAAACTGTGCCAAACAGGAGGTTAAAGGCACTGACTCTCCAAGTGGGGAGAGTGTTAGTAAACGGTCTGGAATGGTGAACCCGAGTAAAAGGGGACGAAAACTGAGATGCATTTGAAAACGCTTCCCGGTCACACAGTGCACTGTACTGTGGGTTTCCCATGCATGTTTTAGCTGAAGGAAGAATCCCTTAAACCTGGAGAGTTGGGACCCATGGAATGGGTACCATGCAGTATGACTTCAAAGGGTCTGCATTTGCTCATCGAACCTCACCAATGCTATCAGCCCGAAGTGTCCAGCCTTATGTCTCACTCAGCTCTGGGTGTAGATGTGGTAAATCCAGGTCGCATCACAAGCCCTGAATGAATTATTTAAGAATTGCTCTCTATTTCACTGTCATTGTGTTTGTTTTTGTAATTCATTTTGATAATGGGTTTTATCGGATTTTCTCTGCTGCATTCATGC
Source organism: Delphinapterus leucas (assembly GCF_059928025.1). Taxonomy (NCBI): domain Eukaryota; kingdom Metazoa; phylum Chordata; class Mammalia; order Artiodactyla; family Monodontidae; genus Delphinapterus; species Delphinapterus leucas. The sequence goes on along the minus strand of NW_028322241.1, from coordinate 13,956,549 downwards.
CGCTGTACACACACTTGAGTCTCTTACGGAGACATATAAATCCATGGGTTTGAAGGTTCTTACTAGTCATGTGTAATCCTAGGCGTTGAATATGGGGTGTTTAGTCCATTTCGTTGAGCAAGGGCTAGGTCTTGACTATTACATATTTGGCTTATGGAAAGGTATCTGTGTTAATTTCTATCTCTGGTTTTATGCAGCACCACAACTCACCTTTCCCCTTAAGCAAGCATAAGTTGGTTTTCTAAATTTGAGACCCTGTTCTGTTTTGTAATTCAGTTCATGTGTAGCCAAGTTTACATTCCGTGTATTAGTGATATCTTATGATGTTTCATTTTCTGTGTGACTTATTTCACTTAGAATCATCGTACCTGAATCCACTCATTATGCCGCGACGGGCCTGATGACATAGATTTCATTGGTGAGTGATATTCCTTTGTACGTACGTACCACACTTCTTTATCCATTTTTCGCTTTCTGGGATATTTAACTTGTACCGTAGACGAGGTTCTTGTAAACAGAGCCGTAAACAGAAACTTTGCGGTTACTGTGTGTTTTTGATTTTAATTTCCCTAAGCTATAGGAAAATAAGTGGTAATGCCGTAGGCTCCGTTGCTTTGTTTTTTAGGTTTTTGAGGAAACACCATACACATCTCCAGAGTGGCTGTTGGCAATTTACATCCCGCCCATCAGCATAACAAGGCTCCCTGTTCTCCATGGCCTGTGCTGCCTTTCTGGATTTTACACTTTTTTCAGATGGCCCTTTTGAACGGGGGGCAGTGAGACTTCATTGTAGTGCAGATTTCCTTAACATGCTTGCTTGGTTGGCCAAAAAGGGCGTATGCGTTTTTTCCTGGAAAAAACGCATACGCCCTTTTTGGCCAAGTGCATCATTGTCGACGTTCTGCCTCTTTTCCTATGCTTTAAATGCAATTCCAGTCTACCCCCTGAAATCGTTTTCTTGCAATTCTGCCCCACTTTCAAGTCCTCTTCGCAGCCTTCCTTCAATATATTTTTGGGTGATAGCTGTCATTTATAACTCTGCAGGTTTGTGAATTACAGTGTCCCTGAGCTCCTTTCTTCAACTCGCTTTCTTGTGAGCTGGCCGCAAACCCGCAGGATTGCTTCAGGCCCTAATCTGGTTCCGGCACGGCATGCTGAGCCTTTGGTTAATTCCTCTTCCTGGTGGGAAATGAGTGTTAAATTTGCCCGTGCAGACACCTTCACACGAGTCTTCATGGTGCCACTTTGCCCCGGTTATCTCTATGGAGGTTGGAGTTGGAGGGCCTCCTCGCTCAAGGTCAGTGTGCCCATGGAGCCAACCCTGCAACTTCAGGGCATGGTTGGGTGTGAGGATCACCACGTGGGGTCCTTTTCCCTTAGGAGGGAGGTGGCCTTTTGGGCTGCTGATTTCCAGGTTTTCAGATACTGCCAGTATCTTGGCCAGATGTGGCGGTGGGCCAAGCCCCTTGGTGACCGTAGTTTATCCTACCTGGATCGCATTCTTGCATTGTTCCATTTCAAGTGGTCCCAGGTTTTGCACTAATACTCCAATGGCGATTCACCGTTCACCAGGAATGTAAAGGTCAAAGGGTTTAGCTAAATTAGGGAGTTCCAGGGCAAGGGTCTGAATTGACTGCTCTTTCCATTCTTGAAAGGCCACTTCTGCATTCTATTCAAAAGGATCATCATCTTTTCCTTTCAGTGTTTCATATAGAGGCCCAGCTAGTAGACTGTAGTTAGGGATCCAGAAGCAGCAAACCCTGGCCTCCCCAGGAGCCCCTAAGCTGTCTTCTAGTTTCAGAAATGGGTAAGGCTGTAAATTGTTTCTTCCCTTTCCTGGGATGGGCTTCTCCGACCTTCTGTGAGAATGAAGCCCAGGCAGGTCACCGTAGTCTGTGATATTTGAGCTTTGTCTTGGACAACTTGTATCCTTTATTGGCTTGGTAATTCAGAGGTCTCCTTAGTAGGGCTGGCGATCAGAATGTCGTCTGCATATTGAAGGAGTGTTTCCTTTTCCAGAGGTAGAACTTTTAGTTCTTTAGCTGAGCTTTCCCCAAAGATGGTGTGGGAATTTTTGAACCCTTGGGGCAACACGGCCCGGAAGTATTGTTTTAGTTGTATGTTGAGTCCTGCCACTCACAAGCCAAAATTTCTTGTGACTCTGGGACTAATAGAATACAAAAGAAGGCATCATTGAAGACTAATACAGAATACCATGTCCTGGTGGTTGGTAGAATGACCAGCAGGGTGTAGGATTTAGGAACTACTGGAGGTATATCCTCGGTGGCTTCACTGACTGTCCTGACATCCTTTACCAGGACTCCAGCAGCCCATGGGGCTCTCGAGGTCAGGCCAATCCCAGGATATGGAGCTCACCTGGGCAGGTACCCCACCCCCACCCCAGCCCATGGGGCTCTCGTGTTCAGGCCCCTCCCAGGATATGGGGTTCCCTGGGCAGGTTCCCCTGCAGCCCATGGGGCTCTCGTGGTCAGGCCCCTCCCAGGATACAGAGCTACCCTTGCAGGTACCATGGCAGGGCTGGGAACACAGGAACCCTGCATATCGCCCTCATTGCAGAGCACTCCCAGCTCACCTGTCACTCAGATCTGACACAGAGCACCTCAGAGCAGGACTTGAACTAACAAACAGCAGCTCCGACAGGTCTGTGACCCTGGGCATCACTCTGTGTGGCCTCCCTCCACCTGGTCTTCCAGAGACTTCCACTGCACCCGGGGCACCAGGCCTCTGTCTCCACCCACCAGCCACCCCTCCTCTCCCTGACTCCTGGGTTCCTCTCATTAGGAGAGGGTTTTCTTGAAGTTGTCTCCCACTCATGGGCCAGATAATATAATTAGAAAACAAGCCAGAGCTGCAGCCCCTTGTCTATCCTGACTCTCAGGAGCCCACACCTGTTCCTTGGACCTGGCCGATTCAGCAAGTTCCAGTTTCTGCAACTGTGAGCCCCTGAGGGGTGATTATTGGCTGGCCTGGGAAGCCCGACGGTGCCGGCCAGACCTCCCCAGGTGTGCCTGGGTTCAGATCAATATAAACACCGCTCCAGGCAGCAAGAGCCCCTGCAGCTGTGCCTGACGCCATTTTCTCTGCCCTGTCAGCAGTCTTGGGGCTGGACTGGTGGGAGGGAGTGAGAGGCCACGGCTTTGTGGGTGGCCCAGTGTGAGTGGGGCTCTGCTGGACTTTCTGCAGCAGTTGCCAAGATGCCACCTGCTAAAGAAGAGGATGTGTCACCCATACCTGCCGCTGGAATTTCTCCCTGGGCAGAGGTGAGTGAGGAAGAAAGCAGTGGGGGCCGGGACAGCAGGGGTATCTCAGGCAGGGAAATGGAAAGCTTCCAGAAGAGCACCCAGGGCCAGGACCATCCTGGCTGGCCTGCAGGCACCAAGTCGGCTGGCATGCTGTCACTCATGTGGCTCCATGGCCCTTCCTCTAGGCTTTCAAGTCCTTGTACATATTCAGGTGTTTTACCTGGGAAGGGTGGGAACATTTCAGCAGCAGCTGGCCTGGGGCTCAGCCCACGTTTACTCACAGATGCCTCGGCACGGTCCCCCAGCTTTGCAATGAGGACGCTTGTTGCGTGGGGCCTGCTGGCTGAATGGGAGATGATTCCCCACCACTGACCAACTTCAGAATTGTTTACAACTGGAGCAAGTGCCCTGATACGGTTTTCCTCTGTGTAACTGGTGGGTTCTGTTTTTTTTTCTTTTTTTCGTTTTTGGTTCAAGGTAGATTTTATTCCTCTTTTTTGTATTTACAGATATAAGCATGGAAATAATTTATTCATATAAATACATGTATGTGAAGGGAAGAATATTTTTTCTGTTTTACTTTTTGTAATTTGAATTTTATTTTATTTTTTTATACAGCAGGTTCTTTTTGGTTATCTATTTTATACATATAAATGTATACATGCCAATCCCAATCTCTCAACTCCCCCCACCACCACCCCCCAACAGCTTTCCCCCCTTGGTGTCCATACGTTTGTTGTCTACATCTGTTGCTCTATTTCTGCCTGGCAAAACGGTTCATCTGTACAATTTTTCTAGGTTCCACATATATGCATTAATAGACAAGATTTGTTTTTCTCTTTCTGACTTACTTCACTCTGTATGACAGTCTCTAGATCCATCAACGTCTCTACAAATGACCCAATTTCATTCCTTTTTATGGCTTAGTAATATTCCATTTTATATATGTACCACATCTTTATGCATTCGTCTGTCTGTGGGCATTTAGGTTGCTTCCATTACCTGGATATTGTAAATAGTGATGCAATGAACATTGCGGTGAATGTCTCTTTTTGATTTATGGTTTTGTCTGGGTATATGCCCAGTAGTGGGATTGCTGTATCATATGGTAATTCTATTCTTAGTTTTATAAGAAACTCCATAATGTTCTCCACAGTGACTGTATCAATTTACATTCCCAACAATAGTGGAAGAGGGTTCCTTATCTCCACACCCTTTCCAGCATTTGTTGTTTGTAGATTTTCTGATGATGCCCATTCTAACAGGTGTGAGGTGATACACCATGGATGAGTCTATTTCGTTGAGCAAAGAGTAGGTCTTGTCTATTACATATTTGGCTTATGGAACGGTATGTGTGCTAATTTCAATCTCTGGTTTTATACAGCACCCCAACTCAACTTTCCCCTTAAGCAAGCATAAGTTTTTATCTAAATGTGAGACTCTGTTCGGTTTTGGAATTCAGTTTATGTGTAGCCAAGTTTACACTCTCTCTATTAGTGATATCTTATGATAATTCTCTTTCTCTGTGTGACCTATTTCTCTTAGAATCATCATACTTAAATCCACTCAATTTGCTGCTACAGGCCTGATGACATTGATTTCATTGCTGAGTGATATTCCGTTGTACGTAAGTAGCACAACTCCTTTATCCATTTTTTTCTTTCTGGGATATTTAATTTGTACTGGACTCAAGGTTCTTGTAAACACAGCAGCCCTAAATTTTGTGTTGGCTGTGTCTTGTTGATTTTAATTTTCCTAAGCTATAGGGCCAAAAGTGGAAGTGCCCTAGGGTCTGTAGCTTTGTTTTTCAGATGTTTCAGGATACACCATAAACATCTCCAGAGTGTCTGTTGGCAATTTACATCCCGCCCATCAGCATAACAAGGCTCCCTGTTCTCCATGGCCTGTCCTGTGTTTCTGGTTTTTACACTTTTTTCAGATGGCCCTTTTGACGAATGGGAAATGAGACTTCATTGTAGTGCGGATTTCCATTGCTCGAGTGCTTGGTTGGCCAAAAAGGGCATATGTGTTTTTTCCTGAATATATTCAGGAAAAAATGTTTACGCACTTTTGTCCAAGTGCATCACTGTCAAAGATCTGCCGCTTTTCACATGCTTTAAATGCAATTCCAATCTACCTCCTGAAATATGATTCCTGCAATTCTGCCTCGTTTTCAAGTCCTCTTTGCAGACTTACTTCCATATAATTTTGCCAATAGCTGTCATTTATAACACTGCAGGTTTGTGAATTACAGTGCCCGTGATTTCCTTTCTTAACTCGTTTCCTTGAAAACTGGCCACAGAACCGCAGGTTTGCTTCAGGCCGTAATCAGGGTCCGGCACGGCACTCTGAGACTTTGGTTCATTCCACTTCCTGGTGGGAAATTAGAGTTAAATGTGCCCCTCCAGACACCTGCCTCACTCCTAGCCCCTTGGTGATGTGTGTCCTGTGGTTTGAGGCCACATGTGCTGGGTTCCTCACCTTTGGCTGATGTGGCCCCACTGGTGTGAGGACACTCCTGCCTGGTTCCCATCCCCTTGGTGATGTGGGCCCTCCGGTGAGAGTCTGATCCTGGTTGGGTTCCTCACACTTCTGTGAGGTGGGCCCTCTTCTCTGAGGTCACTCCTGCCTGGCTGGCACACCCCGCCTTGGCGACGTCGGCCCTCTGGTGGGATTTGGTGCCTGCTGGGTGTCTCCTCCCCTCGGTAATGAGGGCCCTCTGGCGTCAGACCCTAACTCCTGGGCTCCCAATATTTTCTGATATGCGCCCTGTGGTTCGAGTACACTCCTGCCAGGTTCCCAACCCCATGGGAATGTGGGCCTTCTGCTCTGAGGTCCCAACCGTGGGTTGCTCAGTTTCATGATGAGGGCCCTCTGCTGTGAGTTCTCTCCGGCCTGGATCCCATAGCCTCGCTGCTCCTGGCCACCTGCTGGGAGGTTACAACTGCGGGATTCCTCACCTTTTTTCTTCTATGGGCCCTCTGTTTTGAGACTCCTCCTGCCTGCCTCACTCCCAGCCCCTTGGTGATGTGTGTCCTCTGGTTTGAGGCCACGTATGCTGGGTCCCTCGCCTTTCGATGATGTGGCCCCACTGGTGTGAGGACACTCCTGCCTGGTTCCTATCCCCTTGATGATGTGGGCCCTCTGGTGAGAGTCTGATCCTGGCTGGGTTCCTCACCCTTCTGTGAGGTGGGCCCTCTGCTGTGAGGTCACTCCTGCCTGGCTGGCACACCCCACCTGGGCAACATCGGCCCTCTTGTGGCAGTTGGAGCCTGCTGGGAACCTCCCCTCGGTGATGGGGGCCCTCTTGCCTCAGGCCCTAACTGCTGGGTACCCACATTTTCTGATACGTGCTAAGTGGTGCGAGGACACTCCTGCGAGGTTCCCATCCCCATGGACATGTGGGCCTTCTGCTCTAAGGTCCCAACACCTGTGTTGTTCACCGTTTCATGATGTTGGCTCTCTGGTGTTAGTTCCCCCAGGCCTAGATCCCATAGCCTCTGTGCTCTGAGCGGCCTGCTGGGAGGTTCCTACTGCTGGATTCCTTACCTTTTTTATTCTTTGGGTCCTGTGTTTTCATGCTCCTACTTCCTGACTCACTCCCAGCCCATTTGTGATGTAGGTCCTCTTGTTTAAGGCCACATGTACCAGTTTCCTCACCTTTATTGATGTGGCCCCACTGGTGTGAGGACACTCCTGCCTGGTTCCCATCCCCTTGGTGATGTGGGCCCTCTGGTGAGAGTCTGATCCTGTCTGGATTCCTCACACTTCTGTGAGGTGGGCCCTCTGCTGTGAGGTAACTCCTGCCTGGCTTGCTCCCATTGCCTTGGTGACGTCGGCCCTCTGGTGGCATTTGGAGCCTGCTGGTAGCCTCCTCTCCTCCGTGATGAGGGCCCTCTGGCGCCAGGCCATAACTGCTGGGTTCCCACATTTTCTGATACGTGCTAAGTTGTGCGAGGACACTCCTGCGAGGTTCCCATCCCCATGGGGATGTGGGCCTTCTGCTCTGAGGTCCCACTGGCTGGGTTGCTCACAGTTTCATGATGTGGGCCCTCTGCTGTGAGTTCACTGTGGCCTGGATCCCATAGACTCCATGCTCTGGGCCACCTGCTGGGAGGTTCAAACTGCTGGATTCCTCACATTTTTTATTCTGTGGGCCCTGTGTTGTTAGGCTACTCCTGCCTGCCTCACTCGGAGCACCTTGGAAATGTGGGTCCTCTGGTTTAGGCCACATGTGCTGGGTTCCTCACCTTTCTATAATGTGGCCACACTGGTGTGAGGACACTCCTGCCTTGTTCCGATCCCCTTGGTGATGTGGGCCCTCTGGTGAGAGTCTTATCCTGGCTGGGTTCCTCACCCTTCTGTGCGGTAGGCCCTCTGCTGTGAGGTCACTCCTGCCTGGCTGGCACACGTCAACTTGGCGATGTGGGCCCTCAGTTGGGAGTTGGTGCCTGCTGGGAGTCTCCTCCCCTCGGTAATGAGGGCCCTCTGGCGTCAGACCCTAACTCCTGGGCTCCCAAAATTTTCTGATGTGCGCCCTGTGGTGCAAGTACACTCCTGCCAGGATCCCAACCCCATGGGAATGTGTGTCTTCTGCTCTGAGGTCCCAATGGTACGTTGTTCAGTTTCATGATGAGGGCCCTCTGGTGTGAGTTCACTCCGGCATGGACCCCATAGCCTCGCTGCTCCTGGCCACCTGCGGGGAGGTTCCAACTGCGGGATTCCTCACCTTTTTCCTTCTATGGGCCCTCTGTTTTGAGACTCCTCCTGCCTGCCTCACTCCCAGCCCCTTGGTGATGTGTGTCCTGTAGTTTGAGGCCACGTGTGCTGGGTCCGTCACATTTCGGTGATGTGACCACACTGGTGTGAGAACACTCCTGCCTGGTTTCCATTCCCTTGGTGATGTGGGCCCTCCGGTGAGAGTCTGATCCTCTTTGGGTTCCTCACACTTTTGTGTGGTTGGCCCTCTGCTCTGAGGTCACTCCTGCCTGGCTGGCACACCCTGCATTGGCGACGTCGGCCTTCTGGTAGCAGTTGGAGCTTGCTGGGAGCCTCCTCTCCTCAGTGATGAGGGCCCTCTGGCGTCCGGCCCTAACTGCTGGGCTCCCCACCTTTTCTGATGTGTGCCCACTGGTGCGATGACACTCCTGCTTGGTTCCCTTCCCCATGGGGATGTGGGCCTTGTGCTCTGAGGTTACAACGGCTGGGTTGCTTACAGTATCACGATGAGGGCCCTCTGTTGTGAGTTCATCACTGCCTGGATCCCATAGCCTCGGTGCTCTGGGCCACCTGCTGGGATGTTCCAACTGCTGGATTCCTCACCTTTTTTATACAATGGGCCATGTGTTTTGAGGTTAATCCTGCCTGCCTCGCTCCGAGACCCATGGTGATGTGGGTCCTCTGGTTTGAGGCCACATGTGCTGGGTACCTCAACTTTCGATGATGTGGCCCCACGGGTGTGAGGACACTCCTGCCTGGTTCCCAGCCCCTTGCTTATGTGGGCACTCTGGTGAGAGTCTGATCTTGACTGGGTTCCTTACCCTTCTGTGAGGTGGGCCCTCTGATGTGAGGTCACTCCTGCCTGGATGGCTCATGTCGCCTTGGCGACGTAGGCCCTCTGTTGGCCACTGAAGCATGCTGGGAGCCTCCTACCCTCTTTAATAAGGGCCCTGCAAGAAACGCATATGCCCTTTTTGACCAAGTGCATCATTGTCGAGGTTCTGCCTCTTCTCCTATACTTTCAGAGGACTTCCCGTCTACCTCCTGAAATCGTGTTCCTGGAATTCTGCCCCGCGTTCAAGTCCTCTTTGCAGCCTTACTTCAATATATTTTTGGACGATAGCTGTCATTTATAACTCTGCAGGTTTGTGAATTACAGTGCCCCTGAGCTCCTTTCTTCAACTCGCTTTCTTGTGAGCTGGCCGCAAAACCGCAGGATTGCTTCAGGCCCTAATCTGGTTCCGACACGGCATGCTGAGCCTTTGGCTAATTCATCTTCCTGGTGGGAAATGAGCGTTAAATTTTTTCGTGCAGACACCTACAGCTAATCTCTCATTGGTTCTCCCTATTCCTGTTCATCTTGCGCAGAAATTCCAAACTGTGCCAAACAGGAGGTTAAAGGCACTGACTCTCCAAGTGGGGAGAGTGTTAGTAAAGCATCTGGAATGGTAAAACCGAGTACGAGGGGACGAAAACTGAGACGCATTTAAAAAGTTTTCCCGGTCACATGGTGGACCATATTCTGGGTTGCCCATGCATGTTTTACCTGAAGGAAGAATCCCTTAAACCTGGAGAGTTGGGACCCATGGAATGGGTACCACGCAGTATGACTTCAAAGGGTTGCCTTTGCTCACCGAACGTCACCAATGCTATCAGCCCGAAGTGTCCAGCCTTATGTCTCCCTCAGCTCGGGGTGTAGATGTGGTAAATCCACGTTGCATCACAAGCCCTGAATGAATTATTTAAGAATTGCTCTCTATTTCACTGTCATTGTGTTCTGTTTTTGTAATTTATTTTGATAATGGGATTTATCGTATTTTCACTGCTGCGTTTATGCCGCTGTACACATGCTTGATTCTCTTATGGAGACATATAAATCCATGGGTTTTCAGATTCTTACTAGTCAGGTATATTCCTAGGCATTGAATATGGGGTGTTGAGTCCATTTCGTGGAGCAAGGAGTAGGTCCTGACTATTACATATTTGCTTATGGAAAGGTATCTGTGCTAATTTCAATCTCTGGTTTTATGCAGCACCACAACTCACCTTTCCCCTTAAGCAAGCATAAGTTGGTTTTCTAAATTTGAGACCCTTTTCTGTTTTGTAATTGAGTTCATGTGCAGCCATGTTTGCATTCCGTGTATTTGAGATATCTTATGGTGTTTCTTTTTCTGTGTGACTTAGTTAACTTAGAATGATCGTACCTGAATCCACTCATTATGCCGCGACGGGCCTCATGACATAGATTTCATTGCTGAGTGATATTCCATTGTACGTACGTACAACAACTTCTTTATCCATTTTTTGCTTTCTGGGATATTTCACTTGTACCGTAAATGAGGTTCTTGTAAGCAGAGCCGTCCAAAATTTATGGGTGGCTGCGTCTTTTTGATTTTAATTTCCCTAAGCTATAGAACCATAAGTTGAAGTGCCGTAGGCTCCGTTGCTTAGTTTTTTAGGTGTTTGAGGAAACACCATACATTTCTCCAGAGTGGCTGTTGGCAATTTACATCCCGCCCATCAGCATAACAAGGCTCCCTGTTCTCCATGGCCTGTGCTGTCTTTCTGGATTTTACACTTTTTTCAGATGGCCCTTTTGACCTGGGGGCAGTGAGACTTCTTTGTAGTGCAGATTTCCTTAACATGCTGGCTTGGTTGGCCAAAAAGGGCGTATGCGTTTTTTCCTGAATATATTCAGGAAAAAACGCATATGCCCTTTTTGGCCAAGTGCATCATTGTCGACGTTCTGCCTCTTTTCCTATGCTTTAAATGCAATTCCAGTCTACCCCCTGAAATCGTTTTCCTGCAATTCTGCCCCGCTTTCCAGTCCTCTTCGCAGCCTTCCTTCAATATATTTTTGGACGATAGCTGTCATTTATAACTCTGCAGGTTTGTGAATTACAGTGCCCCTGAGCTCCTTTCTTCAACTCGCTTTCTTGTGAGCTGGCCGCAAACCCGCAGGAATGCTTCAGGCCCTAATCTGGTTCCGGCACGGCATGCTGAGCCTTTGGTTAATTCCTCTTCCTGGTGGGAAATGAGCGTTCCATTTGCCCGTCCAGACACCTACAGCTAGTCTCTCATTGGTTCTCCCTATTCCTGTTCATCTTGCGCAGAAATTGCAAACTGTGCCAAACAGGAGGTTAAAGGCACTGACTCTCCAAGTGGGGAGAGTGTTAGTAAACGGTCTGGAATGGTGAACCCGAGTAAAAGGGGACGAAAACTGAGATGCATTTGAAAACGTTTCCCGGTCACACAGTGCACCGTACTGTGGGTTTCCCATGCATGTTTTAGCTGAAGGAAGAATCCCTTAAACCTGGAGAGTTGGGACCCATGGAATGGGTACCATGCAGTATGACTTCAAAGGGTCTGCATTTGCTCATCGAACCTCACCAATGCTATCAGCCCGAAGTGTCCAGCCTTATGTCTCACTCAGCTCTGGGTGTAGATGTGGTAAATCCAGGTTGCATCACAAGCCCTGAATGAATTATTTAAGAATTGCTCTCTATTTCACTGTCATTGTGTTTGTTTTTGTAATTCATTTTGATAATGGGTTTTATCGGATTTTCTCTGCTGCATTCATGCCGCTGTACACACACTTGAGTCTCTTACGGAGACATATAAATCCATGGGTTTGAAGGTTTTTACTAGTCATGTGTAATCCTAGGCGTTGAATATGGGGTGTTTAGTCCATTTCGTTGAGCAAGGGCTAGGTCTTGACTATTACATATTTGGCTTATGGAAAGTTATCTGTGCTAATTTCTATCTCTGGTTTTATGCAGCACCACAACTCACCTTTCCCCTTAAGCAAGCATAAGTTGGTTTTCTAAATTTGAGACCCTGTTCTGTTTTGTAATTCAGTTCATGTGTAGCCAAGTTTACATTCCGTGTATTAGTGATATCTTATGATGTTTCATTTTCTGTGTGACTTATTTCACTTAGAATCATCGTACCTGAATCCACTCATTATGCCGCGACGGGCCTGATGACATAGATTTCATTGGTGAGTGATATTCCTTTGTACGTACGTACCACACTTCTTTATCCATTTTTCGCTTTCTGGGATATTTAACTTGTACCGTAGACGAGGTTCTTGTAAACAGACCCGTAAACAGAAACTTTGCGGTGGCTGTGTGTTTTTGATTTTAATTTCCCTAAGCTATAGGAAAATAAGTGGTAATGCCGTAGGCTCCGTTGCTTTGTTTTTTAGGTTTTTGAGGAAACACCATACACATCTCCAGAGTGGCTGTTGGCAATTTACATCCCGCCCATCAGCATAACAAGGCTCCCTGTTCTCCATGGCCTGTGCTGCCTTTCTGGATTTTACACTTTTTTCAGATGGCCCTTTTGAACGGGGGGCAGTGAGACTTCATTTTAGTGCAGATTTCTTTAACATGCTTGCTTGGTTGGCCAAAAAGGGCGTATGCGTTTTTTCCTGAATATATTCAGGAAAAAACGCATACGCCCTTTTTGGCCAAGTGCATCATTGTCGACGTTCTGCCTCTTTTCCTATGCTTTAAATGCAATTCCAGTCTACCCCCTGAAATCGTTTTCTTGCAATTCTGACCCGCTTTCAAGTCCTCTTCGCAGTCTTCCTTCAATATATTTTTGGGTGATAGCTGTCATTTATAACTCTGCAGGTTTGTGAATTACAGTGTCCCTGAGCTCCTTTCTTCAACTCGCTTTCTTGTGAGCTGGCCGCAAACCCGCAGGATTGCTTCAGGCCCTAATCTGGTTCCGGCACGGCATGCTGAGCCTTTGGTTAATTCCTCTTCCTGGTGGGAAATGAGCGTTAAATTTGCCCGTGCAGACACCTTCACACGAGTCTTCATGGTGCCACTTTGCCCCGGTTATCTCTATGGAGGTTGGAGTTGGAGGGCCTCCTCGCTCAAGGTCAGTGTGCCCATGGAGCCAACCCTGCAACTTCAGGGCATGGTTGGGTGTTAGGATCACCACGTGGGGTCCTTTTCCCTTCGGAGGGAGGTGGCCTTTTGGGCTGCTGATTTCCAGGTTTTCAGATACTGCCAGTATCTTGGCCAGATGTGGCAGTGGGCCAAGCCCCTTGGTGACCGTAGTTTATCCTACCTGGATCGCATTCTTGCATTGTTCCTTTTCAAGTGGTCCCAGGTTTTGCACTAATACTCCAATGGCGATTCACCGTTCACCAGGAATGTAAAGGTCAAAGGGTTTAGCTAAATTAGGGAGTTCCAGGGCAAGGGTCTGAATTGACTGCTCTTTCCATTCTTGAAAGGCCACTTCTCCATTCTATTCAAAAGGATCATCATCTTTTCCTTTCAGTGTTTCATATAGAGGCCCAGCTAGTAGACTGTAGTTAGGGATCCAGAAGCAGCAAACCCTGGCCTCCCCAGGAACCCCTAAGCTGTCTTCTAGTTTCAGAAATGGGTAAGGCTGTAAATTGTTTCTTCCCTTTCCTGGGATGGGCTTCTCCGACCTTCTGTGAGAATGAAGCCCAGGCAGGTCACCGTAGTCTGTGATATTTGAGCTTTTTCTTGGACAACTTGTATCCTTTATTGGCTTGGTAGTTCAGAGGTCTCCTTAGTAGGGCTGGCGATCAGAATGTCGTCTGCATATTGAAGGTGTGTTTCTTTTTCCAGAGGTAGAACTTTTAGTTCTTTAGCTGAGCTTTCCCCAAAGATGGTGTGGGAATTTTTGAACCCTTGGGGCAACACGGCCCGGAAGTATTGTTTTAGTTGTATGTTGAGTCCTGCCACTCACAAGCCAAAATTTCTTGTGACTCTGGGACTAATAGAATACAAAAGAAGGCATCATTGAAGACTAATACAGAATACCATGTCCTGGTGGTTGGTAGAATGACCAGCAGGGTGTAGGATTTAGGAACTACTGGAGGTATATCCTCGGTGGCTTCACTGACTGTACTGACATCATTTACCAGGACTCCAGCAGCCCATGGGGCTCTCGAGGTCAGGCCCCTCCCAGGATATGGGGTTCCCTGGGCAGGTTCCCCTCAGCCCATGGGGCTCTCGTGGTCAGGCCCCTCCCAGGATACAGAGCTACCCTTGCAGGTACCATGGCAGGGCTGGGAACACAGGAACCCTGCATATCGCCCTCATTGCAGAGCACTCCCAGCCACCTGTCACTCAGATCTGACACAGAGCACCTCAGAGCAGGACTTGAACTAACAAACAGCAGCTCCGACAGGTCTGTGACCCTGGGCATCACTCTGTGTGGCCTCCCTCCACCTGGTCTTCCAGAGACTTCCACTGCACCCGGGGCACCAGGCCTCTGTCTCCACCCACCAGCCACCCCTCCTCTCCCTGACTCCTGGGTTCCTCTCATTAGGAGAGGGTTTTCTTGAAGTTGTCTCCCACTCATGGGCCAGATAATATAATTAGAAAACAAGCCAGAGCTGCAGCCCCTTGTCTATCCTGACTCTCAGGAGCCCACACCTGTTCCTTGGACCTGGCCGATTCAGCAAGTTCCAGTTTCTGCAACTGTGAGCCCCTGAGGGGTGATTATTGGCTGGCCTGGGAAGCCCGACCGTGCCGGCCAGACCTCCCCAGGTGTGCCTGGGTTCAGATCAATATAAACACCGCTCCAGGCAGCAAGAGCCCCTGCAGCTGTGCCTGACGCCATTTTCTCTGCCCTGTCAGCAGTCTTGGGGCTGGACTGGTGGGAGGGAGTGAGAGGCCACGGCTTTGTGGGTGGCCCAGTGTGAGTGGGGCTCTGCTGGACTTTCTGCAGCAGTTGCCAAGATGCCACCTGCTAAAGAAGAGGATGTGTCACCCATACCTGCCGCTGGAATTTCTCCCTGGGCAGAGGTGAGTGAGGAAGAAAGCAGTGGGGGCCGGGACAGCAGGGGTATCTCAGGCAGGGAAATGGAAAGCTTCCAGAAGAGCACCCAGGGCCAGGACCATCCTGGCTGGCCTGCAGGCACCAAGTCGGCTGGCATGCTGTCACTCATGTGGCTCCATGGCCCTTCCTCTAGGCTTTCAAGTCCTTGTACATATTCAGGTGTTTTACCTGGGAAGGGTGGGAACATTTCAGCAGCAGCTGGCCTGGGGCTCAGCCCACGTTTACTCACAGATGCCTCGGCACGGTCCCCCAGCTTTGCAATGAGGACGCTTGTTGCGTGGGGCCTGCTGGCTGAATGGGAGATGATTCCCCACCACTGACCAACTTCAGAATTGTTTACAACTGGAGCAAGTGCCCTGATACGGTTTTCCTCTGTGTAACTGGTGGGTTCTGTTTTTTTTTCTTTTTTTCGTTTTTGGTTCAAGGTAGATTTTATTCCTCTTTTTTGTATTTACAGATATAAGCATGGAAATAATTTATTCATATAAATACATGTATGTGAAGGGAAGAATATTTTTTCTGTTTTACTTTTTGTAATTTGAATTTTATTTTATTTTTTTATACAGCAGGTTCTTTTTGGTTATCTATTTTATACATATAAATGTATACATGCCAATCCCAATCTCTCAACTCCCCCCACCACCACCCCCCAACAGCTTTCCCCCCTTGGTGTCCATACGTTTGTTGTCTACATCTGTTGCTCTATTTCTGCCTGGCAAAACGGTTCATCTGTACAATTTTTCTAGGTTCCACATATATGCATTAATAGACAAGATTTGTTTTTCTCTTTCTGACTTACTTCACTCTGTATGACAGTCTCTAGATCCATCAACGTCTCTACAAATGACCCAATTTCATTCCTTTTTATGTCTTAGTAATATTCCATTTTATATATGTACCACATCTTTATGCATTCGTCTGTCTGTGGGCATTTAGGTTGCTTCCATTACCTGGATATTGTAAATAGTGATGCAATGAACATTGCGGTGAATGTCTCTTTTTGATTTATGGTTTTGTCTGGGTATATGCCCAGTAGTGGGATTGCTGTATCATATGGTAATTCTATTCTTAGTTTTATAAGAAACTCCATAATGTTCTCCACAGTGACTGTATCAATTTACATTCCCAACAATAGTGGAAGAGGGTTCCTTATCTCCACACCCTTTCCAGCATTTGTTGTTTGTAGATTTTCTGATGATGCCCATTCTAACAGGTGTGAGGTGATACACCATGGATGAGTCTATTTCGTTGAGCAAAGAGTAGGTCTTGTCTATTACATATTTGGCTTATGGAACGGTATGTGTGCTAATTTCAATCTCTGGTTTTATACAGCACCCCAACTCAACTTTCCCCTTAAGCAAGCATAAGTTTTTATCTAAATGTGAGACTCTGTTCGGTTTTGGAATTCAGTTTATGTGTAGCCAAGTTTACACTCTCTCTATTAGTGATATCTTATGATAATTCTCTTTCTCTGTGTGACCTATTTCTCTTAGAATCATCATACTTAAATCCACTCAATTTGCTGCTACAGGCCTGATGACATTGATTTCATTGCTGAGTGATATTCCGTTGTACGTAAGTAGCACAACTCCTTTATCCATTTTTTTCTTTCTGGGATATTTAATTTGTACTGGACTCAAGGTTCTTGTAAACACAGCAGCCCTAAATTTTGTGTTGGCTGTGTCTTGTTGATTTTAATTTTCCTAAGCTATAGGGCCAAAAGTGGAAGTGCCCTAGGGTCTGTAGCTTTGTTTTTCAGATGTTTCAGGATACACCATAAACATCTCCAGAGTGTCTGTTGGCAATTTACATCCCGCCCATCAGCATAACAAGGCTCCCTGTTCTCCATGGCCTGTCCTGTGTTTCTGGTTTTTACACTTTTTTCAGATGGCCCTTTTGACGAATGGGAAATGAGACTTCATTGTAGTGCGGATTTCCATTGCTCGAGTGCTTGGTTGGCCAAAAAGGGCATATGTGTTTTTTCCTGAATATATTCAGGAAAAAATGTTTACGCACTTTTGTCCAAGTGCATCACTGTCAAAGATCTGCCACTTTTCACATGCTTTAAATGCAATTCCAATCTACCTCCTGAAATATGATTCCTGCAATTCTGCCTCGTTTTCAAGTCCTCTTTGCAGACTTACTTCCATATAATTTTGCCAATAGCTGTCATTTATAACACTGCAGGTTTGTGAATTACAGTGCCCGTGATTTCCTTTCTTAACTCGTTTCCTTGAAAACTGGCCACAGAACCGCAGGTTTGCTTCAGGCCGTAATCAGGGTCCGGCACGGCACTCTGAGACTTTGGTTCATTCCACTTCCTGGTGGGAAATTAGAGTTAAATGTGCCCCTCCAGACACCTGCCTCACTCCCAGCCCCTTGGTGATGTGTGTCCTGTAGTTTGAGGCCACATGTGCTGGGTTCCTCACCTTTGGCTGATGTGGCCCCACTGGTGTGAGGACACTCCTGCCTGGTTCCCATCCCCTTGGTGATGTGGGCCCTCCGGTGAGAGTCTGATCCTGGTTGGGTTCCTCACACTTCTGTGAGGTGGGCCCTCTTCTCTGAGGTCACTCCTGCCTGGCTGGCACACCCCGCCTTGGCGACGTCGGCCCTCTGGTGGGATTTGGTGCCTGCTGGGTGTCTCCTCCCCTCGGTAATGAGGGCCCTCTGGCGTCAGGCCCTAACTCCTGGGCTCCAAATATTTTCTGATATGCGCCCTGTGGTTCGAGTACACTCCTGCCAGGTTCCCAACCCCATGGGAATGTGGGCCTTCTGCTCTGAGGTCCCAACCGTGGGTTGCTCAGTTTCATGATGAGGGCCCTCTGCTGTGAGTTCTCTCCGGCCTGGATCCCATAGCCTCGCTGCTCCTGGCCACCTGCTGGGAGGTTACAACTGCGGGATTCCTCACCTTTTTTCTTCTATGGGCCCTCTGTTTTGAGACTCCTCCTGCCTGCCTCACTCCCAGCCCCTTGGTGATGTGTGTCCTCTGGTTTGAGGCCACGTATGCTGGGTCCCTCGCCTTTCGATGATGTGGCCCCACTGGTGTGAGGACACTCCTGCCTGGTTCCTATCCCCTTGATGATGTGGGCCCTCTGGTGAGAGTCTGATCCTGGCTGGGTTCCTCACCCTTCTGTGAGGTGGGCCCTCTGCTGTGAGGTCACTCCTGCCTGGCTGGCACACCCCACCTGGGCAACATCGGCCCTCTTGTGGCAGTTGGAGCCTGCTGGGAACCTCCCCTCGGTGATGGGGGCCCTCTTGCCTCAGGCCCTAACTGCTGGGTACCCACATTTTCTGATACGTGCTAAGTGGTGCGAGGACACTCCTGCGAGGTTCCCATCCCCATGGACATGTGGGCCTTCTGCTCTAAGGTCCCAACACCTGTGTTGTTCACCGTTTCATGATGTTGGCTCTCTGGTGTTAGTTCACCCAGGCCTAGATCCCATAGCCTCTGTGCTCTGAGCGGCCTGCTGGGAGGTTCCTACTGCTGGATTCCTTACCTTTTTTATTCTTTGGGTCCTGTGTTTTCATGCTCCTACTTCCTGACTCACTCCCAGCCCATTTGTGATGTAGGTCCTCTTGTTTAAGGCCACATGTACCAGTTTCCTCACCTTTATTGATGTGGCCCCACTGGTGTGAGGACACTCCTGCCTGGTTCCCATCCCCTTGGTGATGTGGGCCCTCTGGTGAGAGTCTGATCCTGTCTGGATTCCTCACACTTCTGTGAGGTGGGCCCTCTGCTGTGAGGTAACTCCTGCCTGGCTTGCTCCCATTGCCTTGGTGACGTCGGCCCTCTGGTGGCATTTGGAGCCTGCTGGTAGCCTCCTCTCCTCCGTGATGAGGGCCCTCTGGCGCCAGGCCATAACTGCTGGGTTCCCACATTTTCTGATACGTGCTAAGTTGTGCGAGGACACTCCTGCGAGGTTCCCATCCCCATGGGGATGTGGGCCTTCTGCTCTGAGGTCCCACTGGCTGGGTTGCTCACAGTTTCATGATGTGGGCCCTCTGCTGTGAGTTCACTGTGGCCTGGATCCCATAGACTCCATGCTCTGGGCCACCTGCTGGGAGGTTCAAACTGCTGGATTCCTCACATTTTTTATTCTGTGGGCCCTGTGTTGTTAGGCTACTCCTGCCTGCCTCACTCGGAGCACCTTGGAAATGTGGGTCCTCTGGTTTAGGCCACATGTGCTGGGTTCCTCACCTTTCTATAATGTGGCCACACTGGTGTGAGGACACTCCTGCCTTGTTCCGATCCCCTTGGTGATGTGGGCCCTCTGGTGAGAGTCTTATCCTGGCTGGGTTCCTCACCCTTCTGTGCGGTAGGCCCTCTGCTGTGAGGTCACTCCTGCCTGGCTGGCACACGTCAACTTGGCGATGTGGGCCCTCAGTTGGGAGTTGGTGCCTGCTGGGAGTCTCCTCCCCTCGGTAATGAGGGCCCTCTGGCGTCAGACCCTAACTCCTGGGCTCCCAAAATTTTCTGATGTGCGCCCTGTGGTGCAAGTACACTCCTGCCAGGATCCCAACCCCATGGGAATGTGTGTCTTCTGCTCTGAGGTCCCAATGGTACGTTGTTCAGTTTCATGATGAGGGCCCTCTGGTGTGAGTTCACTCCGGCATGGACCCCATAGCCTCGCTGCTCCTGGCCACCTGCGGGGAGGTTCCAACTGCGGGATTCCTCACCTTTTTCCTTCTATGGGCCCTCTGTTTTGAGACTCCTCCTGCCTGCCTCACTCCCAGCCCCTTGGTGATGTGTGTCCTGTAGTTTGAGGCCACGTGTGCTGGGTCCGTCACATTTCGGTGATGTGACCACACTGGTGTGAGAACACTCCTGCCTGGTTTCCATTCCCTTGGTGATGTGGGCCCTCCGGTGAGAGTCTGATCCTCTTTGGGTTCCTCACACTTTTGTGTGGTTGGCCCTCTGCTCTGAGGTCACTCCTGCCTGGCTGGCACACCCTGCATTGGCGACGTCGGCCTTCTGGTAGCAGTTGGAGCTTGCTGGGAGCCTCCTCTCCTCAGTGATGAGGGCCCTCTGGCGTCCGGCCCTAACTGCTGGGCTCCCCACCTTTTCTGATGTGTGCCCACTGGTGCGATGACACTCCTGCTTGGTTCCCTTCCCCATGGGGATGTGGGCCTTGTGCTCTGAGGTTACAACGGCTGGGTTGCTTACAGTATCACGATGAGGGCCCTCTGTTGTGAGTTCATCACTGCCTGGATCCCATAGCCTCGGTGCTCTGGGCCACCTGCTGGGATGTTCCAACTGCTGGATTCCTCACCTTTTTTATACAATGGGCCATGTGTTTTGAGGTTAATCCTGCCTGCCTCGCTCCGAGACCCATGGTGATGTGGGTCCTCTGGTTTGAGGCCACATGTGCTGGGTACCTCAACTTTCGATGATGTGGCCCCACGGGTGTGAGGACACTCCTGCCTGGTTCCCAGCCCCTTGCTTATGTGGGCACTCTGGTGAGAGTCTGATCTTGACTGGGTTCCTTACCCTTCTGTGAGGTGGGCCCTCTGATGTGAGGTCACTCCTGCCTGGATGGCTCATGTCGCCTTGGCGACGTAGGCCCTCTGTTGGCCACTGAAGCATGCTGGGAGCCTCCTACCCTCTTTAATAAGGGCCCTGCAAGAAACGCATATGCCCTTTTTGACCAAGTGCATCATTGTCGAGGTTCTGCCTCTTCTCCTATACTTTCAGAGGACTTCCCGTCTACCTCCTGAAATCGTGTTCCTGGAATTCTGCCCCGCGTTCAAGTCCTCTTTGCAGCCTTACTTCAATATATTTTTGGACGATAGCTGTCATTTATAACTCTGCAGGTTTGTGAATTACAGTGCCCCTGAGCTCCTTTCTTCAACTCGCTTTCTTGTGAGCTGGCCGCAAAACCGCAGGATTGCTTCAGGCCCTAATCTGGTTCCGACACGGCATGCTGAGCCTTTGGCTAATTCATCTTCCTGGTGGGAAATGAGCGTTAAATTTTTTCGTGCAGACACCTACAGCTAATCTCTCATTGGTTCTCCCTATTCCTGTTCATCTTGCGCAGAAATTCCAAACTGTGCCAAACAGGAGGTTAAAGGCACTGACTCTCCAAGTGGGGAGAGTGTTAGTAAAGCATCTGGAATGGTAAAACCGAGTACGAGGGGACGAAAACTGAGACGCATTTAAAAAGTTTTCCCGGTCACATGGTGGACCATATTCTGGGTTGCCCATGCATGTTTTACCTGAAGGAAGAATCCCTTAAACCTGGAGAGTTGGGACCCATGGAATGGGTACCACGCAGTATGACTTCAAAGGGTTGCCTTTGCTCACCGAACGTCACCAATGCTATCAGCCCGAAGTGTCCAGCCTTATGTCTCCCTCAGCTCGGGGTGTAGATGTGGTAAATCCACGTTGCATCACAAGCCCTGAATGAATTATTTAAGAATTGCTCTCTATTTCACTGTCATTGTGTTCTGTTTTTGTAATTTATTTTGATAATGGGATTTATCGTATTTTCACTGCTGCGTTTATGCCGCTGTACACATGCTTGATTCTCTTATGGAGACATATAAATCCATGGGTTTTCAGATTCTTACTAGTCAGGTATATTCCTAGGCATTGAATATGGGGTGTTGAGTCCATTTCGTGGAGCAAGGAGTAGGTCCTGACTATTACATATTTGCTTATGGAAAGGTATCTGTGCTAATTTCAATCTCTGGTTTTATGCAGCACCACAACTCACCTTTCCCCTTAAGCAAGCATAAGTTGGTTTTCTAAATTTGAGACCCTTTTCTGTTTTGTAATTGAGTTCATGTGCAGCCATGTTTGCATTCCGTGTATTTGAGATATCTTATGGTGTTTCTTTTTCTGTGTGACTTAGTTAACTTAGAATGATCGTACCTGAATCCACTCATTATGCCGCGACGGGCCTCATGACATAGATTTCATTGCTGAGTGATATTCCATTGTACGTACGTACAACAACTTCTTTATCCATTTTTTGCTTTCTGGGATATTTCACTTGTACCGTAAATGAGGTTCTTGTAAGCAGAGCCGTCCAAAATTTATGGGTGGCTGCGTCTTTTTGATTTTAATTTCCCTAAGCTATAGAACCATAAGTTGAAGTGCCGTAGGCTCCGTTGCTTAGTTTTTTAGGTGTTTGAGGAAACACCATACATTTCTCCAGAGTGGCTGTTGGCAATTTACATCCCGCCCATCAGCATAACAAGGCTCCCTGTTCTCCATGGCCTGTGCTGTCTTTCTGGATTTTACACTTTTTTCAGATGGCCCTTTTGACCTGGGGGCAGTGAGACTTCTTTGTAGTGCAGATTTCCTTAACATGCTGGCTTGGTTGGCCAAAAAGGGCGTATGCGTTTTTTCCTGAATATATTCAGGAAAAAACGCATACGCCCTTTTTGGCCAAGTGCATCATTGTCGACGTTCTGCCTCTTTTCCTATGCTTTAAATGCAATTCCAGTCTACCCCCTGAAATCGTTTTCCTGCAATTCTGCCCCGCTTTCCAGTCCTCTTCGCAGCCTTCCTTCAATATATTTTTGGACGATAGCTGTCATTTATAACTCTGCAGGTTTGTGAATTACAGTGCCCCTGAGCTCCTTTCTTCAACTCGCTTTCTTGTGAGCTGGCCGCAAACCCGCAGGAATGCTTCAGGCCCTAATCTGGTTCCGGCACGGCATGCTGAGCCTTTGGTTAATTCCTCTTCCTGGTGGGAAATGAGCGTTCCATTTGCCCGTCCAGACACCTACAGCTAGTCTCTCATTGGTTCTCCCTATTCCTGTTCATCTTGCGCAGAAATTGCAAACTGTGCCAAACAGGAGGTTAAAGGCACTGACTCTCCAAGTGGGGAGAGTGTTAGTAAACGGTCTGGAATGGTGAACCCGAGTAAAAGGGGACGAAAACTGAGATGAATTTGAAAACGTTTCCCGGTCACACAGTGCACCGTACTGTGGGTTTCCCATGCATGTTTTAGCTGAAGGAAGAATCCCTTAAACCTGGAGAGTTGGGACCCATGGAATGGGTGCCATGCAGTATGACTTCAAAGGGTCTGCATTTGCTCATCGAACCTCACCAATGCTATCAGCCCGAAGTGTCCAGCCTTATGTCTCACTCAGCTCTGGGTGTAGATGTGGTAAATCCAGGTTGCATCACAAGCCCTGAATGAATTATTTAAGAATTGCTCTCTATTTCACTGTCATTGTGTTTGTTTTTGTAATTCATTTTGATAATGGGTTTTATCGGATTTTCTCTGCTGCATTCATGCCGCTGTACACACACTTGAGTCTCTTACGGAGACATATAAATCCATGGGTTTGAAGGTTTTTACTAGTCATGTGTAATCCTAGGCGTTGAATATGGGGTGTTTAGTCCATTTCGTTGAGCAAGGGCTAGGTCTTGACTATTACATATTTGGCTTATGGAAAGTTATCTGTGCTAATTTCTATCTCTGGTTTTATGCAGCACCACAACTCACCTTTCCCCTTAAGCAAGCATAAGTTGGTTTTCTAAATTTGAGACCCTGTTCTGTTTTGTAATTCAGTTCATGTGTAGCCAAGTTTACATTCCGTGTATTAGTGATATCTTATGATGTTTCATTTTCTGTGTGACTTATTTCACTTAGAATCATCGTACCTGAATCCACTCATTATGCCGCGACGGGCCTGATGACATAGATTTCATTGGTGAGTGATATTCCTTTGTACGTACGTACCACACTTCTTTATCCATTTTTCGCTTTCTGGGATATTTAACTTGTACCGTAGACGAGGTTCTTGTAAACAGACCCGTAAACAGAAACTTTGCGGTGGCTGTGTGTTTTTGATTTTAATTTCCCTAAGCTATAGGAAAATAAGTGGTAATGCCGTAGGCTCCGTTGCTTTGTTTTTTAGGTTTTTGAGGAAACACCATACACATCTCCAGAGTGGCTGTTGGCAATTTACATCCCGCCCATCAGCATAACAAGGCTCCCTGTTCTCCATGGCCTGTGCTGCCTTTCTGGATTT
Source organism: Delphinapterus leucas (assembly GCF_059928025.1). Lineage (NCBI taxonomy): Eukaryota > Metazoa > Chordata > Mammalia > Artiodactyla > Monodontidae > Delphinapterus > Delphinapterus leucas. The sequence continues at coordinate 13,932,748 of NW_028322241.1, read as the reverse complement.
TACACTTTTTTCAGATGGCCCTTTTGAACGGGGGGCAGTGAGACTTCATTTTAGTGCAGATTTCTTTAACATGCTTGCTTGGTTGGCCAAAAAGGGCGTATGCGTTTTTTCCTGAATATATTCAGGAAAAAACGCATACGCCCTTTTTGGCCAAGTGCATCATTGTCGACGTTCTGCCTCTTTTCCTATGCTTTAAATGCAATTCCAGTCTACCCCCTGAAATCGTTTTCTTGCAATTCTGACCCGCTTTCAAGTCCTCTTCGCAGTCTTCCTTCAATATATTTTTGGGTGATAGCTGTCATTTATAACTCTGCAGGTTTGTGAATTACAGTGTCCCTGAGCTCCTTTCTTCAACTCGCTTTCTTGTGAGCTGGCCGCAAACCCGCAGGATTGCTTCAGGCCCTAATCTGGTTCCGGCACGGCATGCTGAGCCTTTGGTTAATTCCTCTTCCTGGTGGGAAATGAGCGTTAAATTTGCCCGTGCAGACACCTTCACACGAGTCTTCATGGTGCCACTTTGCCCCGGTTATCTCTATGGAGGTTGGAGTTGGAGGGCCTCCTCGCTCAAGGTCAGTGTGCCCATGGAGCCAACCCTGCAACTTCAGGGCATGGTTGGGTGTTAGGATCACCACGTGGGGTCCTTTTCCCTTCGGAGGGAGGTGGCCTTTTGGGCTGCTGATTTCCAGGTTTTCAGATACTGCCAGTATCTTGGCCAGATGTGGCAGTGGGCCAAGCCCCTTGGTGACCGTAGTTTATCCTACCTGGATCGCATTCTTGCATTGTTCCTTTTCAAGTGGTCCCAGGTTTTGCACTAATACTCCAATGGCGATTCACCGTTCACCAGGAATGTAAAGGTCAAAGGGTTTAGCTAAATTAGGGAGTTCCAGGGCAAGGGTCTGAATTGACTGCTCTTTCCATTCTTGAAAGGCCACTTCTCCATTCTATTCAAAAGGATCATCATCTTTTCCTTTCAGTGTTTCATATAGAGGCCCAGCTAGTAGACTGTAGTTAGGGATCCAGAAGCAGCAAACCCTGGCCTCCCCAGGAACCCCTAAGCTGTCTTCTAGTTTCAGAAATGGGTAAGGCTGTAAATTGTTTCTTCCCTTTCCTGGGATGGGCTTCTCCGACCTTCTGTGAGAATGAAGCCCAGGCAGGTCACCGTAGTCTGTGATATTTGAGCTTTTTCTTGGACAACTTGTATCCTTTATTGGCTTGGTAGTTCAGAGGTCTCCTTAGTAGGGCTGGCGATCAGAATGTCGTCTGCATATTGAAGGTGTGTTTCTTTTTCCAGAGGTAGAACTTTTAGTTCTTTAGCTGAGCTTTCCCCAAAGATGGTGTGGGAATTTTTGAACCCTTGGGGCAACACGGCCCGGAAGTATTGTTTTAGTTGTATGTTGAGTCCTGCCACTCACAAGCCAAAATTTCTTGTGACTCTGGGACTAATAGAATACAAAAGAAGGCATCATTGAAGACTAATACAGAATACCATGTCCTGGTGGTTGGTAGAATGACCAGCAGGGTGTAGGATTTAGGAACTACTGGAGGTATATCCTCGGTGGCTTCACTGACTGTACTGACATCATTTACCAGGACTCCAGCAGCCCATGGGGCTCTCGAGGTCAGGCCCCTCCCAGGATATGGGGTTCCCTGGGCAGGTTCCCCTCAGCCCATGGGGCTCTCGTGGTCAGGCCCCTCCCAGGATACAGAGCTACCCTTGCAGGTACCATGGCAGGGCTGGGAACACAGGAACCCTGCATATCGCCCTCATTGCAGAGCACTCCCAGCCACCTGTCACTCAGATCTGACACAGAGCACCTCAGAGCAGGACTTGAACTAACAAACAGCAGCTCCGACAGGTCTGTGACCCTGGGCATCACTCTGTGTGGCCTCCCTCCACCTGGTCTTCCAGAGACTTCCACTGCACCCGGGGCACCAGGCCTCTGTCTCCACCCACCAGCCACCCCTCCTCTCCCTGACTCCTGGGTTCCTCTCATTAGGAGAGGGTTTTCTTGAAGTTGTCTCCCACTCATGGGCCAGATAATATAATTAGAAAACAAGCCAGAGCTGCAGCCCCTTGTCTATCCTGACTCTCAGGAGCCCACACCTGTTCCTTGGACCTGGCCGATTCAGCAAGTTCCAGTTTCTGCAACTGTGAGCCCCTGAGGGGTGATTATTGGCTGGCCTGGGAAGCCCGACCGTGCCGGCCAGACCTCCCCAGGTGTGCCTGGGTTCAGATCAATATAAACACCGCTCCAGGCAGCAAGAGCCCCTGCAGCTGTGCCTGACGCCATTTTCTCTGCCCTGTCAGCAGTCTTGGGGCTGGACTGGTGGGAGGGAGTGAGAGGCCACGGCTTTGTGGGTGGCCCAGTGTGAGTGGGGCTCTGCTGGACTTTCTGCAGCAGTTGCCAAGATGCCACCTGCTAAAGAAGAGGATGTGTCACCCATACCTGCCGCTGGAATTTCTCCCTGGGCAGAGGTGAGTGAGGAAGAAAGCAGTGGGGGCCGGGACAGCAGGGGTATCTCAGGCAGGGAAATGGAAAGCTTCCAGAAGAGCACCCAGGGCCAGGACCATCCTGGCTGGCCTGCAGGCACCAAGTCGGCTGGCATGCTGTCACTCATGTGGCTCCATGGCCCTTCCTCTAGGCTTTCAAGTCCTTGTACATATTCAGGTGTTTTACCTGGGAAGGGTGGGAACATTTCAGCAGCAGCTGGCCTGGGGCTCAGCCCACGTTTACTCACAGATGCCTCGGCACGGTCCCCCAGCTTTGCAATGAGGACGCTTGTTGCGTGGGGCCTGCTGGCTGAATGGGAGATGATTCCCCACCACTGACCAACTTCAGAATTGTTTACAACTGGAGCAAGTGCCCTGATACGGTTTTCCTCTGTGTAACTGGTGGGTTCTGTTTTTTTTTCTTTTTTTCGTTTTTGGTTCAAGGTAGATTTTATTCCTCTTTTTTGTATTTACAGATATAAGCATGGAAATAATTTATTCATATAAATACATGTATGTGAAGGGAAGAATATTTTTTCTGTTTTACTTTTTGTAATTTGAATTTTATTTTATTTTTTTATACAGCAGGTTCTTTTTGGTTATCTATTTTATACATATAAATGTATACATGCCAATCCCAATCTCTCAACTCCCCCCACCACCACCCCCCAACAGCTTTCCCCCCTTGGTGTCCATACGTTTGTTGTCTACATCTGTTGCTCTATTTCTGCCTGGCAAAACGGTTCATCTGTACAATTTTTCTAGGTTCCACATATATGCATTAATAGACAAGATTTGTTTTTCTCTTTCTGACTTACTTCACTCTGTATGACAGTCTCTAGATCCATCAACGTCTCTACAAATGACCCAATTTCATTCCTTTTTATGGCTTAGTAATATTCCATTTTATATATGTACCACTTCTTTATGCATTCGTCTGTCTGTGGGCATTTAGGTTGCTTCCATTACCTGGATATTGTAAATAGTGATGCAATGAACATTGCGGTGAATGTCTCTTTTTGATTTATGGTTTTGTCTGGGTATATGCCCAGTAGTGGGATTGCTGTATCATATGGTAATTCTATTCTTAGTTTTATAAGAAACTCCATAATGTTCTCCACAGTGACTGTATCAATTTACATTCCCAACAATAGTGGAAGAGGGTTCCTTATCTCCACACCCTTTCCAGCATTTGTTGTTTGTAGATTTTCTGATGATGCCCATTCTAACAGGTGTGAGGTGATACACCATGGATGAGTCTATTTCGTTGAGCAAAGAGTAGGTCTTGTCTATTACATATTTGGCTTATGGAACGGTATGTGTGCTAATTTCAATCTCTGGTTTTATACAGCACCCCAACTCAACTTTCCCCTTAAGCAAGCATAAGTTTTTATCTAAATGTGAGACTCTGTTCGGTTTTGGAATTCAGTTTATGTGTAGCCAAGTTTACACTCTCTCTATTAGTGATATCTTATGATAATTCTCTTTCTCTGTGTGACCTATTTCTCTTAGAATCATCATACTTAAATCCACTCAATTTGCTGCTACAGGCCTGATGACATTGATTTCATTGCTGAGTGATATTCCGTTGTACGTAAGTAGCACAACTCCTTTATCCATTTTTTTCTTTCTGGGATATTTAATTTGTACTGGACTCAAGGTTCTTGTAAACACAGCAGCCCTAAATTTTGTGTTGGCTGTGTCTTGTTGATTTTAATTTTCCTAAGCTATAGGGCCAAAAGTGGAAGTGCCCTAGGGTCTGTAGCTTTGTTTTTCAGATGTTTCAGGATACACCATAAACATCTCCAGAGTGTCTGTTGGCAATTTACATCCCGCCCATCAGCATAACAAGGCTCCCTGTTCTCCATGGCCTGTCCTGTGTTTCTGGTTTTTACACTTTTTTCAGATGGCCCTTTTGACGAATGGGAAATGAGACTTCATTGTAGTGCGGATTTCCATTGCTCGAGTGCTTGGTTGGCCAAAAAGGGCATATGTGTTTTTTCCTGAATATATTCAGGAAAAAATGTTTACGCACTTTTGTCCAAGTGCATCACTGTCAAAGATCTGCCGCTTTTCACATGCTTTAAATGCAATTCCAATCTACCTCCTGAAATATGATTCCTGCAATTCTGCCTCGTTTTCAAGTCCTCTTTGCAGACTTACTTCCATATAATTTTGCCAATAGCTGTCATTTATAACACTGCAGGTTTGTGAATTACAGTGCCCGTGATTTCCTTTCTTAACTCGTTTCCTTGAAAACTGGCCACAGAACCGCAGGTTTGCTTCAGGCCGTAATCAGGGTCCGGCACGGCACTCTGAGACTTTGGTTCATTCCACTTCCTGGTGGGAAATTAGAGTTAAATGTGCCCCTCCAGACACCTGCCTCACTCCTAGCCCCTTGGTGATGTGTGTCCTGTGGTTTGAGGCCACATGTGCTGGGTTCCTCACCTTTGGCTGATGTGGCCCCACTGGTGTGAGGACACTCCTGCCTGGTTCCCATCCCCTTGGTGATGTGGGCCCTCCGGTGAGAGTCTGATCCTGGTTGGGTTCCTCACACTTCTGTGAGGTGGGCCCTCTTCTCTGAGGTCACTCCTGCCTGGCTGGCACACCCCGCCTTGGCGACGTCGGCCCTCTGGTGGGATTTGGTGCCTGCTGGGTGTCTCCTCCCCTCGGTAATGAGGGCCCTCTGGCGTCAGACCCTAACTCCTGGGCTCCCAATATTTTCTGATATGCGCCCTGTGGTTCGAGTACACTCCTGCCAGGTTCCCAACCCCATGGGAATGTGGGCCTTCTGCTCTGAGGTCCCAACCGTGGGTTGCTCAGTTTCATGATGAGGGCCCTCTGCTGTGAGTTCTCTCCGGCCTGGATCCCATAGCCTCGCTGCTCCTGGCCACCTGCTGGGAGGTTACAACTGCGGGATTCCTCACCTTTTTTCTTCTATGGGCCCTCTGTTTTGAGACTCCTCCTGCCTGCCTCACTCCCAGCCCCTTGGTGATGTGTGTCCTCTGGTTTGAGGCCACGTATGCTGGGTCCCTCGCCTTTCGATGATGTGGCCCCACTGGTGTGAGGACACTCCTGCCTGGTTCCTATCCCCTTGATGATGTGGGCCCTCTGGTGAGAGTCTGATCCTGGCTGGGTTCCTCACCCTTCTGTGAGGTGGGCCCTCTGCTGTGAGGTCACTCCTGCCTGGCTGGCACACCCCACCTGGGCAACATCGGCCCTCTTGTGGCAGTTGGAGCCTGCTGGGAACCTCCCCTCGGTGATGGGGGCCCTCTTGCCTCAGGCCCTAACTGCTGGGTACCCACATTTTCTGATACGTGCTAAGTGGTGCGAGGACACTCCTGCGAGGTTCCCATCCCCATGGACATGTGGGCCTTCTGCTCTAAGGTCCCAACACCTGTGTTGTTCACCGTTTCATGATGTTGGCTCTCTGGTGTTAGTTCACCCAGGCCTAGATCCCATAGCCTCTGTGCTCTGAGCGGCCTGCTGGGAGGTTCCTACTGCTGGATTCCTTACCTTTTTTATTCTTTGGGTCCTGTGTTTTCATGCTCCTACTTCCTGACTCACTCCCAGCCCATTTGTGATGTAGGTCCTCTTGTTTAAGGCCACATGTACCAGTTTCCTCACCTTTATTGATGTGGCCCCACTGGTGTGAGGACACTCCTGCCTGGTTCCCATCCCCTTGGTGATGTGGGCCCTCTGGTGAGAGTCTGATCCTGTCTGGATTCCTCACACTTCTGTGAGGTGGGCCCTCTGCTGTGAGGTAACTCCTGCCTGGCTTGCTCCCATTGCCTTGGTGACGTCGGCCCTCTGGTGGCATTTGGAGCCTGCTGGTAGCCTCCTCTCCTCCGTGATGAGGGCCCTCTGGCGCCAGGCCATAACTGCTGGGTTCCCACATTTTCTGATACGTGCTAAGTTGTGCGAGGACACTCCTGCGAGGTTCCCATCCCCATGGGGATGTGGGCCTTCTGCTCTGAGGTCCCACTGGCTGGGTTGCTCACAGTTTCATGATGTGGGCCCTCTGCTGTGAGTTCACTGTGGCCTGGATCCCATAGACTCCATGCTCTGGGCCACCTGCTGGGAGGTTCAAACTGCTGGATTCCTCACATTTTTTATTCTGTGGGCCCTGTGTTGTTAGGCTACTCCTGCCTGCCTCACTCGGAGCACCTTGGAAATGTGGGTCCTCTGGTTTAGGCCACATGTGCTGGGTTCCTCACCTTTCTATAATGTGGCCACACTGGTGTGAGGACACTCCTGCCTTGTTCCGATCCCCTTGGTGATGTGGGCCCTCTGGTGAGAGTCTTATCCTGGCTGGGTTCCTCACCCTTCTGTGCGGTAGGCCCTCTGCTGTGAGGTCACTCCTGCCTGGCTGGCACACGTCAACTTGGCGACGTGGGCCCTCAGTTGGGAGTTGGTGCCTGCTGGGAGTCTCCTCCCCTCGGTAATGAGGGCCCTCTGGCGTCAGACCCTAACTCCTGGGCTCCCAAAATTTTCTGATGTGCGCCCTGTGGTGCAAGTACACTCCTGCCAGGATCCCAACCCCATGGGAATGTGTGTCTTCTGCTCTGAGGTCCCAATGGTACGTTGTTCAGTTTCATGATGAGGGCCCTCTGGTGTGAGTTCACTCCGGCATGGACCCCATAGCCTCGCTGCTCCTGGCCACCTGCGGGGAGGTTCCAACTGCGGGATTCCTCACCTTTTTCCTTCTATGGGCCCTCTGTTTTGAGACTCCTCCTGCCTGCCTCACTCCCAGCCCCTTGGTGATGTGTGTCCTGTAGTTTGAGGCCACGTGTGCTGGGTCCGTCACATTTCGGTGATGTGACCACACTGGTGTGAGAACACTCCTGCCTGGTTTCCATTCCCTTGGTGATGTGGGCCCTCCGGTGAGAGTCTGATCCTCTTTGGGTTCCTCACACTTTTGTGTGGTTGGCCCTCTGCTCTGAGGTCACTCCTGCCTGGCTGGCACACCCTGCATTGGCGACGTCGGCCTTCTGGTAGCAGTTGGAGCTTGCTGGGAGCCTCCTCTCCTCAGTGATGAGGGCCCTCTGGCGTCCGGCCCTAACTGCTGGGCTCCCCACCTTTTCTGATGTGTGCCCACTGGTGCGATGACACTCCTGCTTGGTTCCCTTCCCCATGGGGATGTGGGCCTTGTGCTCTGAGGTTACAACGGCTGGGTTGCTTACAGTATCACGATGAGGGCCCTCTGTTGTGAGTTCATCACTGCCTGGATCCCATAGCCTCGGTGCTCTGGGCCACCTGCTGGGATGTTCCAACTGCTGGATTCCTCACCTTTTTTATACAATGGGCCATGTGTTTTGAGGTTAATCCTGCCTGCCTCGCTCCGAGACCCATGGTGATGTGGGTCCTCTGGTTTGAGGCCACATGTGCTGGGTACCTCAACTTTCGATGATGTGGCCCCACGGGTGTGAGGACACTCCTGCCTGGTTCCCAGCCCCTTGCTTATGTGGGCACTCTGGTGAGAGTCTGATCTTGACTGGGTTCCTTACCCTTCTGTGAGGTGGGCCCTCTGATGTGAGGTCACTCCTGCCTGGATGGCTCATGTCGCCTTGGCGACGTAGGCCCTCTGTTGGCCACTGAAGCATGCTGGGAGCCTCCTACCCTCTTTAATAAGGGCCCTGGAAGAAACGCATATGCCCTTTTTGACCAAGTGCATCATTGTCGAGGTTCTGCCTCTTCTCCTATACTTTCAGAGGACTTCCCGTCTACCTCCTGAAATCGTGTTCCTGGAATTCTGCCCCGCGTTCAAGTCCTCTTTGCAGCCTTACTTCAATATATTTTTGGACGATAGCTGTCATTTATAACTCTGCAGGTTTGTGAATTACAGTGCCCCTGAGCTCCTTTCTTCAACTCGCTTTCTTGTGAGCTGGCCGCAAAACCGCAGGATTGCTTCAGGCCCTAATCTGGTTCCGACACGGCATGCTGAGCCTTTGGCTAATTCATCTTCCTGGTGGGAAATGAGCGTTAAATTTTTTCGTGCAGACACCTACAGCTAATCTCTCATTGGTTCTCCCTATTCCTGTTCATCTTGCGCAGAAATTCCAAACTGTGCCAAACAGGAGGTTAAAGGCACTGACTCTCCAAGTGGGGAGAGTGTTAGTAAAGCATCTGGAATGGTAAAACCGAGTACGAGGGGACGAAAACTGAGACGCATTTAAAAAGTTTTCCCGGTCACATGGTGGACCATATTCTGGGTTGCCCATGCATGTTTTACCTGAAGGAAGAATCCCTTAAACCTGGAGAGTTGGGACCCATGGAATGGGTACCACGCAGTATGACTTCAAAGGGTTGCCTTTGCTCACCGAACGTCACCAATGCTATCAGCCCGAAGTGTCCAGCCTTATGTCTCACTCAGCTCGGGGTGTAGATGTGGTAAATCCACGTTGCATCACAAGCCCTGAATGAATTATTTAAGAATTGCTCTCTATTTCACTGTCATTGTGTTCTGTTTTTGTAATTTATTTTGATAATGGGATTTATCGTATTTTCACTGCTGCGTTTATGCCGCTGTACACATGCTTGATTCTCTTATGGAGACATATAAATCCATGGGTTTTCAGATTCTTACTAGTCAGGTATATTCCTAGGCATTGAATATGGGGTGTTGAGTCCATTTCGTGGAGCAAGGAGTAGGTCCTGACTATTACATATTTGCTTATGGAAAGGTATCTGTGCTAATTTCAATCTCTGGTTTTATGCAGCACCACAACTCACCTTTCCCCTTAAGCAAGCATAAGTTGGTTTTCTAAATTTGAGACCCTTTTCTGTTTTGTAATTGAGTTCATGTGCAGCCATGTTTGCATTCCGTGTATTTGAGATATCTTATGGTGTTTCTTTTTCTGTGTGACTTAGTTAACTTAGAATGATCGTACCTGAATCCACTCATTATGCCGCGACGGGCCTCATGACATAGATTTCATTGCTGAGTGATATTCCATTGTACGTACGTACAACAACTTCTTTATCCATTTTTTGCTTTCTGGGATATTTCACTTGTACCGTAAATGAGGTTCTTGTAAGCAGAGCCGTCCAAAATTTATGGGTGGCTGCGTCTTTTTGATTTTAATTTCCCTAAGCTATAGAACCATAAGTTGAAGTGCCGTAGGCTCCGTTGCTTAGTTTTTTAGGTGTTTGAGGAAACACCATACATTTCTCCAGAGTGGCTGTTGGCAATTTACATCCCGCCCATCAGCATAACAAGGCTCCCTGTTCTCCATGGCCTGTGCTGTCTTTCTGGATTTTACACTTTTTTCAGATGGCCCTTTTGACCTGGGGGCAGTGAGACTTCTTTGTAGTGCAGATTTCCTTAACATGCTGGCTTGGTTGGCCAAAAAGGGCGTATGCGTTTTTTCCTGAATATATTCAGGAAAAAACCCATACGCCCTTTTTGGCCAAGTGCATCATTGTCGACGTTCTGCCTCTTTTCCTATGCTTTAAATGCAATTCCAGTCTACCCCCTGAAATCGTTTTCCTGCAATTCTGCCCCGCTTTCCAGTCCTCTTCGCAGCCTTCCTTCAATATATTTTTGGACGATAGCTGTCATTTATAACTCTGCAGGTTTGTGAATTACAGTGCCCCTGAGCTCCTTTCTTCAACTCGCTTTCTTGTGAGCTGGCCGCAAACCCGCAGGAATGCTTCAGGCCCTAATCTGGTTCCGGCACGGCATGCTGAGCCTTTGGTTAATTCCTCTTCCTGGTGGGAAATGAGCGTTCCATTTGCCCGTCCAGACACCTACAGCTAGTCTCTCATTGGTTCTCCCTATTCCTGTTCATCTTGCGCAGAAATTGCAAACTGTGCCAAACAGGAGGTTAAAGGCACTGACTCTCCAAGTGGGGAGAGTGTTAGTAAACGGTCTGGAATGGTGAACCCGAGTAAAAGGGGACGAAAACTGAGATGCATTTGAAAACGTTTCCCGGTCACACAGTGCACCGTACTGTGGGTTTCCCATGCATGTTTTAGCTGAAGGAAGAATCCCTTAAACCTGGAGAGTTGGGACCCATGGAATGGGTACCATGCAGTATGACTTCAAAGGGTCTGCATTTGCTCATCGAACCTCACCAATGCTATCAGCCCGAAGTGTCCAGCCTTATGTCTCACTCAGCTCTGGGTGTAGATGTGGTAAATCCAGGTTGCATCACAAGCCCTGAATGAATTATTTAAGAATTGCTCTCTATTTCACTGTCATTGTGTTTGTTTTTGTAATTCATTTTGATAATGGGTTTTATCGGATTTTATCTGCTGCATTCATGCCGCTGTACACACACTTGAGTCTCTTACGGAGACATATAAATCCATGGGTTTGAAGGTTTTTACTAGTCATGTGTAATCCTAGGCGTTGAATATGGGGTGTTTAGTCCATTTCGTTGAGCAAGGGCTAGGTCTTGACTATTACATATTTGGCTTATGGAAAGTTATCTGTGCTAATTTCTATCTCTGGTTTTATGCAGCACCACAACTCACCTTTCCCCTTAAGCAAGCATAAGTTGGTTTTCTAAATTTGAGACCCTGTTCTGTTTTGTAATTCAGTTCATGTGTAGCCAAGTTTACATTCCGTGTATCAGTGATATCTTATGATGTTTCATTTTCTGTGTGACTTATTTCACTTAGAATCATCGTACCTGAATCGACTCATTATGCCGCGACGGGCCTGATGACATAGATTTCATTGGTGAGTGATATTCCTTTGTACGTACGTACCACACTTCTTTATCCATTTTTCGCTTTCTGGGATATTTAACTTGTACCGTAGACGAGGTTCTTGTAAACAGACCCGTAAACAGAAACTTTGCGGTGGCTGTGTGTTTTTGATTTTAATTTCCCTAAGCTATAGGAAAATAAGTGGTAATGCCGTAGGCTCCGTTGCTTTGTTTTTTAGGTTTTTGAGGAAACACCATACACATCTCCAGAGTGGCTGTTGGCAATTTACATCCCGCCCATCAGCATAACAAGGCTCCCTGTTCTCCATGGCCTGTGCTGCCTTTCTGGATTTTACACTTTTTTCAGATGGCCCTTTTGAACGGGGGGCAGTGAGACTTCATTTTAGTGCAGATTTCTTTAACATGCTTGCTTGGTTGGCCAAAAAGGGCGTATGCGTTTTTTCCTGAATATATTCAGGAAAAAACGCATACGCCCTTTTTGGCCAAGTGCATCATTGTCGACGTTCTGCCTCTTTTCCTATGCTTTAAATGCAATTCCAGTCTACCCCCTGAAATCGTTTTCTTGCAATTCTGACCCGCTTTCAAGTCCTCTTCGCAGTCTTCCTTCAATATATTTTTGGGTGATAGCTGTCATTTATAACTCTGCAGGTTTGTGAATTACAGTGTCCCTGAGCTCCTTTCTTCAACTCGCTTTCTTGTGAGCTGGCCGCAAACCCGCAGGATTGCTTCAGGCCCTAATCTGGTTCCGGCACGGCATGCTGAGCCTTTGGTTAATTCCTCTTCCTGGTGGGAAATGAGCGTTAAATTTGCCCGTGCAGACACCTTCACACGAGTCTTCATGGTGCCACTTTGCCCCGATTATCTCTATGGAGGTTGGAGTTGGAGGGCCTCCTCGCTCAAGGTCAGTGTGCCCATGGAGCCAACCCTGCAACTTCAGGGCATGGTTGGGTGTTAGGATCACCACGTGGGGTCCTTTTCCCTTCGGAGGGAGGTGGCCTTTTGGGCTGCTGATTTCCAGGTTTTCAGATACTGCCAGTATCTTGGCCAGATGTGGCGGTGGGCCAAGCCCCTTGGTGACCGTAGTTTATCCTACCTGGATCGCATTCTTGCATTGTTCCTTTTCAAGTGGTCCCAGGTTTTGCACTAATACTCCAATGGCGATTCACCGTTCACCAGGAATGTAAAGGTCAAAGGGTTTAGCTAAATTAGGGAGTTCCAGGGCAAGGGTCTGAATTGACTGCTCTTTCCATTCTTGAAAGGCCACTTCTCCATTCTATTCAAAAGGATCATCATCTTTTCCTTTCAGTGTTTCATATAGAGGCCCAGCTAGTAGACTGTAGTTAGGGATCCAGAAGCAGCAAACCCTGGCCTCCCCAGGAACCCCTAAGCTGTCTTCTAGTTTCAGAAATGGGTAAGGCTGTAAATTGTTTCTTCCCTTTCCTGGGATGGGCTTCTCCGACCTTCTGTGAGAATGAAGCCCAGGCAGGTCACCGTAGTCTGTGATATTTGAGCTTTTTCTTGGACAACTTGTATCCTTTATTGGCTTGGTAGTTCAGAGGTCTCCTTAGTAGGGCTGGCGATCAGAATGTCGTCTGCATATTGAAGGTGTGTTTCTTTTTCCAGAGGTAGAACTTTTAGTTCTTTAGCTGAGCTTTCCCCAAAGATGGTGTGGGAATTTTTGAACCCTTGGGGCAACACGGCCCGGAAGTATTGTTTTAGTTGTATGTTGAGTCCTGCCACTCACAAGCCAAAATTTCTTGTGACTCTGGGACTAATAGAATACAAAAGAAGGCATCATTGAAGACTAATACAGAATACCATGTCCTGGTGGTTGGTAGAATGACCAGCAGGGTGTAGGATTTAGGAACTACTGGAGGTATATCCTCGGTGGCTTCACTGACTGTACTGACATCATTTACCAGGACTCCAGCAGCCCATGGGGCTCTCGAGGTCAGGCCCCTCCCAGGATATGGGGTTCCCTGGGCAGGTTCCCCTCAGCCCATGGGGCTCTCGTGGTCAGGCCCCTCCCAGGATACAGAGCTACCCTTGCAGGTACCATGGCAGGGCTGGGAACACAGGAACCCTGCATATCGCCCTCATTGCAGAGCACTCCCAGCCACCTGTCACTCAGATCTGACACAGAGCACCTCAGAGCAGGACTTGAACTAACAAACAGCAGCTCCGACAGGTCTGTGACCCTGGGCATCACTCTGTGTGGCCTCCCTCCACCTGGTCTTCCAGAGACTTCCACTGCACCCGGGGCACCAGGCCTCTGTCTCCACCCACCAGCCACCCCTCCTCTCCCTGACTCCTGGGTTCCTCTCATTAGGAGAGGGTTTTCTTGAAGTTGTCTCCCACTCATGGGCCAGATAATATAATTAGAAAACAAGCCAGAGCTGCAGCCCCTTGTCTATCCTGACTCTCAGGAGCCCACACCTGTTCCTTGGACCTGGCCGATTCAGCAAGTTCCAGTTTCTGCAACTGTGAGCCCCTGAGGGGTGATTATTGGCTGGCCTGGGAAGCCCGACCGTGCCGGCCAGACCTCCCCAGGTGTGCCTGGGTTCAGATCAATATAAACACCGCTCCAGGCAGCAAGAGCCCCTGCAGCTGTGCCTGACGCCATTTTCTCTGCCCTGTCAGCAGTCTTGGGGCTGGACTGGTGGGAGGGAGTGAGAGGCCACGGCTTTGTGGGTGGCCCAGTGTGAGTGGGGCTCTGCTGGACTTTCTGCAGCAGTTGCCAAGATGCCACCTGCTAAAGAAGAGGATGTGTCACCCATACCTGCCGCTGGAATTTCTCCCTGGGCAGAGGTGAGTGAGGAAGAAAGCAGTGGGGGCCGGGACAGCAGGGGTATCTCAGGCAGGGAAATGGAAAGCTTCCAGAAGAGCACCCAGGGCCAGGACCATCCTGGCTGGCCTGCAGGCACCAAGTCGGCTGGCATGCTGTCACTCATGTGGCTCCATGGCCCTTCCTCTAGGCTTTCAAGTCCTTGTACATATTCAGGTGTTTTACCTGGGAAGGGTGGGAACATTTCAGCAGCAGCTGGCCTGGGGCTCAGCCCACGTTTACTCACAGATGCCTCGGCACGGTCCCCCAGCTTTGCAATGAGGACGCTTGTTGCGTGGGGCCTGCTGGCTGAATGGGAGATGATTCCCCACCACTGACCAACTTCAGAATTGTTTACAACTGGAGCAAGTGCCCTGATATGGTTTTCCTCTGTGTAACTGGTGGGTTCTGTTTTTTTTTCTTTTTTTCGTTTTTGGTTCAAGGTAGATTTTATTCCTCTTTTTTGTATTTACAGATATAAGCATGGAAATAATTTATTCATATAAATACATGTATGTGAAGGGAAGAATATTTTTTCTGTTTTACTTTTTGTAATTTGAATTTTATTTTATTTTTTTATACAGCAGGTTCTTTTTGGTTATCTATTTTATACATATAAATGTATACATGCCAATCCCAATCTCTCAACTCCCCCCACCACCACCCCCCAACAGCTTTCCCCCCTTGGTGTCCATACGTTTGTTGTCTACATCTGTTGCTCTATTTCTGCCTGGCAAAACGGTTCATCTGTACAATTTTTCTAGGTTCCACATATATGCATTAATAGACAAGATTTGTTTTTCTCTTTCTGACTTACTTCACTCTGTATGACAGTCTCTAGATCCATCAACGTCTCTACAAATGACCCAATTTCATTCCTTTTTATGGCTTAGTAATATTCCATTTTATATATGTACCACTTCTTTATGCATTCGTCTGTCTGTGGGCATTTAGGTTGCTTCCATTACCTGGATATTGTAAATAGTGATGCAATGAACATTGCGGTGAATGTCTCTTTTTGATTTATGGTTTTGTCTGGGTATATGCCCAGTAGTGGGATTGCTGTATCATATGGTAATTCTATTCTTAGTTTTATAAGAAACTCCATAATGTTCTCCACAGTGACTGTATCAATTTACATTCCCAACAATAGTGGAAGAGGGTTCCTTATCTCCACACCCTTTCCAGCATTTGTTGTTTGTAGATTTTCTGATGATGCCCATTCTAACAGGTGTGAGGTGATACACCATGGATGAGTCTATTTCGTTGAGCAAAGAGTAGGTCTTGTCTATTACATATTTGGCTTATGGAACGGTATGTGTGCTAATTTCAATCTCTGGTTTTATACAGCACCCCAACTCAACTTTCCCCTTAAGCAAGCATAAGTTTTTATCTAAATGTGAGACTCTGTTCGGTTTTGGAATTCAGTTTATGTGTAGCCAAGTTTACACTCTCTCTATTAGTGATATCTTATGATAATTCTCTTTCTCTGTGTGACCTATTTCTCTTAGAATCATCATACTTAAATCCACTCAATTTGCTGCTACAGGCCTGATGACATTGATTTCATTGCTGAGTGATATTCCGTTGTACGTAAGTAGCACAACTCCTTTATCCATTTTTTTCTTTCTGGGATATTTAATTTGTACTGGACTCAAGGTTCTTGTAAACACAGCAGCCCTAAATTTTGTGTTGGCTGTGTCTTGTTGATTTTAATTTTCCTAAGCTATAGGGCCAAAAGTGGAAGTGCCCTAGGGTCTGTAGCTTTGTTTTTCAGATGTTTCAGGATACACCATAAACATCTCCAGAGTGTCTGTTGGCAATTTACATCCCGCCCATCAGCATAACAAGGCTCCCTGTTCTCCATGGCCTGTCCTGTGTTTCTGGTTTTTACACTTTTTTCAGATGGCCCTTTTGACGAATGGGAAATGAGACTTCATTGTAGTGCGGATTTCCATTGCTCGAGTGCTTGGTTGGCCAAAAAGGGCATATGTGTTTTTTCCTGAATATATTCAGGAAAAAATGTTTACGCACTTTTGTCCAAGTGCATCACTGTCAAAGATCTGCCGCTTTTCACATGCTTTAAATGCAATTCCAATCTACCTCCTGAAATATGATTCCTGCAATTCTGCCTCGTTTTCAAGTCCTCTTTGCAGACTTACTTCCATATAATTTTGCCAATAGCTGTCATTTATAACACTGCAGGTTTGTGAATTACAGTGCCCGTGATTTCCTTTCTTAACTCGTTTCCTTGAAAACTGGCCACAGAACCGCAGGTTTGCTTCAGGCCGTAATCAGGGTCCGGCACGGCACTCTGAGCCTTTGGTTCATTCCTCTTCCTGGTGGGAAATTAGAGTTAAATGTGCCCCTCCGGACACCTGCCTCACTCCCAGCCCCTTGGTTATGTGTGTCCTGTAGTTTGAGGCCACATGTGCTGGGTTGCTCACCTTTGGCTGATGTGGCCCCACTGGTGTGAGGACACTCCTGCCTGGTTCCCATCCCCTTGGTGATGTGGGCCCTCCGGTGAGAGTCTGATCCTGGTTGGGTTCCTCACACTTCTGTGAGGTGGGCCCTCTTCTCTGAGGTCACTCCTGCCTGGCTGGCACACCCCGCCTTGGCGACGTCGGCCCTCTGGTGGGATTTGGTGCCTGCTGGGTGTCTCCTCCCCTCGGTAATGAGGGCCCTCTGGCGTCAGGCCCTAACTCCTGGGCTCCAAATATTTTCTGATATGCGCCCTGTGGTTCGAGTACACTCCTGCCAGGTTCCCAACCCCATGGGAATGTGGGCCTTCTGCTCTGAGGTCCCAACCGTGGGTTGCTCAGTTTCATGATGAGGGCCCTCTGCTGTGAGTTCTCTCCGGCCTGGATCCCATAGCCTCGCTGCTCCTGGCCACCTGCTGGGAGGTTACAACTGCGGGATTCCTCACCTTTTTTCTTCTATGGGCCCTCTGTTTTGAGACTCCTCCTGCCTGCCTCACTCCCAGCCCCTTGGTGATGTGTGTCCTCTGGTTTGAGGCCACGTATGCTGGGTCCCTCGCCTTTCGATGATGTGGCCCCACTGGTGTGAGGACACTCCTGCCTGGTTCCTATCCCCTTGATGATGTGGGCCCTCTGGTGAGAGTCTGATCCTGGCTGGGTTCCTCACCCTTCTGTGAGGTGGGCCCTCTGCTGTGAGGTCACTCCTGCCTGGCTGGCACACCCCACCTGGGCAACATCGGCCCTCTTGTGGCAGTTGGAGCCTGCTGGGAACCTCCCCTCGGTGATGGGGGCCCTCTTGCCTCAGGCCCTAACTGCTGGGTACCCACATTTTCTGATACGTGCTAAGTGGTGCGAGGACACTCCTGCGAGGTTCCCATCCCCATGGACATGTGGGCCTTCTGCTCTAAGGTCCCAACACCTGTGTTGTTCACCGTTTCATGATGTTGGCTCTCTGGTGTTAGTTCACCCAGGCCTAGATCCCATAGCCTCTGTGCTCTGAGCGGCCTGCTGGGAGGTTCCTACTGCTGGATTCCTTACCTTTTTTATTCTTTGGGTCCTGTGTTTTCATGCTCCTACTTCCTGACTCACTCCCAGCCCATTTGTGATGTAGGTCCTCTTGTTTAAGGCCACATGTACCAGTTTCCTCACCTTTATTGATGTGGCCCCACTGGTGTGAGGACACTCCTGCCTGGTTCCCATCCCCTTGGTGATGTGGGCCCTCTGGTGAGAGTCTGATCCTGTCTGGATTCCTCACACTTCTGTGAGGTGGGCCCTCTGCTGTGAGGTAACTCCTGCCTGGCTTGCTCCCATTGCCTTGGTGACGTCGGCCCTCTGGTGGCATTTGGAGCCTGCTGGTAGCCTCCTCTCCTCCGTGATGAGGGCCCTCTGGCGCCAGGCCATAACTGCTGGGTTCCCACATTTTCTGATACGTGCTAAGTTGTGCGAGGACACTCCTGCGAGGTTCCCATCCCCATGGGGATGTGGGCCTTCTGCTCTGAGGTCCCACTGGCTGGGTTGCTCACAGTTTCATGATGTGGGCCCTCTGCTGTGAGTTCACTGTGGCCTGGATCCCATAGACTCCATGCTCTGGGCCACCTGCTGGGAGGTTCAAACTGCTGGATTCCTCACATTTTTTATTCTGTGGGCCCTGTGTTGTTAGGCTACTCCTGCCTGCCTCACTCGGAGCACCTTGGAAATGTGGGTCCTCTGGTTTAGGCCACATGTGCTGGGTTCCTCACCTTTCTATAATGTGGCCACACTGGTGTGAGGACACTCCTGCCTTGTTCCGATCC
Source organism: Delphinapterus leucas (assembly GCF_059928025.1). Lineage (NCBI taxonomy): Eukaryota > Metazoa > Chordata > Mammalia > Artiodactyla > Monodontidae > Delphinapterus > Delphinapterus leucas. Next base: position 13,914,488 of record NW_028322241.1, on the reverse strand, counting down.
CCTTGGTGATGTGGGCCCTCTGGTGAGAGTCTTATCCTGGCTGGGTTCCTCACCCTTCTGTGCGGTAGGCCCTCTGCTGTGAGGTCACTCCTGCCTGGCTGGCACACGTCAACTTGGCGATGTGGGCCCTCAGTTGGGAGTTGGTGCCTGCTGGGAGTCTCCTCCCCTCGGTAATGAGGGCCCTCTGGCGTCAGACCCTAACTCCTGGGCTCCCAAAATTTTCTGATGTGCGCCCTGTGGTGCAAGTACACTCCTGCCAGGATCCCAACCCCATGGGAATGTGTGTCTTCTGCTCTGAGGTCCCAATGGTACGTTGTTCAGTTTCATGATGAGGGCCCTCTGGTGTGAGTTCACTCCGGCATGGACCCCATAGCCTCGCTGCTCCTGGCCACCTGCGGGGAGGTTCCAACTGCGGGATTCCTCACCTTTTTCCTTCTATGGGCCCTCTGTTTTGAGACTCCTCCTGCCTGCCTCACTCCCAGCCCCTTGGTGATGTGTGTCCTGTAGTTTGAGGCCACGTGTGCTGGGTCCGTCACATTTCGGTGATGTGACCACACTGGTGTGAGAACACTCCTGCCTGGTTTCCATTCCCTTGGTGATGTGGGCCCTCCGGTGAGAGTCTGATCCTCTTTGGGTTCCTCACACTTTTGTGTGGTTGGCCCTCTGCTCTGAGGTCACTCCTGCCTGGCTGGCACACCCTGCATTGGCGACGTCGGCCTTCTGGTAGCAGTTGGAGCTTGCTGGGAGCCTCCTCTCCTCAGTGATGAGGGCCCTCTGGCGTCCGGCCCTAACTGCTGGGCTCCCCACCTTTTCTGATGTGTGCCCACTGGTGCGATGACACTCCTGCTTGGTTCCCTTCCCCATGGGGATGTGGGCCTTGTGCTCTGAGGTTACAACGGCTGGGTTGCTTACAGTATCACGATGAGGGCCCTCTGTTGTGAGTTCATCACTGCCTGGATCCCATAGCCTCGGTGCTCTGGGCCACCTGCTGGGATGTTCCAACTGCTGGATTCCTCACCTTTTTTATACAATGGGCCATGTGTTTTGAGGTTAATCCTGCCTGCCTCGCTCCGAGACCCATGGTGATGTGGGTCCTCTGGTTTGAGGCCACATGTGCTGGGTACCTCAACTTTCGATGATGTGGCCCCACGGGTGTGAGGACACTCCTGCCTGGTTCCCAGCCCCTTGCTTATGTGGGCACTCTGGTGAGAGTCTGATCTTGACTGGGTTCCTTACCCTTCTGTGAGGTGGGCCCTCTGATGTGAGGTCACTCCTGCCTGGATGGCTCATGTCGCCTTGGCGACGTAGGCCCTCTGTTGGCCACTGAAGCATGCTGGGAGCCTCCTACCCTCTTTAATAAGGGCCCTGCAAGAAACGCATATGCCCTTTTTGACCAAGTGCATCATTGTCGAGGTTCTGCCTCTTCTCCTATACTTTCAGAGGACTTCCCGTCTACCTCCTGAAATCGTGTTCCTGGAATTCTGCCCCGCGTTCAAGTCCTCTTTGCAGCCTTACTTCAATATATTTTTGGACGATAGCTGTCATTTATAACTCTGCAGGTTTGTGAATTACAGTGCCCCTGAGCTCCTTTCTTCAACTCGCTTTCTTGTGAGCTGGCCGCAAAACCGCAGGATTGCTTCAGGCCCTAATCTGGTTCCGACACGGCATGCTGAGCCTTTGGCTAATTCATCTTCCTGGTGGGAAATGAGCGTTAAATTTTTTCGTGCAGACACCTACAGCTAATCTCTCATTGGTTCTCCCTATTCCTGTTCATCTTGCGCAGAAATTCCAAACTGTGCCAAACAGGAGGTTAAAGGCACTGACTCTCCAAGTGGGGAGAGTGTTAGTAAAGCATCTGGAATGGTAAAACCGAGTACGAGGGGACGAAAACTGAGACGCATTTAAAAAGTTTTCCCGGTCACATGGTGGACCATATTCTGGGTTGCCCATGCATGTTTTACCTGAAGGAAGAATCCCTTAAACCTGGAGAGTTGGGACCCATGGAATGGGTACCACGCAGTATGACTTCAAAGGGTTGCCTTTGCTCACCGAACGTCACCAATGCTATCAGCCCGAAGTGTCCAGCCTTATGTCTCCCTCAGCTCGGGGTGTAGATGTGGTAAATCCACGTTGCATCACAAGCCCTGAATGAATTATTTAAGAATTGCTCTCTATTTCACTGTCATTGTGTTCTGTTTTTGTAATTTATTTTGATAATGGGATTTATCGTATTTTCACTGCTGCGTTTATGCCGCTGTACACATGCTTGATTCTCTTATGGAGACATATAAATCCATGGGTTTTCAGATTCTTACTAGTCAGGTATATTCCTAGGCATTGAATATGGGGTGTTGAGTCCATTTCGTGGAGCAAGGAGTAGGTCCTGACTATTACATATTTGCTTATGGAAAGGTATCTGTGCTAATTTCAATCTCTGGTTTTATGCAGCACCACAACTCACCTTTCCCCTTAAGCAAGCATAAGTTGGTTTTCTAAATTTGAGACCCTTTTCTGTTTTGTAATTGAGTTCATGTGCAGCCATGTTTGCATTCCGTGTATTTGAGATATCTTATGGTGTTTCTTTTTCTGTGTGACTTAGTTAACTTAGAATGATCGTACCTGAATCCACTCATTATGCCGCGACGGGCCTCATGACATAGATTTCATTGCTGAGTGATATTCCATTGTACGTACGTACAACAACTTCTTTATCCATTTTTTGCTTTCTGGGATATTTCACTTGTACCGTAAATGAGGTTCTTGTAAGCAGAGCCGTCCAAAATTTATGGGTGGCTGCGTCTTTTTGATTTTAATTTCCCTAAGCTATAGAACCATAAGTTGAAGTGCCGTAGGCTCCGTTGCTTAGTTTTTTAGGTGTTTGAGGAAACACCATACATTTCTCCAGAGTGGCTGTTGGCAATTTACATCCCGCCCATCAGCATAACAAGGCTCCCTGTTCTCCATGGCCTGTGCTGTCTTTCTGGATTTTACACTTTTTTCAGATGGCCCTTTTGACCTGGGGGCAGTGAGACTTCTTTGTAGTGCAGATTTCCTTAACATGCTGGCTTGGTTGGCCAAAAAGGGCGTATGCGTTTTTTCCTGAATATATTCAGGAAAAAACGCATACGCCCTTTTTGGCCAAGTGCATCATTGTCGACGTTCTGCCTCTTTTCCTATGCTTTAAATGCAATTCCAGTCTACCCCCTGAAATCGTTTTCCTGCAATTCTGCCCCGCTTTCCAGTCCTCTTCGCAGCCTTCCTTCAATATATTTTTGGACGATAGCTGTCATTTATAACTCTGCAGGTTTGTGAATTACAGTGCCCCTGAGCTCCTTTCTTCAACTCGCTTTCTTGTGAGCTGGCCGCAAACCCGCAGGAATGCTTCAGGCCCTAATCTGGTTCCGGCACGGCATGCTGAGCCTTTGGTTAATTCCTCTTCCTGGTGGGAAATGAGCGTTCCATTTGCCCGTCCAGACACCTACAGCTAGTCTCTCATTGGTTCTCCCTATTCCTGTTCATCTTGCGCAGAAATTGCAAACTGTGCCAAACAGGAGGTTAAAGGCACTGACTCTCCAAGTGGGGAGAGTGTTAGTAAACGGTCTGGAATGGTGAACCCGAGTAAAAGGGGACGAAAACTGAGATGAATTTGAAAACGTTTCCCGGTCACACAGTGCACCGTACTGTGGGTTTCCCATGCATGTTTTAGCTGAAGGAAGAATCCCTTAAACCTGGAGAGTTGGGACCCATGGAATGGGTGCCATGCAGTATGACTTCAAAGGGTCTGCATTTGCTCATCGAACCTCACCAATGCTATCAGCCCGAAGTGTCCAGCCTTATGTCTCACTCAGCTCTGGGTGTAGATGTGGTAAATCCAGGTTGCATCACAAGCCCTGAATGAATTATTTAAGAATTGCTCTCTATTTCACTGTCATTGTGTTTGTTTTTGTAATTCATTTTGATAATGGGTTTTATCGGATTTTCTCTGCTGCATTCATGCCGCTGTACACACACTTGAGTCTCTTACGGAGACATATAAATCCATGGGTTTGAAGGTTTTTACTAGTCATGTGTAATCCTAGGCGTTGAATATGGGGTGTTTAGTCCATTTCGTTGAGCAAGGGCTAGGTCTTGACTATTACATATTTGGCTTATGGAAAGTTATCTGTGCTAATTTCTATCTCTGGTTTTATGCAGCACCACAACTCACCTTTCCCCTTAAGCAAGCATAAGTTGGTTTTCTAAATTTGAGACCCTGTTCTGTTTTGTAATTCAGTTCATGTGTAGCCAAGTTTACATTCCGTGTATTAGTGATATCTTATGATGTTTCATTTTCTGTGTGACTTATTTCACTTAGAATCATCGTACCTGAATCCACTCATTATGCCGCGACGGGCCTGATGACATAGATTTCATTGGTGAGTGATATTCCTTTGTACGTACGTACCACACTTCTTTATCCATTTTTCGCTTTCTGGGATATTTAACTTGTACCGTAGACGAGGTTCTTGTAAACAGACCCGTAAACAGAAACTTTGCGGTGGCTGTGTGTTTTTGATTTTAATTTCCCTAAGCTATAGGAAAATAAGTGGTAATGCCGTAGGCTCCGTTGCTTTGTTTTTTAGGTTTTTGAGGAAACACCATACACATCTCCAGAGTGGCTGTTGGCAATTTACATCCCGCCCATCAGCATAACAAGGCTCCCTGTTCTCCATGGCCTGTGCTGCCTTTCTGGATTTTACACTTTTTTCAGATGGCCCTTTTGAACTGGGGGCAGTGAGACTTCATTTTAGTGCAGATTTCTTTAACATGCTTGCTTGGTTGGCCAAAAAGGGCGTATGCGTTTTTTCCTGAATATATTCAGGAAAAAACGCATACGCCCTTTTTGGCCAAGTGCATCATTGTCGACGTTCTGCCTCTTTTCCTATGCTTTAAATGCAATTCCAGTCTACCCCCTGAAATCGTTTTCTTGCAATTCTGCCCCGCTTTCAAGTCCTCTTCGCAGTCTTCCTTCAATATATTTTTGGGTGATAGCTGTCATTTATAACTCTGCAGGTTTGTGAATTACAGTGTCCCTGAGCTCCTTTCTTCAACTCGCTTTCTTGTGAGCTGGCCGCAAACCCGCAGGATTGCTTCAGGCCCTAATCTGGTTCCGGCACGGCATGCTGAGCCTTTGGTTAATTCCTCTTCCTGGTGGGAAATGAGCGTTAAATTTGCCCGTGCAGACACCTTCACACGAGTCTTCATGGTGCCACTTTGCCCCGGTTATCTCTATGGAGGTTGGAGTTGGAGGGCCTCCTCGCTCAAGGTCAGTGTGCCCATGGAGCCAACCCTGCAACTTCAGGGCATGGTTGGGTGTTAGGATCACCACGTGGGGTCCTTTTCCCTTCGGAGGGAGGTGGCCTTTTGGGCTGCTGATTTCCAGGTTTTCAGATACTGCCAGTATCTTGGCCAGATGTGGCGGTGGGCCAAGCCCCTTGGTGACCGTAGTTTATCCTACCTGGATCGCATTCTTGCATTGTTCCTTTTCAAGTGGTCCCAGGTTTTGCACTAATACTCCAATGGCGATTCACCGTTCACCAGGAATGTAAAGGTCAAAGGGTTTAGCTAAATTAGGGAGTTCCAGGGCAAGGGTCTGAATTGACTGCTCTTTCCATTCTTGAAAGGCCACTTCTGCATTCTATTCAAAAGGATCATCATCTTTTCCTTTCAGTGTTTCATATAGAGGCCCAGCTAGTAGACTGTAGTTAGGGATCCAGAAGCAGCAAACCCTGGCCTCCCCAGGAACCCCTAAGCTGTCTTCTAGTTTCAGAAATGGGTAAGGCTGTAAATTGTTTCTTCCCTTTCCTGGGATGGGCTTCTCCGACCTTCTGTGAGAATGAAGCCCAGGCAGGTCACCGTAGTCTGTGATATTTGAGCTTTTTCTTGGACAACTTGTATCCTTTATTGGCTTGGTAGTTCAGAGGTCTCCTTAGTAGGGCTGGCGATCAGAATGTCGTCTGCATATTGAAGGTGTGTTTCTTTTTCCAGAGGTAGAACTTTTAGTTCTTTAGCTGAGCTTTCCCCAAAGATGGTGTGGGAATTTTTGAACCCTTGGGGCAACACGGCCCGGAAGTATTGTTTTAGTTGTATGTTGAGTCCTGCCACTCACAAGCCAAAATTTCTTGTGACTCTGGGACTAATAGAATACAAAAGAAGGCATCATTGAAGACTAATACAGAATACCATGTCCTGGTGGTTGGTAGAATGACCAGCAGGGTGTAGGATTTAGGAACTACTGGAGGTATATCCTCGGTGGCTTCACTGACTGTCCTGACATCATTTACCAGGACTCCAGCAGCCCATGGGGCTCTCGAGGTCAGGCCCCTCCCAGGATATGGGGTTCCCTGGGCAGGTTCCCCTCAGCCCATGGGGCTCTCGTGGTCAGGCCCCTCCCAGGATACAGAGCTACCCTTGCAGGTACCATGGCAGGGCTGGGAACACAGGAACCCTGCATATCGCCCTCATTGCAGAGCACTCCCAGCCACCTGTCACTCAGATCTGACACAGAGCACCTCAGAGCAGGACTTGAACTAACAAACAGCAGCTCCGACAGGTCTGTGACCCTGGGCATCACTCTGTGTGGCCTCCCTCCACCTGGTCTTCCAGAGACTTCCACTGCACCCGGGGCACCAGGCCTCTGTCTCCACCCACCAGCCACCCCTCCTCTCCCTGACTCCTGGGTTCCTCTCATTAGGAGAGGGTTTTCTTGAAGTTGTCTCCCACTCATGGGCCAGATAATATAATTAGAAAACAAGCCAGAGCTGCAGCCCCTTGTCTATCCTGACTCTCAGGAGCCCACACCTGTTCCTTGGACCTGGCCGATTCAGCAAGTTCCAGTTTCTGCAACTGTGAGCCCCTGAGGGGTGATTATTGGCTGGCCTGGGAAGCCCGACCGTGCCGGCCAGACCTCCCCAGGTGTGCCTGGGTTCAGATCAATATAAACACCGCTCCAGGCAGCAAGAGCCCCTGCAGCTGTGCCTGACGCCATTTTCTCTGCCCTGTCAGCAGTCTTGGGGCTGGACTGGTGGGAGGGAGTGAGAGGCCACGGCTTTGTGGGTGGCCCAGTGTGAGTGGGGCTCTGCTGGACTTTCTGCAGCAGTTGCCAAGATGCCACCTGCTAAAGAAGAGGATGTGTCACCCATACCTGCCGCTGGAATTTCTCCCTGGGCAGAGGTGAGTGAGGAAGAAAGCAGTGGGGGCCGGGACAGCAGGGGTATCTCAGGCAGGGAAATGGAAAGCTTCCAGAAGAGCACCCAGGGCCAGGACCATCCTGGCTGGCCTGCAGGCACCAAGTCGGCTGGCATGCTGTCACTCATGTGGCTCCATGGCCCTTCCTCTAGGCTTTCAAGTCCTTGTACATATTCAGGTGTTTTACCTGGGAAGGGTGGGAACATTTCAGCAGCAGCTGGCCTGGGGCTCAGCCCACGTTTACTCACAGATGCCTCGGCACGGTCCCCCAGCTTTGCAATGAGGACGCTTGTTGCGTGGGGCCTGCTGGCTGAATGGGAGATGATTCCCCACCACTGACCAACTTCAGAATTGTTTACAACTGGAGCAAGTGCCCTGATACGGTTTTCCTCTGTGTAACTGGTGGGTTCTGTTTTTTTTTCTTTTTTTCGTTTTTGGTTCAAGGTAGATTTTATTCCTCTTTTTTGTATTTACAGATATAAGCATGGAAATAATTTATTCATATAAATACATGTATGTGAAGGGAAGAATATTTTTTCTGTTTTACTTTTTGTAATTTGAATTTTATTTTATTTTTTTATACAGCAGGTTCTTTTTGGTTATCTATTTTATACATATAAATGTATACATGCCAATCCCAATCTCTCAACTCCCCCCACCACCACCCCCCAACAGCTTTCCCCCCTTGGTGTCCATACGTTTGTTGTCTACATCTGTTGCTCTATTTCTGCCTGGCAAAACGGTTCATCTGTACAATTTTTCTAGGTTCCACATATATGCATTAATAGACAAGATTTGTTTTTCTCTTTCTGACTTACTTCACTCTGTATGACAGTCTCTAGATCCATCAACGTCTCTACAAATGACCCAATTTCATTCCTTTTTATGGCTTAGTAATATTCCATTTTATATATGTACCACATCTTTATGCATTCGTCTGTCTGTGGGCATTTAGGTTGCTTCCATTACCTGGATATTGTAAATAGTGATGCAATGAACATTGCGGTGAATGTCTCTTTTTGATTTATGGTTTTGTCTGGGTATATGCCCAGTAGTGGGATTGCTGTATCATATGGTAATTCTATTCTTAGTTTTATAAGAAACTCCATAATGTTCTCCACAGTGACTGTATCAATTTACATTCCCAACAATAGTGGAAGAGGGTTCCTTATCTCCACACCCTTTCCAGCATTTGTTGTTTGTAGATTTTCTGATGATGCCCATTCTAACAGGTGTGAGGTGATACACCATGGATGAGTCTATTTCGTTGAGCAAAGAGTAGGTCTTGTCTATTACATATTTGGCTTATGGAACGGTATGTGTGCTAATTTCAATCTCTGGTTTTATACAGCACCCCAACTCAACTTTCCCCTTAAGCAAGCATAAGTTTTTATCTAAATGTGAGACTCTGTTCGGTTTTGGAATTCAGTTTATGTGTAGCCAAGTTTACACTCTCTCTATTAGTGATATCTTATGATAATTCTCTTTCTCTGTGTGACCTATTTCTCTTAGAATCATCATACTTAAATCCACTCAATTTGCTGCTACAGGCCTGATGACATTGATTTCATTGCTGAGTGATATTCCGTTGTACGTAAGTAGCACAACTCCTTTATCCATTTTTTTCTTTCTGGGATATTTAATTTGTACTGGACTCAAGGTTCTTGTAAACACAGCAGCCCTAAATTTTGTGTTGGCTGTGTCTTGTTGATTTTAATTTTCCTAAGCTATAGGGCCAAAAGTGGAAGTGCCCTAGGGTCTGTAGCTTTGTTTTTCAGATGTTTCAGGATACACCATAAACATCTCCAGAGTGTCTGTTGGCAATTTACATCCCGCCCATCAGCATAACAAGGCTCCCTGTTCTCCATGGCCTGTCCTGTGTTTCTGGTTTTTACACTTTTTTCAGATGGCCCTTTTGACGAATGGGAAATGAGACTTCATTGTAGTGCGGATTTCCATTTCTCGAGTGCTTGGTTGGCCAAAAAGGGCATATGTGTTTTTTCCTGAATATATTCAGGAAAAAATGTTTACGCACTTTTGTCCAAGTGCATCACTGTCAAAGATCTGCCGCTTTTCACATGCTTTAAATGCAATTCCAATCTACCTCCTGAAATATGATTCCTGCAATTCTGCCTCGTTTTCAAGTCCTCTTTGCAGACTTACTTCCATATAATTTTGCCAATAGCTGTCATTTATAACACTGCAGGTTTGTGAATTACAGTGCCCGTGATTTCCTTTCTTAACTCGTTTCCTTGAAAACTGGCCACAGAACCGCAGGTTTGCTTCAGGCCGTAATCAGGGTCCGGCACGGCACTCTGAGACTTTGGTTCATTCCACTTCCTGGTGGGAAATTAGAGTTAAATGTGCCCCTCCAGACACCTGCCTCACTCCTAGCCCCTTGGTGATGTGTGTCCTGTGGTTTGAGGCCACATGTGCTGGGTTCCTCACCTTTGGCTGATGTGGCCCCACTGGTGTGAGGACACTCCTGCCTGGTTCCCATCCCCTTGGTGATGTGGGCCCTCCGGTGAGAGTCTGATCCTGGTTGGGTTCCTCACACTTCTGTGAGGTGGGCCCTCTTCTCTGAGGTCACTCCTGCCTGGCTGGCACACCCCGCCTTGGCGACGTCGGCCCTCTGGTGGGATTTGGTGCCTGCTGGGTGTCTCCTCCCCTCGGTAATGAGGGCCCTCTGGCGTCAGACCCTAACTCCTGGGCTCCCAATATTTTCTGATATGCGCCCTGTGGTTCGAGTACACTCCTGCCAGGTTCCCAACCCCATGGGAATGTGGGCCTTCTGCTCTGAGGTCCCAACCGTGGGTTGCTCAGTTTCATGATGAGGGCCCTCTGCTGTGAGTTCTCTCCGGCCTGGATCCCATAGCCTCGCTGCTCCTGGCCACCTGCTGGGAGGTTACAACTGCGGGATTCCTCACCTTTTTTCTTCTATGGGCCCTCTGTTTTGAGACTCCTCCTGCCTGCCTCACTCCCAGCCCCTTGGTGATGTGTGTCCTCTGGTTTGAGGCCACGTATGCTGGGTCCCTCGCCTTTCGATGATGTGGCCCCACTGGTGTGAGGACACTCCTGCCTGGTTCCTATCCCCTTGATGATGTGGGCCCTCTGGTGAGAGTCTGATCCTGGCTGGGTTCCTCACCCTTCTGTGAGGTGGGCCCTCTGCTGTGAGGTCACTCCTGCCTGGCTGGCACACCCCACCTGGGCAACATCGGCCCTCTTGTGGCAGTTGGAGCCTGCTGGGAACCTCCCCTCGGTGATGGGGGCCCTCTTGCCTCAGGCCCTAACTGCTGGGTACCCACATTTTCTGATACGTGCTAAGTGGTGCGAGGACACTCCTGCGAGGTTCCCATCCCCATGGACATGTGGGCCTTCTGCTCTAAGGTCCCAACACCTGTGTTGTTCACCGTTTCATGATGTTGGCTCTCTGGTGTTAGTTCACCCAGGCCTAGATCCCATAGCCTCTGTGCTCTGAGCGGCCTGCTGGGAGGTTCCTACTGCTGGATTCCTTACCTTTTTTATTCTTTGGGTCCTGTGTTTTCATGCTCCTACTTCCTGACTCACTCCCAGCCCATTTGTGATGTAGGTCCTCTTGTTTAAGGCCACATGTACCAGTTTCCTCACCTTTATTGATGTGGCCCCACTGGTGTGAGGACACTCCTGCCTGGTTCCCATCCCCTTGGTGATGTGGGCCCTCTGGTGAGAGTCTGATCCTGTCTGGATTCCTCACACTTCTGTGAGGTGGGCCCTCTGCTGTGAGGTAACTCCTGCCTGGCTTGCTCCCATTGCCTTGGTGACGTCGGCCCTCTGGTGGCATTTGGAGCCTGCTGGTAGCCTCCTCTCCTCCGTGATGAGGGCCCTCTGGCGCCAGGCCATAACTGCTGGGTTCCCACATTTTCTGATACGTGCTAAGTTGTGCGAGGACACTCCTGCGAGGTTCCCATCCCCATGGGGATGTGGGCCTTCTGCTCTGAGGTCCCACTGGCTGGGTTGCTCACAGTTTCATGATGTGGGCCCTCTGCTGTGAGTTCACTGTGGCCTGGATCCCATAGACTCCATGCTCTGGGCCACCTGCTGGGAGGTTCAAACTGCTGGATTCCTCACATTTTTTATTCTGTGGGCCCTGTGTTGTTAGGCTACTCCTGCCTGCCTCACTCGGAGCACCTTGGAAATGTGGGTCCTCTGGTTTAGGCCACATGTGCTGGGTTCCTCACCTTTCTATAATGTGGCCACACTGGTGTGAGGACACTCCTGCCTTGTTCCGATCCCCTTGGTGATGTGGGCCCTCTGGTGAGAGTCTTATCCTGGCTGGGTTCCTCACCCTTCTGTGCGGTAGGCCCTCTGCTGTGAGGTCACTCCTGCCTGGCTGGCACACGTCAACTTGGCGATGTGGGCCCTCAGTTGGGAGTTGGTGCCTGCTGGGAGTCTCCTCCCCTCGGTAATGAGGGCCCTCTGGCGTCAGACCCTAACTCCTGGGCTCCCAAAATTTTCTGATGTGCGCCCTGTGGTGCAAGTACACTCCTGCCAGGATCCCAACCCCATGGGAATGTGTGTCTTCTGCTCTGAGGTCCCAATGGTACGTTGTTCAGTTTCATGATGAGGGCCCTCTGGTGTGAGTTCACTCCGGCATGGACCCCATAGCCTCGCTGCTCCTGGCCACCTGCGGGGAGGTTCCAACTGCGGGATTCCTCACCTTTTTCCTTCTATGGGCCCTCTGTTTTGAGACTCCTCCTGCCTGCCTCACTCCCAGCCCCTTGGTGATGTGTGTCCTGTAGTTTGAGGCCACGTGTGCTGGGTCCGTCACATTTCGGTGATGTGACCACACTGGTGTGAGAACACTCCTGCCTGGTTTCCATTCCCTTGGTGATGTGGGCCCTCCGGTGAGAGTCTGATCCTCTTTGGGTTCCTCACACTTTTGTGTGGTTGGCCCTCTGCTCTGAGGTCACTCCTGCCTGGCTGGCACACCCTGCATTGGCGACGTCGGCCTTCTGGTAGCAGTTGGAGCTTGCTGGGAGCCTCCTCTCCTCAGTGATGAGGGCCCTCTGGCGTCCGGCCCTAACTGCTGGGCTCCCCACCTTTTCTGATGTGTGCCCACTGGTGCGATGACACTCCTGCTTGGTTCCCTTCCCCATGGGGATGTGGGCCTTGTGCTCTGAGGTTACAACGGCTGGGTTGCTTACAGTATCACGATGAGGGCCCTCTGTTGTGAGTTCATCACTGCCTGGATCCCATAGCCTCGGTGCTCTGGGCCACCTGCTGGGATGTTCCAACTGCTGGATTCCTCACCTTTTTTATACAATGGGCCATGTGTTTTGAGGTTAATCCTGCCTGCCTCGCTCCGAGACCCATGGTGATGTGGGTCCTCTGGTTTGAGGCCACATGTGCTGGGTACCTCAACTTTCGATGATGTGGCCCCACGGGTGTGAGGACACTCCTGCCTGGTTCCCAGCCCCTTGCTTATGTGGGCACTCTGGTGAGAGTCTGATCTTGACTGGGTTCCTTACCCTTCTGTGAGGTGGGCCCTCTGATGTGAGGTCACTCCTGCCTGGATGGCTCATGTCGCCTTGGCGACGTAGGCCCTCTGTTGGCCACTGAAGCATGCTGGGAGCCTCCTACCCTCTTTAATAAGGGCCCTGCAAGAAACGCATATGCCCTTTTTGACCAAGTGCATCATTGTCGAGGTTCTGCCTCTTCTCCTATACTTTCAGAGGACTTCCCGTCTACCTCCTGAAATCGTGTTCCTGGAATTCTGCCCCGCGTTCAAGTCCTCTTTGCAGCCTTACTTCAATATATTTTTGGACGATAGCTGTCATTTATAACTCTGCAGGTTTGTGAATTACAGTGCCCCTGAGCTCCTTTCTTCAACTCGCTTTCTTGTGAGCTGGCCGCAAAACCGCAGGATTGCTTCAGGCCCTAATCTGGTTCCGACACGGCATGCTGAGCCTTTGGCTAATTCCTCTTCCTGGTGGGAAATGAGCGTTAAATTTTTTCGTGCAGACACCTACAGCTAATCTCTCATTGGTTCTCCCTATTCCTGTTCATCTTGCGCAGAAATTCCAAACTGTGCCAAACAGGAGGTTAAAGGCACTGACTCTCCAAGTGGGGAGAGTGTTAGTAAAGCGTCTGGAATGGTAAAACCGAGTACGAGGGGACGAAAACTGAGACGCATTTAAAAAGTTTTCCCGGTCACATGGTGGACCATATTCTGGGTTGCCCATGCATGTTTTACCTGAAGGAAGAATCCCTTAAACCTGGAGAGTTGGGACCCATGGAATGGGTACCACGCAGTATGACTTCAAAGGGTTGCCTTTGCTCACCGAACGTCACCAATGCTATCAGCCCGAAGTGTCCAGCCTTATGTCTCACTCAGCTCGGGGTGTAGATGTGGTAAATCCACGTTGCATCACAAGCCCTGAATGAATTATTTAAGAATTGCTCTCTATTTCACTGTCATTGTGTTCTGTTTTTGTAATTTATTTTGATAATGGGATTTATCGTATTTTCACTGCTGCGTTTATGCCGCTGTACACATGCTTGATTCTCTTATGGAGACATATAAATCCATGGGTTTTCAGATTCTTACTAGTCAGGTATATTCCTAGGCATTGAATATGGGGTGTTGAGTCCATTTCGTGGAGCAAGGAGTAGGTCCTGACTATTACATATTTGCTTATGGAAAGGTATCTGTGCTAATTTCAATCTCTGGTTTTATGCAGCACCACAACTCACCTTTCCCCTTAAGCAAGCATAAGTTGGTTTTCTAAATTTGAGACCCTTTTCTGTTTTGTAATTGAGTTCATGTGCAGCCATGTTTGCATTCCGTGTATTTGAGATATCTTATGGTGTTTCTTTTTCTGTGTGACTTAGTTAACTTAGAATGATCGTACCTGAATCCACTCATTATGCCGCGACGGGCCTCATGACATAGATTTCATTGCTGAGTGATATTCCATTGTACGTACGTACAACAACTTCTTTATCCATTTTTTGCTTTCTGGGATATTTCACTTGTACCGTAAATGAGGTTCTTGTAAGCAGAGCCGTCCAAAATTTATGGGTGGCTGCGTCTTTTTGATTTTAATTTCCCTAAGCTATAGAACCATAAGTTGAAGTGCCGTAGGCTCCGTTGCTTAGTTTTTTAGGTGTTTGAGGAAACACCATACATTTCTCCAGAGTGGCTGTTGGCAATTTACATCCCGCCCATCAGCATAACAAGGCTCCCTGTTCTCCATGGCCTGTGCTGTCTTTCTGGATTTTACACTTTTTTCAGATGGCCCTTTTGACCTGGGGGCAGTGAGACTTCTTTGTAGTGCAGATTTCCTTAACATGCTGGCTTGGTTGGCCAAAAAGGGCGTATGCGTTTTTTCCTGAATATATTCAGGAAAAAACTCATACGCCCTTTTTGGCCAAGTGCATCATTGTCGACGTTCTGCCTCTTTTCCTATGCTTTAAATGCAATTCCAGTCTACCCCCTGAAATCGTTTTCCTGCAATTCTGCCCCGCTTTCCAGTCCTCTTCGCAGCCTTCCTTCAATATATTTTTGGACGATAGCTGTCATTTATAACTCTGCAGGTTTGTGAATTACAGTGCCCCTGAGCTCCTTTCTTCAACTCGCTTTCTTGTGAGCTGGCCGCAAACCCGCAGGAATGCTTCAGGCCCTAATCTGGTTCCGGCACGGCATGCTGAGCCTTTGGTTAATTCCTCTTCCTGGTGGGAAATGAGCGTTCCATTTGCCCGTCCAGACACCTACAGCTAGTCTCTCATTGGTTCTCCCTATTCCTGTTCATCTTGCGCAGAAATTGCAAACTGTGCCAAACAGGAGGTTAAAGGCACTGACTCTCCAAGTGGGGAGAGTGTTAGTAAACGGTCTGGAATGGTGAACCCGAGTAAAAGGGGACGAAAACTGAGATGCATTTGAAAACGTTTCCCGGTCACACAGTGCACCGTACTGTGGGTTTCCCATGCATGTTTTAGCTGAAGGAAGAAT
Source organism: Delphinapterus leucas (assembly GCF_059928025.1). Classification (NCBI taxonomy): domain Eukaryota; kingdom Metazoa; phylum Chordata; class Mammalia; order Artiodactyla; family Monodontidae; genus Delphinapterus; species Delphinapterus leucas. The sequence continues at coordinate 13,899,271 of NW_028322241.1, read as the reverse complement.
CCCTTAATCCTGGAGAGTTGGGACCCATGGAATGGGTACCATGCAGTATGACTTCAAAGGGTCTGCATTTGCTCATCGAACCTCACCAATGCTATCAGCCCGAAGTGTCCAGCCTTATGTCTCACTCAGCTCTGGGTGTAGATGTGGTAAATCCAGGTTGCATCACAAGCCCTGAATGAATTATTTAAGAATTGCTCTCTATTTCACTGTCATTGTGTTTGTTTTTGTAATTCATTTTGATAATGGGTTTTATCGGATTTTCTCTGCTGCATTCATGCCGCTGTACACACACTTGAGTCTCTTACGGAGACATATAAATCCATGGGTTTGAAGGTTCTTACTAGTCATGTGTAATCCTAGGCGTTGAATATGGGGTGTTTAGTCCATTTCGTTGAGCAAGGGCTAGGTCTTGACTATTACATATTTGGCTTATGGAAAGGTATCTGTGCTAATTTCTATCTCTGGTTTTATGCAGCACCACAACTCACCTTTCCCCTTAAGCAAGCATAAGTTGGTTTTCTAAATTTGAGACCCTGTTCTGTTTTGTAATTCAGTTCATGTGTAGCCAAGTTTACATTCCGTGTATTAGTGATATCTTATGATGTTTCATTTTCTGTGTGACTTATTTCACTTAGAATCATCGTACCTGAATCCACTCATTATGCCGCGACGGGCCTTATGACATAGATTTCATTGGTGAGTGATATTCCTTTGTACGTACGTACCACACTTCTTTATCCATTTTTCGCTTTCTGGGATATTTAACTTGTACCGTAGACGAGGTTCTTGTAAACAGACCCGTAAACAGAAACTTTGCGGTGGCTGTGTGTTTTTGATTTTAATTTCCCTAAGCTATAGGAAAATAAGTGGTAATGCCGTAGGCTCCGTTGCTTTGTTTTTTAGGTTTTTGAGGAAACACCATACACATCTCCAGAGTGGCTGTTGGCAATTTACATCCCGCCCATCAGCATAACAAGGCTCCCTGTTCTCCATGGCCTGTGCTGCCTTTCTGGATTTTACACTTTTTTCAGATGGCCCTTTTGAACGGGGGGCAGTGAGACTTCATTGTAGTGCAGATTTCTTTAACATGCTTGCTTGGTTGGCCAAAAAGGGCGTATGCGTTTTTTCCTGAATATATTCAGGAAAAAACGCATACGCCCTTTTTGGCCAAGTGCATCATTGTCGACGTTCTGCCTCTTTTCCTATGCTTTAAATGCAATTCCAGTCTACCCCCTGAAATCGTTTTCTTGCAATTCTGCCCCGCTTTCAAGTCCTCTTCGCAGCCTTCCTTCAATATATTTTTGGGTGATAGCTGTCATTTATAACTCTGCAGGTTTGTGAATTACAGTGTCCCTGAGCTCCTTTCTTCAACTCGCTTTCTTGTGAGCTGGCCGCAAACCCGCAGGATTGCTTCAGGCCCTAATCTGGTTCCGGCACGGCATGCTGAGCCTTTGGTTAATTCCTCTTCCTGGTGGGAAATGAGCGTTAAATTTGCCCGTGCAGACACCTTCACACGAGTCTTCATGGTGCCACTTTGCCCCGGTTATCTCTATGGAGGTTGGAGTTGGAGGGCCTCCTCGCTCAAGGTCAGTGTGCCCATGGAGCCAACCCTGCAACTTCAGGGCATGGTTGGGTGTTAGGATCACCACGTGGGGTCCTTTTCCCTTCGGAGGGAGGTGGCCTTTTGGGCTGCTGATTTCCAGGTTTTCAGATACTGCCAGTATCTTGGCCAGATGTGGCGGTGGGCCAAGCCCCTTGGTGACCGTAGTTTATCCTACCTGGATCGCATTCTTGCATTGTTCCATTTCAAGTGGTCCCAGGTTTTGCACTAATACTCCAATGGCGATTCACCGTTCACCAGGAATGTAAAGGTCAAAGGGTTTAGCTAAATTAGGGAGTTCCAGGGCAAGGGTCTGAATTGACTGCTCTTTCCATTCTTGAAAGGCCACTTCTCCATTCTATTCAAAAGGATCATCATCTTTTCCTTTCAGTGTTTCATATAGAGGCCCAGCTAGTAGACTGTAGTTAGGGATCCAGAAGCAGCAAACCCTGGCCTCCCCAGGAACCCCTAAGCTGTCTTCTAGTTTCAGAAATGGGTAAGGCTGTAAATTGTTTCTTCCCTTTCCTGGGATGGGCTTCTCCGACCTTCTGTGAGAATGAAGCCCAGGCAGGTCACCGTAGTCTGTGATATTTGAGCTTTTTCTTGGACAACTTGTATCCTTTATTGGCTTGGTAGTTCAGAGGTCTCCTTAGTAGGGCTGGCGATCAGAATGTCGTCTGCATATTGAAGGTGTGTTTCTTTTTCCAGAGGTAGAACTTTTAGTTCTTTAGCTGAGCTTTCCCCAAAGATGGTGTGGGAATTTTTGAACCCTTGGGGCAACACGGCCCGGAAGTATTGTTTTAGTTGTATGTTGAGTCCTGCCACTCACAAGCCAAAATTTCTTGTGACTCTGGGACTAATAGAATACAAAAGAAGGTATCATTGAAGACTAATACAGAATACCATGTCCTGGTGGTTGGTAGAATGACCAGCAGGGTGTAGGATTTAGGAACTACTGGAGGTATATCCTCGGTGGCTTCACTGACTGTACTGACATCATTTACCAGGACTCCAGCAGCCCATGGGGCTCTCGAGGTCAGGCCCCTCCCAGGATATGGGGTTCCCTGGGCAGGTTCCCCTCAGCCCATGGGGCTCTCGTGGTCAGGCCCCTCCCAGGATACAGAGCTACCCTTGCAGGTACCATGGCAGGGCTGGGAACACAGGAACCCTGCATATCGCCCTCATTGCAGAGCACTCCCAGCCACCTGTCACTCAGATCTGACACAGAGCACCTCAGAGCAGGAATTGAACTAACAAACAGCAGCTCCGACAGGTCTGTGACCCTGGGCATCACTCTGTGTGGCCTCCCTCCACCTGGTCTTCCAGAGACTTCCACTGCACCCGGGGCACCAGGCCTCTGTCTCCACCCACCAGCCACCCCTCCTCTCCCTGACTCCTGGGTTCCTCTCATTAGGAGAGGGTTTTCTTGAAGTTGTCTCCCACTCATGGGCCAGATAATATAATTAGAAAACAAGCCAGAGCTGCAGCCCCTTGTCTATCCTGACTCTCAGGAGCCCACACCTGTTCCTTGGACCTGGCCGATTCAGCAAGTTCCAGTTTCTGCAACTGTGAGCCCCTGAGGGGTGATTATTGGCTGGCCTGGGAAGCCCGACCGTGCCGGCCAGACCTCCCCAGGTGTGCCTGGGTTCAGATCAATATAAACACCGCTCCAGGCAGCAAGAGCCCCTGCAGCTGTGCCTGACGCCATTTTCTCTGCCCTGTCAGCAGTCTTGGGGCTGGACTGGTGGGAGGGAGTGAGAGGCCACGGCTTTGTGGGTGGCCCAGTGTGAGTGGGGCTCTGCTGGACTTTCTGCAGCAGTTGCCAAGATGCCACCTGCTAAAGAAGAGGATGTGTCACCCATACCTGCCGCTGGAATTTCTCCCTGGGCAGAGGTGAGTGAGGAAGAAAGCAGTGGGGGCCGGGACAGCAGGGGTATCTCAGGCAGGGAAATGGAAAGCTTCCAGAAGAGCACCCAGGGCCAGGACCATCCTGGCTGGCCTGCAGGCACCAAGTCGGCTGGCATGCTGTCACTCATGTGGCTCCATGGCCCTTCCTCTAGGCTTTCAAGTCCTTGTACATATTCAGGTGTTTTACCTGGGAAGGGTGGGAACATTTCAGCAGCAGCTGGCCTGGGGCTCAGCCCACGTTTACTCACAGATGCCTCGGCACGGTCCCCCAGCTTTGCAATGAGGACGCTTGTTGCGTGGGGCCTGCTGGCTGAATGGGAGATATTTCCCCACCACTGACCAACTTCAGAATTGTTTACAACTGGAGCAAGTGCCCTGATACGGTTTTCCTCTGTGTAACTGGTGGGTTCTGTTTTTTTTTCTTTTTTTCGTTTTTGGTTCAAGGTAGATTTTATTCCTCTTTTTTGTATTTACAGATATAAGCATGGAAATAATTTATTCATATAAATACATGTATGTGAAGGGAAGAATATTTTTTCTGTTTTACTTTTTGTAATTTGAATTTTATTTTATTTTTTTATACAGCAGGTTCTTTTTGGTTATCTATTTTATACATATAAATGTATACATGCCAATCCCAATCTCTCAACTCCCCCCACCACCACCCCCCAACAGCTTTCCCCCCTTGGTGTCCATACGTTTGTTGTCTACATCTGTTGCTCTATTTCTGCCTGGCAAAACGGTTCATCTGTACAATTTTTCTAGGTTCCACATATATGCATTAATAGACAAGATTTGTTTTTCTCTTTCTGACTTACTTCACTCTGTATGACAGTCTCTAGATCCATCAACGTCTCTACAAATGACCCAATTTCATTCCTTTTTATGGCTTAGTAATATTCCATTTTATATATGTACCACATCTTTATGCATTCGTCTGTCTGTGGGCATTTAGGTTGCTTCCATTACCTGGATATTGTAAATAGTGATGCAATGAACATTGCGGTGAATGTCTCTTTTTGATTTATGGTTTTGTCTGGGTATATGCCCAGTAGTGGGATTGCTGTATCATATGGTAATTCTATTCTTAGTTTTATAAGAAACTCCATAATGTTCTCCACAGTGACTGTATCAATTTACATTCCCAACAATAGTGGAAGAGGGTTCCTTATCTCCACACCCTTTCCAGCATTTGTTGTTTGTAGATTTTCTGATGATGCCCATTCTAACAGGTGTGAGGTGATACACCATGGATGAGTCTATTTCGTTGAGCAAAGAGTAGGTCTTGTCTATTACATATTTGGCTTATGGAACGGTATGTGTGCTAATTTCAATCTCTGGTTTTATACAGCACCCCAACTCAACTTTCCCCTTAAGCAAGCATAAGTTTTTATCTAAATGTGAGACTCTGTTCGGTTTTGGAATTCAGTTTATGTGTAGCCAAGTTTACACTCTCTCTATTAGTGATATCTTATGATAATTATCTTTCTCTGTGTGACCTATTTCTCTTAGAATCATCATACTTAAATCCACTCAATTTGCTGCTACAGGCCTGATGACATTGATTTCATTGCTGAGTGATATTCCGTTGTACGTAAGTAGCACAACTCCTTTATCCATTTTTTTCTTTCTGGGATATTTAATTTGTACTGGACTCAAGGTTCTTGTAAACACAGCAGCCCTAAATTTTGTGTTGGCTGTGTCTTGTTGATTTTAATTTTCCTAAGCTATAGGGCCAAAAGTGGAAGTGCCCTAGGGTCTGTAGCTTTGTTTTTCAGATGTTTCAGGATACACCATAAACATCTCCAGAGTGTCTGTTGGCAATTTACATCCCGCCCATCAGCATAACAAGGCTCCCTGTTCTCCATGGCCTGTCCTGTGTTTCTGGTTTTTACACTTTTTTCAGATGGCCCTTTTGACGAATGGGAAATGAGACTTCATTGTAGTGCGGATTTCCATTTCTCGAGTGCTTGGTTGGCCAAAAAGGGCATATGTGTTTTTTCCTGAATATATTCAGGAAAAAATGTTTACGCACTTTTGTCCAAGTGCATCACTGTCAAAGATCTGCCGCTTTTCACATGCTTTAAATGCAATTCCAATCTACCTCCTGAAATATGATTCCTGCAATTCTGCCTCGTTTTCAAGTCCTCTTTGCAGACTTACTTCCATATAATTTTGCCAATAGCTGTCATTTATAACACTGCAGGTTTGTGAATTACAGTGCCCGTGATTTCCTTTCTTAACTCGTTTCCTTGAAAACTGGCCACAGAACCGCAGGTTTGCTTCAGGCCGTAATCAGGGTCCGGCACGGCACTCTGAGACTTTGGTTCATTCCACTTCCTGGTGGGAAATTAGAGTTAAATGTGCCCCTCCAGACACCTGCCTCACTCCTAGCCCCTTGGTGATGTGTGTCCTGTGGTTTGAGGCCACATGTGCTGGGTTCCTCACCTTTGGCTGATGTGGCCCCACTGGTGTGAGGACACTCCTGCCTGGTTCCCATCCCCTTGGTGATGTGGGCCCTCCGGTGAGAGTCTGATCCTGGTTGGGTTCCTCACACTTCTGTGAGGTGGGCCCTCTTCTCTGAGGTCACTCCTGCCTGGCTGGCACACCCCGCCTTGGCGACGTCGGCCCTCTGGTGGGATTTGGTGCCTGCTGGGTGTCTCCTCCCCTCGGTAATGAGGGCCCTCTGGCGTCAGACCCTAACTCCTGGGCTCCCAATATTTTCTGATATGCGCCCTGTGGTTCGAGTACACTCCTGCCAGGTTCCCAACCCCATGGGAATGTGGGCCTTCTGCTCTGAGGTCCCAACCGTGGGTTGCTCAGTTTCATGATGAGGGCCCTCTGCTGTGAGTTCTCTCCGGCCTGGATCCCATAGCCTCGCTGCTCCTGGCCACCTGCTGGGAGGTTACAACTGCGGGATTCCTCACCTTTTTTCTTCTATGGGCCCTCTGTTTTGAGACTCCTCCTGCCTGCCTCACTCCCAGCCCCTTGGTGATGTGTGTCCTCTGGTTTGAGGCCACGTATGCTGGGTCCCTCGCCTTTCGATGATGTGGCCCCACTGGTGTGAGGACACTCCTGCCTGGTTCCTATCCCCTTGATGATGTGGGCCCTCTGGTGAGAGTCTGATCCTGGCTGGGTTCCTCACCCTTCTGTGAGGTGGGCCCTCTGCTGTGAGGTCACTCCTGCCTGGCTGGCACACCCCACCTGGGCAACATCGGCCCTCTTGTGGCAGTTGGAGCCTGCTGGGAACCTCCCCTCGGTGATGGGGGCCCTCTTGCCTCAGGCCCTAACTGCTGGGTACCCACATTTTCTGATACGTGCTAAGTGGTGCGAGGACACTCCTGCGAGGTTCCCATCCCCATGGACATGTGGGCCTTCTGCTCTAAGGTCCCAACACCTGTGTTGTTCACCGTTTCATGATGTTGGCTCTCTGGTGTTAGTTCACCCAGGCCTAGATCCCATAGCCTCTGTGCTCTGAGCGGCCTGCTGGGAGGTTCCTACTGCTGGATTCCTTACCTTTTTTATTCTTTGGGTCCTGTGTTTTCATGCTCCTACTTCCTGACTCACTCCCAGCCCATTTGTGATGTAGGTCCTCTTGTTTAAGGCCACATGTACCAGTTTCCTCACCTTTATTGATGTGGCCCCACTGGTGTGAGGACACTCCTGCCTGGTTCCCATCCCCTTGGTGATGTGGGCCCTCTGGTGAGAGTCTGATCCTGTCTGGATTCCTCACACTTCTGTGAGGTGGGCCCTCTGCTGTGAGGTAACTCCTGCCTGGCTTGCTCCCATTGCCTTGGTGACGTCAGCCCTCTGGTGGCATTTGGAGCCTGCTGGTAGCCTCCTCTCCTCCGTGATGAGGGCCCTCTGGCGCCAGGCCATAACTGCTGGGTTCCCACATTTTCTGATACGTGCTAAGTTGTGCGAGGACACTCCTGCGAGGTTCCCATCCCCATGGGGATGTGGGCCTTCTGCTCTGAGGTCCCACTGGCTGGGTTGCTCACAGTTTCATGATGTGGGCCCTCTGCTGTGAGTTCACTGTGGCCTGGATCCCATAGACTCCATGCTCTGGGCCACCTGCTGGGAGGTTCAAACTGCTGGATTCCTCACATTTTTTATTCTGTGGGCCCTGTGTTGTTAGGCTACTCCTGCCTGCCTCACTCGGAGCACCTTGGAAATGTGGGTCCTCTGGTTTAGGCCACATGTGCTGGGTTCCTCACCTTTCTATAATGTGGCCACACTGGTGTGAGGACACTCCTGCCTTGTTCCGATCCCCTTGGTGATGTGGGCCCTCTGGTGAGAGTCTTATCCTGGCTGGGTTCCTCACCCTTCTGTGCGGTAGGCCCTCTGCTGTGAGGTCACTCCTGCCTGGCTGGCACACGTCAACTTGGCGATGTGGGCCCTCAGTTGGGAGTTGGTGCCTGCTGGGAGTCTCCTCCCCTCGGTAATGAGGGCCCTCTGGCGTCAGACCCTAACTCCTGGGCTCCCAAAATTTTCTGATGTGCGCCCTGTGGTGCAAGTACACTCCTGCCAGGATCCCAACCCCATGGGAATGTGTGTCTTCTGCTCTGAGGTCCCAATGGTACGTTGTTCAGTTTCATGATGAGGGCCCTCTGGTGTGAGTTCACTCCGGCATGGACCCCATAGCCTCGCTGCTCCTGGCCACCTGCGGGGAGGTTCCAACTGCGGGATTCCTCACCTTTTTCCTTCTATGGGCCCTCTGTTTTGAGACTCCTCCTGCCTGCCTCACTCCCAGCCCCTTGGTGATGTGTGTCCTGTAGTTTGAGGCCACGTGTGCTGGGTCCGTCACATTTCGGTGATGTGACCACACTGGTGTGAGAACACTCCTGCCTGGTTTCCATTCCCTTGGTGATGTGGGCCCTCCGGTGAGAGTCTGATCCTCTTTGGGTTCCTCACACTTTTGTGTGGTTGGCCCTCTGCTCTGAGGTCACTCCTGCCTGGCTGGCACACCCTGCATTGGTGACGTCGGCCTTCTGGTAGCAGTTGGAGCTTGCTGGGAGCCTCCTCTCCTCAGTGATGAGGGCCCTCTGGCGTCCGGCCCTAACTGCTGGGCTCCCCACCTTTTCTGATGTGTGCCCACTGGTGCGATGACACTCCTGCTTGGTTCCCTTCCCCATGGGGATGTGGGCCTTGTGCTCTGAGGTTACAACGGCTGGGTTGCTTACAGTATCACGATGAGGGCCCTCTGTTGTGAGTTCATCACTGCCTGGATCCCATAGCCTCGGTGCTCTGGGCCACCTGCTGGGATGTTCCAACTGCTGGATTCCTCACCTTTTTTATACAATGGGCCATGTGTTTTGAGGTTAATCCTGCCTGCCTCGCTCCGAGACCCATGGTGATGTGGGTCCTCTGGTTTGAGGCCACATGTGCTGGGTACCTCAACTTTCGATGATGTGGCCCCACGGGTGTGAGGACACTCCTGCCTGGTTCCCAGCCCCTTGCTTATGTGGGCACTCTGGTGAGAGTCTGATCTTGACTGGGTTCCTTACCCTTCTGTGAGGTGGGCCCTCTGATGTGAGGTCACTCCTGCCTGGATGGCTCATGTCGCCTTGGCGACGTAGGCCCTCTGTTGGCCACTGAAGCATGCTGGGAGCCTCCTACCCTCTTTAATAAGGGCCCTGCAAGAAACGCATATGCCCTTTTTGACCAAGTGCATCATTGTCGAGGTTCTGCCTCTTCTCCTATACTTTCAGAGGACTTCCCGTCTACCTCCTGAAATCGTGTTCCTGGAATTCTGCCCCGCGTTCAAGTCCTCTTTGCAGCCTTACTTCAATATATTTTTGGACGATAGCTGTCATTTATAACTCTGCAGGTTTGTGAATTACAGTGCCCCTGAGCTCCTTTCTTCAACTCGCTTTCTTGTGAGCTGGCCGCAAAACCGCAGGATTGCTTCAGGCCCTAATCTGGTTCCGACACGGCATGCTGAGCCTTTGGCTAATTCCTCTTCCTGGTGGGAAATGAGCGTTAAATTTTTTCGTGCAGACACCTACAGCTAATCTCTCATTGGTTCTCCCTATTCCTGTTCATCTTGCGCAGAAATTCCAAACTGTGCCAAACAGGAGGTTAAAGGCACTGACTCTCCAAGTGGGGAGAGTGTTAGTAAAGCGTCTGGAATGGTAAAACCGAGTACGAGGGGACGAAAACTGAGACGCATTTAAAAAGTTTTCCCGGTCACATGGTGGACCATATTCTGGGTTGCCCATGCATGTTTTACCTGAAGGAAGAATCCCTTAAACCTGGAGAGTTGGGACCCATGGAATGGGTACCACGCAGTATGACTTCAAAGGGTTGCCTTTGCTCACCGAACGTCACCAATGCTATCAGCCCGAAGTGTCCAGCCTTATGTCTCACTCAGCTCGGGGTGTAGATGTGGTAAATCCACGTTGCATCACAAGCCCTGAATGAATTATTTAAGAATTGCTCTCTATTTCACTGTCATTGTGTTCTGTTTTTGTAATTTATTTTGATAATGGGATTTATCGTATTTTCACTGCTGCGTTTATGCCGCTGTACACATGCTTGATTCTCTTATGGAGACATATAAATCCATGGGTTTTCAGATTCTTACTAGTCAGGTATATTCCTAGGCATTGAATATGGGGTGTTGAGTCCATTTCGTGGAGCAAGGAGTAGGTCCTGACTATTACATATTTGCTTATGGAAAGGTATCTGTGCTAATTTCAATCTCTGGTTTTATGCAGCACCACAACTCACCTTTCCCCTTAAGCAAGCATAAGTTGGTTTTCTAAATTTGAGACCCTTTTCTGTTTTGTAATTGAGTTCATGTGCAGCCATGTTTGCATTCCGTGTATTTGAGATATCTTATGGTGTTTCTTTTTCTGTGTGACTTAGTTAACTTAGAATGATCGTACCTGAATCCACTCATTATGCCGCGACGGGCCTCATGACATAGATTTCATTGCTGAGTGATATTCCATTGTACGTACGTACAACAACTTCTTTATCCATTTTTTGCTTTCTGGGATATTTCACTTGTACCGTAAATGAGGTTCTTGTAAGCAGAGCCGTCCAAAATTTATGGGTGGCTGCGTCTTTTTGATTTTAATTTCCCTAAGCTATAGAACCATAAGTTGAAGTGCCGTAGGCTCCGTTGCTTAGTTTTTTAGGTGTTTGAGGAAACACCATACATTTCTCCAGAGTGGCTGTTGGCAATTTACATCCCGCCCATCAGCATAACAAGGCTCCCTGTTCTCCATGGCCTGTGCTGTCTTTCTGGATTTTACACTTTTTTCAGATGGCCCTTTTGACCTGGGGGCAGTGAGACTTCTTTGTAGTGCAGATTTCCTTAACATGCTGGCTTGGTTGGCCAAAAAGGGCGTATGCGTTTTTTCCTGAATATATTCAGGAAAAAACGCATACGCCCTTTTTGGCCAAGTGCATCATTGTCGACGTTCTGCCTCTTTTCCTATGCTTTAAATGCAATTCCAGTCTACCCCCTGAAATCGTTTTCCTGCAATTCTGCCCCGCTTTCCAGTCCTCTTCGCAGCCTTCCTTCAATATATTTTTGGACGATAGCTGTCATTTATAACTCTGCAGGTTTGTGAATTACAGTGCCCCTGAGCTCCTTTCTTCAACTCGCTTTCTTGTGAGCTGGCCGCAAACCCGCAGGAATGCTTCAGGCCCTAATCTGGTTCCGGCACGGCATGCTGAGCCTTTGGTTAATTCCTCTTCCTGGTGGGAAATGAGCGTTCCATTTGCCCGTCCAGACACCTACAGCTAGTCTCTCATTGGTTCTCCCTATTCCTGTTCATCTTGCGCAGAAATTGCAAACTGTGCCAAACAGGAGGTTAAAGGCACTGACTCTCCAAGTGGGGAGAGTGTTAGTAAACGGTCTGGAATGGTGAACCCGAGTAAAAGGGGACGAAAACTGAGATGCATTTGAAAACGTTTCCCGGTCACACAGTGCACCGTACTGTGGGTTTCCCATGCATGTTTTAGCTGAAGGAAGAATCCCTTAATCCTGGAGAGTTGGGACCCATGGAATGGGTACCATGCAGTATGACTTCAAAGGGTCTGCATTTGCTCATCGAACCTCACCAATGCTATCAGCCCGAAGTGTCCAGCCTTATGTCTCACTCAGCTCTGGGTGTAGATGTGGTAAATCCAGGTTGCATCACAAGCCCTGAATGAATTATTTAAGAATTGCTCTCTATTTCACTGTCATTGTGTTTGTTTTTGTAATTCATTTTGATAATGGGTTTTATCGGATTTTCTCTGCTGCATTCATGCCGCTGTACACACACTTGAGTCTCTTACGGAGACATATAAATCCATGGGTTTGAAGGTTCTTACTAGTCATGTGTAATCCTAGGCGTTGAATATGGGGTGTTTAGTCCATTTCGTTGAGCAAGGGCTAGGTCTTGACTATTACATATTTGGCTTATGGAAAGGTATCTGTGCTAATTTCTATCTCTGGTTTTATGCAGCACCACAACTCACCTTTCCCCTTAAGCAAGCATAAGTTGGTTTTCTAAATTTGAGACCCTGTTCTGTTTTGTAATTCAGTTCATGTGTAGCCAAGTTTACATTCCGTGTATTAGTGATATCTTATGATGTTTCATTTTCTGTGTGACTTATTTCACTTAGAATCATCGTACCTGAATCGACTCATTATGCCGCGACGGGCCTTATGACATAGATTTCATTGGTGAGTGATATTCCTTTGTACGTACGTACCACACTTCTTTATCCATTTTTCGCTTTCTGGGATATTTAACTTGTACCGTAGACGAGGTTCTTGTAAACAGACCCGTAAACAGAAACTTTGCGGTGGCTGTGTGTTTTTGATTTTAATTTCCCTAAGCTATAGGAACATAAGTGGTAATGCCGTAGGCTCCGTTGCTTTGTTTTTTAGGTTTTTGAGGAAACACCATACACATCTCCAGAGTGGCTGTTGGCAATTTACATCCCGCCCATCAGCATAACAAGGCTCCCTGTTCTCCATGGCCTGTGCTGCCTTTCTGGATTTTACACTTTTTTCAGATGGCCCTTTTGAATGGGGGGCAGTGAGACTTCATTGTAGTGCAGATTTCTTTAACATGCTTGCTTGGTTGGCCAAAAAGGGCGTATGCGTTTTTTCCTGAATATATTCAGGAAAAAACGCATACGCCCTTTTTGGCCAAGTGCATCATTGTCGACGTTCTGCCTCTTTTCCTATGCTTTAAATGCAATTCCAGTCTACCCCCTGAAATCGTTTTCTTGCAATTCTGCCCCGCTTTCAAGTCCTCTTCGCAGCCTTCCTTCAATATATTTTTGGGTGATAGCTGTCATTTATAACTCTGCAGGTTTGTGAATTACAGTGTCCCTGAGCTCCTTTCTTCAACTCGCTTTCTTGTGAGCTGGCCGCAAACCCGCAGGATTGCTTCAGGCCCTAATCTGGTTCTGGCACGGCATGCTGAGCCTTTGGTTAATTCCTCTTCCTGGTGGGAAATGAGCGTTAAATTTGCCCGTGCAGACACCTTCACACGAGTCTTCATGGTGCCACTTTGCCCCGGTTAACTCTATGGAGGTTGGAGTTGGAGGGCCTCCTCGCTCAAGGTCAGTGTGCCCATGGAGCCAACCCTGCAACTTCAGGGCATGGTTGGGTGTTAGGATCACCACGTGGGGTCCTTTTCCCTTCGGAGGGAGGTGGCCTTTTGGGCTGCTGATTTCCAGGTTTTCAGATACTGCCAGTATCTTGGCCAGATGTGGCGGTGGGCCAAGCCCCTTGGTGACCGTAGTTTATCCTACCTGGATCGCATTCTTGCATTGTTCCATTTCAAGTGGTCCCAGGTTTTGCACTAATACTCCAATGGCGATTCACCGTTCACCAGGAATGTAAAGGTCAAAGGGTTTAGCTAAATTAGGGAGTTCCAGGGCAAGGGTCTGAATTGACTGCTCTTTCCATTCTTGAAAGGCCACTTCTCCATTCTATTCAAAAGGATCATCATCTTTTCCTTTCAGTGTTTCATATAGAGGCCCAGCTAGTAGACTGTAGTTAGGGATCCAGAAGCAGCAAACCCTGGCCTCCCCAGGAACCCCTAAGCTGTCTTCTAGTTTCAGAAATGGGTAAGGCTGTAAATTGTTTCTTCCCTTTCCTGGGATGGGCTTCTCCGACCTTCTGTGAGAATGAAGCCCAGGCAGGTCACCGTAGTCTGTGATATTTGAGCTTTTTCTTGGACAACTTGTATCCTTTATTGGCTTGGTAGTTCAGAGGTCTCCTTAGTAGGGCTGGCGATCAGAATGTCGTCTGCATATTGAAGGTGTGTTTCTTTTTCCAGAGGTAGAACTTTTAGTTCTTTAGCTGAGCTTTCCCCAAAGATGGTGTGGGAATTTTTGAACCCTTGGGGCAACACGGCCCGGAAGTATTGTTTTAGTTGTATGTTGAGTCCTGCCACTCACAAGCCAAAATTTCTTGTGACTCTGGGACTAATAGAATACAAAAGAAGGCATCATTGAAGACTAATACAGAATACCATGTCCTGGTGGTTGGTAGAATGACCAGCAGGGTGTAGGATTTAGGAACTACTGGAGGTATATCCTCGGTGGCTTCACTGACTGTACTGACATCATTTACCAGGACTCCAGCAGCCCATGGGGCTCTCGAGGTCAGGCCCCTCCCAGGATATGGGGTTCCCTGGGCAGGTTCCCCTCAGCCCATGGGGCTCTCGTGGTCAGGCCCCTCCCAGGATACAGAGCTACCCTTGCAGGTACCATGGCAGGGCTGGGAACACAGGAACCCTGCATATCGCCCTCATTGCAGAGCACTCCCAGCCACCTGTCACTCAGATCTGACACAGAGCACCTCAGAGCAGGACTTGAACTAACAAACAGCAGCTCCGACAGGTCTGTGACCCTGGGCATCACTCTGTGTGGCCTCCCTCCACCTGGTCTTCCAGAGACTTCCACTGCACCCGGGGCACCAGGCCTCTGTCTCCACCCACCAGCCACCCCTCCTCTCCCTGACTCCTGGGTTCCTCTCATTAGGAGAGGGTTTTCTTGAAGTTGTCTCCCACTCATGGGCCAGATAATATAATTAGAAAACAAGCCAGAGCTGCAGCCCCTTGTCTATCCTGACTCTCAGGAGCCCACACCTGTTCCTTGGACCTGGCCGATTCAGCAAGTTCCAGTTTCTGCAACTGTGAGCCCCTGAGGGGTGATTATTGGCTGGCCTGGGAAGCCCGACCGTGCCGGCCAGACCTCCCCAGGTGTGCCTGGGTTCAGATCAATATAAACACCGCTCCAGGCAGCAAGAGCCCCTGCAGCTGTGCCTGACGCCATTTTCTCTGCCCTGTCAGCAGTCTTGGGGCTGGACTGGTGGGAGGGAGTGAGAGGCCACGGCTTTGTGGGTGGCCCAGTGTGAGTGGGGCTCTGCTGGACTTTCTGCAGCAGTTGCCAAGATGCCACCTGCTAAAGAAGAGGATGTGTCACCCATACCTGCCGCTGGAATTTCTCCCTGGGCAGAGGTGAGTGAGGAAGAAAGCAGTGGGGGCCGGGACAGCAGGGGTATCTCAGGCAGGGAAATGGAAAGCTTCCAGAAGAGCACCCAGGGCCAGGACCATCCTGGCTGGCCTGCAGGCACCAAGTCGGCTGGCATGCTGTCACTCATGTGGCTCCATGGCCCTTCCTCTAGGCTTTCAAGTCCTTGTACATATTCAGGTGTTTTACCTGGGAAGGGTGGGAACATTTCAGCAGCAGCTGGCCTGGGGCTCAGCCCACGTTTACTCACAGATGCCTCGGCACGGTCCCCCAGCTTTGCAATGAGGACGCTTGTTGCGTGGGGCCTGCTGGCTGAATGGGAGATGATTCCCCACCACTGACCAACTTCAGAATTGTTTACAACTGGAGCAAGTGCCCTGATACGGTTTTCCTCTGTGTAACTGGTGGGTTCTGTTTTTTTTTCTTTTTTTCGTTTTTGGTTCAAGGTAGATTTTATTCCTCTTTTTTGTATTTACAGATATAAGCATGGAAATAATTTATTCATATAAATACATGTATGTGAAGGGAAGAATATTTTTTCTGTTTTACTTTTTGTAATTTGAATTTTATTTTATTTTTTTATACAGCAGGTTCTTTTTGGTTATCTATTTTATACATATAAATGTATACATGCCAATCCCAATCTCTCAACTCCCCCCACCACCACCCCCCAACAGCTTTCCCCCCTTGGTGTCCATACGTTTGTTGTCTACATCTGTTGCTCTATTTCTGCCTGGCAAAACGGTTCATCTGTACAATTTTTCTAGGTTCCACATATATGCATTAATAGACAAGATTTGTTTTTCTCTTTCTGACTTACTTCACTCTGTATGACAGTCTCTAGATCCATCAACGTCTCTACAAATGACCCAATTTCATTCCTTTTTATGGCTTAGTAATATTCCATTTTATATATGTACCACATCTTTATGCATTCGTCTGTCTGTGGGCATTTAGGTTGCTTCCATTACCTGGATATTGTAAATAGTGATGCAATGAACATTGCGGTGAATGTCTCTTTTTGATTTATGGTTTTGTCTGGGTATATGCCCAGTAGTGGGATTGCTGTATCATATGGTAATTCTATTCTTAGTTTTATAAGAAACTCCATAATGTTCTCCACAGTGACTGTATCAATTTACATTCCCAACAATAGTGGAAGAGGGTTCCTTATCTCCACACCCTTTCCAGCATTTGTTGTTTGTAGATTTTCTGATGATGCCCATTCTAACAGGTGTGAGGTGATACACCATGGATGAGTCTATTTCGTTGAGCAAAGAGTAGGTCTTGTCTATTACATATTTGGCTTATGGAACGGTATGTGTGCTAATTTCAATCTCTGGTTTTATACAGCACCCCAACTCAACTTTCCCCTTAAGCAAGCATAAGTTTTTATCTAAATGTGAGACTCTGTTCGGTTTTGGAATTCAGTTTATGTGTAGCCAAGTTTACACTCTCTCTATTAGTGATATCTTATGATAATTCTCTTTCTCTGTGTGACCTATTTCTCTTAGAATCATCATACTTAAATCCACTCAATTTGCTGCTACAGGCCTGATGACATTGATTTCATTGCTGAGTGATATTCCGTTGTACGTAAGTAGCACAACTCCTTTATCCATTTTTTTCTTTCTGGGATATTTAATTTGTACTGGACTCAAGGTTCTTGTAAACACAGCAGCCCTAAATTTTGTGTTGGCTGTGTCTTGTTGATTTTAATTTTCCTAAGCTATAGGGCCAAAAGTGGAAGTGCCCTAGGGTCTGTAGCTTTGTTTTTCAGATGTTTCAGGATACACCATAAACATCTCCAGAGTGTCTGTTGGCAATTTACATCCCGCCCATCAGCATAACAAGGCTCCCTGTTCTCCATGGCCTGTCCTGTGTTTCTGGTTTTTACACTTTTTCAGATGGCCCTTTTGACGAATGGGAAATGAGACTTCATTGTAGTGCGGATTTCCATTGCTCGAGCGCTTGGTTGGCCAAAAAGGGCATATGTGTTTTTTCCTGAATATATTCAGGAAAAAATGTTTACGCACTTTTGTCCAAGTGCATCACTGTCAAAGATCTGCCGCTTTTCACATGCTTTAAATGCAATTCCAATCTACCTCCTGAAATATGATTCCTGCAATTCTGCCTCGTTTTCAAGTCCTCTTTGCAGACTTACTTCCATATAATTTTGCCAATAGCTGTCATTTATAACACTGCAGGTTTGTGAATTACAGTGCCCGTGATTTCCTTTCTTAACTCGTTTCCTTGAAAACTGGCCACAGAACCGCAGGTTTGCTTCAGGCCGTAATCAGGGTCCGGCACGGCACTCTGAGACTTTGGTTCATTCCACTTCCTGGTGGGAAATTAGAGTTAAATGTGCCCCTCCAGACACCTGCCTCACTCCTAGCCCCTTGGTGATGTGTGTCCTGTGGTTTGAGGCCACATGTGCTGGGTTCCTCACCTTTGGCTGATGTGGCCCCACTGGTGTGAGGACACTCCTGCCTGGTTCCCATCCCCTTGGTGATGTGGGCCCTCCGGTGAGAGTCTGATCCTGGTTGGGTTCCTCACACTTCTGTGAGGTGGGCCCTCTTCTCTGAGGTCACTCCTGCCTGGCTGGCACACCCCGCCTTGGCGACGTCGGCCCTCTGGTGGGATTTGGTGCCTGCTGGGTGTCTCCTCCCCTCGGTAATGAGGGCCCTCTGGCGTCAGACCCTAACTCCTGGGCTCCCAATATTTTCTGATATGCGCCCTGTGGTTCGAGTACACTCCTGCCAGGTTCCCAACCCCATGGGAATGTGGGCCTTCTGCTCTGAGGTCCCAACCGTGGGTTGCTCAGTTTCATGATGAGGGCCCTCTGCTGTGAGTTCTCTCCGGCCTGGATCCCATAGCCTCGCTGCTCCTGGCCACCTGCTGGGAGGTTACAACTGCGGGATTCCTCACCTTTTTTCTTCTATGGACCCTCTGTTTTGAGACTCCTCCGGCCTGCCTCACTCCCAGCCCCTTGGTGATGTGTGTCCTCTGGTTTGAGGCCACGTATGCTGGGTCCCTCGCCTTTCGATGATGTGGCCCCACTGGTGTGAGGACACTCCTGCCTGGTTCCTATCCCCTTGATGATGTGGGCCCTCTGGTGAGAGTCTGATCCTGGCTGGGTTCCTCACCCTTCTGTGAGGGGGGCCCTCTGCTGTGAGGTCACTCCTGCCTGGCTGGCACACCCCACCTGGGCAACATCGGCCCTCTTGTGGCAGTTGGAGCCTGCTGGGAACCTCCCCTCGGTGATGGGGGCCCTCTTGCCTCAGGCCCTAACTGCTGGGTACCCACATTTTCTGATACGTGCTAAGTGGTGCGAGGACACTCCTGCGAGGTTCCCATCCCCATGGACATGTGGGCCTTCTGCTCTAAGGTCCCAACACCTGTGTTGTTCACCGTTTCATGATGTTGGCTCTCTGGTGTTAGTTCACCCAGGCCTAGATCCCATAGCCTCTGTGCTCTGAGCGGCCTGCTGGGAGGTTCCTACTGCTGGATTCCTTACCTTTTTTATTCTTTGTGTCCTGTGTTTTCATGCTCCTACTTCCTGACTCACTCCCAGCCCATTTGTGATGTAGGTCCTCTTGTTTAAGGCCACATGTACCAGTTTCCTCACCTTTATTGATGTGGCCCCACTGGTGTGAGGACACTCCTGCCTGGTTCCCATCCCCTTGGTGATGTGGGCCCTCTGGTGAGAGTCTGATCCTGTCTGGATTCCTCACACTTCTGTGAGGTGGGCCCTCTGCTGTGAGGTAACTCCTGCCTGGCTTGCTCCCATTGCCTTGGTGACGTCGGCCCTCTGGTGGCATTTGGAGCCTGCTGGTAGCCTCCTCTCCTCCGTGATGAGGGCCCTCTGGCGCCAGGCCATAACTGCTGGGTTCCCACATTTTCTGATACGTGCTAAGTTGTGCGAGGACACTCCTGCGAGGTTCCCATCCCCATGGGGATGTGGGCCTTCTGCTCTGAGGTCCCACTGGCTGGGTTGCTCACAGTTTCATGATGTGGGCCCTCTGCTGTGAGTTCACTGTGGCCTGGATCCCATAGACTCCATGCTCTGGGCCACCTGCTGGGAGGTTCAAACTGCTGGATTCCTCACATTTTTTATTCTGTGGGCCCTGTGTTGTTAGGCTACTCCTGCCTGCCTCACTCGGAGCACCTTGGAAATGTGGGTCCTCTGGTTTAGGCCACATGTGCTGGGTTCCTCACCTTTCTATAATGTGGCCACACTGGTGTGAGGACACTCCTGCCTTGTTCCGATCCCCTTGGTGATGTGGGCCCTCTGGTGAGAGTCTTATCCTGGCTGGGTTCCTCACCCTTCTGTGCGGTAGGCCCTCTGCTGTGAGGTCACTCCTGCCTGGCTGGCACACGTCAACTTGGCGATGTGGGCCCTCAGTTGGGAGTTGGTGCCTGCTGGGAGTCTCCTCCCCTCGGTAATGAGGGCCCTCTGGCGTCAGACCCTAACTCCTGGGCTCCCAAAATTTTCTGATGTGCGCCCTGTGGTGCAAGTACACTCCTGCCAGGATCCCAACCCCATGGGAATGTGTGTCTTCTGCTCTGAGGTCCCAATGGTACGTTGTTCAGTTTCATGATGAGGGCCCTCTGGTGTGAGTTCACTCCGGCATGGACCCCATAGCCTCGCTGCTCCTGGCCACCTGCGGGGAGGTTCCAACTGCGGGATTCCTCACCTTTTTCCTTCTATGGGCCCTCTGTTTTGAGACTCCTCCTGCCTGCCTCACTCCCAGCCCCTTGGTGATGTGTGTCCTGTAGTTTGAGGCCACGTGTGCTGGGTCCGTCACATTTCGGTGATGTGACCACACTGGTGTGAGAACACTCCTGCCTGGTTTCCATTCCCTTGGTGATGTGGGCCCTCCGGTGAGAGTCTGATCCTCTTTGGGTTCCTCACACTTTTGTGTGGTTGGCCCTCTGCTCTGAGGTCACTCCTGCCTGGCTGGCACACCCTGCATTGGTGACGTCGGCCTTCTGGTAGCAGTTGGAGCTTGCTGGGAGCCACCTCTCCTCAGTGATGAGGGCCCTCTGGCGTCCGGCCCTAACTGCTGGGCTCCCCACCTTTTCTGATGTGTGCCCACTGGTGCGATGACACTCCTGCTTGGTTCCCTTCCCCATGGGGATGTGGGCCTTGTGCTCTGAGGTTACAACGGCTGGGTTGCTTACAGTATCACGATGAGGGCCCTCTGTTGTGAGTTCATCACTGCCTGGATCCCATAGCCTCGGTGCTCTGGGCCACCTGCTGGGATGTTCCAACTGCTGGATTCCTCACCTTTTTTATACAATGGGCCATGTGTTTTGAGGTTAATCCTGCCTGCCTCGCTCCGAGACCCATGGTGATGTGGGTCCTCTGGTTTGAGGCCACATGTGCTGGGTACCTCAACTTTCGATGATGTGGCCCCACGGGTGTGAGGACACTCCTGCCTGGTTCCCAGCCCCTTGCTTATGTGGGCACTCTGGTGAGAGTCTGATCTTGACTGGGTTCCTTACCCTTCTGTGAGGTGGGCCCTCTGATGTGAGGTCACTCCTGCCTGGATGGCTCATGTCGCCTTGGCGACGTAGGCCCTCTGTTGGCCACTGAAGCATGCTGGGAGCCTCCTACCCTCTTTAATAAGGGCCCTGCAAGAAACGCATATGCCCTTTTTGACCAAGTGCATCATTGTCGAGGTTCTGCCTCTTCTCCTATACTTTCAGAGGACTTCCCGTCTACCTCCTGAAATCGTGTTCCTGGAATTCTGCCCCGCGTTCAAGTCCTCTTTGCAGCCTTACTTCAATATATTTTTGGACGATAGCTGTCATTTATAACTCTGCAGGTTTGTGAATTACAGTGCCCCTGAGCTCCTTTCTTCAACTCGCTTTCTTGTGAGCTGGCCGCAAAACCGCAGGATTGCTTCAGGCCCTAATCTGGTTCCGACACGGCATGCTGAGCCTTTGGCTAATTCCTCTTCCTGGTGGGAAATGAGCGTTAAATTTTTTCGTGCAGACACCTACAGCTAATCTCTCATTGGTTCTCCCTATTCCTGTTCATCTTGCGCAGAAATTCCAAACTGTGCCAAACAGGAGGTTAAAGGCACTGACTCTCCAAGTGGGGAGAGTGTTAGTAAAGCGTCTGGAATGGTAAAACCGAGTACGAGGGGACGAAAACTGAGACGCATTTAAAAAGTTTTCCCGGTCACATGGTGCACCATATTCTGGGTTGCCCATGCATGTTTTACCTGAAGGAAGAATCCCTTAAACCTGGAGAGTTGGGACCCATGGAATAGGTACCACGCAGTATGACTTCAAAGGGTTGCCTTTGCTCACCGAACGTCACCAATGCTATCAGCCCGAAGTGTCCAGCCTTATGTCTCCCTCAGCTCGGGGTGTAGATGTGGTAAATCCACGTTGCATCACAAGCCCTGAATGAATTATTTAAGAATTGCTCTCTATTTCACTGTCATTGTGTTCTGTTTTTGTAATTTATTTTGATAATGGGATTTATCGTATTTTCACTGCTGCGTTTATGCCGCTGTACACATGCTTGATTCTCTTATGGAGACATATAAATCCATGGGTTTTCAGATTCTTACTAGTCAGGTATATTCCTAGGCATTGAATATGGGGTGTTGAGTCCATTTCGTGGAGCAAGGAGTAGGTCCTGACTATTACATATTTGCTTATGGAAAGGTATCTGTGCTAATTTCAATCTCTGGTTTTATGCAGCACCACAACTCACCTTTCCCCTTAAGCAAGCATAAGTTGGTTTTCTAAATTTGAGACCCTTTTCTGTTTTGTAATTGAGTTCATGTGCAGCCATGTTTGCATTCCGTGTATTTGAGATATCTTATGGTGTTTCTTTTTCTGTGTGACTTAGTTAACTTAGAATGATCGTACCTGAATCCACTCATTATGCCGCGACGGGCCTCATGACATAGATTTCATTGCTGAGTGATATTCCATTGTACGTACGTACAACAACTTCTTTATCCATTTTTTGCTTTCTGGGATATTTCACTTGTACCGTAAATGAGGTTCTTGTAAGCAGAGCCATCCAAAATTTATGGGTGGCTGCGTCTTTTTTATTTTAATTTCCCTAAGCTATAGAACCATAAGTTGAAGTGCCGTAGGCTCCGTTGCTTAGTTTTTTAGGTGTTTGAGGAAACACCATACATTTCTCCAGAGTGGCTGTTGGCAATTTACATCCCGCCCATCAGCATAACAAGGCTCCCTGTTCTCCATGGCCTGTGCTGTCTTTCTGGATTTTACACTTTTTTCAGATGGCCCTTTTGAACGGGGGGCAGTGAGACTTCTTTGTAGTGCAGATTTCCTTAACATGCTGGCTTGGTTGGCCAAAAAGGGCGTATGCGTTTTTTCCTGAATATATTCAGGAAAAAACGCATACGCCCTTTTTGGCCAAGTGCATCATTGTCGACGTTCTGCCTCTTTTCCTATGCTTTAAATGCAATTCCAGTCTACCCCCTGAAATCGTTTTCCTGCAATTCTGCCCCGCTTTCCAGTCCTCTTCGCAGCCTTCCTTCAATATATTTTTGGACGATAGCTGTCATTTATAACTCTGCAGGTTTGTGAATTACAGTGCCCCTGAGCTCCTTTCTTCAACTCGCTTTCTTGTGAGCTGGCTGCAAACCCGCAGGAATGCTTCAGGCCCTAATCTGGTTCCGGCACGGCATGCTGAGCCTTTGGTTAATTCCTCTTCCTGGTGGGAAATGAGCGTTCCATTTGCCCGTCCAGACACCTACAGCTAGTCTCTCATTGGTTCTCCCTATTCCTGTTCATCTTGCGCAGAAATTGCAAACTGTGCCAAACAGGAGGTTAAAGGCACTGACTCTCCAAGTGGGGAGAGTGTTAGTAAACGGTCTGGAATGGTGAACCCGAGTAAAAGGGGACGAAAACTGAGATGCATTTGAAAACGTTTCCCGGTCACACAGTGCACCGTACTGTGGGTTTCCCATGCATGTTTTAGCTGAAGGAAGAATCCCTTAATCCTGGAGAGTTGGGACCCATGGAATGGGTACCATGCAGTATGACTTCAAAGGGTCTGCATTTGCTCATCGAACCTCACCAATGCTATCAGCCCGAAGTGTCCAGCCTTATGTCTCACTCAGCTCTGGGTGTAGATGTGGTAAATCCAGGTTGCATCACAAGCCCTGAATGAATTATTTAAGAATTGCTCTCTATTTCACTGTCATTGTGTTTGTTTTTGTAATTCATTTTGATAATGGGTTTTATCGGATTTTCTCTGCTGCATTCATGCCGCTGTACACACACTTGAGTCTCTTACGGAGACATATGAATCCATGGGTTTGAAGGTTCTTACTAGTCATGTGTAATCCTAGGCGTTGAATATGGGGTGTTTAGTCCATTTCGTTGAGCAAGGGCTAGGTCTTGACTATTACATATTTGGCTTATGGAAAGGTATCTGTGCTAATTTCTATCTCTGGTTTTATGCAGCACCACAACTCACCTTTCCCCTTAAGCAAGCATAAGTTGGTTTTCTAAATTTGAGACCCTGTTCTGTTTTGTAATTCAGTTCATGTGTAGCCAAGTTTACATTCCGTGTATTAGTGATATCTTATGATGTTTCATTTTCTGTGTGACTTATTTCACTTAGAATCATCGTACCTGAATCGACTCATTATGCCGCGACGGGCCTTATGACATAGATTTCATTGGTGAGTGATATTCCTTTGTACGTACGTACCACACTTCTTTATCCATTTTTCGCTTTCTGGGATATTTAACTTGTACCGTAGACGAGGTTCTTGTAAACAGACCCGTAAACAGAAACTTTGCGGTGGCTGTGTGTTTTTGATTTTAATTTCCCTAAGCTATAGGAAAATAAGTGGTAATGCCGTAGGCTCCGTTGCTTTGTTTTTTAGGTTTTTGAGGAAACACCATACACATCTCCAGAGTGGCTGTTGGCAATTTACATCCCGCCCATCAGCATAACAAGGCTCCCTGTTCTCCATGGCCTGTGCTGCCTTTCTGGATTTTACACTTTTCTCAGATGGCCCTTTTGAACGGGGGGCAGTGAGACTTCATTGTAGTGCAGATTTCTTTAACATGCTTGCTTGGTTGGCCAAAAAGGGCGTATGCGTTTTTTCCTGAATATATTCAGGAAAAAACGCATACGCCCTTTTTGGCCAAGTGCATCATTGTCGACGTTCTGCCTCTTTTCCTATGCTTTAAATGCAATTCCAGTCTACCCCCTGAAATCGTTTTCTTGCAATTCTGCCCCGCTTTCAAGTCCTCTTCGCAGCCTTCCTTCAATATATTTTTGGGTGATAGCTGTCATTTATAACTCTGCAGGTTTGTGAATTACAGTGTCCCTGAGCTCCTTTCTTCAACTCACTTTCTTGTGAGCTGGCCGCAAACCCGCAGGATTGCTTCAGGCCCTAATCTGGTTCCGGCACGGCATGCTGAGCCTTTGGTTAATTCCTCTTCCTGGTGGGAAATGAGCGTTAAATTTGCCCGTGCAGACACCTTCACACGAGTCTTCATGGTGCCACTTTGCCCCGGTTATCTCTATGGAGGTTGGAGTTGGAGGGCCTCCTCGCTCAAGGTCAGTGTGCCCATGGAGCCAACCCTGCAACTTCAGGGCATGGTTGGGTGTTAGGATCACCACGTGGGGTCCTTTTCCCTTCGGAGGGAGGTGGCCTTTTGGGCTGCTGATTTCCAGGTTTTCAGATACTGCCAGTATCTTGGCCAGATGTGGCGGTGGGCCAAGCCCCTTGGTGACCGTAGTTTATCCTACCTGGATCGCATTCTTGCATTGTTCCATTTCAAGTGGTCCCAGGTTTTGCACTAATACTCCAATGGCGATAAACCGTTCACCAGGAATGTAAAGGTCAAAGGGTTTAGCTAAATTAGGGAGTTCCAGGGCAAGGGTCTGAATTGACTGCTCTTTCCATTCTTGAAAGGCCACTTCTGCATTCTATTCAAAAGGATCATCATCTTTTCCTTTCAGTGTTTCATATAGAGGCCCAGCTAGTAGACTGTAGTTAGGGATCCAGAAGCAGCAAACCCTGGCCTCCCCAGGAACCCCTAAGCTGTCTTCTAGTTTCAGAAATGGGTAAGGCTGTAAATTGTTTCTTCCCTTTCCTGGGATGGGCTTCTCCGACCTTCTGTGAGAATGAAGCCCAGGCAGGTCACCGTAGTCTGTGATATTTGAGCTTTGTCTTGGACAACTTGTATCCTTTATTGGCTTTGTAGTTCAGAGGTCTCCTTAGTAGGGCTGGCGATCAGAATGTCGTCTGCATATTGAAGGAGTGTTTCCTTTTCCAGAGGTAGAACTTTTAGTTCTTTAGCTGAGCTTTCCCCAAAGATGGTGTGGGAATTTTTGAACCCTTGGGGCAACACGGCCCGGAAGTATTGTTTTAGTTGTATGTTGAGTCCTGCCACTCACAAGCCAAAATTTCTTGTGACTCTGGGACTAATAGAATACAAAAGAAGGCATCATTGAAGACTAATACAGAATACCATGTCCTGGTGGTTGGTAGCATGACCAGAAGGGTGTAGGATTTAGGAACTACTGGAGGTCTATCCTCGGTGGCTTCACTGACTGTCCTGACATCCTTTACCAGGACTCCAGCAGCCCATGGGGCTCTCGAGGTCAGGCCAATCCCAGGATATGGAGCTCACCTGGGCAGGTACCCCACCCCCACCCCAGCCCACGGGGCTCTCGTGTTCAGGCCCCTCCCAGGATATGGGGTTCCCTGGGCAGGTTCCCCTGCAGCCCATGGGGCTCTCGTGGTCAGGTCCCTCCCAGGATACAGAGCTACCCTTGCAGGTACCATGGCAGGGCTGGGAACACAGGAACCGTGCATATCGCCCTCATTGCAGAGCACTCCCAGCTCACCTGTCACTCAGATCTGACACAGAGCACCTCAGAGCAGGACTTGAACTAACAAACAGCAGCTCCGACAGGTCTGTGACCCTGGGCATCACTCTGTGTGGCCTCCTTCCACCTGGTCTTCCAGAGACTTCCACTGCACCCGGGGCACCAGGCCTCTGTCTCCACCCACCAGCCACCCCTCCTCTCCCTGACTCCTGGGTTCCTCTCATTAGGAGAGGGTTTTCTTGAAGTTGTCTCCCACTCATGGGCCAGATAATATAATTAGAAAACAAGCCAGAGCTGCAGCCCCTTGTCTATCCTGACTCTCAGGAGCCCACACCTGTTCCTTGGACCTGGCCGATTCAGCAAGTTCCAGTTTCTGCAACTGTGAGCCCCTGAGGGGTGATTATTGGCTGGCCTGGGAAGCCCGGCCGTGCCGGCCAGACCTCCCCAGGTGTGCCTGGGTTCAGATCAATATAAACACCGCTCCAGGCAGCAAGAGCCCCTGCAGCTGTGCCTGACGCCATTTTCTCTGCCCTGTCAGCAGTCTTGGGGCTGGACTGGTGGGAGGGAGTGAGAGGCCACGGCTTTGTGGGTGGCCCAGTGTGAGTGGGGCTCTGCTGGACTTTCTGCAGCAGTTGCCAAGATGCCACCTGCTAAAGAAGAGGATGTGTCACCCATACCTGCCGCTGGAATTTCTCCCTGGGCAGAGGTGAGTGAGGAAGAAAGCAGTCGGGGCCGGGACAGCAGGGGTATCTCAGGCAGGGAAATGGAAAGCTTCCAGAAGAGCACCCAGGGCCAGGACCATCCTGGCTGGCCTGCAGGCACCAAGTCGGCTGGCATGCTCTCACTCATGTGGCTCCATGGCCCTTCCTCTAGGCTTTCAAGTCCTTGTACATATTCAGGTGTTTTACCTGGGAAGGGTGGGAACATTTCAGCAGCAGCTGGCCTGGGGCTCAGCCCACGTTTACTCACAGATGCCTCGGCACGGTCCCCCAGCTTTGCAATGAGGACGCTTGTTGCGTGGGGCCTGCTGGCTGAATGGGAGATGATTCCCCACCACTGACCAACTTCAGAATTGTTTACAACTGGAGCAAGTGCCCTGATATGGTTTTCCTCTGTGTAACTGGTGGGTTCTGTTTTTTTTTCTTTTTTTCGTTTTTGGTTCAAGGTAGATTTTATTCCTCTTTTTTGTATTTACAGATATAAGCATGGAAATAATTTATTCATGTAAATACATGTATGTGAAGGGAAGAATATTTTTTCTGTTTTACTTTTTGCAATTTGAATTTTATTTTATTTTTTTATACAGCAGGTTCTTTTTGGTTATCTATTTTATACATATAAATGTATACATGCCAATCCCAATCTCTCAACTCCTCCCACCACCACCCCCCAACAGCTTTCCCCCCTTGGTGTCCATACGTTTGTTGTCTACATCTGTTGCTCTGTTTCTGCCTGGCAAAACGGTTCATCTGTACAATTTTTCTAGGTTCCACATATATGCATTAATAGACAAGATTTGTTTTTCTCTTTCTGACTTACTTCACTCTGTATGACAGTCTCTAGATCCATCAACGTCTCTACAAATGACCCAATTTCATTCCTTTTTATGGCTTAGTAATATTCCATTTTATATATGTACCACATCTTTATGCATTCGTCTGTCTGTGGGCATTTAGGTTGCTTCCATTACCTGGATATTGTAAATAGTGATGCAATGAACATTGCGGTGAATGTCTCTTTTTGATTTATGGTTTTGTCTGGGTATATGCCCAGTAGTGGGATTGCTGTATCATATGGTAATTCTATTCTTAGTTTTATAAGAAACTCCATAATGTTCTCCACAGTGACTGTATCAATTTACATTCCCAACAATAGTGGAAGAGGGTTCCTTATCTCCACACCCTTTCCAGCATTTGTTGTTTGTAGATTTTCTGATGATGCCCATTCTAACATGTGTGAGGTGATACACCATGGATGAGTCTATTTCGTTGAGCAAAGAGTAGGTCTTGTCTATTACATATTTGGCTTATGGAACGGTATGTGTGCTAATTTCAATCTCTGGTTTTATACAGCACCCCAACTCAACTTTCCCCTTAAGCAAGCATAAGTTTTTATCTAAATGTGAGACTCTGTTCGGTTTTGGAATTCAGTTTATGTGTAGCCAAGTTTACACTCTCTCTATTAGTGATATCTTATGATAATTCTCTTTCTCTGTGTGACCTATTTCTCTTAGAATCATCATACTTAAATCCACTCAATTTGCTGCTACAGGCCTGATGACATTGATTTCATTGCTGAGTGATATTCCGTTGTACGTAAGTAGCACAACTCCTTTATCCATTTTTTTCTTTCTGGGATATTTAATTTGTACTGGACTCAAGGTTCTTGTAAACACAGCAGCCCTAAATTTTGTGTTGGCTGTGTCTTGTTGATTTTAATTTTCCTAAGCTATAGGGCCAAAAGTGGAAGTGCCCTAGGGTCTGTAGCTTTGTTTTTCAGATGTTTCAGGATACACCATAAACATCTCCAGAGTGTCTGTTGGCAATTTACATCCCGCCCATCAGCATAACAAGGCTCCCTGTTCTCCATGGCCTGTCCTGTGTTTCTGGTTTTTACACTTTTTTCAGATGGCCCTTTTGACGAATGGGAAATGAGACTTCATTGTAGTGCGGATTTCCATTGCTCGAGTGCTTGGTTGGCCAAAAAGGGCATATGTGTTTTTTCCTGAATATATTCAGGAAAAAATGTTTACGCACTTTTGTCCAAGTGCATCACTGTCAAAGATCTGCCGCTTTTCACATGCTTTAAATGCAATTCCAATCTACCTCCTGAAATATGATTCCTGCAATTCTGCCTCGTTTTCAAGTCCTCTTTGCAGACTTACTTCCATATAATTTTGCCATTAGCTGTCATTTATAACACTGCAGGTTTGTGAATTACAGTGCCCGTGATTTCCTTTCTTAACTCGTTTCCTTGAAAACTGGCCACAGAACCGCAGGTTTGCTTCAGGCCGTAATCAGGGTCCGGCACGGCACTCTGAGACTTTGGTTCATTCCACTTCCTGGTGGGAAATTAGAGTTAAATGTGCCCCTCCAGACACCTGCCTCACTCCTAGCCCCTTGGTGATGTGTGTCCTGTGGTTTGAGGCCACATGTGCTGGGTTCCTCACCTTTGGCTGATGTGGCCCCACTGGTGTGAGGACACTCCTGCCTGGTTCCCATCCCCTTGGTGATGTGGGCCCTCCGGTGAGAGTCTGATCCTGGTTGGGTTCCTCACACTTCTGTGAGGTGGGCCCTCTTCTCTGAGGTCACTCCTGCCTGGCTGGCACACCCCGCCTTGGCGACGTCGGCCCTCTGGTGGGATTTGGTGCCTGCTGGGTGTCTCCTCCCCTCGGTAATGAGGGCCCTCTGGCGTCAGACCCTAACTCCTGGGCTCCCAATATTTTCTGATATGCGCCCTGTGGTTCGAGTACACTCCTGCCAGGTTCCCAACCCCATGGGAATGTGGGCCTTCTGCTCTGAGGTCCCAACCTTGGGTTGCTCAGTTTCATGATGAGGGTCCTCTGCTGTGAGTTCTCTCCGGCCTGGATCCCATAGCCTCGCTGCTCCTGGCCACCTGCTGGGAGGTTACAACTGCGGGATTCCTCACCTTTTTTCTTCTATGGGCCCTCTGTTTTGAGACTCCTCCTGCCTGCCTCACTCCCAGCCCCTTGGTGATGTGTGTCCTCTGGTTTGAGGCCACGTATGCTGGGTCCCTCGCCTTTCGATGATGTGGCCCCACTGGTGTGAGGACACTCCTGCCTGGTTCCTATCCCCTTGATGATGTGGGCCCTCTGGTGAGAGTCTGATCCTGGCTGGGTTCCTCACCCTTCTGTGAGGGGGGCCCTCTGCTGTGAGGTCACTCCTGCCTGGCTGGCACACCCCACCTGGGCAACATCGGCCCTCTTGTGGCAGTTGGAGCCTGCTGGGAACCTCCCCTCGGTGATGGGGGCCCTCTTGCCTCAGGCCCTAACTGCTGGGTACCCACATTTTCTGATACGTGCTAAGTGGTGCGAGGACACTCCTGCGAGGTTCCCATCCCCATGGGCATGTGGGCCTTCTGCTCTAAGGTCCCAACACCTGTGTTGTTCACCGTTTCATGATGTTGGCTCTCTGGTGTTAGTTCACCCAGGGCTAGATCCCATAGCCTCTGTGCTCTGAGCGGCCTGCTGGGAGGTTCCTACTGCTGGATTCCTTACCTTTTTTATTCTTTGGGTCCTGTGTTTTCATGCTCCTACTTCCTGACTCACTCCCAGCCCATTTGTGATGTAGGTCCTCTGGTTTAAGGCCACATGTACCGGTTTCCTCACCTTTATTGATGTGGCCCCACTGGTGTGAGGACACTCCTGCCTGGTTCCCATCCCCTTGGTGATGGGGGCCCTCTGGTGAGAGTCTGATCCTGTCTGGATTCCTCACACTTCTGGGAGGTGGGCCCTCTGCTGTGAGGTCACTCCTGCCTGGCTGGCACACGTCACCTTGGCGATGTGGGCCCTCAGTTGGGAGTTGGTGCCTGCTGGGAGTCTCCTCCCCTCGGTAATGAGGGCCCTCTGGCGTCAGGCCCTAACTCATGGGCTCCCAAAATTTTCTGATGTGCGCCCTGTCGTGCGAGTACACTCCAGCCAGGGTCCCATCCCCATGGGGATGTGGGCTTTCTGCCCTGAGGTCCCAACGGCTGGGTTGCTCACAGTGTCAGAATGTGGGCCCTCTGCTGTGAGTTCACTCCGGCATGGATCCCATAGCCTCGGTGCTCTGGGCCACCTTCTTGGAGCTTCCGACTGCGGGGTTCCTCACCTTTTTTATTCTATGGGCGCTCTGTTGTGAGTCTCCTCCTGCATGCCTCACTCCCAGCCCTTTCGTGATGTGTGTCCCCTTGTTTGAGGCCACATGTGCTGTGTTCCTCACCTTTCGCTGATGTGGCCCCACTGGTGTGAGGACACTCCTGCCTGGTTTCCATCCCCTTGGTGATGTGGGCGCTCTGGTTAGAGTCTGATCCTGTTTGGGCTCCTCACACTTCTGTGAGGTGGGCCCTCTGCTGTGAGGTAACTCCTGCCTGGCTTGCTCCCATTGCCTTGGTGACGTCGGCCCTCTGGTGGCATTTGGAGCCTACTGGTAGCCTCCTCTCCTCCGTGATGAGGGCCTTCTGGTGCCAGGCCATAACTGCTGGGTTCCCACATTTTCTGATACGTGCTAAGTTGTGCGAGGACACTCCTGCGATGTTCCCATCCCCATGGGGATGTGGGCCTTCTGCTCTGAGGTCCCACTGGCTGGGTTGCTCACAGTTTCATGATGTGGGCCCTCTGCTGTGAGTTCACTGTGGCCTGGATCCCATAGACTCCATGCTCTGGGCCACCTGCTGGGAGGTTCAAACTGCTGGATTCCTCACATTTTGTATTCTGTGGGCCCTGTGTTGTTAGGCTACTCCTGCCTGCCTCACTCGGAGCACCTTGGAAATGTGGGTCCTCTGGTTTAGGCCACATGTGCTGGGTTCCTCACCTTTCTATAATGTGGCCACACTGGTGTGAGGACACTCCTGCCTTGTTCCGATCCCCTTGGTGATGTGGGCCCTCTGGTGAGAGTCTTATCCTGGCTGGGTTCCTCACCCTTCTGTGAGGTAGGCCCTCTGCTGTGAGGTCACCCCTGCCTGGCTGGCACACGTCAACGTGGCGACGTGGGCCCTCAGTTGGGAGTTGGTGCCTGCTGGGAGTCTCCTCCCCTCGGTAATGAGGGCCCTCTGGCGTCAGACCCTAACTCCTGGGCTCCCAAAAGTTTCTGATGTGCGCCCTGTGGTGCGAGTACACTCCTGCCAGGATCCCAACCCCATGGGAATGTGGGCCTTCTGCTCTAAGGTCCCAACGGCTGGGTTGCTCACAGTTTCATAATGAGGGCCCTCTGTTTTGAGTTCAGTCAGGCCTGGATCCCATAGCCTCGCTGCTCCTGGCCACCTGCTGGGAGGTTCCAACTGCGGGATCCCTCACCTTTTTTACGCTATGGGCCCTCTGTTTGGAGGCTCCTCCTGCCTGCCTCACTCCCAGCCCCTTGGTGATGTGTGTCCTGTAGTTTGAGGCCACGTGTGCTGGGGCCATCACATTTCGGTGATGTGACCACACTGGTGTGAGAACACTCCTGCCTGGTTTCCATTCCCTTGGTGATGTGGGCCCTCCGGTGAGAGTCTGATCCTCTTTGGGTTCCTCACACTTTTGTGTGGTTGGCCCTCTGCTCTGAGGTCACTCCTGCCTGGCTGGCACACCCTGCATTGGCGACGTCGGCCTTCTGGTAGCAGTTGGAGCTTGCTGGGAGCCTCCTCTCCTCAGTGATGAGGGCCCTCTGGCGTCCGGCCCTAACTGCTGGGCTCCCCACCTTTTCTGATGTGTGCCCACTGGTGCGAAGACACTCCTGCTTGGTTCCCTTCCCCATGGGGATGTGGGCCTTGTGCTCTGAGGTTACAACGGCTGGGTTGCTTACAGTATCACGATGAGGGCCCTCTGTTGTGAGTTCATCACTGCCTGGATCCCATAGCCTCGGTGCTCTGGGCCGCCTGCTGGGATGTTCCAACTGCTGGATTCCTCACCTTTTTTATACAATGGGCCATGGGTTTTGAGGTTAATCCTGCCTGCCTCGCTCCGAGACCCATGGTGATGTGGGTCCTCTGGTTTGAGGCCACATGTGCTGGGTACCTCAACTTTCGATGATGTGGCCCCACGGGTGTGAGGACACTCCTGCCTGGTTCCCAGCCCCTTGCTTATGTGGGCACTCTGGTGAGAGTCTGATCTTGACTGGGTTCCTTACCCTTCTGTGAGGTGGGCCCTCTGATGTGAGGTCACTCCTGCCTGGATGGCTCATGTCGCCTTGGTGACGTAGGCCCTCTGTTGGCCACTGAAGCATGCTGGGAGCCTCCTACCCTCTTTAATAAGGGCCCTGGAAGAAACGCATATGCCCTTTTTGACCAAGTGCATCATTGTCGAGGTTCTGCCTCTTCTCCTATACTTTCAGAGGACTTCCCGTCTACCTCCTGAAATCGTATTCCTGGAATTCTGCCCCGCGTTCAAGTCCTCTTTGCAGCCTTACTTCAATATATTTTTGGACGATAGCTGTCATTTATAACTCTGCAGGTTTGTGAATTACAGTGCCCCTGAGCTCCTTTCTTCAACTCGCTTTCTTGTGAGCTGGCCGCAAAACCGCAGGATTGCTTCAGGCCCTAATCTGGTTCCGACACGGCATGCTGAGCCTTTGGCTAATTCCTCTTCCTGGTGGGAAATGAGCGTTAAATTTGTTCGTGCAGACACCTACAGCTAATCTCTCATTGGTTCTCCCTATTCCTGTTCATCTTGCGCAGAAATTCCAAACTGTGCCAAACAGGAGGTTAAAGACACTGACTCTCCAAGTTGGGAAAGTGTTAGTAAAGCGTCTGGAATGGTAAAACTGAGTACGAGGGGACGAAAACTGAGACGCATTTAAAAAGTTTTCCCGGTCACACGGTGGACCATATTCTGGGTTGCCCATGCATGTTTTACCTGAAGGAAGAATCCCTTCAACCTGGAGAGTTGGGACCCATGGAATGGGTACCACGCAGTATGACTTCAAAGGGTTGCCTTTGCTCACCGAACGTCACCAATGTTATCAGCCCGAAGTGTCCAGCCTTATGTCTCACTCAGCTCGGGGTGTAGATGTGGTAAATCCACGTTGCATCACAAGCCCTGAATGAATTATTTAAGAATTGCTCTCTATTTCACTGTCATTGTGTTTGTTTTTGTAATTCATTTTGATAATGGGATTTATCGGATTTTCTCTGCTGCATTCATGCCACTGTACACACACTTGAGTCTCTTATGGAGACATATAAATCCATGGGTTTGAAGATACTTACTAGTCAGGTGTATTCCTAGGCGTTGAATACGGGGTGTTTAGTCCATTTCGTTGAGCAAGGGCTAGGTCTTGACTATTACATATTTGGCTTATGGAAAGGTATCTGTGCTAATTTCTATCTCTGGTTTTATGCAGCACCCCAACTCACTTTTCCCCTTAAGCAAGCATAAGGTGGTTTTCTAAATTTGAGACCCTGTTCTGTTTTGTAATTCAGTTCATGTGTAGCCAAGTTTACATTCCGTGTATTAGTGATATCTTATGATGTTTCATTTTCTGTGTGACTTATTTCTCATAGAATCATCGTACCTGAATCCACTCATTATGCCACGATGGGCCTGA
The DNA here is from genome assembly GCF_059928025.1 of Delphinapterus leucas. NCBI lineage: Eukaryota > Metazoa > Chordata > Mammalia > Artiodactyla > Monodontidae > Delphinapterus > Delphinapterus leucas. Next base: position 13,865,172 of record NW_028322241.1, on the reverse strand, counting down.
TGACATAGATTTCATTGCTGAGTGATATTCCATTGAATGTGTGTACCACAACTTCTTTATCCATTTTTCACATTCTGGGATATTTAACTTGTACCGTAGACGAGATTCCTGTAAACAGAGCCGTCTGAAACTTTGGGGTGGCTGTCTGTTTTTGATTTTAATTTCCGTGATCTATAAGACCATAAGTGGAAGTGCCGTAGTCTCCGTTGCTTTGTTTCTTAGGTGTTTCAGGAGACACCATACACTTCTCCAGAGTGGCTGTTGGAAATTTACATCCCGCCCATCAGCATAACAAGGCTCCCTGTTCTCCATGGCCTGTGCTGTCTTTCTGGATTTTACACTTTTTTCAGATGGCCCTTTTGACCTGGGGGCAGTGAGACTTCTTTGTAGTGCAGATTTCTTTAACATGCTTGCTTGGTTGGCCAAAAAGGGCGTATGCGTTTTTTCCTGAATATATTCAGGAAAAAACGCATACGCACTTTTTGGCCAAGTGCATCATTGTCGACGTTCTGCCTCTTTTCCTATGCTTTAAATGCAATTCCAGTCTACCCCCTGAAATCGTTTTCCTGCAATTCTGCCCCGCTTTCCAGTCCTCTTCGCAGCCTTCCTTCAATATATTTTTGGACGATAGCTGTCATTTATAACTCTGCAGGTTTGTGAATTACAGTGCCCCTGAGCTCCTTTCTTCAACTCGATTTCTTGTGAGCTGGCCGCAAACCCGCAGGATTGCTTCAGGCCCTAATCTGGTTCCGGCACGGCATGCTGAGCCTTTGGTTAATTCCTCTTCCTGGTGGGAAATGAGCGTTAAATTTGCCCGTGCAGACACCTTCACACGAGTCTTCATGGTGCCACTTTGCCCCGGTTATCTCTATGGAGGTTGGAGTTGGAGGGCCTCCTCGCTCAAGGTCAGTGTGCCCATGGAGCCAACCCTGCAACTTCAGGGCATGGTTGGGTGTTAGGATCACCACGTGGGGTCCTTTTCCCTTCGGAGGGAGGTGGCCTTTTGGGCTGCTGATTTCCAGGTTTTCAGATACTGCCAGTATCTTGGCCAGATGTGGCGGTGGGCCAAGCCCCTTGGTGACCGTAGTTTATCCTACCTGGATCGCATTCTTGCATTGTTCCATTTCAAGTGGTCCCAGGTTTTGCACTAATACTCCAATGGCGATTCACCATTCACCAGAAATGTAAAGGTCAAAGGGTTTAGCTAAATTAGGGAGTTCCAGGGCAAGGGTCTGAATTGACTGCTCTTTCCATTCTTGAAAGGCCACTTCTGCATTCTATTCAAAAGGATCATCATCTTTTCCTTTCAGTGTTTCATATAGAGGCCCAGCTAGTAGACTGTAGTTAGGGATCCAGAAGCAGCAAACCCTGGCCTCCCCAGGAACCCCTAAGCTGTCTTCTAGTTTCAGAAATGGGTAAGGCTGTAAATTGTTTCTTCCCTTTCCTGGGATGGGCTTCTCCGACCTTCTGTGAGAATGAAGCCCAGGCAGGTCACCGTAGTCTGTGATATTTGAGCTTTGTCTTGGACAACTTGTATCCTTTATTGGCTTTGTAGTTCAGAGGTCTCCTTAGTAGGGCTGGCGATCAGAATGTCATCTGCATATTGAAGGAGTGTTTCCTTTTCCAGAGGTAGAACTTTTAGTTCTTTAGCTGAGCTTTCCCCAAAGATGGTGTGGGAATTTTTGAACCCTTGGGGCAACACGGCCCGGAAGTATTGTTTTAGTTGTATGTTGAGTCCTGCCACTCACAAGCCAAAATTTCTTGTGACTCTGGGACTAATAGAATACAAAAGAAGGCATCATTGAAGACTAATACAGAATACCATGTCCTGGTGGTTGGTAGCATGACCAGAAGGGTGTAGGATTTAGGAACTACTGGAGGTATACCCTCGGTGGCTTCACTGACTGTCCTGACATCCTTTACCAGGACTCCAGCAGCCCATGGGGCTCTCGAGGTCAGGCCAATCCCAGGATATGGAGCTCACCTGGGCAGGTACCCCACCCCCACCCCAGCCCACGGGGCTCTCGTGTTCAGGCCCCTCCCAGGATATGGGGTTCCCTGGGCAGGTTCCCCTGCAGCCCATGGGGCTCTCGTGGTCAGGTCCCTCCCAGGATACAGAGCTACCCTTGCAGGTACCATGGCAGGGCTGGGAACACAGGAACCGTGCATATCGCCCTCATTGCAGAGCACTCCCAGCTCACCTGTCACTCAGATCTGACACAGAGCACCTCAGAGCAGGACTTGAACTAACAAACAGCAGCTCCGACAGGTCTGTGACCCTGGGCATCACTCTGTGTGGCCTCCCTCCACCTGGTCTTCCAGAGACTTCCACTGCACCCGGGGCACCAGGCCTCTGTCTCCACCCACCAGCCACCCCTCCTCTCCCTGACTCCTGGGTTCCTCTCATTAGGAGAGGGTTTTCTTGAAGTTGTCTCCCACTCATGGGCCAGATAATATAATTAGAAAACAAGCCAGAGCTGCAGCCCCTTGTCTATCCTGACTCTCAGGAGCCCACACCTGTTCCTTGGACCTGGCCGATTCAGCAAGTTCCAGTTTCTGCAACTGTGAGCCCCTGAGGGGTGATTATTGGCTGGCCTGGGAAGCCCGGCCGTGCCGGCCAGACCTCCCCAGGTGTGCCTGGGTTCAGATCAATATAAACACCGCTCCAGGCAGCAAGAGCCCCTGCAGCTGTGCCTGACGCCATTTTCTCTGCCCTGTCAGCAGTCTTGGGGCTGGACTGGTGGGAGGGAGTGAGAGGCCACGGCTTTGTGGGTGGCCCAGTGTGAGTGGGGCTCTGCTGGACTTTCTGCAGCAGTTGCCAAGATGCCACCTGCTAAAGAAGAGGATGTGTCACCCATACCTGCCGTTGGAATTTCTCCCTGGGCAGAGGTGAGTGAGGAAGAAAGCAGTGGGGGCCGGGACAGCAGGGGTATCTCAGGCAGGGAAATGGAAAGCTTCCAGAAGAGCACCCAGGGCCAGGACCATCCTGGCTGGCCTGCAGGCACCAAGTCGGCTGGCATGCTGTCACTCATGTGGCTCCATGGCCCTTCCTCTAGGCTTTCAAGTCCTTGTACATATTCAGGTGTTTTACCTGGGAAGGGTGGGAACATTTCAGCAGCAGCTGGCCTGGGGCTCAGCCCACGTTTACTCACAGATGCCTCGGCACGGTCCCCCAGCTTTGCAATGAGGACGCTTGTTGCGTGGGGCCTGCTGGCTGAATGGGAGATGATTCCCCACCACTGACCAACTTCAGAATTGTTTACAACTGGAGCAAGTGCCCTGATACGGTTTTCCTCTGTGTAACTGGTGGGTTCTGTTTTTTTTTCTTTTTTTCGTTTTTGGTTCAAGGTAGATTTTATTCCTCTTTTTTGTATTTACAGATATAAGCATGGAAATAATTTATTCATATAAATACATGTATGTGAAGGGAAGAATATTTTTTCTGTTTTACTTTTTGCAATTTGAATTTTATTTTATTTTTTTATACAGCAGGTTCTTTTTGGTTATCTATTTTATACATATAAATGTATACATGCCAATCCCAATCTCTCAACTCCTCCCACCACCACCCCCCAACAGCTTTCCCCCCTTGGTGTCCATACGTTTGTTGTCTACATCTCTTGCTCTATTTCTGCCTGGCAAAACGGTTCATCTGTACAATTTTTCTAGGTTCCACATATATGCATTAATAGACAAGATTTGTTTTTCTCTTTCTGACTTACTTCACTCTGTATGACAGTCTCTAGATCCATCAACGTCTCTACAAATGACCCAATTTCATTCCTTTTTATGGCTTAGTAATATTCCATTTTATATATGTACCACTTCTTTATGCATTCGTCTGTCTGTGGGCATTTAGGTTGCTTCCATTACCTGGATATTGTAAATAGTGATGCAATGAACATTGCGGTGAATGTCTCTTTTTGATTTATGGTTTTGTCTGGGTATATGCCCAGTAGTGGGATTGCTGTATCATATGGTAATTCTATTCTTAGTTTTATAAGAAACTCCATAATGTTCTCCACAGTGACTGTATCAATTTACATTCCCAACAATAGTGGAAGAGGGTTCCTTATCTCCACACCCTTTCCAGCATTTGTTGTTTGTAGATTTTCTGATGATGCCCATTCTAACAGGTGTGAGGTGATACACCATGGATGAGTCTATTTCGTTGAGCAAAGAGTAGGTCTTGTCTATTACATATTTGGCTTATGGAACGGTATGTGTGCTAATTTCAATCTCTGGTTTTATACAGCACCCCAACTCAACTTTCCCCTTAAGCAAGCATAAGTTTTTATCTAAATGTGAGACTCTGTTCGGTTTTGGAATTCAGTTTATGTGTAGCCAAGTTTACACTCTCTCTATTAGTGATATCTTATGATAATTCTCTTTCTCTGTGTGACCTATTTCTCTTAGAATCATCATACTTAAATCCACTCAATTTGCTGCTACAGGCCTGATGACATTGATTTCATTGCTGAGTGATATTCCGTTGTACGTAAGTAGCACAACTCCTTTATCCATTTTTTTCTTTCTGGGATATTTAATTTGTACTGGACTCAAGGTTCTTGTAAACACAGCAGCCCTAAATTTGGTGTTGGCTGTGTCTTGTTGATTTTAATTTTCCTAAGCTATAGGGCCAAAAGTGGAAGTGCCCTAGGGTCTGTAGCTTTGTTTTTCAGATGTTTCAGGATACACCATAAACATCTCCAGAGTGTCTGTTGGCAATTTACATCCCGCCCATCAGCATAACAAGGCTCCCTGTTCTCCATGGCCTGTCCTGTGTTTCTGGTTTTTACACTTTTTTCAGATGGCCCTTTTGACGAATGGGAAATGAGACTTCATTGTAGTGCGGATTTCCATTGCTCGAGTGCTTGGTTGGCCAAAAAGGGCATATGTGTTTTTTCCTGAATATATTCAGGAAAAAATGTTTACGCACTTTTGTCCAAGTGCATCACTGTCAAAGATCTGCCGCTTTTCACATGCTTTAAATGCAATTCCAATCTACCTCCTGAAATATGATTCCTGCAATTCTGCCTCGTTTTCAAGTCCTCTTTGCAGACTTACTTCCATATAATTTTGCCATTAGCTGTCATTTATAACACTGCAGGTTTGTGAATTACAGTGCCCGTGATTTCCTTTCTTAACTCGTTTCCTTGAAAACTGGCCACAGAACCGCAGGTTTGCTTCAGGCCGTAATCAGGGTCCGGCACGGCACTCTGAGACTTTGGTTCATTCCACTTCCTGGTGGGAAATTAGAGTTAAATGTGCCCCTCCAGACACCTGCCTCACTCCTAGCCCCTTGGTGATGTGTGTCCTGTGGTTTGAGGCCACATGTGCTGGGTTCCTCACCTTTGGCTGATGTGGCCCCACTGGTGTGAGGACACTCCTGCCTGGTTCCCATCCCCTTGGTGATGTGGGCCCTCCGGTGAGAGTCTGATCCTGGTTGGGTTCCTCACACTTCTGTGAGGTGGGCCCTCTTCTCTGAGGTCACTCCTGCCTGGCTGGCACACCCCGCCTTGGCGACGTCGGCCCTCTGGTGGGATTTGGTGCCTGCTGGGTGTCTCCTCCCCTCGGTAATGAGGGCCCTCTGGCGTCAGACCCTAACTCCTGGGCTCCCAATATTTTCTGATATGCGCCCTGTGGTTCGAGTACACTCCTGCCAGGTTCCCAACCCCATGGGAATGTGGGCCTTCTGCTCTGAGGTCCCAACCTTGGGTTGCTCAGTTTCATGATGAGGGTCCTCTGCTGTGAGTTCTCTCCGGCCTGGATCCCATAGCCTCGCTGCTCCTGGCCACCTGCTGGGAGGTTACAACTGCGGGATTCCTCACCTTTTTTCTTCTATGGGCCCTCTGTTTTGAGACTCCTCCTGCCTGCCTCACTCCCAGCCCCTTGGTGATGTGGGTCCTCTGGTTTGAGGCCATGTATGCTGGGTCCCTCGCCTTTCGATGATGTGGCCCCACTGGTGTGAGGACACTCCTGCCTGGTTCCTATCCCCTTGATGATGTGGGCCCTCTGGTGAGAGTCTGATCCTGGCTGGGTTCCTCACCCTTCTGTGAGGGGGGCCCTCTGCTGTGAGGTCACTCCTGCCTGGCTGGCACACCCCACCTGGGCAACATCGGCCCTCTTGTGGCAGTTGGAGCCTGCTGGGAACCTCCCCTCGGTGATGGGGGCCCTCTTGCCTCAGGCCCTAACTGCTGGGTACCCACATTTTCTGATACGTGCTAAGTGGTGCGAGGACACTCCTGCGAGGTTCCCATCCCCATGGGCATGTGGGCCTTCTGCTCTAAGTTCCCAAAACCTGTGTTGTTCACCGTTTCATGATGTTGGCTCTCTGGTGTTAGTTCCCCCAGGCCTAGATCCCATAGCCTCTGTGCTCTGAGCGGCCTGCTGGGAGGTTCCTACTGCTGGATTCCTTACCTTTTTTATTCTTTGGGTCCTGTGTTTTCATGCTCCTACTTCCTGACTCACTCCCAGCCCATTTGTGATGTAGGTCCTCTGGTTTAAGGCCACATGTACCGCTTTCCTCACCTTTATTGATGTGGCCCCACTGGTGTGAGGACACTCCTGCCTGGTTCCCATCCCCTTGGTGATGGGGGCCCTCTGGTGAGAGTCTGATCCTGTCTGGATTCCTCACACTTCTGGGAGGTGGGCCCTCTGCTGTGAGGTCACTCCTGCCTGGCTGGCACACGTCACCTTGGCGATGTGGTCCCTCAGTTGGGAGTTGGTGCCTGCTGGGAGTCTCCTCCCCTCGGTAATGAGGGCCCTCTGGCGTCAGGCCCTAACTCATGGGCTCCCAAAATTTTCTGATGTGCGCCCTGTCGTGCGAGTACACTCCAGCCAGGGTCCCATCCCCATGGGGATGTGGGCTTTCTGCCCTGAGGTCCCAACGGCTGGGTTGCTCACAGTGTCAGAATGTGGGCCCTCTGCTGTGAGTTCACTCTGGCATGGATCCCATAGCCTCGGTGCTCTGGGCCACCTGCTTGGAGCTTCCAACTGCGGGGTTCCTCACCTTTTTTATTCTATGGGCGCTCTGTTGTGAGTCTCCTCCTGCATGCCTCACTCCCAGCCCTTTCGTGATGTGTGTCCCCTTGTTTGAGGCCACATGTGCTGTGCTCCTCACCTTTCGCTGATGTGGCCCCACTGGTGTGAGGACACTCCTGCCTGGTTTCCATCCCCTTGTTGATGTGGGCGCTCTGGTTAGAGTCTGATCCTGTTTGGGATCCTCACACTTCTGTGAGGTGGGCCCTCTGCTGTGAGGTAACTCCTGCCTGGCTTGCTCCCATTGCCTTGGTGACGTCGGCCCTCTGGTGGCATTTGGAGTCTGCTGGTAGCCTCCTCTCCTCCGTGATGAGGGCCCTCTGGCTCCAGGCCATAACTGCTGGGTTCCCACATTTTCTGATACGTGCTAAGTTGTGCGAGGACACTCCTGCGAGGTTCCCATCCCCATGGGGATGTGGGCCTTCTGCTCTGAGGTCCCACTGGCTGGGTTGCTCACAGTTTCATGATGTGGGCCCTCTGCTGTGAGTTCACTGTGGCCTGGATCCCATAGACTCCATGCTCTGGGCCACCTGCTGGGAGGTTCAAACTGCTGGATTCCTCACATTTTTTATTCTGGTGGCCCTGTGTTGTTAGGCTACTCCTGCCTGCCTCACTCGAAGCTCCTTGGAAATGTGGGTCCTCTGGTTTAGGCCACATGTGCTGGGTTCCTCACCTTTCTATAATGTGGCCACACTGGTGTGAGGACACTCCTGCCTTGTTCCGATCCCCTTGGTGATGTGGGCCCTCTGGTGAGAGTCTTATCCTGGCTGGGTTCCTCACCCTTCTGTGCGGTAGGCCCTCTGCTGTGAGGTCACTCCTGCCTGGCTGGCACACGTCAACTTGGCGACGTGGGCCGTCAGTTGGGAGTTGGTGCCTGCTGGGAGTCTCCTCCCCTCGGTAATGAGGGCCCTCTGGCGTCAGACCCTAACTCCTGGGCTCCCAAAATTTTCTGATGTGCGCCCTGTGGTGCGAGTACACTCCTGCCAGGATCCCAACCCCATGGGAATGTGGGCCTTCTGCTCTAAGGTCCCAACGGCTGGGTTGCTCACAGTTTCATAATGAGGGCCCTCTGTTTTGAGTTCAGTCAGGCCTGGATCCCATAGCCTCGCTGCTCCTGGCCACCTGCTGGGAGGTTCCAACTGCGGGATCCCTCACCTTTTTTACGCTATGGGCCCTCTGTTTGGAGGCTCCTCCTGCCTGCCTCACTCCCAGCCCCTTGGTGATGTGTGTCCTGTAGTTTGAGGCCACGTGTGCTGGGTCCGTCACATTTCGGTGATGTGACCACACTGGTGTGAGAACACTCCTGCCTGGTTTCCATTCCCTTGGTGATGTGGGCCCTCCGGTGAGAGTCTGATCCTCTTTGGGTTCCTCACACTTTTGTGTGGTTGGCCCTCTGCTCTGAGGTCACTCCTGCCTGGCTGGCACACCCTGCATTGGCGACGTCGGCCTTCTGGTAGCAGTTGGAGCTTGCTGGGAGCCTCCTCTCCTCAGTGATGAGGGCCCTCTGGCGTCCGGCCCTAACTGCTGGGCTCCCCACCTTTTCTGATGTGTGCCCACTGGTGCGATGACACTCTTGCTTGGTTCCCTTCCCCATGGGGATGTGGGCCTTGTGCTCTGAGGTTACAACGGCTGGGTTGCTTACAGTATCACGATGAGGGCCCTCTGTTGTGAGTTCATCACTGCCTGGATCCCATAGCCTCGGTGCTCTGGGCCGCCTGCTGGGATGTTCCAACTGCTGGATTCCTCACCTTTTTTATACAATGGGCCATGGGTTTTGAGGTTAATCCTGCCTTCCTCGCTCCGAGACCCATGGTGATGTGGGTCCTCTGGTTTGAGGCCACATGTGCTGGGTACCTCAACTTTCGATGATGTGGCCCCACGGGTGTGAGGACACTCCTGCCTGGTTCCCAGCCCCTTGCTTATGTGGGCACTCTGGTGAGAGTCTGATCTTGACTGGGTTCCTTACCCTTCTGTGAGGTGGGCCCTCTGATGTGAGGTCACTCCTGCCTGGATGGCTCATGTCGCCTTGGCGACGTAGGCCCTCTGTTGGCCACTGAAGCATGCTGGGAGCCTCCTACCCTCTTTAATAAGGGCCCTGGAAGAAACGCATATGCCCTTTTTGACCAAGTGCATCATTGTCGAGGTTCTGCCTCTTCTCCTATACTTTCAGAGGACTTCCCGTCTACCTCCTGAAATCGTATTCCTGGAATTCTGCCCCGCGTTCAAGTCCTCTTTGCAGCCTTACTTCAATATATTTTTGGACGATAGCTGTCATTTATAACTCTGCAGGTTTGTGAATTACAGTGCCCCTGAGCTCCTTTCTTCAACTCGCTTTCTTGTGAGCTGGCCGCAAAACCGCAGGATTGCTTCAGGCCCTAATCTGGTTCCGACACGGCATGCTGAGCCTTTGGCTAATTCCTCTTCCTGGTGGGAAATGAGCGTTAAATTTGTTCGTGCAGACACCTACAGCTAATCTCTCATTGGTTCTCCCTATTCCTGTTCATCTTGCGCAGAAATTCCAAACTGTGCCAAACAGGAGGTTAAAGGCACTGACTCTCCAAGTGGGGAGAGTGTTAGTAAAGCGTCTGGAATGGTAAAACCGAGTACGAGGGGACGAAAACTGAGACGCATTTAAAAAGTTTTCCCGGTCACACGGTGGACCATATTCTGGGTTGCCCATGCATGTTTTACCTGAAGGAAGAATCCCTTCAACCTGGAGAGTTGGGACCCATGGAATGGGTACCACGCAGTATGACTTCAAAGGGTTGCCTTTGCTCACCGAACGTCACCAATGCTATCAGCCCGAAGTGTCCAGCCTTATGTCTCACTCAGCTCGGGGTGTAGATGTGGTAAATCCACGTTGCATCACAAGCCCTGAATGAATTATTTAAGAATTGCTCTCTATTTCACTGTCATTGTGTTTTGTTTTTGTAATTTATTTTGATAATGGGATTTATCGGATTTTCACTGCTGCGTTTATGCCGCTGTACACATGCTTGATTCTCTTATGGAGACATATAAATCCATGGGTTTTCAGATTCTTACTAGTCAGGTATATTCCTAGGCATTGAATATGGGGTGTTGAGTCCATTTCGTGGAGCAAGGAGTAGGTCCTGACTATTACATATTTGCTTATGGAAAGGTATCTGTGCTAATTTCAATCTCTGGTTTTATGCAGCACCACAACTCACCTTTCCCCTTAAGCAAGCATAAGTTGGTTTTCTAAATTTGAGACCCTTTTCTGTTTTGTAATTGAGTTCATGTGCAGCCATGTTTGCATTCCGTGTATTTGAGATATCTTATGGTGTTTCTTTTTCTGTGTGACTTAGTTAACTTAGAATGATCGTACCTGAATCCACTCATTATGCCGCGACGGGCCTCATGACATAGATTTCATTGCTGAGTGATATTCCATTGTACGTATGTACAACAACTTCTTTATCCATTTTTTGCTTTCTGGGATATTTCACTTGTACCGTAAAGAGGTTCTTGTAAGCAGAGCCGTCCAAAATTTATGGGTGGCTGTGTCTTTTTGATTTTAATTTCCCTAAGCTATAGAACCATAAGTTGAAGTGCCGTAGGCTCCGTTGCTTAGTTTTTTAGGTGTTTGAGGAAACACCATACACTTCTCCAGAGTGGCTGTTGGCAAGTTACATCCCGCCCATCAGCATAACAAGGCTCCCTGTTCTCCATGGCCTGTCCTGCCTTTCTGGATTTTTCACTTTTTTCAGATGTCCCTTTTGACAGGGGGGCAGTGAGACTTCATTGTAATGCAGATTTCTTTACAGGCTTGCTTGTTTGGCCAAAAAGGGCGTATGTGTTTTTTCTTGAATATATTCAGGAAAAAACGCATACGCCCTTTTTGACCAAGTGCCTCATTGTCGACTTTCTGTCTCTTTCCTTATGCTTTAAATGCAATTCCAGTCTGCCCCTGAACTCGTTTTCCTGCAATTCTGCCCCGCTTTCAAGTCCTCTACGCAGCCTTACTTCAATACATTTTTGGACAATAGCTGACATTTATAACTCTGCAGGTTTGTGAATGACAGTGCGCCTGAGCTCCTTTCTTCTACTCGCTTTCTTGTGAGCTGGCCGCAAACCCGCAGCATTGCTTCATGCCCTAATCTGGTTCCGGCACAGCATGCTGATCCTTTGGTAAATTCCTCTTCCTGGTGGGAAATGAGTGTTATATTTGAACGTGCAGACACCTAGAGCTAGTCTCTCATTGGTTCTCCCTATTCTTGTTCATCTTGCGCAGAAATTGCAAACTGTGCCAAACAGGAGGTTAAAGGCACTGACTCTCTAAGTGGGGAGAGTATTAGTAAAGGGTCTTCAATCGTGAACCCGAGTAAAAGGGGACGAAAACTGAGATGCATTTGAAAAGGTTTCCCGGTCACACGGTGCACCATACTGTGGGTTTCCCATGCATGTTTTAGCTGAAGGAAGAATCCCTTAAACCTGGAGAGTTGGGACCCATGGAATGGGTACCATGCAGTATGACTTCAAAGGGCCTGCATTTTCTCAACGAACCTCACCAATGCTATCAGGCCGAAGTGTACAGCCTTATGTCTCACTCAGCTCTGGTTGTAGATGTGGTAAATCCAGTTTGCATCACAAGCCCTGAATGAATTATTTAAGAATTGCTCTCTATTTCACTGTCATTGTGTTTGTTTTTGTAATTCATTTTGATAATGGGATTTATCGGATTTTCTCTGCTGCATTCATGCCGCTGTACACACACTTGAGTCTCTTATGGAGACATATAAATCCATGGGTTTGAAGATACTTACTAGTCAGGTGTATTCCTAGGCGTTGAATATGGGGTGTTTAGTCCATTTCGTTGAGCAAGGGCTAGGTCTTGACTATTACATATTTGGCTTATGGAAAGGTATCTGTGCTAATTTCTATCTCTGGTTTTATGCAGCACCCCAACTAACTTTTCCCCTTAAGCAAGCATAAGGTGGTTTTCTAAATTTGAGACCCTGTTCTGTTTTGTAATTCAGTTCATGTGTAGCCAAGTTTACATTCCGTGTATTAGTGATATCTTATGATGTTTCATTTTCTGTGTGACTTATTTCACTTAGAATCATCGTACCTGAATCCACTCATTATGCCACGATGGGCCTGATGACATAGATTTCATTGCTGAGTGATATTCCATTGAATGTGTGTACCACAACTTCTTTATCCATTTTTCACATTCTGGGATATTTAACTTGTACCGTAGACGAGATTCCTGTAAACAGAGCCGTCTGAAACTTTGGGGTGGCTGTCTGTTTTTGATTTTAATTTCCGTGATCTATAAGACCATAAGTGGAAGTGCCGTAGTCTCCGTTGCTTTGTTTCTTAGGTGTTTCAGGAAACACCATACACTTCTCCAGAGTGGCTGTTGGCAATTTACATCCCGCCCATCAGCATAACAAGGCTCCCTGTTCTCCATGGCCTGTGCTGTCTTTCTGGATTTTACACATTTTTCAGATGGCCCTTTTGACCTGGGGGCAGTGAGACTTCTTTGTAGTGCAGATTTCTTTAACATGCTGGCTTGGTTGGCCAAAAAGGGCGTATGCGTTTTTTCCTGAATATATTCAGGAAAAAACGCATACGCCCTTTTTGGCCAAGTGCATCATTGTCGATGTTCTGCCTCTTTTCCTATGCTTTAAATGCAATTCCAGTCTACCCCCTGAAATCGTTTTCCTGCAATTCTGCCCCGCTTTCCAGTCCTCTTCGCAGCCTTCCTTCAATATATTTTTGGACGATAGCTGTCCTTTATAACTCTGCAGGTTTGTGAATTACAGTGCCCCTGAGCTCCTTTCTTCAACTCGCTTTCTTGTGAGCTGGCCGCAAACCCGCAGGAATGCTTCAGGCCCTAATCTGGTTCCGGCACGGCATGCTGAGCCTTTGGTTAATTCCTCTTCCTGGTGGGAAATGAGCGTTCCATTTGCCCGTCCAGACACCTACAGCTAGTCTCTCATTGGTTCTCCCTATTCCTGTTCATCTTGCGCAGAAATTGCAAACTGTGCACAACAGGAGGTTAAAGGCACTGACTCTCCAAGTGGGGAGAGTGTTAGTAAACGGTCTGGAATGGTGAACCCGAGTAAAAGGGGACGAAAACTGAGATGCATTTGAAAACGTTTCCCGGTCACACAGTGCACTGTACTGTGGGTTTCCCATGCATGTTTTAGCTGAAGGAAGAATCCCTTAAACCTGGAGAGTTGGGACCCATGGAATGGGTACCATGCAGTATGACTTCAAAGGGTCTGCATTTGCTCATCAAACCTCACCAATGCTATCAGCCCGAAGTGTCCAGCCTTATGTCTCACTCAGCTCTGGGTGTAGATGTGGTAAATCCAGGTTGCATCACAAGCCCTGAATGAATTATTTAAGAATTGCTCTCTATTTCACTGTCATTGTGTTTGTTTGTGTAATTCATTTTGATAATGGGTTTTATCTGATTTTCTCTGCTGCATTCATGCCGCTGTACACACAGTTGAGTCTCTTACGGATACATATAAATCCATGGGTTTGAAGATTCTTACTAGTCATGTGTAATCCTAGGCGTTGAATATGGGGTGTTTAGTCCATTTCGTTGAGCAAGTGCTAGGTCTTGACTATTACATATTTGGCTTATGGAAAGGTATCTGTGCTAATTTCTATCTCTGGTTTTATGCAGCACCACAACTCACCTTTCCCCTTAAGCAAGCATAAGTTGGTTTTCTAAATTTGAGACCCTGTTCTGTTTTGTAATTCAGTTCATGTGTAGCCAAGTTTACATTCCGTGTATTAGTGATATCTTATGATGTTTCATTTTCTGTGTGACTTATTTCACTTAGAATCATCGTACCTGAATCGACTCATTATGCCGCGACGGGCCTGATGACATAGATTTCATTGGTGAGTGATATTCCTTTGTACGTACGTACCACACTTCTTTATCCATTTTTCGCTTTCTGGGATATTTAACTTGTACCGTAGACGAGGTTCTTGTAAACAGAGCCGTAAACAGAAACTTTGCGGTGGCTGTGTGTTTTTGATTTTAATTTCCCTAAGCTATAGGAAAATAAGTGGTAATGCCGTAGGCTCCGTTGCTTTGTTTTTTAGGTTTTTGAGGAAACACCATACACATCTCCAGAGTGGCTGTTGGCAATTTACATCCCGCCCATCAGCATAACAAGGCTCCCTGTTCTCCATGGCCTGTGCTGCCTTTCTGGATTTTACACTTTTCTCAGATGGCCCTTTTGAACGGGGGGCAGTGAGACTTCATTGTAGTGCAGATTTCTTTAACATGCTTGCTTGGTTGGCCAAAAAGGGCGTATGCGTTTTTTCCTGAATATATTCAGGAAAAAACGCATACGCCCTTTTTGGCCAAGTGCATCATTGTCGACGTTCTGCCTCTTTTCCTATGCTTTAAATGCAATTCCAGTCTACCCCCTGAAATCGTTTTCTTGCAATTCTGCCCCGCTTTCAAGTCCTCTTCGCAGCCTTCCTTCAATATATTTTTGGGTGATAGCTGTCATTTATAACACTGCAGGTTTGTGAATTACAGTGTCCCTGAGCTCCTTTCTTCAACTCGCTTTCTTGTGAGCTGGCCGCAAACCCGCAGGATTGCTTCAGGCCCTAATCTTGTTCCGGCACGGCATGCTGAGCCTTTGGTTAATTCCTCTTCCTGGTGGGAAATGAGCATTAAATTTGCCCGTGCAGACACCTTCACACGAGTCTTCATGGTGCCACTTTGCCCCGGTTATCTCTATGGAGGTTGGAGTTGTAGGGCCTCCTCGCTCAAGGTCAGTGTGCCCACGGAACCAACCCTGCAACTTCAGGGCATGGTTGGGTGTTAGGATCACCACGTGGGGTCCTTTTCCCTTAGGAGGGAGGTGGCCTTTTGGGCTGTTGATTTCCAGGTTTTCAGATACTGCCAGTATCTTGGTCAGATGTGGCGGTGGGCCAAGCCCCTTGGTGACCGCAGTTTATCCTACCTGGATCGCATTCTTGCATTGTTCCATTTCAAGTGGTCCCAGGTTTTGCACTAATACTCCAATGGCGATTCACCGTTCACCAGGAATGTAAAGGTCAAAGGGTTTAGCTAAATTAGGGAGTTCCAGGGCAAGGGTCTGAATTGACTGCTCTTTCCATTCTTGAAAGGCCACTTCTGCATTCTATTCAAAAGGATCATCATCTTTTCCTTTCAGTGTTTCATATAGAGGCCCAGCTAGTAGACTGTAGTTAGGGATCCAGAAGCAGCAAACCCTGGCCTCCCCAGGAACCCCTAAGCTGTCTTCTAGTTTCAGAAATGGGTAAGGCTGTAAATTGTTTCTTCCCTTTCCTGGGATGGGCTTCGCCGAACTTCTGTGAGAATGAAGCCCAGGCAGGTCACCGTAGTCTGTGATATTTGAGCTTTTTCTTGGACAACTTGTATCCTTTATTGGCTTGGTAGTTCAGAGGTCTCCTTAGTAGGGCTGGCGATCAGAATGTCGTCTGCATATTGAAGGAGTGTTTCCTTTTCCAGAGGTAGAACTTTTAGTTCTTTAGCTGAGCTTTCCCCAAAGATGGTGTGGGAATTTTTGAACCCTTGGGGCAACACGGCCCGGAAGTATTGTTTTAGTTGTATGTTGAGTCCTGCCACTCACAAGCCAAAATTTCTTGTGACTCTGGGGGGACTAATAGAATACAAAAGAAGGCATCATTGAAGACTAATACAGAATACCATGTCCTGGTGGTTGGTAGAATGACCAGCAGGGTGTAGGATTTAGGAACTACTGGAGGTATATCCTCGGTGGCTTCACTGACTGTCCTGACATCCTTTACCAGGACTCCAGCAGCCCATGGGGCTCTCGAGGTCAGGCCAATTCCAGGATATGGAGCTCACCTGGGCAGGTACCCCACCCCCACCCCAGCCCATGGAGCTCTCGTGTTCAGGCCCCTCCCAGGATATGGGGTTCCCTGGGCAGGTTCCCCTGCAGCCCATGGGGCTCTCGTGGTCAGGCCCCTCCCAGGATACAGAGCTACCCTTGCAGGTACCATGGCAGGGCTGGGAACACAGGAACCGTGCATATCGCCCTCATTGCAGAGCACTCCCAGCTCACCTGTCACTCAGATCTGACACAGAGCACCTCAGAGCAGGACTTGAACTAACAAACAGCAGCTCCGACAGGTCTGTGACCCTGGGCATCACTCTGTGTGGCCTCCCTCCACCTGGTCTTCCAGAGACTTCCACTGCACCCGGGGCACCAGGCCTCTGTCTCCACCCACCAGCCACCCCTCCTCTCCCTGACTCCTGGGTTCCTCTCATTAGGAGAGGGTTTTCTTGAAGTTGTCTCCCACTCATGGGCCAGATAATATAATTAGAAAACAAGCCAGAGCTGCAGCCCCTTGTCTATCCTGACTCTCAGGAGCCCACACCTGTTCCTTGGACCTGGCCGATTCAGCAAGTTCCAGTTTCTGCAACTGTGAGCCCCTGAGGGGTGATTATTGGCTGGCCTGGGAAGCCTGACCGTGCCGGCCAGCCCTCCCCAGGTGTGCCTGGGTTCAGATCAATATAAACACCGCTCCAGGCAGCAAGAGCCCCTGCAGCTGTGCCTGACGCCATTTTCTCTGCCCTGTCAGCAGTCTTGGGGCTGGACTGGTGGGAGGGAGTGAGAGGCCACGGCTTTGTGGGTGGCCCAGTGTGAGTGGGGCTCTGCTGGACTTTCTGCAGCAGTTGCCAAGATGCCACCTGCTAAAGAAGAGGATGGGTCACCCATACCTGCCGCTGGAATTTCTCCCTGGGCAGAGGTGAGTGAGGAAGAAAGCAGTGGGGGCCGGGACAGCAGGGGTATCTCAGGCAGGGAAATGGAAAGCTTCCAGAAGAGCACCCAGGGCCAGGACCATCCTGGCTGGCCTGCAGGCACCAAGTCGGCTGGCATGCTGTCACTCATGTGGCTCCATGGCCCTTCCTCTAGGCTTTCAAGTCCTTGTACATATTCAGGTGTTTTACCTGGGAAGGGTGGGAACATTTCAGCAGCAGCTGGCCTGGGGCTCAGCCCACGTTTACTCACAGATGCCTCGGCACGGTCCCCCAGCTTTGCAATGAGGACGCTTGTTGCGTGGGGCCTGCTGGCTGAATGGGAGATGATTCCCCACCACTGACCAACTTCAGAATTGTTTACAACTGGAGCAAGTGCCCTGATACGGTTTTCCTCTGTGTAACTGGTGGGTTCTGTTTTTTTTTCTTTTTTTCGTTTTTGGTTCAAGGTAGATTTTATTCCTCTTTTTTGTATTTACAGATATAAGCATGGAAATAATTTATTCATATAAATACATGTATGTGAAGGGAAGAATATTTTTTCTGTTTTACTTTTTGTAATTTGAATTTTATTTTATTTTTTTATACAGCAGGTTCTTTTTGGTTATCTATTTTATACATATAAATGTATACATGCCAATCCCAATCTCTCAACTCCTCCCACCACCACCCCCCAACAGCTTTCCCCCCTTGGTGTCCATACGTTTGTTGTCTACATCTGTTGCTCTATTTCTGCCTTGCAAAACGGTTCATCTGTACAATTTTTCTAGGTTCCACATATATGCATTAATAGACAAGATTTGTTTTTCTCTTTCTGACTTACTTCACTCTGTATGACAGTCTCTAGATCCATCAACGTCTCTACAAATGACCCAATTTCATTCCTTTTTATGGCTTAGTAATATTCCATTTTATATATGTACCACATCTTTATGCATTCGTCTGTCTGTGGGCATTTAGGTTGCTTCCATTACCTGGATATTGTAAATAGTGATGCAATGAACATTGCGGTGAATGTCTCTTTTTGATTTATGGTTTTGTCTGGGTATATGCCCAGTAGTGGGATTGCTGTATCATATGGTAATTCTATTCTTAGTTTTATAAGAAACTCCATAATGTTCTCCACAGTGACTGTATCAATTTACATTCCCAACAATAGTGGAAGAGGGTTCCTTATCTCCACACCCTTTCCAGCATTTGTTGTTTGTAGATTTTCTGATGATGCCCATTCTAACAGGTGTGAGGTGATACACCATGGATGAGTCTATTTCGTTGAGCAAAGAGTAGGTCTTGTCTATTACATATTTGGCTTATGGAACGGTATGTGTGCTAATTTCAATCTCTGGTTTTATACAGCACCCCAACTCAACTTTCCCCTTAAGCAAGCATAAGTTTTTATCTAAATGTGAGACTCTGTTCGGTTTTGGAATTCAGTTTATGTGTAGCCAAGTTTACACTCTCTCTATTAGTGATATCTCATGATAATTATCTTTCTCTGTGTGACCTATTTCTCTTAGAATCATCATACTTAAATCCACTCAATTTGCTGCTACAGGCCTGATGACATTGATTTCATTGCTGAGTGATATTCCGTTGTACGTAAGTAGCACAACTCCTTTATCCATTTTTTTCTTTCTGGGATATTTAATTTGTACTGGACTCAAGGTTCTTGTAAACACAGCAGCCCTAAATTTTGTGTTGGCTGTGTCTTGTTGATTTTAATTTTCCTAAGCTATAGGGCCAAAAGTGGAAGTGCCCTAGGGTCTGTAGCTTTGTTTTTCAGATGTTTCAGGATACACCATAAACATCTCCAGAGTGTCTGTTGGCAATTTACATCCCGCCCATCAGCATAACAAGGCTCCCTGTTCTCCATGGCCTGTCCTGTGTTTCTGGTTTTTACACTTTTTTCAGATGGCCCTTTTGACGAATGGGAAATGAGACTTCATTGTAGTGCGGATTTCCATTTCTCGAGTGCTTGGTTGGCCAAAAAGGGCATATGTGTTTTTTCCTGAATATATTCAGGAAAAAATGTTTACGCACTCTTGTCCAAGTGCATCACTGTCAAAGATCTGCCGCTTTTCACATGCTTTAAATGCAATTCCAATCTACCTACTGAAATATGATTCCTGCAATTCTGCCTCGTTTTCAAGTCCTCTTTGCAGACTTACTTCCATATAATTTTGCCAATAACTGTCATTTATAACACTGCAGGTTTGTGAATTACAGTGCCCGTGATTTCCTTTCTTAACTCGTTTCCTTGAAAACTGGCCACAGAACCGCAGGTTTGCTTCAGGCCGTAATCAGGGTCCGGCACGGCACTCTGAGACTTTGGTTCATTCCAATTCCTGGTGGGAAATTAGAGTTAAATGTGCCCCTCCAGACACCTGCCTCACTCCTAGCCCCTTGGTGATGTGTGTCCTGTGGTTTGAGGCCACATGTGCTGGGTTCCTCACCTTTGGCTGATGTGGCCTCACTGGGGTGAGGACACCCCTGCCTGGTTCCAATCCCCTTGGTGATGTGGGCCCTCCGGTGAGAGTCTGATCCTGGTTGGGTTCCTCACACTTCTGTGAGGTGGGCCCTCTTCTCTGAGGTCAATCCTGCCTGGGTGGCACACCCCGCCTTGGCGACGTCGGCTCTCTGGTGGGATTTGGTGCCTGCTGGGTGTCTCCTCCCCTTGGTAAAAGGGCCCTCTGGCGTCAGGCACTAACTCCTGGGCTCCCAGTATTTTCTGATATGCGCCCTGTGGTTCGAGTACACTCCTGCAAGGTTCCCAACCCCATGGGAATGTGGGCCTTCTGCTCTGAGGTCCCAACCGTGGGTTGCTCAGTTTCATGATGAGGGCCCTCTGCTGTGAGTTCTCTCCGGCCTGGATCCCATAGCCTCGCTGCTCCTGGCCACCTGCTGGGAGGTTACAACTGCGGGATTCCTCACCTTTTTTCTTCTATGGGCCCTCTGTTTTGAGACTCCTCCAGCCTGCCTCAATCCCAGCCCCTTGGTGATGTGTGTCCTCTGGTTTGAGGCCATGTATGCTGGGTCCCTCGCCTTTCGATGATGTGGCCCCACTGGTGTGAGGACACTCCTGCCTGGTTCCTATCCCCTTGATGATGTGGGCCCTCTGGTGAGAGTCTGATCCTGGCTGGGTTCCTCACCCTTCTGTGAGGGGGGCCCTCTGCTGTGAGGTCACTCCTGCCTGGCTGGCACACCCCACCTGGGCAACATCGGCCCTCTTGTGGCAGTTGGAGCCTGCTGGGAACCTCCCCTCGGTGATGGGGGCCCTCATGCCTCAGGCCCTAACTGCTGGGTACCCACATTTTCTGATACGTGCTAAGTGGTGCGAGGACACTCCTGCGAGGTTCCCATCCCCATGGGCATGTGGGCCTTCTGCTCTAAGTTCCCAACACCTGTGTTGTTCACCGTTTCATGATGTTGGCTCTCTGGTGTTAGTTCACCCAGGCCTAGATCCCATAGCCTCTGTGCTCTGAGCGGCCTGCTGGGAGGTTCCTACTGCTGGATTCCTTACCTTTTTTATTCTTTGGGTCCTGTGTTTTCATGCTCCTACTTCCTGACTCACTCCCAGCCCATTTGTGATGTAGGTCCTCTGGTTTAAGGCCACATGTACCGGTTTCCTCACCTTTATTGATGTGGCCCCACTGGTGTGAGGACACTCCTGCCTGGTTCCCATCCCCTTGGTGATGGGGGCCCTCTGGTGAGAGTCTGATCCTGTCTGGATTCCTCACACTTCTGGGAGGTGGGCCCTCTGCTGTGAGGTCACTCCTGCCTGGCTGGCACACGTCACCTTGGCGATGTGGTCCCTCAGTTGGGAGTTGGTGCCTGCTGGGAGTCTCCTCCCCTCGGTAATGAGGGCCCTCTGGCGTCAGGCCCTAACTCATGGGCTCCCAAAATTTTCTGATGTGCGCCCTGTCGTGCAAGTACACTCCAGCCAGGGTCCCATCCCCATGGGGATGTGGGCTTTCTGCCCTGAGGTCCCAACGGCTGGGTTGCTCACAGTGTCAGAATGTGGGCCCTCTGCTGTGAGTTCACTCCGGCATGGATCCCATAGCCTCGGTGCTCTGGGCCACCTGCTTGGAGCTTCCAACTGCGGGGTTCCTCACCTTTTTTATTCTATGGGCGCTCTGTTGTGAGTCTCCTCCTGCATGCCTCACTCCCAGCCCTTGCGTGATGTGTGTCCCCTTGTTTGAGGCCACATGTGCTGTGCTCCTCACCTTTCGCTGATGTGGCCCCACTGGTGTGAGGACACTCCTGCCTGGTTTCCATCCCCTTGGTGATGTGGGCGCTCTGGTTAGAGTCTGATCCTGTTTGGGCTCCTCACCCTTCTGTGAGGTGGGCCCTCTGCTGTGAGGTAACTCCTGCCTGGCTTGCTCCCATTGCCTTGGTGACGTCGGCCCTCTGGTGGCATTTGGAGCCTGCTGGTAGCCTCCTCTCCTCCGTGATGAGGGCCCTCTGGCGCCAGGCCATAACTGCTGGGTTCCCACATTTTCTGATACGTGCTAAGTTGTGCGAGGACACTCCTGCGAGGTTCCCATCCCCATGGGGATGTGGGCCTTCTGCTCTGAGGTCCCACTGGCTGGGTTGCTCACAGTTTCATGATGTGGGCCCTCTGCTGTGAGTTCAATGTGGCCTGGATCCCATAGACTCCATGCTCTGGGCCACCTGCTGGGAGGTTCAAACTGCTGGATTCCTCACATTTTTTATTCTGTGGGCCCTGTGTTGTTAGGCTACTCCTGCCTGCCTCACTCGGAGCACCTTGGAAATGTGTGTTCTCTGGTTTAGGCCACATGTGCTGGGTTCCTCACCTTTCTATAATGTGGCCACACTGGTGTGAGGA
This sequence comes from Delphinapterus leucas, assembly GCF_059928025.1. Lineage (NCBI taxonomy): Eukaryota > Metazoa > Chordata > Mammalia > Artiodactyla > Monodontidae > Delphinapterus > Delphinapterus leucas. The sequence continues at coordinate 13,843,510 of NW_028322241.1, read as the reverse complement.
CACTCCTGCCTTGTTCCGATCCCCTTGGTGATGTGGGCCCTCTGGTGAGAGTCTTATCCTGGCTGGGTTCCTCACCCTTCTGTGCGGTAGGCCCTCTGCTGTGAGGTCACTCCTGCCTGGCTGGCACACGTCAACTTGGCGATGTGTGCCCTCAGTTGGGAGTTGGTGCCTGCTGGGAGTCTCCTCCCCTCGGTAATGAGGGCCCTCTGGCGTCAGACCCTATCTCCTGGGCTCCCAAAATTTTCTGATGTGCGCCCTGTGGTGCGAGTACACTCCTGCCAGGATCCCAACCCCATGGGAATGTGGGCCTTCTGCTCTAAGGTCCCACCGGCTGGGTTGCTCACAGTTTCATAATGAGGGCCCTCTGTTTTGAGTTCAGTCAGGCCTGGATCCCATAGCCTCGCTGCTCCTGGCCACCTGCTGGGAGGTTCCAACTGCGGGATCCCTCACCTTTTTTACGCTATGGGCCCTCTGTTTGGAGGCTCCTCCTGCCTGCCTCACTCCCAGCCCCTTGGTGATGTGTGTCCTGTAGTTTGAGGCCACGTGTTCTGGGTCCGTCACATTTCGGTGATGTGACCACACTGGTGTGAGAACACTCCTGCCTAGTTTCCATTCCCTTGGTGATGTGGGCCCTCCGGTGAGAGTCTGATCCTCTTTGGGTTCCTCACACTTTTGTGTGGTTGGCCCTCTGCTCTGAGGTCACTCCTGCCTGGCTGGCACACCCTGCATTGGCGACGTCGGCCTTCTGGTAGCAGTTGGAGCTTGCTGGGAGCCTCCTCTCCTCAGTGATGAGGGCCCTCTGGCGTCCGGCCCTAACTGCTGGGCTCCCCACCTTTTCTGATGTGTGCCCACTGGTGCACTGACACTCCTGCTTGGTTCCCTTCCCCATGGGGATGTGGGCCTTGTGCTCTGAGGTTACAACGGCTGGGTTGCTTACAGTATCACGATGAGGGCCCTCTGTTGTGAGTTCATCACTGCCTGGATCCCATAGCCTCGGTGCTCTGGGCCGCCTGCTGGGATGTTCCAACTGCTGGATTCCTCACCTTTTTTATACAATGGGCCATGTGTTTTGTGGTTAATCCTGCCTTCCTCGCTCCGAGACCCATGGTGATGTGGGTCCTCTGGTTTGAGGCCACATGTGCTGGGTACCTCAACTTTCGATGATGTGGCCCCACGGGTGTGAGGACACTCCTGCCTGGTTCCCAGCCCCTTGCTTATGTGGGCACTCTGGTGAGAGTCTGATCTTGACTGGGTTCCTTACCCTTCTGTGAGGTGGGCCCTCTGATGTGAGGTCACTCCTGCCTGGATGGCTCATGTCGCCTTGGCGACGTAGGCCCTCTGTTGGCCACTGAAGCATGCTGGGAGCCTCCTACCCTCTTTAATAAGGGCCCTGGAAGAAACGCATATGCCCTTTTTGATCAAGTGCATCATTGTCGAGGTTCTGCCTCTTCTCCTATACTTTCAGAGGACTTCCCGTCTACCTCCTGAAATCGTATTCCTGGAATTCTGCCCCGCGTTCAAGTCCTCTTTGCAGCCTTACTTCAATATATTTTTGGACGATAGCTGTCATTTATAACTCTGCAGGTTTGTGAATTACAGTGCCCCTGAGCTCCTTTCTTCAACTCGCTTTCTTGTGAGCTGGCCGCAAAACCGCAGGATTGCTTCAGGCCCTAATCTGGTTCCGACACGGCATGCTGAGCCTTTGGCTAATTCCTCTTCCTGGTGGGAAATGAGCGTTAAATTTGTTCGTGCAGACACCTACAGCTAATCTCTCATTGGTTCTCCCTATTCCTGTTCATCTTGCGCAGAAATTCCAAACTGTGCCAAACAGGAGGTTAAAGGCACTGACTCTCCAAGTGGGGAGAGTGTTAGTAAAGCGTCTGGAATGGTAAAACCGAGTACAAGGGGACGAAAACTGAGACGCATTTAAAAAGTTTTCCCGGTCACACGGTAGACCATATTCTGGGTTGCCCATGCATGTTTTACCTGAAGGAAGAATCCCTTCAACCTGGAGAGTTGGGACCCATGGAATGGGTATCACGCAGTATGACTTCAAAGGGTTGCCTTTGCTCACCGAACGTCAGCAATGCTATCAGCCCGAAGTGTCCAGCCTTATGTCTCACTCAGCTCGGGGTGTAGATGTGGTAAATCCACGTTGCATCACAAGCCCTGAATGAATTATTTAAGAATTGCTCTCTATTTCACTGTCATTGTGTTTTGTTTTTGTAATTTATTTTGATAATGGGATTTATCGGATTTTCACTGCTGCGTTTATGCCGCTGTACACATGCTTGATTCTCTTATGGAGACATATAAATCCATGGGTTTTCAGATTCTTACTAGTCAGGTATATTCCTAGGCATTGAATATGGGGTGTTGAGTCCATTTCGTGGAGCAAGGAGTAGGTCCTGACTATTACATATTTGCTTATGGAAAGGTATCTGTGCTAATTTCAATCTCTGGTTTTATGCAGCACCACAACTCACCTTTCCCCTTAAGCAAGCATAAGTTGGTTTTCTAAATTTGAGACCCTTTTCTGTTTTGTAATTGAGTTCATGTGCAGCCATGTTTGCATTCCGTGTATTTGAGATATCTTATGGTGTTTCTTTTTCTGTGTGACTTAGTTAACTTAGAATGATCGTACCTGAATCCACTCATTATGCCGCGACGGGCCTCATGACATAGATTTCATTGCTGAGTGATATTCCATTGTACGTACGTACAACAACTTCTTTATCCATTTTTTGCTTTCTGGGATATTTCACTTGTACCGTAAATGAGGTTCTTGTAAGCAGAGCCGTCCAAAATTTATGGGTGGCTGTGTCTTTTTGATTTTAATTTCCCTAAGCTATAGAACCATAAGTTGAAGTGCCGTAGGCTCCGTTGCTTAGTTTTTTAGGTGTTTGAGGAAACACCATACACTTCTCCAGAGTGGCTGTTGGCAAGTTACATCCCGCCCATCAGCATAACAAGGCTCCCTGTTCTCCATGGCCTGTCCTGCCTTTCTGGATTTTTCACTTTTTTCAGATGTCCCTTTTGACAGGGGGGCAGTGAGACTTCATTGTAATGCAGATTTCTTTACAGGCTTGCTTGTTTGGCCAAAAAGGGCGTATGTGTTTTTTCTTGAATATATTCAGGAAAAAACGCATACGCCCTTTTTGACCAAGTGCATCATTGTCGACTTTCTGTCTCTTTCCTTATGCTTTAAATGCAATTCCAGTCTGCCCCTGAACTCGTTTTCCTGCAATTCTGCCCTGCTTTCAAGTCCTCTACGCAGCCTTACTTCAATACATTTTTGGACAATAGCTGACATTTATAACTCTGCAGGTTTGTGAATGACAGTGCGCCTGAGCTCCTTTCTTCTACTCGCTTTCTTGTGAGCTGGCCGCAAACCCGCAGGATTGCTTCATGCCCTAATCTGGTTCCGGCACAGCATGCTGATCCTTTGGTAAATTCCTCTTCCTGGTGGGAAATGAGTGTTATATTTGAACGTGCAGACACCTAGAGCTAGTCTCTCATTGGTTCTCCCTATTCTTGTTCATCTTGCGCAGAAATTGCAAACTGTGCCAAACAGGAGGTTAAAGGCACTGACTCTCTAAGTGGGGAGAGTATTAGTAAAGGGTCTTCAATCGTGAACCCGAGTAAAAGGGGACGAAAACTGAGATACATTTGAAAAGGTTTCCCGGTCACACGGTGCACCATACTGTGGGTTTCCCATGCATGTTTTAGCTGAAGGAAGAATCCCTTAAACCTGGAGAGTTGGGACCCATGGAATGGGTACCATGCAGTATGACTTCAAAGGGCCTGCATTTTCTCAACGAACCTCACCAATGCTATCAGGCTGAAGTGTACAGCCTTATGTCTCACTCAGCTCTGGTTGTAGATGTGGTAAATCCAGGTTGCATCACAAGCCCTGAATAAATTATTTAAGAATTGCTCTCTATTTCACTGTCATTGTGTTTGTTTTTGTAATTCATTTTGATAATGGGATTTATCGGATTTTCTCTGCTGCATTCATGCCGCTGTACACACACTTGAGTCTCTTATGGAGACATATAAATCCATGGGTTTGAAGATACTTACTAGTCAGGTGTATTCCTAGGCGTTGAATATGGGGTGTTTAGTCCATTTCGTTGAGCAAGGGCTAGGTCTTGACTATTACATATTTGGCTTATGGAAAGGTTTCTGTGCTAATTTCTATCTCTGGTTTTATGCAGCACCCCAACTCACTTTTCCCCTTAAGCAAGCATAAGGTGGTTTTCTAAATTTGAGACCCTGTTCTGTTTTGTAATTCAGTTCATGTGTAGCCAAGTTTACATTCCGTGTATTAGTGATATCTTATGATGTTTCATTTTCTGTGTGACTTATTTCACTTAGAATCATCGTACCTGAATCCACTCATTATGCCACGATGGGCCTGATGACATAGATTTCATTGGTGAGTGATATTCCATTGAATGTGTGTACCACAACTTCTTTATCCATTTTTCACATTCTGGGATATTTAACTTGTACCGTAGATGAGATTCCTGTAAACAGAGCCGTCTGAAACTTTGGGGTGGCTGTCTGTTTTTGATTTTAATTTCCGTGATCTATAAGACCATAAGTGGAAGTGCCGTAGTCTCCGTTGCTTTGTTTCTTAGGTGTTTCAGGAAACACCATACACTTCTCCAGAGTGGCTGTTGGCAATTTACATCCCGCCCATCAGCATAACAAGGCTCCCTGTTCTCCATGGCCTGTGCTGTCTTTCTGGATTTTACACATTTTTCAGATGGCCCTTTTGACCTGGGGGCAGTGAGACTTCTTTGTAGTGCAGATTTCTTTAACATGCTGGCTTGGTTGGCCAAAAAGGGCGTATGCGTTTTTTCCTGAATATATTCAGGAAAAAACGCATACGCCCTTTTTGGCCAAGTGCATCATTGTCGACGTTCTGCCTCTTTTCCTATGCTTTAAATGCAATTCCAGTCTACCCCCTGAAATCGTTTTCCTGCAATTCTGCCCCGCTTTCCAGTCCTCTTCGCAGCCTTCCTTCAATATAATTTTGGACGATAGGTGTCATTTATAACTCTGCAGGTTTGTGAATTACAGTGCGCCTGAGCTCCTTTCTTCAACTCGCTTTCTTGTGAGCTGGCCGCAAACCCGCAGGAATGCTTCAGGCCCTAATCTGGTTCCGGCACGGCATGCTGAGCCTTTGGTTAATTCCTCTTCCTGGTGGGAAATGAGCGTTCCATTTGCCCGTCCAGACACCTACAGCTAGTCTCTCATTGGTTCTCCCTATTCCTGTTCATCTTGCGCAGAAATTGCAAACTGTGCCAAACAGGAGGTTAAAGGCACTGACTCTCCAAGTGGGGAGAGTGTTAGTAAACGGTCTGGAATGGTGAACCCGAGTAAAAGGGGACGAAAACTGAGATGCATTTGAAAACGTTTCCCGGTCACACAGTGCACTGTACTGTGGGTTTCCCATGCATGTTTAAGCTGAAGGAAGAATCCCTTAAACCTGGAGAGTTGGGATCCATGGAATGGGTACCATGCAGTATGACTTCAAAGGGTCTGCATTTGCTCATCGAACCTCACCAATGCTATCAGCCCGAAGTGTCCAGCCTTATGTCTCACTCAGCTCTGGGTGTAGATGTGGTAAATCCAGGTCGCATCACAAGCCCTGAATGAATTATTTAAGAATTGCTCTCTATTTCACTGTTATTGTGTTTGTTTTTGTAATTCATTTTGATAATGGGTTTTATCGGATTTTCTCTGCTGCATTCATGCCGCTGTACACACACTTGAGTCTCTTACGGAGACATATAAATCCATGGGTTTGAAGGTTCTTACTAGTCATGTGTAATCCTAGGCGTTGAATATGGGGTGTTTAGTCCATTTCGTTGAGCAAGGGCTAGGTCTTGACTATGACATATTTGGCTTATGGAAAGGTATCTGTGCTAATTTCTATCTCTGGTTTTATGCAGCACCACAACTCACCTTTCCCCTTAAGCAAGCATAAGTTGGTTTTCTAAATTTGAGACCCTGTTCTGTTTTGTAATTCAGTTCATGTGTAGCCAAGTTTACATTCCATGTATTAGTGATATCTTATTATGTTTCATTTTCTGTGTGACTTATTTCACTTAGAATCATCGTACCTGAATCCACTCATTATGCCGCGACGGGCCTGATGACATAGATTTCATTGGTGAGTGATATTCCTTTGTACGTACGTACCACACTTCTTTATCCATTTTTCGCTTTCTGGGATATTTAACTTGTACCGTAGACGAGGTTCTTGTAAACAGAGCCGTAAACAGAAACTTTGGGGTGGCTGTGTGTTTTTGATTTTAATTTCCCTAAGCTATAGGAAAATAAGTGGTAATGCCGTAGGCTCCGTTGCTTTGTTTTTTAGGTTTTTGAGGAAACACCATACACATCTCCAGAGTGGCTGTTGGCAATTTACATCCCGCCCATCAGCATAACAAGGCTCCCTGTTCTCCATGGCCTGTGCTGCCTTTCTGGATTTTACACTTTTTTCAGATGGCCCTTTTGAACGGGGGGCAGTGAGACTTCATTGTTGTGCAGATTTCTTTAACATGCTTGCTTGGTTGGCCAAAAAGGGCGTATGCGTTTTTTCCTGAATATATTCAGGAAAAAACGCATACGCCCTTTTTGGCCAAGTGCATCATTGTCGACGTTCTGCCTCTTTTCCTATGCTTTAAATGCAATTCCAGTCTACCCCCTGAAATCGTTTTCTTGCAATTCTGCCCCGCTTTCCAGTCCTCTTCGCAGGCTTCCTTCAATATATTTTTGGGTGATAGCTGTCATTTATAACTCTGCAGGTTTGTGAATTACAGTGTCCCTGAGCTCCTTTCTTCAACTCGCTTTCTTGTGAGCTGGCCGCAAACCCGCAGGATTGCTTCAGGCCCTAATCTGGTTCCGGCACGGCATGCTGAGCCTTTGGTTAATTCCTCTTCCTGGTGGGAAATGAGCGTTAAATTTGCCCGTGCAGACACCTTCACACGAGTCGTCATGGTGCCACTTTGCCCCGGTTATCTCTATGGAGGTTGGAGTTGGAGGGCCTCCTCGCTCAAGGTCAGTGTGCCCATGGAGCCAACCCTGCAACTTCAGGGCATGGTTGGGTGTTAGGATCACCACGTGGGGTCCTTTTCCCTTAGGAGTGAGGTGGCCTTTTGGGCTGCTGATTTCCAGGTTTTCAGATACTGCCAGTATCTTGGCCAGATGTGGCGGTGGGCCAAGCCCCTTGGTGACCGTAGTTTATCCTACCTGGATCGCATTCTTGCATTGTTCCATTTCAAGTGGTCCCAGGTTTTGCACTAATACTCCAATGGCGATTCACCGTTCACCAGGAATGTAAAGGTCAAAGGGTTTAGCTAAATTAGGGAGTTCCAGGGCAAGGGTCTGAATTGACTGCTCTTTCCATTCTTGAAAGGCCTCTTCTGCATTCTATTCAAAAGGATCATCATCTTTTCCTTTCAGTGTTTCATATAGAGGCCCAGCTAGTAGACTGTAGTTAGGGATCCAGAAGCAGCAAACCCTGGCCTCCCCAGGAACCCCTAAGCTGTCTTCTAGTTTTAGAAATGGGTAAGGCGGTAAATTGTTTCTTCCCTTTCCTGGGATGGGCTTCTCCGACCTTCTGTGAGAATGAAGCCCAGGCAGGTCACCGTAGTCTGTGATATTTGAGCTTTTTCTTGGACAACTTGTATCCTTTATTGGCTTCGTAGTTCAGAGGTCTCCTTAGTAGGGCTGGCGATCAGAATGTCGTCTGCATATTGAATGAGTGTTTCCTTTTCCAGAGGTAGAACTTTTAGGTCTTTAGCTGAGCTTTCCCCAAAGATGGTGTGGGAATTTTTGAACCCTTGGGGCAACACGGCCCGGAAGTATTGTTTTAGTTGTATGTTGAGTCCTGCCACTCACAAGCCAAAATTTCTTGTGACTCTGGGGGGACTAATAGAATACAAAAGAAGGCATCATTGAAGACTAATACAGAATACCATGTCCTGGTGGTTGGTAGAATGACCAGCAGGGTGTAGGATTTAGGAACTACTGGAGGTATATCCTCGGTGGCTTCACTGACTGTCCTGACATCCTTTACCAGGACTCCAGCAGCCCATGGGGCTCTCGAGGTCAGGCCAATCCCAGGATATGGAGCTCACCTGGGCAGGTACCCCACCCCCACCCCAGCCCATGGGGCTCTCGTGTTCAGGCCCCTCCCAGGATATGGGGTTCCCTGGGCAGGTTCCCCTGCAGCCCATGGGGCTCTCGTGGTCAGGCCCCTCCCAGGATACAGAGCTACCCTTGCAGGTACCATGGCAGGGCTGGGAACACAGGAACCGTGCATATCGCCCTCATTGCAGAGCACTCCCAGCTCACCTGTCACTCAGATCTGACACAGAGCACCTCAGAGCAGGACTTGAACTAACAAACAGCAGCTCCGACAGGTCTGTGACCCTGGGCATCACTCTGTGTGGCCTCCCTCCACCTGGTCTTCCAGAGACTTCCACTGCACCCGGGGCACCAGGCCTCTGTCTCCACCCACCAGCCACCCCTCCTCTCCCTGACTCCTGGGTTCCTCTCATTAGGAGAGGGTTTTCTTGAAGTTGTCTCCCACTCATGGGCCAGATAATATAATTAGAAAACAAGCCAGAGCTGCAGCCCCTTGTCTATCCTGACTCTCAGGAGCCCACACCTGTTCCTTGGACCTGGCCGATTCAGCAAGTTCTAGTTTCTGCAACTGTGAGCCCCTGAGGGGTGATTATTGGCTGGCCTGGGAAGCACGACCGTGCCGGCCAGCCCTCCCCAGGTGTGCCTGGGTTCAGATCAATATAAACACCGCTCCAGGCAGCAAGAGCCCCTGCAGCTGTGCCTGACGCCATTTTCTCTGCCCTGTCAGCAGTCTTGGGGCTGGACTGGTGGGAGGGAGTGAGAGGCCACGGCTTTGTGGGTGGCCCAGTGTGAGTGGGGCTCTGCTGGACTTTCTGCAGCAGTTGCCAAGATGCCACCTGCTAAAGAAGAGGATGTGTCACCCATACCTGCCGCTGGAATTTCTCCCTGGGCAGAGGTGAGTGAGGAAGAAAGCAGTGGGGACCGGGACAGCAGGGGTATCTCAGGCAGGGAAATGGAAAGCTTCCAGAAGAGCACCCAGGGCCAGGACCATCCTGGCTGGCCTGCAGGCACCAAGTCGGCTGGCATGCTGTCACTCATGTGGCTCCATGGCCCTTCCTCTAGGCTTTCAAGTCCTTGTACATATTCAGGTGTTTTACCTGGGAAGGGTGGGAACATTTCAGCAGCAGCTGGCCTGGGGCTCAGCCCACGTTTACTCACAGATGCCTCGGCACGGTCCCCCAGCTTTGCAATGAGGACGCTTGTTGCGTGGGGCCTGCTGGCTGAATGGGAGATGATTCCCCACCACTGACCAACTTCAGAATTGTTTACAACTGGAGCAAGTGCCCTGATACGGTTTTCCTCTGTGTAACTGGTGGGTTCTGTTTTTTTTTCTTTTTTTCGTTTTTGGTTCAAGGTAGATTTTATTCCTCTTTTTTGTATTTACAGATATAAGCATGGAAATAATTTATTCATATAAATACATGTATGTGAAGGGAAGAATATTTTTTCTGTTTTACTTTTTGTAATTTGAATTTTATTTTATTTTTTTATACAGCAGGTTCTTTTTGGTTATCTATTTTATACATATAAATGTATACATGCCAATCCCAATCTCTCAACTCCTCCCACCACCACCCCCCAACAGCTTTCCCCCCTTGGTGTCCATACGTTTGTTGTCTACATCTGTTGCTCTATTTCTGCCTTGCAAAACGGTTCATCTGTAAAATTTGTCTAGGTTCCACATATATGCATTAATAGACAAGATTTGTTTTTCTCTTTCTGACTTACTTCACTCTGTATGACAGTCTCTAGATCCATCAACGTCTCTACAAATGACCCAATTTCATTCCTTTTTATGGCTTAGTAATATTCCATTTTATATATGTACCACATCTTTATGCATTCGTCTGTCTGTGGGCATTTAGGTTGCTTCCATTACCTGGATATTGTAAATAGTGATGCAATGAACATTGCGGTGAATGTCTCTTTTTGATTTATGGTTTTGTCTGGGTATATGCCCAGTAGTGGGATTGCTGTATCATATAGTAATTCTATTCTTAGTTTTATAAGAAACTCCATAATGTTCTCCACAGTGACTGTATCAATTTACATTCCCAACAATAGTGGAAGAGGGTTCCTTATCTCCACACCCTTTCCAGCATTTGTTGTTTGTAGATTTTCTGATGATGCCCATTCTAACAGGTGTGAGGTGATACTCCATGGATGAGTCTATTTCGTTGAGCAAAGAGTAGGTCTTGTCTATTACATATTTGGCTTATGGAACGGTATGTGTGCTAATTTCAATCTCTGGTTTTATACAGCACCCCAACTCAACTTTCCCCTTAAGCAAGCATAAGTTTTTATCTAAATGTGAGACTCTGTTCGGTTTTGGAATTCAGTTTATGTGTAGCCAAGTTTACACTCTCTCTATTAGTGATATCTCATGATAATTATCTTTCTCTGTGTGACCTATTTCTCTTAGAATCATCATACTTAAATCCACTCAATTTGCTGCTACAGGCCTGATGACATTGATTTCATTGCTGAGTGATATTCCGTTGTACGTAAGTAGCACAACTCCTTTATCCATTTTTTTCTTTCTGGGATATTTAATTTGTACTGGACTCAAGGTTCTTGTAAACACAGCAGCCCTAAATTTGGTGTTGGCTGTGTCTTGTTGATTTTAATTTTCCTAAGCTATAGGGCCAAAAGTGGAAGTGCCCTAGGGTCTGTAGCTTTGTTTTTCAGATGTTTCAGGATACACCATAAACATCTCCAGAGTGTCTGTTGGCAATTTACATCCCGCCCATCAGCATAACAAGGCTCCCTGTTCTCCATGGCCTGTCCTGTGTTTCTGGTTTTTACACTTTTTTCAGATGGCCCTTTTGACGAATGGGAAATGAGACTTCATTGTAGTGCGGATTTCCATTTCTCGAGTGCTTGGTTGGCCAAAAAGGGCATATGTGTTTTTTCCTGAATATATTCAGGAAAAAATGTTTACGCACTCTTGTCCAAGTGCATCACTGTCAAAGATCTGCCGCTTTTCACATGCTTTAAATGCAATTCCAATCTACCTACTGAAATATGATTCCTGCAATTCTGCCTCGTTTTCAAGTCCTCTTTGCAGACTTACTTCCATATAATTTTGCCAATAACTGTCATTTATAACACTGCAGGTTTGTGAATTACAGTGCCCGTGATTTCCTTTCTTAACTCGTTTCCTTGAAAACTGGCCACAGAACCGCAGGTTTGCTTCAGGCCGTAATCAGGGTCCGGCACGGCACTCTGAGACTTTGGTTCATTCCAATTCCTGGTGGGAAATTAGAGTTAAATGTGCCCCTCCAGACACCTGCCTCACTCCTAGCCCCTTGGTGATGTGTGTCCTGTGGTTTGAGGCCACATGTGCTGGGTTCCTCACCTTTGGCTGATGTGGCCTCACTGGTGTGAGGACACCCCTGCCTGGTTCCAATCCCCTTGGTGATGTGGGCCCTCCGGTGAGAGTCTGATCCTGGTTGGGTTCCTCACACTTCTGTGAGGTGGGCCCTCTTCTCTGAGGTCAATCCTGCCTGGGTGGCACACCCCGCCTTGGCGACGTCGGCTCTCTGGTGGGATTTGGTGCCTGCTGGGTGTCTCCTCCCCTTGGTAAAAGGGCCCTCTGGCGTCAGGCACTAACTCCTGGGCTCCCAGTATTTTCTGATATGCGCCCTGTGGTTCGAGTACACTCCTGCAAGGTTCCCAACCCCATGGGAATGTGGGCCTTCTGCTCTGAGGTCCCAACCGTGGGTTGCTCAGTTTCATGATGAGGGCCCTCTGCTGTGAGTTCTCTCCGGCCTGGATCCCATAGCCTCGCTGCTCCTGGCCACCTGCTGGGAGGTTACAACTGCGGGATTCCTCACCTTTTTTCTTCTATGGGCCCTCTGTTTTGAGACTCCTCCTGCCTGCCTCAATCCCAGCCCCTTGGTGATGTGTGTCCTCTGGTTTGAGGCCATGTATGCTGGGTCCCTCGCCTTTCGATGATGTGGCCCCACTGGTGTGAGGACACTCCTGCCTGGTTCCTATCCCCTTGATGATGTGGGCCCTCTGGTGAGAGTCTGATCCTGGCTGGGTTCCTCACCCTTCTGTGAGGGGGGCCCTGTGCTGTGAGGTCACTCCTGCCTGGCTGGCACACCCCACCTGGGCAACATCGGCCCTCTTGTGGCAGTTGGAGCCTGCTGGGAACCTCCCCTCGGTGATGGGGGCCCTCATGCCTCAGGCCCTAACTGCTGGGTACCCACATTTTCTGATACGTGCTAAGTGGTGCGAGGACACTCCTGCGAGGTTCCCATCCCCATGGGCATGTGGGCCTTCTGCTCTAAGTTCCCAACACCTGTGTTGTTCACCGTTTCATGATGTTGGCTCTCTGGTGTTAGTTCACCCAGGCCTAGATCCCATAGCCTCTGTGCTCTGAGCGGCCTGCTGGGAGGTTCCTACTGCTGGATTCCTTACCTTTTTTATTCTTTGGGTCCTGTGTTTTCATGCTCCTACTTCCTGACTCACTCCCAGCCCATTTGTGATGTAGGTCCTCTTGTTTAAGGCCACATGTACCAGTTTCCTCACCTTTATTGATGTGGCCCCACTGGTGTGAGGACACTCCTGCCTGGTTCCCATCCCCTTGATGATGGGGGTCCTCTGGTGAGAGTCTGATCCTGTCTGGATTCCTCACACTTCTGGGAGGTGGACCCTCTGCTGTGAGGTCACACCTGCCTGGCTGGCACACGTCACCTTGGCGATGTGGTCCCTCAGTTGGGAGTTGGTGCCTGCTGGGAGTCTCCTCCCCTCGGTAATGAGGGCCCTCTGGCGTCAGGCCCTAACTCATGGGCTCCCAAAATTTTCTGATGTGCGCCCTGTCGTGCGAGTACACTCCAGCCAGGGTCCCATCCCCATGGGGATGTGGGCTTTCTGCCCTGAGGTCCCAACGGCTGGGTTGCTCACAGTGTCAGAATGTGGGCCCTCTGCTGTGAGTTCACTCCGGCATGGATCCCATAGCCTCGGTGCTCTGGGCCACCTGCTTGGAGCTTCCAACTGCGGGGTTCCTCACCTTTTTTATTCTATGGGCGCTCTGTTGTGAGTCTCCTCCTGCATGCCTCACTCCCAGCCCTTGCGTGATGTGTGTCCCCTTGTTTGAGGCCACATGTGCTGTGCTCCTCACCTTTCGCTGATGTGGCCCCACTGGTGTGAGGACACTCCTGCCTGGTTTCCATCCCGTTGGTGATGTGGGCGCTCTGGTTAGAGTCTGATCCTGTTTGGGCTCCTCACCCTTCTGTGAGGTGGGCCCTCTGCTGTGAGGTAACTCCTGCCTGGCTTGCTCCCATTGCCTTGGTGACGTCGGCCCTCTGGTGGCATTTGGAGCCTGCTGGTAGCCTCCTCTCCTCCGTGATGAGGGCCCTCTGGCGCCAGGCCATAACTGCTGGGTTCCCACATTTTCTGATACGTGCTAAGTTGTGCGAGGACACTCCTGCGAGGTTCCCATCCCCATGGGGATGTGGGCCTTCTGCTCTGAGGTCCCACTGGCTGGGTTGCTCACAGTTTCATGATGTGGGCCCTCTGCTGTGAGTTCAATGTGGCCTGGATCCCATAGACTCCATGCTCTGGGCCACCTGCTGGGAGGTTCAAACTGCTGGATTCCTCACATTTTTTATTCTGTGGGCCCTGTGTTGTTAGGCTACTCCTGCCTGCCTCACTCGGAGCACCTTGGAAATGTGTGTTCTCTGGTTTAGGCCACATGTGCTGGGTTCCTCACCTTTCTATAATGTGGCCACACTGGTGTGAGGACACTCCTGCCTTGTTCCGATCCCCTTGGTGATGTGGGCCCTCTGGTGAGAGTCTTATCCTGGCTGGGTTCCTCACCCTTCTGTGCGGTAGGCCCTCTGCTGTGAGGTCACTCCTGCCTGGCTGGCACACGTCAACTTGGCGATGTGGGCCCTCAGTTGGGAGTTGGTGCCTGCTGGGAGTCTCCTCCCCTCGGTAATGAGGGCCCTCTGGCGTCAGACCCTATCTCCTGGGCTCCCAAAATTTTCTGATGTGCGCCCTGTGGTGCGAGTACACTCCTGCCAGGATCCCAACCCCATGGGAATGTGGGCCTTCTGCTCTAAGGTCCCAACGCCTGGGTTGCTCACAGTTTCATAATGAGGGCCCTCTGTTTTGAGTTCAGTCAGGCCTGGATCCCATAGCCTCGCTGCTCCTGGCCACCTGCTGGGAGGTTCCAACTGCGGGATCCCTCACCTTTTTTACGCTATGGGCCCTCTGTTTGGAGGCTCCTCCTGCCTGCCTCACTCCCAGCCCCTTGGTGATGTGTGTCCTGTAGTTTGAGGCCACGTGTTCTGGGTCCGTCACATTTCGGTGATGTGACCACACTGGTGTGAGAACACTCCTGCCTAGTTTCCATTCCCTTGGTGATGTGGGCCCTCCGGTGAGAGTCTGATCCTCTTTGGGTTCCTCACACTTTTGTGTGGTTGGCCCTCTGCTCTGAGGTCACTCCTGCCTGGCTGGCACACCCTGCATTGGCGACGTCGGCCTTCTGGTAGCAGTTGGAGCTTGCTGGGAGCCTCCTCTCCTCAGTGATGAGGGCCCTCTGGCGTCCGGCCCTAACTGCTGGGCTCCCCACCTTTTCTGATGTGTGCCCACTGGTGCACTGACACTCCTGCTTGGTTCCCTTCCCCATGGGGATGTGGGCCTTGTGCTCTGAGGTTACAACGGCTGGGTTGCTTACAGTATCACGATGAGGGCCCTCTGTTGTGAGTTCATCACTGCCTGGATCCCATAGCCTCGGTGCTCTGGGCCGCCTGCTGGGATGTTCCAACTGCTGGATTCCTCACCTTTTTTATACAATGGGCCATGGGTTTTGAGGTTAATCCTGCCTTCCTCGCTCCGAGACCCATGGTGATGTGGGTCCTCTGGTTTGAGGCCACATGTGCTGGGTACCTCAACTTTCGATGATGTGGCCCCACGGGTGTGAGGACACTCCTGCCTGGTTCCCAGCCCCTTGCTTATGTGGGCACTCTGGTGAGAGTCTGATCTTGACTGGGTTCCTTACCCTTCTGTGAGGTGGGCCCTCTGATGTGAGGTCACTCCTGCCTGGATGGCTCATGTCGCCTTGGCGACGTAGGCCCTCTGTTGGCCACTGAAGCATGCTGGGAGCCTCCTACCCTCTTTAATAAGGGCCCTGGAAGAAACGCATATGCCCTTTTTGACCAAGTGCATCATTGTCGAGGTTCTGCCTCTTCTCCTATACTTTCAGAGGACTTCCCGTCTACCTCCTGAAATCGTATTCCTGGAATTCTGCCCCGCGTTCAAGTCCTCTTTGCAGCCTTACTTCAATATATTTTTGGACGATAGCTGTCATTTATAACTCTGCAGGTTTGTGAATTACAGTGCCCCTGAGCTCCTTTCTTCAACTCGCTTTCTTGTGAGCTGGCCGCAAAACCGCAGGATTGCTTCAGGCCCTAATCTGGTTCCGACACGGCATGCTGAGCCTTTGGCTAATTCCTCTTCCTGGTGGGAAATGAGCGTTAAATTTGTTCGTGCAGACACCTACAGCTAATCTCTCATTGGTTCTCCCTATTCCTGTTCATCTTGCGCAGAAATTCCAAACTGTGCCAAACAGGAGGTTAAAGGCACTGACTCTCCAAGTGGGGAGAGTGTTAGTAAAGCGTCTGGAATGGTAAAACCGAGTACGAGGGGACGAAAACTGAGACGCATTTAAAAAGTTTTCCCGGTCACATGGTGGACCATATTCTGGGTTGCCCATGCATGTTTTACCTGAAGGAAGAATCCCTTCAACCTGGAGAGTTGGGACCCATGGAATGGGTACCACGCAGTATGACTTCAAAGGGTTGCCTTTGCTCACCGAACGTCACCAATGCTATCAGCCCGAAGTGTCCAGCCTTATGTCTCACTCAGCTCGGGGTGTAGATGTGGTAAATCCACGTTGCATCACAAGCCCTGAATGAATTATTTAAGAATTGCTCTCTATTTCACTGTCATTGTGTTTTGTTTTTGTAATTTATTTTGATAATGGGATTTATCGGATTTTCACTGCTGCGTTTATGCCGCTGTACACATGCTTGATTCTCTTATGGAGACATATAAATCCATGGGTTTTCAGATTCTTACTAGTCAGGTATATTCCTAGGCATTGAATATGGGGTGTTGAGTCCATTTCGTGGAGCAAGGAGTAGGTCCTGACTATTACATATTTGCTTATGGAAAGGTATCTGTGCTAATTTCAATCTCTGGTTTTATGCAGCACCACAACTCACCTTTCCCCTTAAGCAAGCATAAGTTGGTTTTCTAAATTTGAGACCCTTTTCTGTTTTGTAATTGAGTTCATGTGCAGCCATGTTTGCATTCCGTGTATTTGAGATATCTTATGGTGTTTCTTTTTCTGTGTGACTTAGTTAACTTAGAATGATCGTACCTGAATCCACTCATTATGCCGCGACGGGCCTCATGACATAGATTTCATTGCTGAGTGATATTCCATTGTACGTACGTACAACAACTTCTTTATCCATTTTTTGCTTTCTGGGATATTTCACTTGTACCGTAAATGAGGTTCTTGTAAGCAGAGCCGTCCAAAATTTATGGGTGGCTGTGTCTTTTTGATTTTAATTTCCCTAAGCTATAGAACCATAAGTTGAAGTGCCGTAGGCTCCGTTGCTTAGTTTTTTAGGTGTTTGAGGAAACACCATACACTTCTCCAGAGTGGCTGTTGGCAAGTTACATCCCGCCCATCAGCATAACAAGGCTCCCTGTTCTCCATGGCCTGTCCTGCCTTTCTGGATTTTTCACTTTTTTCAGATGTCCCTTTTGACAGGGGGGCAGTGAGACTTCATTGTAATGCAGATTTCTTTACAGGCTTGCTTGTTTGGCCAAAAAGGGCGTATGTGTTTTTTCTTGAATATATTCAGGAAAAAACGCATACGCCCTTTTTGACCAAGTGCATCATTGTCGACTTTCTGTCTCTTTCCTTATGCTTTAAATGCAATTCCAGTCTGCCCCTGAACTCGTTTTCCTGCAATTCTGCCCCGCTTTCAAGTCCTCTACGCAGCCTTACTTCAATACATTTTTGGACAATAGCTGACATTTATAACTCTGCAGGTTTGTGAATGACAGTGCGCCTGAGCTCCTTTCTTCTACTCGCTTTCTTGTGAGCTGGCCGCAAACCCGCAGGATTGCTTCATGCCCTAATCTGGTTCCGGCACAGCATGCTGATCCTTTGGTAAATTCCTCTTCCTGGTGGGAAATGAGTGTTATATTTGAATGTGCAGACACCTAGAGCTAGTCTCTCATTGGTTCTCCCTATTCTTGTTCATCTTGCGCAGAAATTGCAAACTGTGCCAAACAGGAGGTTAAAGGCACTGACTCTCTAAGTGGGGAGAGTATTAGTAAAGAGTCTTCAATCGTGAACCCGAGTAAAAGGGGACGAAAACTGAGATGCATTTGAAAAGGTTTCCCGGTCACACGGTGCACCATACTGTGGGTTTCCCATGCATGTTTTAGCTGAAGGAAGAATCCCTTAAACCTGGAGAGTTGGGACCCATGGAATGGGTACCATGCAGTATGACTTCAAAGGGCCTGCATTTTCTCAACGAACCTCACCAATGCTATCAGGCCGAAGTGTACAGCCTTATGTCTCACTCAGCTCTGGTTGTAGATGTGGTAAATCCAGGTTGCATCACAAGCCCTGAATGAATTATTTAAGAATTGCTCTCTATTTCACTGTCATTGTGTTTGTTTTTGTAATTCATTTTGATAATGGGATTTATCGGATTTTCTCTGCTGCATTCATGCCGCTGTACACACACTTGAGTCTCTTATGGAGACATATAAATCCATGGGTTTGAAGATACTTACTAGTCAGGTGTATTCCTAGGCGTTGAATATGGGGTGTTTAGTCCATTTCGTTGAGCAAGGGCTAGGTCTTGACTATTACATATTTGGCTTATGGAAAGGTATCTGTGCTAATTTCTATCTCTGGTTTTATGCAGCACCCCAACTCACTTTTCCCCTTAAGCAAGCATAAGGTGGTTTTCTAAATTTGAGACCATGTTCTGTTTTGTAATTCAGTTCATGTGTAGTCAAGTTTACATTCCGTGTATTAGTGATATCTTATGATGTTTCATTTTCTGTGTGACTTATTTCACTTAGAATCATCGTACCTGAATCCACTCATTATGCCACGATGGGCCTGATGACATAGATTTCATTGCTGAGTGATATTCCATTGAATGTGCGTACCACAACTTCTTTATCCATTTTTCACATTCTGGGATATTTAACTTGTACCGTAGACGAGATTCCTGTAAACAGAGCCGTCTGAAACTTTGGGGTGGCTGTCTGTTTTTGATTTTAATTTCCGTGATCTATAAGACCATAAGTGGAAGTGCCGTAGTCTCCGTTGCTTTGTTTCTTAGGTGTTTCAGGAAACACCATACACTTCTCCAGAGTGGCTGTTGGCAATTTACATCCCGCCCATCAGCCTAACAAGGCTCCCTGTTCTCCATGGCCTGTGCTGTCTTTCTGGATTTTACACTTTTTTCAGATGGCCCTTTTGACCTGGGGGCAGTGAGACTTCTTTGTAGTGCAGATTTCTTTAACATGCTGGCTTGGTTGGCCAAAAAGGGCGTATGCGTTTTTTCCTGAATATATTCAGGAAAAAACGCATACGCCCTTTTTGGCCAAGTGCATCATTATCGACGTTCTGCCTCTTTTCCTATGCTTTAAATGCAATTCCAGTCTACCCCCTGAAATCGTTTTCCTGCAATTCTGCCCCGCTTTCCAGTCCTCTTCGCAGCCTTCCTTCAATATATTTTTGGACGATAGCTATCAATTATAACTCTGCAGGTTTGTGAATTACAGTGCCCCTGAGCTCCTTTCTTCAACTCGCTTTCTTGTGAGCTGGCCGCAAACCCGCAGGAATGCTTCAGGCCCTAATCTGGTTCCGGCACGGCATGCTGAGCCTTTGGTTAATTCCTCTTCCTGGTGGGAAATGAGCGTTCCATTTGCCCGTCCAGACACCTACAGCTAGTCTCTCATTGGTTCTCCCTATTCCTGTTCATCTTGCGCAGAAATTGCAAACTGTGCCAAACAGGAGGTTAAAGGCACTGACTCTCCAAGTGGGGAGAGTGTTAGTAAACGGTCTGGAATGGTGAACCCGAGTAAAAGGGGACGAAAACTGAGATGCATTTGAAAACGTTTCCCGGTCACACAGTGCACTGTACTGTGGGTTTCCCATGCATGTTTTAGCTGAAGGAAGAATCCCTTAAACCTGGAGAGTTGGGACCTATGGAATGGGTACCATGCTGTACGACTTCAAAGGGTCTGCATTTGCTCACCGAACCTCACCTATGCTATCAGCCTGAAGAGTCCAGCCTTATGTCTCACCCATCTCTGGGTGTAGATGTGGTAAATCCAGTTTGCATCACAAGCCCTGATTGAATTATTTAAGAATTGCTCTCTATTTCACTGTCATTGTGTTTTGTTTTTGAAATTTATTTTGATAATGGGATTTATTGGATTTTCACTGCTGCGTTTCGGCCGCTGTACACACGCTTGATTTCCTTATGGAGACATATAAATCCATGGGTTTTAAGATTCTTACTTGTCAGGTATCTTCGCAGGCATTGAATATGGGGTGTTGAGTCCATTTCGTTGAGCAAGAAGTAGGTCTTGTCTATTATATATTTGGCTTATTTAACGGTATCTGTGCTAATTTCAATCTCTGATTTTATGCAGCACCCCAACTCACCTTTCCCCATAAGCAAGCATAAGTTGGTTTTCTAAATTTGAGACCCTGTTCTGTTTTGTAATTCAGTTCATGTGTAGCCAAGTTTACATTCCGTTTATTAGTGATATCTTATGATGTTTCTTTTTCTGTGTGACTTATTTCTCATAGAATCATCGTACCTGAATCGACTCATTATGCCGCTACGGGCCTGATGACGTAGATTTCATTGCTGAGTGATATTCCATTGTACGTGCGTACCACAACTTCTTTATGCATTTTTTGCTTTCTCGGATATTTAACTTGTACCGTAGATGAGGTTCTTGTAAACAGAGCCGTCCCAAACTTTGGGGTGGCTGTGTGTTTTTGATTTTAATTTCCCTAAGCTATAGGACCATAAGTGGAAGTGCCATAGGCTGTGTTGCTTTGTTTCCTACGTGTTTCAGGAAACACCATACACTTCTCCAGAGTGGCTGTTGGCAATTTACATAACGCCCATCAGCATAACAAGGCTCCCTGTTCTCCATGACCTGTCCTGCCTTTCTGGATTTTACACTTTTTTCAGATGCCCCTTTTGACCGGGGGGCAGGGAGACTTCATTGTAGTGCATATTGCCTTTACACACTTGCTCGGTAGGCCAAAAAGGGCGTATGCGTTTTTTCCTGAATATATTCAGGAAAAAACGCATACGCCCTTTTTGGCCAAGTGCATCATTGTCGACATTCTGCCTCTTTTCCTATGCTTTAAGTGCAATTCCAGTCTACCCCCTGAAATCGTTTTCCTGAAATTCTGCGCCGCTTTCAAGTCCTCTTCGAAGACTTACTTCAATACATTTTTGGACGATAGCTGTCATTCATAACTCTGCAAGTTTGTGAATTACAGTGCCCCTGAGCTCCTTTCTTCAACTCGCTTTCTTGTGAGCTGGCCGCAAAACCGCAGGATTGCTTCAGGCTCTAATCTGTTTCCGGCAGGGCACGCTGATCCTTTGGTTAATTCCTCTTCCTGGTGGGAATTGAGTGTTCCATTTGCCCGTGCAGACACCTACAGCTAGTCTCTCATTGGTTCTCCCTATTCCTGTTCATCTTGCGCAGAAATTGCCAACTGTGCCAAACAGGAGGTTAAAGGCACTGACTCTCCAAGTGGGGAGAGTGTTAGTAAAGCGTCTGGAATGGTGAACCCGAGTACCAGGGGACGAAAACTGAGATGCATTTGAAAACGTTTCCCAATCACACGGTGGACCATACTCTGGGTTTCCCATGCATGTTTTAGCTGAAGGAAGAATCCCTTATACCTGGAGAGTTGGGACCTATGGAATGGGTACCATGCTGTACGTCTCCAAAGGGTCTGCATTTGCTCACCTAACCTCACCTATGCTATCAGCCTGAAGAGTCCAGCCTTATGTCTCACCCAGCTCTGGGTGTAGATGTGGTAAATCCAGGTTGCATCACAAGCCCTGATTGAATTATTTAAGAATTGCTCTCTATTTCACTGTCATTGTGTTTTGTTTTTGAAATTTATTCTGATAATGGGATTTATTGGATTTTCACTGCTGCCTTTCGGCCGCTGTACACACGCTTGATTTCCTTATGGAGACATATAAATCCATTGGTTTTAAGATTCTTACTTGTCAGGTATATTCCCAGGCGTTGAATATGGGGTGTTGAGTCCATTTCGTTGAGCAAGAAGTAGGTCTTGTCTATTATATATTTGGCTTATGGAACGGTATCTGTGCTAATTTCAATCTCTGGTTTTATGCAGCACCGCAACTCACCTTTCCCCATAAGAAAGCAAAAGTTGGTTTTCTAAATTTGAGACCGTGTTCTGTTTTGTAATTCAGTTCATGTGTAGGCAAGTTTACATTCCATGTATTAGTGATATCTTATGATGTTTCTTTTTCTGTGTGAAGTATTTCTCGTAGAATCATCGTACCTGAATCCACTCATTATGCCGCTACGGGCCTGATGACGTAGATTTCATTGCTGAGTGATATTCCATTATACGTGCGTACCACAACTTTTTTATCCATTTTTTGCTTTCTCGGATATTTAACTTGTGCCGTAGACGAGGTTCTCGTCAACAGAGCCGTCCCAAATTTTGGGGTGGCTGTGTGTTTTTGATTTTAATTTCCCTAAGCTATAGGACCATAAGTGGAAGTGCCATAGGCTGTGTTGCTTTGTTTCCTACGTGTTTCAGCGAACACCATACACTTCTCCAGAGTGGGTGTTGGCAATTCACATCCCGCCCATCAGCATAACAAGGCTCCCTGTTCTCCATGACCTGTCCTGCCTTTCTGGATTTTACACTTTTATCAGATGGCCCTTTTGACCGGGGGGCAGTGAGACTTCATTGTAGTGCAGATTTCCTTTACACGCTTGCTTGGTTGGCCAAAAAGTGTGTATGCTTTTTTTCCTGAATATTTTCAGGAAAAAACGCATACACCCTTTTTGGCCAAGTGCATCATTGTCGACATTCTGCCTCTTTTCCTATGCTTTAAGTGCAATTCCAGTCTACCCCCTGAAATCGTTTTCCTGAAATTCTGCCCCGCTTTCAAGTCCTCTTTGAAGATTTACTTCAATACATTTTTGGACGATAGCTGTCATTCTTTACTCTGTAGGTTTTTGAATTACAGTGACCCTGAGCTCCTTTCTTCAACTCGCTTTCTTTTGAGCTGGCCGCAAACCCGCAGGACTGCTTCAGTCCCTAATCTGTTTCCGGCAGGGCACGCTGAGCCTTTGGTTAATTCGTCTTCCTGGTGGGAAATGAGTGTTCCATTTGCCCGTGCAGACACCTAGAGCTAGTCTCTCATTGGTTCTCCCTATTCCTGTTCATCTTGCGAAGAAATTGCAAACTGTGCCAAACAGGAGGTTAAAGGCACTGACTCTCCTAGTGGGGAGAGTGTTAGTAAAGCGTCTGGAATGGTGAACCTGAGTGCCAGGGGACGAAAACTGAGATGCATTTGAAAACGTTTCCCAATCACACGGTGGACCATACTCTGGGTTTCCCATGCATGTTTTAGCTGAAGGAAGAATCCCTTAAACCTGGAGAGTTGGGACCCTTGGAATGGGTATCATGCAGTATGACTTCAAAGGGTCTGCATTTGCTCACTGAACCTCACCAATGCTATCAGCCCGAAGTGTCCAGCCTTATGTCTCACTCACCTCTGGGTGTAGATGGGGTAAATCCAGGTTGCATGACAAGCCCTGAATGAATTATTTAAGAATTGCTCTCTATTTCACTGTCATTGTGTTTTGTTTTTGAAATTTATGTTGAATTTGGGATTTATCGGATTTTCACTGCTGGGTTGAGGCCGCTGTACACACGCTTGATTTCCTTATGGAGACATATAAGTCTATGGGTTTTAAGATTCTTACTGGTCAGGTATCTTCTCAGGCGTTGAATATGGGGTGTTGAGTCCATTTCGTTGAGCAAGGAGTAGGTCTTGTCTTTTATATATTTGGCTTATGGAACGGTATCTGTGCTAATTTCAATCTCTGATTTTATGCAGCACCCCAACTCACCTTTCCCCATAAGCAAGCATAAGTTGGTTTTCTAAATTTGAGACCCTGTTCTGTTTTGTAATTCAGTTCATGTGTAGCCAAGTTTACATTCCGTGTATTAGTGATATCTTATGATGTTTCTTTTTCAGTGTGACTTATTTCTCGTAGAATCATCATACCTGAATCCACTCATTATGCCGCTACGGGCCTGATGACGTAGATTTCATTGCTGAGTGATATTCCATTGTACGTGCGTACCACAACTTCTTTATGCATTTTTTGCTTTCTCGGATATTTAACTTGTACCGTAGACGAGGTTCTTGTAAACAGAGCCGTCCCAAACTTTGGGGTGGCTGTGTGTTTTTGATTTTAATTTCCCTAAGCTATAGGATCATAAGTGGAAGTGACATAGGCTGTGTTGCTTTGTTTCCTATATGTTTCAGGAAACACCATACACTTCTCCAGAGTGGGTGTTTCCAATTTCCATCCCGCCCATCAGCATAACAAGGCTCCCTGTTCTCCATGACCTGTCCTGCCTTTCTGGATTTTACACTTTTATCAGATGGCCCTTTTGACCGGGGGGCAGTGAGACTTCATTGTAGTGCAGATTTCCTTTACACGCTTGCTTGGTTGGCCAAAAAGTGTGTATGCGTTTTTTCCTGAATATTTTCAGGAAAAAACGCATATGCCCTTTTTAGCCAAGTGCATCATTGTCGACATTCTGCCTCTTTTCCTATGCTTTAAGTGCAATTCCAGTCTACCCCCTGAAATCGTTTTCCTGAAATTCTGCCCCGCTTTCAAGTCCTCTTCGAAGACTTACTTCAATACATTTTTGGACGATAGCTGTCATTCATAACTCTGCAGGTTTGTGAATTACAGTGCCCCTGAGCTCCTTTCTTCAACTCGCTTTCTTGTGACCTGGCTGCAAAACCGCAAGATTGCTTCAGGCCCTAATCTGTTTCCGGCAGGGCACACTGAGCCTTTGGTTAATTCGTCTTCCTGGTGGGAAATGAGCGTTCCATTTGCCCGTGCAGACACCTAGAGCTAGTCTCTCATTGGTTCTCCCTATTCCTGTTCATCTTGCGAAGAAATTGCAAACTCTGCCAAACCGGACATTAAAGGTACAGACTCTCCAAGTGGGGAGAGTGTTAGTAAAGGGTCTGGAATGGTGAACCCGAGTACCAGGGTTTGAAAACTTAGATGCATTTGAAAACGTTTCCCAATCACACGGTGGACCATACTCTGGGTTTCCCATGCATGTTTTAGCTGAAGGAAGAATCCCTTAAACCTGGAGAGTTGGGACCCATGGAATGGGTACCATGCAGTATGACGTCAAAGGGTCTGCGTTTGCTCACCGAAACTCACCAAAGCTATCAGCCCGAAGTGTCCAGCCTTATGTCTCACCCAACTCTGGGTGAAATGTGGTAAATCCAGGTTGCATCCCAAGCCCTGAATGAATTATTTAAGAATTGCTCTCTATTTCACTGTCATTGTGTTTTGTTTTTGAAATTTATTTTGATAATGGGATTTATCGGATTTTCACTGCTGCGTTTAGGCCGTTGTAAACACGATTGATTTCCTTATGGAGACATATAAATCCATTGGTTTTAAGATTCTTACTTGTCAGGTATCATCCCAGGCATTGAATATGGGGTGTTGAGTCCATTTCGTTGAGCAAGGAGTAGGTCTTGTCTATTATATATTTGGCTTATGGAACGGTATCTGTGCTAATTTCAATCTCTGGTTTTATGCAGCACCCCAACTCACCTTTCCCCTTAATCAAGCATAAGTTGGTTTTCTAAATTTGAGACCCTGTTCTGTTTTGTAATTCAGTTCATGTGTAGCCAAGTTTATATTCCGTGTATTAGTGATATCTTATGATGTTTCTTATTCTGTGTGAAGTATTTCTCGTAGAATCATCGTACCTGAATCCACTCATTATGCTGCTACGGGCCTGATGACGTAGATTTCATTGCTGAGTGATATTCCATTGTACGTGCGTACCACAACTTCTTTATCCATTTTTTGCTTTCTCGGATATTTAACTTGTACCGTAGACGACGTTCTCGTCAACAGAGCCGTCCCAAATTTTGGGGTGGCTGTGTGTTTTTGATTTTAATTTCCCTAAGCTATAAGACGATAAGTAGAAGTGCCATAGGCTGTGTTGCTTTGTTTCCTACGTGTTTCAGGAAACACCATACACTTCTCCAGAGTGGCTGTTGGCAATTCACATCCCGCCCATCAGCATAACAAGGCTCCCTGTTCTCCATGACCTGTCCTGCCTTTCTGGATTTTACACTTTTTTCAGATGGCGCTTTTGACCAGGGGTCAGTGAGACTTTATTGTTGTGCAGATTTCCTTTACACGCTTGCTTGGTTGGCCAAAAAGTGCGTTTGCGTTTTTTCCTGAATATATTCAGGAAAAAACGCATACGCCCTTTTTGGCCAAGTGCATCATTGTCGACATTCTCCATCTTTTCGTATGCTTTAAGTGCAATTCCAGTCTACCCCCTGAAATCGTTTTCCTGAAATTCTGCCCCTCTTTCCAGTCCTCTTTGAAGACTTACTTCAGTACATTTTTGGACGATAGCTGTCATTCTTTACTCTGTAGGTTTTTGAATTACAGTGACCCTGAGCTCCTTTCTTCAACTCGCTTTCTTTTGAGCTGGCCGCAAACCCGCAGGACTGCTTCAGGCCCTAATCTGTTTCCGGCAGGGCACGCTGAGCCTTTGGTTAATTCCTCTTCCTGGTGGGAAATGAGCGTTCCATTTGCCCGTGCAGACACCTAGAGCTAGTCTCTCATTGGTTCTCCCTATTCCTGTTCATCTTGCGCAGAAATTGCCAACTGTGCCAAACAGGAGGTTAAAGGCCTTGACTCTCCAAGTGGGGAGAGTGTTAGTAAAGCGTCTGGAATGGTGAACCCGAGTACCAGGGGACGAAAACTGAGATGCATTTGAAAACGTTTCCCAATCACACGGTGGACCATACTCTGGGTTTCCCATGCATGTTTTAGCTGAAGGAAGAATCCCTTAAACCTGGAGAGTTGGGACCTATGGAACGGGTACCATGCTGTACGACTTCAAAGGGTCTGCATTTGCTCACCGAACCTCACCTATGCTATCAGCCTGAAGAGTCCAGCCTTATGTCTCACCCAGCTCTGGGTGTAGATGTGGTAAATCCAGGTTTCATGACAAGCCCTGAATGAATTATTTAAGAATTGCTCTCTATTTCACTGTCATTGTGTTTTGTTTTTGAAATTTATTTTGATAATGGGATTTATCGGATTTTCACTGCTGCGTTCAGGCCACTGTACACACGCTTGATTTCCTTATGGAGACATATAAATCCATGGGTTTTAAGATTCTTACTTGTCAGGTATATTCCCAGGCGTTGAATATGGGGTGTTGAGTCCATTTCGTTGAGCAAGGAGTAGGTCTTGTCTATTATATATTTGGCTTATGGAACGGTATCTGTGCTAATTTTAATCTCTGGTTTTATGCAGCACCCCAACTCACCTTTCTCCTTAAGCAAGCAAAAGTTGGTTTTCTAAATTTGAGACCCTGTTCTGTTTTGTAATTCAGTTCATGTGTAGCCAAGTTTACATTCCATGTATTAGTGATATCTTATGATGTTTCTTTTTCAGTGTGACTTATTTCTCGTAGAATCATCGAACCTGAATCCACTCATTATGCCGCTACGGGCATGATGACGTACATTTCATTGCTGAGTGATATTACATTGTACGTGCGTACCACAACTGCTTTATGCATTTTTTGCTTTCTCGGATATTTAACTTGTACCGTAGACGAGGTTCTTGTCAACAGAGCCGTCCCAAACTTTGGGGTGGCTGTGTGTTTTTGATTTTAATTTCCCTAAGCTATAGGACCATAAGTGGAAGTGCCATAGGCTGTGTTGCTTTGTTTCCTACGTGTTTCAAGAAACACCATACACTTCTCCAGAGTGGCTGTTGGCAATTTACGTAACGCCCATCAGCATAACAAGGCTCCCTGTTCTCCATGACCTGTCCTGCCTTTCTGGATTTTACACTTTTTTCAGATGCCCCTTTTGACCGGGGAGCAGGGAGATTTCATTGTAGTGCATATTGCCTTTACACGCTTGCTCGTTTGGCCAAAAAGGGCATATGAGTTTTTTCCTGAATATATTCAGGAAAAAACGCATACGCCCTTTTTGGCCAAGTGCATCATTGTCGACATTCTGCCTCTTTTCCTATGCTTTAAGTGCAATTCCAGTCAACCCCCTGAAATCGTTTTCCTGAAATTCTGCGCCGCTTTCAAGTCCTCTTCGAAGACTTACTTCAATACATTTTTGGACGATAGCTGTCATTCATAACTCTGCAGGTTTGTGAATTACAGTGCCCCTGAGCTCCTTTCTTCAACTCGCTTTCTTGTGAGCTGGCCGCAAAACCGCAGGATTGCTTCAGGCCCTAATCTGTTTCCGGCAGGGCACGCTGAGCCTTTGGTTAAATCCTCTTCCTGGTGGGAATTGAGCGTTCCATTTGCCCGTGCAGACACCTACAGCTAGTCTCTCATTGGTTCTTCCTATTCCTGTTCATCTTGCGCAGAAATTGCAAACTGTGCCAAACAGGAGATTAAAGGCACTGACCCTCCAAGTGGGGAGAGTGTTAGTAAAGCGTCTGAAATGGTGAACCCGAGTACCAGGGGACGAAAACTGAGATGCATTTGAAAACGTTTCCCAATCACACGGTGGACTATATTCTGGGTTTCCCATGCATCTTTTAGCTGAAGGAAGAATCCCTTCAACCTGGAGAGTTGGGACCCATGGAATGGGTACCATGCAGTATGACTTCAAAGGGTCTGCGTTTGCTCACTGAACCTCACCAATGCTATCAGCCCGAAGTGTCCAGCCTTATGTCTCACTCAGCTCTGGGTGTAGATTGGGTAAATCCAGGTTGCATGACAAGCCCTGAATGAATTATTTAAGAATTGCTCTCTATTTCACTGTCATTGTGTTTTGTTTTTGAAATTTATGTTGATAATGGGATTTATCGGATTTTCACTGCTGCGTTGAGGCCGCTGTACACACGCTTGATTTCCTTATGGAAACATATAAATCTATGGGTTTTAAGATACTTACTTGTCAGGTATCTTCCCATGCGTTGAATATGGGGTGTTGAGTCCATTTCGTTGAGCATGGTGTAGGTCTTGTCTTTTATATATTTGGCTTATGGAACGGTATCTGTGCTAATTTCATTCTCTGGTTTTATGCAGCACCCCAATTCACCTTTTCCCTTAAGCAAGCATAAGTTGGTTTTCTCAATTTGAGACCCTGTTCTGTTTTGTAATTCAGTTCATGTGTAGCCAAGTTTACATTCCGTGTATTAGTGATATCTTATGATGTTTCTTTTTCTGTGTGACTTATTTCTCGTAGAATCATCGTACCTGAATCCACTCATTATGCCGCTACGGGCATGATGACGTAGATTTCATTGCTGAGTGATATTATATTTTACGTGCGTACCACAACTTCTTTATTCATTTTTTGCTTTCTTGGATATTTAACTTGTACCATAGACGAGGTTCTTGTAAACACAGCCATCCCAAAATTTGGGGTGGCTGTGTGTTTTTGATTTTAATTTCCCTAAGCTATAGGACCATAAGTGGAAGTGCCATAGGCTGTGTTGCTTTGTTTCCTACGTGTTTCATGAAACACCATACACTTCTCCAGAGTGGGTGTTTGCAATTTCCATCCCTCCCATCAGCATAACAAGGCTCCCTGTTCTCCATGACCTGTCCTGCCTTTCTGGATTTTACACTTTTTTCAGATGGCGCTTTTGACCATGGGGCAGTGAGACTTTATTGTAGTGCAGATTTCCTTTACACGCTTGCTTGGTTGGCCAAAAAGGGCGTATGCGTTTTTTCCTGAATATATTCAGGAAAAAACGCATACGCCCTTTTTGGCCAAGTGCATCATTGTCGACATTCTGCCTCTTTTCCTATGCTTTAAGTGCAATTCCAGTCTACCCCCTGAAATCGTTTTCCTGAAATTCTGCCCCGCTTTCAAGTCCTCTTCGAAGACTTACTTCAGTACATTTTTGGACGATAGCTGTCATTCTTAACTCTGTAGGTTTTTGAATTACAGTGACCCTGAGCTCTTTTCTTCAACTCGCTTTCTTTTGAGCTGGCCGCAAACCCGCAGGACTGCTTCAGGCCCTAATCTGTTTCCGGCAGGGCACGCTGAGCCTTTGGTTAATTCCTCTTCCTGGTGGGAAATGAGCGTTCCATTTGCCCGTGCAGAGACCTACAGCTAGTCTCTCATTGGTTCTCCCTATTCCTGTTTATCTTGCGCAGAAATTGCAAACTGTGCCAAACAGGAGGTTAAAGGCACTGACTCTCCAAGTGGGGAGAGTGTTAGTAAAGCGTCTGGTATGGTGAACCCGAGTACCAGGGGATGAAAACTGAGATGCATTTGAAAACGTTTCCCAATCACACGGTGGACCATACTCTGGGTTTCCCATGCATGTTGTAGCTGAAGGAAGAATCCCTTAAACCTGGAGATTTGGGACCCTTGGAATGTATACCATGCAATATGATTTCAATGGGTCTGCGTTTGCTCTCCGAACCTCACCAATGCTATCAGCCCGAAGTGTCCAGCCTTATGTCTCACCCAGCTCTGGGTGTAGATGTGGTAAATCCAGGTTGCATCACAAGCCCTGAATGAATTATTTAAGAATTGCTCTCTATTTCACTGTCATTGTGTTTGTTTTTGAAATTTATGTTGATAATGGGATTTATCGGATTTTCACTGCTGCGTTGAGGCCGCTGTATACACGCTTGATTTCCTTATGGAGACATATAAATCCATGGGTTTTAAGATTCTTACTTGTCAGGTATCTTCCCATAGGTTGAATATCGGGTGTTGAGTCCATTTCGTTGAGCAAGGGGTAGGTCTTGTCTTTTATATATTTGGCTTATGGAACGGTATCTGTGCTAATTTCAATCTCTGGTTTTATGCAGCACCCCAACTCACCTTTTCCCGTAAGCAAGCATAAGTTGGTTTTCCCAATTTGAGACCCTGTTCTGTTTTGTAATTCAGTTCATGTGTAGCCAAGTTTACATTCCGTGTATTAGTGATATCTTATGATGTTTCTTTTTGTGTGTGACTTATTTCTCGTAGAATCATCATACCTGAATCCACTCATTATGCCGCTACGGGCATGATGACGTACATTTCATTGCTGAGTGATATTCCATGGTACGTGCGTACCACAACTTCTTTATGCATTTTTTGCTTTCTCGGATATTTAATTTGTACCGTAGACGAGGTTCTTGTCAACAGAGACGTCCCAAACTTTGGGGTGGCTGTGTGTTTTTGGTTTTAATTTCCCTAAGCTATAGGACCATAAGTGGAAATGCCATAGGCTGTGTTGCTTTGTTTCCTACGTGTTTCAGGAAACACCATACACTTCTCCAGACTGGCTGTTGACAATTTACATCCCGCCCATCAGCATAACAAGGCTCCCTGTTCTCCATGACCTGTCCTGCCTTTCTGGATTTTACACTTTTTTCAGATGCCCCTTTTGACCGGGGGGCAGGGAGACTTCATTGTAGTGCATATTGCCTTTACACGCTTGCTTGGTTGGCCAAAAAGGGCGTATGCGTTTTTTCCTGAATATATTCAGGAAAAAACGCATACGCCCTTTTTGGCCAAGTGCATCATTGTCGACATTCTGACTCTTTTCCTATGCTTTAAGTGCAATTCCAGTGTACCCCCTGAAATCGTTTTCCTGAAATTCTGCGCCGCTTTCAAGTCCTCTTCGAAGACTTACTTCAATACATTTTTGGACGATAGCTGTCATTCATAACTCTACAGGTTTGTGAATTACAGTGCCCATTAGCTCCTTTCTTCAACTCGCTTTCTTGTGAGCTGGCCGCAAAACCGCAGGATTGCTTCAGGCCCTAATCTGTTTCCGGCAGGGCACGCTGATCCTTTGGTTAATTCCTCTTCCTGGTGGGAATTGAGCGTTCCATTTGCCCGTGCAGACACCTACAGCTAGTATCTCATTGGTTCTCCCTATTCCTGTTCATCTTGTGCAGAAATTGCCAACTGTGCCAAACAGGAGGTTAAAGGCACTGACTCTCCAAGTGGGGAGAGTGTTAGTAAAGCGTCTGGAATGGTGAACCCGAGTACCAGGGTACGAAAACTGAGATGCATTTGAAAACGTTTCCCAATCACACGGTGGACCATACTCTGGGTTTCCCATGCATGTTTTAGCTGAAGGAAGAATCCCTTAAACCTGGAGAGTTGGGACCTATGGAATGGGTACCATGCTGTACGACTTTAAAAGGCCTGCATTTGCTCACCGAACCGCACCTATGCTATCAGCCTGAAGAGTCCAGCCTTATGTCTCACCCAGCTCTGGGTGTAGATGTGGTAAATCCAGGTTGCATCACAAGCCCTGATTGAATAATTTAAGAATAGCTCTCTATTTCACTGTCATTGTGTTTTGTTTTTGAAATTTATTTTGATAATGGGATTTTTTGGATTTTCACTGCTGCGTTTAGGCCGCTGTACACACGCTTGATTTCCTTATGGAGACATATAAGTCCATGGGTTTTAAGATTCTTACTTGTCAGGTATCTTCCCAGGCATTGAATATGGGGTGTTGAGTCCATTTCGTTGAGCAAGGGCTAGGTCTTGACTATTATATATTTGGCTTATTTAACGGTATCTGTGCTAATTTCAGTCTCTGATTTTATGCAGCACCCCAACTCACCTTTCCCCATAAGCAAGCATAAGTTGGTTTTCTAAATTTGAGACCCTGTTCTGTTTTGTAATTCAGTTCATGTGTAGCCAAGTTTACATTCCGTGTATTAGTGATATCTTATGATGTTCCTTTTTCTGTGTGACTTATTTCTCGTAGAATCATCGTACCTGAATCTACTCATTATGCCGCTACGGGCCTGATGACGTAGATTTCATTGCTGAGTGATATTCCATTGTACGTGCGTACCACAACTTCTTTATGCATTTTTTGCTTTCTCAGATATTTAACTTGTACCGTAGACGAGGTTCTTGTAAACAGAGCCGTCCCAAACTTTGGGGTGGCTGTGTGTTTTTGATTTTAATTTCCCTAAGCTATAGGACCATAAGTGGAAGTGCCATAGGCTGTGTTGCTTTGTTTCCTACGTGTTTCAGGAAACACCATACACTTCTCCAGAGTGGCTGTTGGCAATTTACATCCCGCCCATCAGCATAACAAGGCTCCCTGTTCTCCATGACCTGTCCTGCCTGTCTGGATTTTACACTTTTTTCAGATGCCCCTTTTGACCCGGGGGCAGGGAGACTTCATTGTAGTGCATATTGATTTACACGCTTGCTTGGTTGGCCAAAAAGGGCGTATGCGTTTTTTCCTAAATATATTCAGCAAAAAACGCATACACCCTTTTTGGCCAAGTGCATCATTGTCGACCTTCTGCCTCTTTTCCTATGCGTTAAGTGCAATTCCAGTCTACCCCCTGAAATCGTTTTCCTGAAATTCTGCCCCGATTTCAAGTCCTCTTCGAAGACTTACTTCAATACAATTTTGGACGATAGCTGTCATTCATAACTCTGCAGGTTTGTGACTTACAGTGCCCAAGAACTCCTTTCCTCAACTCGCTTTCATGTGAACTGGCCGCAAAACAGCAGGATTGTTTCAGGCCCTAAACTGTTTCCGGCATGGCACGCTGAGCCTTTGGTTAATTCCTCTTCCTGGTGGGAAATGAGCATTCCATTTGCCCGTGCAGACACCTACAGGTAGTCTCTCATTGGTTCTCCCTATTCCTGTTCATCTTGCGCAGAAATTGCAAACTGTGCCAAACAGGAGGTTAAAGGCACTGACTCTCCAAGAGGGGAGAGTTTTAGTAAAGCGTCTGGAATGGTGACCCCGAGTACCAGGGTTCGAAAACTGAGATGCATTTGGAAACGTTTCCCAATCACACGGTGGACCATACTCTGGGTTTCCCATGCATGATTTAGCTGAAGGAAGAATCCCTTAAACCTGGAGAGTTGGGACCCATGGAATGAGTACCATGCAGTATGACTTCAAAGGGTCTGCGTTTGCTCACCGAACCTCACCAATGCTATCAGCCTGAAGTGCCCAGCCTTATGTCTCACCCAGCTCTGGGTGTAGATGTGGTAAATCCAGGTTTCATCACAAGCCCTGAATGAATTATTTAAGAATTGCTCTCTATTTCACTGTCATTGTGTTTTGTTTTTGAAATTTATTTTGATAATGGGATTTATCGGATTTTCACTGCTGCGTTTAGGCCGATGTACAGACATTTGATTTCCTTATGGAGACATAAATCCATGGGTTTTAAGATTCTTACTTGTCAGGTATATTCCCACGCGTTGAATATGGGGTGTTGAGTCTATTTCGCTGAGCAAGGAGTAGGTCTTGTCTATTATATATTTGGCTTATGGAACGGTATCTGTGCTAATTTCAATCTCTGTTTTTATGCAGCACCCCAACTCACCTTTCCCCATAAGCAAGCATAAGTTGGTTGTCTCAATTTGAGACCCTTTTCTGTTTTGTAATTCAGTTCATGTGTAGCCAAGTTTACATTCCGTGTATTAGTCATATCTTATGATGTTTCTTTTTCTGTGTGACTTATTTCTC
The DNA here is from genome assembly GCF_059928025.1 of Delphinapterus leucas. Taxonomy (NCBI): domain Eukaryota; kingdom Metazoa; phylum Chordata; class Mammalia; order Artiodactyla; family Monodontidae; genus Delphinapterus; species Delphinapterus leucas. Next base: position 13,809,502 of record NW_028322241.1, on the reverse strand, counting down.
GTAGAATCATCGTACCTGAATCCACTCATTATGGCGCTACGGGCCTGATGACGTAGATTTCATTGCTGTGTGATATTCCATTGTACGTACGTAGCACTACTTCTTTATCCATTTTTTGCTTTCTCGGATATTTAACTTGTACCGTAGACGAGGTTCCTGTAAACGGAGCCGTCCCAAACTTTGGGGTGGCTGTGTGTTTCTGATTTTAATTTCCCTAAGCTATAGATCCATAAGTGGAAGTGCCATAGGCTGTGTTGTTTTGTTTCCTACGTGTTTCAGGAAACACCATACACTTCTCCAGAGTGGCTGTTGGCAATTTACATCCTGCCCATCAGCATAACAAGGCTCCCTGTTCTCCATGACCTGTCCTGCCTTTCTGGATTTTACACTTTTTTCAGATGGCCCTTTTGACCGGGGGGCAGTGAGACTTCATTGTAGTGCAGAATTCCTTTACACGCTTGCTTGGTTGACCAAAAAGTGCGTATGCGTTTTTTCCTGAATATATTCAGGAAAAAACACATACGCACTTTTTGGCCAAGTGCATCATTGTCGACATTCTGCCTCATTTCCTATGCTTTAAGTGCAATTCCAGTCTACCCCTTGAAATCGTTTTCCAGAAATTCTGCCCCGCTTTCAAGTCCTCTTCGAAGACTTATTTCAATACAATTTTGGACGATAGCTGTCATTCATAACTCTGCAGGTTTGTGAATTTCAGTGACCCTGAGCTCCTTTCTTCAACTCACTTTCTTGTGAGCTGGCTGCAAAACCGCAGGATTGCTTCAGGCCCTAATCTGTTTCTGGCAGGGCACGCTGAGCCTTTGGTTAATTCGTCTTCCTGGTGGGAAATGAACGTTCCATTTGCCCGTGCAGACACCTACAGCTAGTCTCTCATTGGTTCTCCCTATTCCTGTTCATCTTGCGCAGAAAGTGCAAACTGTGCCAAACAGGAGTTTAAAGGCACTGACTCTCCAAGTGGGGAGAATGTTAGTAAAGCGTCTGGAATGGTGAAACCGAGTACCAGCGTTCGAAAACTGAGATGTATTTGAAAACGTTTCCCAATCACACGGTGGACCATACTCTGGGTTTCCCATGCATGTTTTAGCTGAAGGAAGATTCCCTTAAACCTGGAGAGTTGGGACACATGGAATGGGTACCATGCAGTATGACTTCAAAGGGTCTGCGTTTGCTCACCGAACCTCACCAAAGCTATCAGCCCGAAGTGTCCAGCCTTATGTCTCACCCAGCTCTGGGTGTAGATGTGGTAAATCCAGGTTTCATCACAAGCCCTGAATGAATTATTTAAGAATTGCTCTCTATTTCACTGTCATTGTGTTTTGTTTTTGAAATTTATTTTGATAATTGGATTTATCGGATTTTCACTGCTGCGTTTATGCCGCTGTACACACGCTTGATTTCCTTGTGGAGACATATAAATCCATGGGTTTTAAGATTCTTACTTGTCAGGTATATTCCCAGGCGTTGAATATGGAGTGTTGAGTCCGTTTCGTTGAGCAAGGAGTAGGTCTTGTCTATTATATATTTGGCTTATGGAAAGGTATCTGTGCTAATTTCAATCTCTGGTTTTATGCAGCACCCCAACTCACCTTTCCCCATAAGCAAACATAAGTTGGTTTTCTAAATTTGATACCATGTTCTGTTTTGTAATTCAGTTCATGTGTAGTCAAATATACATTCCGTGTATTAGTGATATCTTATGATGTTTCTCTTTCTGTTTGACTTATTTCTCGTAGAATCATCGTACCTGAACCCACTCATTATGCCGATATGGGCCTGATGACGTAGATTTCATTGCTGAGTGATATTCCATTGTACTTGCATACCACAACTTCTTTATCCATTTTTTGCTTTCTCGGATATTTAACTTGTACCGTAGACGAGGTTCTTGTAAACAGAGCCGTCCCAAATTTTGGGGTGGCTGTGTGTTTTTGATTTTAATTTCCATAAGCTATAGGACCATAAGTGGAAGTGCCATAGGCTGTGTTGCTTTGTTTCCTATGTGTTTCAGGAAACACCATACACTTCTCCAGAGTGGCTGTTGGCAATTTACATCCCGCCCATCAGCATAACAAGGCTCCCTGTTCTCCATGACCTGTCCTGCCTTTCTGGATTTTACACTTTTTTCAGATGGCCCTTTTGACCGGGGGGCAGTGAGACTTCATTGTAGTGCAGATTTCCTTTACACGCCTGCTTGGTTGGCCAAAAAGGGCGTATGCGTTTTTTCCTGAATATATTCAGGAAAAAACGCATACGCCCTTTTTGGCCAAGTGCATCATTGTCGACATTCTGCCTCTTTTCCTATGCTTTAAGTGCAATTCCAGTCTACCCCCTGAAATCGTTTTCCTGAAATTCTGCCCCACTTTCAAGTCCTCTTCGAAGACTTACTTCAGTACATTTTTGGACGATAGCTGTCATTCATAACTCTGCAGGTTTGTGAATTACAGTGCCCCTGAGCTCCTTTCCTCAACTCGCTTTCTCGTGAGCTGGCTGCAAAACCGCAGGATTGCTTCAGGCCCTAATCTGTTTCCGGCAGGGCACGCTGAGCCTTTGGTTAATTCCTCTTCCTGGTGGGAAATGAGCGTTCCATTTGCCCGTGCAGACACCTACAGCTAGTCTCTCATTGGTTCTCCCTATTCCTGTTCATCTTGCGCAGAAATTGCAAACTGTGCCAAACAGGACGTTAAAGGCACTGACTCTCCAAGTGGGGAGAATGTTAGTAAAGCGTCTGGAATGGTGAACCCGAGTACCAGGGGACGAAAACTGAGATGCATTTGAAAACGTTTCCCGATCACACGGTGGACCATACTCTGGGTTTCCCATGCCTGATTTAGCTGAAGGAAGAATCCCTTAAACCTGGAAAGTTGGGACCCATGGAATGGGTACCAGGCAGTATGACTTCAAAGGGTCTGCGTTTGCTCACCGAACCTCACCAATGCTATCAGCCTGAAGTGTCCAGCCTTATGTCTCACACAGCTCTGCGTGTAGATGTGGTAAATCCAGGTTGCATCACAAGCCCTGAATGAATTATTTAAGAATTGCTCTCTATTTCACTCTCATTGTGTTTTGTTTTCGAAATTTATCTTGATAATGGGATTTATCTGATTTTCACTGCTGCGTTTAGGCCGCTGTACACATGCTTGATTTCCTTATGGAGACATATAAATCCATGGGTTTTAAGATTCTTACTTGTCAGGTATGTTCCCAGGCGTTGAATATGGGCTGTTCAGTCCATTTCGCTGAGCAAGGAGTAGGTCTTTTCTATTATATATTTGGCTTATGGAATGGTATCTGTGCTAATTTCAATCTCTGGTTTTATACAGCACCCAAATTCACCTTTCCCCATAAGCAAGCATAAGTTGGTTTTCTAAATTTGAGACCCTGTTCTGTTTTGTAATTCAGTTCATGTGTAGTCAAGTTTACATTCCGTGTATTAGTGATATCTTATGATGTTTCTTATTCTGTGTGACTTATTTCCCATAGAATCATCGTACTTGGATCCACTCATTATGCCGCTACGGGCCTGATGACGGAGATTTCATTGCTGAGTGATATTCCATTGTACGTGCGTACCACAACTTCTTTATCCATTTTTTGCTTTCTCGGATATTTAACTTGTACCGTAGATGAGGTTCTTGTAAACAGAGCCGTCCCAAACTTTGGGGTGGCTGTGTGTTTTTGATTTTAATTTCCCTAAGCTATAGGACCATAAGTGGAAGTGCCATAGGCTGTGTTGCTTTGTTTCCTACGTGTTTCAGGAAACACCATACACTTCTCCAGAATGGCTATTGGCAATTTACATCCTGCCCAGCAGCATAAAAAGGCTCCCTGTTCTCCATGACCTGTCCTGCCTTTCTGGATTTTACACTTTTTTCAGATGGCCCTTTTGACCGGGGGGCAGTGAGACTCCATTGTAGTGCAGATTTCCTTTACACGCATGCTTGGTTGGTCAAAAAGGGCGTATGCGTTTTTTCCTGAATATATTCAGGAAAAAACGCATACGCCCTTTTTGGCCAAGTGCATCATTGTCGACATTCTGCCTCTTTTCCTATGCTTTAAATGCAATTCCAGTCTACCCCCTGAAATCGTTTTCCTGAAATTCTGCCCCGCTTTCAAGTCCTCTTCGAAGACTTACTTCAATACAATTTTGGACGATAGCTGTCATTCATAACTCTGCAGGTTTGTGAATTTCAGTGACCCTGAGCTCCTTTCTTCAACTCACTTTCTTGTGAGCTGGCTGCAAAACCGCAGGATTGCTTCAGGCCCTAATCTGTTTCCGGCAGGGCATGCTGAGCCTTTGGTTAATTCGTCTTCCTGGTGGGAAATGAGCGTTCCATTTGCCCGTGCAGACACGTACTGCTAGTCTCTCATTGGTTCTCCCTATTCCTGTTCATCTTGCGCAGAAATTGCAAACTGTGCCAAACAGGAGTTTAAAGGCACTGACTCTCCAAGTGGGGAGAATGTTAGTAAAGCGTCTGGAATGGTGAACCCGAGTACCAGCGTTCGAAAACTGAGATGCATTGGTAAACGTTTCCCAATCACACGGTGGACCATACTCTGGGTTTCCCATGCATGTTTTAGCTGAAAGAAGATTCCCTTAAACCTGGAGAGTTGGGACCCATGGAATGGGTACCATGCAGTATGACTTCAAAGGGTCTGCGTTTGCTCACCGAACCTCATCAAAGCTATCAGCCCGAAGTGTCCAGCCTTATGTCTCACCCAGCTCTGGGTGTAGATGTGGTAAATCCAGGTTTCATCACAAGCCCTGAATGAATTATTTAAGAATTGCTCTCTATTTCACTGTCATTGTGTTTTGTTTTTGAAATTTATTTTGATAATGGGATTTATCGGATTTTCACTGCTGCGTTTATGCTGCTGTACACACGCTTGATTTCCTTGTGGAGACATATAAATCCATGGGTTTTAAGATTCTTACTTGTCAGGTATATTCCCAGGCGTTGAATATGGAGTGTTGAGTCCATTTCGTTGAGCAAGGAGTAGGTCTTGTCTATTATATATTTGGCTTATGGAAAGGTATCTGTGCTAATTTCAATCTCTGGTTTTATGCAGCACCCCAACTCACCTTTCCCCATAAGCAAACATAAGTTGGTTTTCTAAATTTGACACCATGTTCTGTTTTGTAATTCAGTTCATGTGTAGTCAAATTTACATTCCGTGTATTAGTGATATCTTATGATGTTTCTCTTTCTGTGTGACTTATTTCTCGTAGAATCATCGTACCTGAACCCACTCATTATGCCGATATGGGCCTGATGACGTAGATTTCATTGCTGAGTGATATTCCATTGTACGTGCATACCACAACTTCTTTATCCATTTTTTGCTTTCTCGGATATTTAACTTGTACCGTAGACGAGGTTCTTGTAAACAGAGCCGTCCCAAACTTTCGGGTGGCTGTGTGTTTTTGATTTTAATTTCCATAAGCTATAGGACCATAAGTGGAAGTGCCATAGGCTGTGTTGCTTTGTTTCCTATGTGTTTCAGGAAACACCATACACTTCTCCAGAGTGGCTGTTGGCAATTTACATCCCGCCCATCAGCATAACAAGGCTCCCTGTTCTCCATGACCTGTCCTGCCTTTCTGGATTTTACACTTTTTTCAGATGGCCCTTTTGACCGGGGGGCAGTGAGACTTCATTGTAGTGCAGATTTCCTTTACACGCCTGCTTGGTTGGCCAAAAAGTGCGTATGCGTTTTTTCCTGAATATATTCAGGAAAAAACGCATACGCCCTTTTTGGCCAAGTGCATCATTGTCGACATTCTGCCTCTTTTCCTATGCTTTAAGTGCAATTCCAGTCTACCCCCTGAAATCGTTTTCCTGAAATTCTGCCCCACTTTCAAGTCCTCTTCGAAGACTTACTTCAGTACATTTTTGGACGATAGCTGTCATTCATAACTCTGCAGGTTTGTGAATTACAGTGCCCCTGAGCTCCTTTCCTCAACTCGCTTTCTCGTGAGCTGGCTGCAAAACCGCAGGATTGCTTCAGGCCCTAATCTGTTTCCGGCAGGGCACGCTGAGCCTTTGGTTAATTCCTCTTCCTGGTGGGAAATGAGCGTTCCATTTGCCCGTGCAGACACCTACAGCTAGTCTCTCATTGGTTCTCCCTATTCCTGTTCATCTTGCGCAGAATTTGCAAACTGTGCCAAACAGGAGGTTAAAGGCACTGACTCTCCAAGTGGGGAGAGTGTTAGTAAACGGTCTGGAATGGTGAACCCGAGTAAAAGGGGACGAAAACTGAGATGCATTTGAAAACGTTTCCCGGTCACACAGTGCACTGTACTGTGGGTTTCCCATGCATGTTTTAGCTGAAGGAAGAATCCCTTAAACCTGGAGAGTTGGGACCCATGGAATGGGTACCATGCAGTATGACTTCAAAGGGTCTGCATTTGCTCATCAAACCTCACCAATCCTATCAGCCCGAAGTGTCCAGCCTTATGTCTCACTCAGCTCTGGGTGTAGATGTGGTAAATCCAGGTCGCATCACAAGCCCTGAATGAATTATTTAAGAATTGCTCTCTATTTCACTGTCATTGTGTTTGTTTTTGTAATTCATTTTGATAATGGGTTTCATCGGATTTTCTCTGCTGCATTCATGCCGCTGTATACACACTTGAGTCTCTTACGGAGACATATAAATCCATGGGTTTGAAGATTCTTACTAGTCATGTGTAATCCTAGGCGTTGAATATGGGGTGTTTAGTCCATTTCGTTGAGCAAGGGCTAGGTCTTGACTATTACATATTTGGCTTATGGAAAGGTATCTGTGCTAATTTCTATCTCTGGTTTTATGCAGCACCACAACTCACCTTTCCCCTTAAGCAAGCATAAGTTGGTTTTCTAAATTTGAGACCCTGTTCTGTTTTGTAATTCAGTTCATGTGTAGCCAAGTTTACATTCCGTGTATTAGTGATATCTTATGATGTTTCATTTTCTGTGTGACTTATTTCTCGTAGAATCATCGTACCTGAATCCACTCATTATGCCGCGACGGGCCTGATGACATAGATTTCATTGGTGAGTGATATTCCTTTGTACGTACGTACCACACTTCTTTATCCATTTTTCGCTTTCTGGGATATTTAACTTGTACCGTAGACGAGGTTCTTGTAAACAGAGCCGTAAACAGAAACTTTGCGGTGGCTGTGTGTTTTTGATTTTAATTTCCCTAAGCTATAGGAAAATAAGTGGTAATGCCGTAGGCTCCGTTGCTTTGTTTTTTAGGTTTTTGAGGAAACACCATACACATCTCCAGAGTGGCTGTTGGCAATTTACATCCCGCCCATCAGCATAACAAGGCTCCCTGTTCTCCATGGCCTGTGCTGCCTTTCTGGATTTTACACTTTTTTCAGATGGCCCTTTTGAACGGGGGGCAGTGAGACTTCATTGTAGTGCAGATTTCTTTAACATGCTTGCTTGGTTGGCCAAAAAGGGCATATGCGTTTTTTCCTGAATATATTCAGGAAAAAACGCATACGCCCTTTTTGGCCAAGTGCATCATTGTCGACATTCTGCCTCTTTTCCTATGCTTTAAGTGCAATTCCAGTCTACCCCCTGAAATCGTTTTCCTGAAATTCTGCGCCGCTTTCAAGTCCTCTTCGAAGACTTACTTCAATACATTTTTGGACGATAGCTGTCATTCATAACTCTGCAAGTTTGTGAATTACAGTGCCCCTGAGCTCCTTTCTTCAACTCGCTTTCTTGTGAGCTGGCCGCAAAACCGCAGGATTGCTTCAGGCCCTAATCTGTTTCCGGCAGGGCACGCTGATCCTTTGGTTAATTCCTCTTCCTGGTGGGAATTGAGCGTTCCATTTGCCCGTGCAGACACCTACAGCTAGTCTCTCATTGGTTCTCCCTATTCCTGTTCATCTTGCGCAGAAATTGCCAACTGTGCCAAACAGGAGGTTAAAGGCACTGACTCTCCAAGTGGGGAGAGTGTTAGTAAAGCGTCTGGAATGGTGAACCCGAGTACCAGGGGACGAAAACTGAGATGCATTTGAAAACGTTTCCCAATCACACGGTGGACCATACTCTGGGTTTCCCATGCATGTTTTAGCTGAAGGAAGAATCCCTTATACCTGGAGAGTTGGGACCTATGGAATGGGTACCATGCTGTACGTCTTCAAAGGGTCTGCATTTGCTCACCTAACCTCACCTATGCTATCAGCCTGAAGAGTCCAGCCTTATGTCTCACCCAGCTCTGGGTGTAGATGTGGTAAATCCAGGTTGCATCACAAGCCCTGATTGAATTATTTAAGAATTGCTCTCTATTTCACTGTCATTGTGTTTTGTTTTTGAAATTTATTCTGATAATGGGATTTATTGGATTTTCACTGCTGCCTTTCGGCCGCTGTACACACGCTTGATTTCCTTATGGAGACATATAAATCCATTGGTTTTAAGATTCTTACTTGTCAGGTATATTCCCAGGCGTTGAATATGGGGTGTTGAGTCCATTTCGTTGAACAAGAAGTAGGTCTTGTCTATTATATATTTGGCTTATGGAACGGTATCTGTGCTAATTTCAATCTCTGGTTTTATGCAGCACCGCAACTCATCTTTCCCAATAAGAAAGCAAAAGTTGGTTTTCTAAATTTGAGACGCTGTTCTGTTTTGTAATTCAGTTCATGTGTAGCCAAGTTTACATTCCATGTATTAGTGATATCTTATGATGTTTCTTTTTCTGTGTGACTTATTTCTCGTAGAATCATCGTACCTGAATCCACTCATTATGCCGCTATGGGCCTGATGACGTAGATTTCATTGCTGAGTGATATTCCATTGTACGTGCGTACCACGACTTCTTTATTCATTTTTTGCTTTCTTGGATATTTAACTTGTACCGTAGACGAGGTTCTTGTAAACACAGCCATCCCAAACTTTGGGGTGGCTGTGTGTTTTTGATTTTAATTTCCCTAAGCTATAGGACCATAAGTGGAAGTGCTATAGGCTGTGTTGCTTTGTTTCCTACGTGTTTCAGGAAACACCATACACTTCTCCAGAGTGGGTGGTTGCAATTTCCATCCCGCCCATCAGCATAACAAGGCTCCCTGTTCTCCATGACCTGTCCTGCCTTTCTGGATTTTACACTTTTTTCAGATGGCGCTTTTGACCATGGGGCAGTGAGACTTTATTGTAGTGCAGATTTCCTTTACACGCTTGCTTGGTTGGCCAAAAAGTGCGTATGCATTTTTTCCTGAATATATTCAGGAAAAAACGCATACGCCCTTTTTGGCCAAGTGCATCATTGTCGACATTCTGCTTTTTTCCTATGCTTTAAGTGCAATTCCAGTCTACCCCCTGAAATCGTTTTCCTGAAATTCTGCCCCGCTTTCAAGTCCTCTTCGAAGACTTACTTCAGTACATTTTTGGACGATAGCTGTCATTCTTAACTCTGTAGGTTTTTGAATTACAGTCACCCTGAGCTCTTTTCTTCAACTCGCTTTCTTTTGAGCTGGCCGCAAACCCGCAGGACTGCTTCAGGCCCTAATCTGTTTCCGGCAGGGCACGCTGAGCCTTTGCTTAATTCCTATTCCTGGTGGTAAATGAGCGTTCCATTTGCCCGTTCAGAGACCTACAGCTAGTCTCTCATTGGTTCTCCCTATTCCTGTTCATCTTGCGCAGAAATTGCAAACTGTGCCAAACAGGAGGTTAAAGGCACTGTCTCTCCAAGTGGGGAGGGTGTTAGTAAAGCGTCTGGAATGGTGAACCGGAGTGCCAGGGGTCGAAAACTGAGATGCATTTGAAAACGTTTCCCAATCACATGCTGGACTATATTCTGGGTTTCCCATGCATCTTTTAGCTGAAGGAAGAATCACTTAAACCTGGAGAGTTGGGACCCTTGGAATGGGTACCATGCAGTATGACTTCAAAGGGTCTGAATTTGCTCACTGAACCTCATCAATGCTATCAGCCCGAAGTGTCCAGCCTTATGTCTCACTCAGCTTTGGGTGTAGATGGGTTAAATCCAGGTTGCATGACAAGCCCTGAATGAATTATTTAAGAATTTCTCTCTATTTCACTGTCATTGTGTTTGTTTTTGAAATTTATTATGATAATGTGATTTATCGGATTTTCCCTGCTGCATTTAGGCTGCTGTACACACGCTTGATTTCCTTATGGAGACATATAAATCCATGGGATTTAAGATTCTTACTTGTCAGGTATCTTCCCATGCGTTGAATATGGGGTGTTGAGTCCATTTCATTGAGCAAGGAGTAGGTCTTGTCTATTATATATTTGGCTTATGGAACGGTATCTGTTGTAATTTCAATCTCTGGTTTTATGCAGCACCCCAACTCGCCTTTCCCCTTAAGCAAGCCAAAGTTGGTTTTCTAAATTTGAGACCCTGTTCTGTTTTGTAATTCAGTTCATGTGTAGCCAAGTTTACATTCCGTGTATTAGTGATATCTTATGATGTTTCTTTTTCAGTGTGACTTATTTTTCGTAGAATCATCGTACCTGAATCCACTCATTATGCCGCTACAGGCATGATGACGTACATTTCATTGCTGAGTCATATTCCATTGTACGTGCGTACCACAACATCTTTATGCATTTTTTGCTTTCTCGGATATTTAACTTGTACCGTAGACGAGGTTCTTGTCAACAGAGCCGTCCCAAACTTTGGGGTGGCTCTGTGTTTTTGATTTTAATTATCCTAAGCTGTAGGACCATAAGTGGAAGTCACATAGGCTGCGCTGCTTTGTTTCCTACGTGTTTCAGGAAACACCATACACTTCTCCAGATTGGCTGTTGGCAATTTACATAACGCCCATCAGCATAACAAGGCTCCTAGTTCTCCATGACCTGTCCTGCCTTTCTGGATTTTACACATTTTTCAGATGCCCCTTTTGACCAGGGGGCAGGGAGAGTTCATTGTAGTGCATATTGCTTTTACACGCTTGCTTGGTTGGCCAAAAAGGGCGTATGCGTTTTTTCCTGAATATATTCAGCAAAAAATGCATACGCACTTTTTGACCAAGTGCATCATTGTCGACATTCTGCCTCTTTTCCTATGCTTTAAGTGCAATTCCAGTCTACCTCCTGAAATCGTTTTCCTGAAATTCTGCCCCGATTTCAAGTCCTCTTCGAAGACTTACTTCAGTACATTTTTGGACGATAGCTGTCATTCATAGCTCTGCAGGTTTGTGAATTACAGTGCCCCTGAGCTCCTTTCTTCAACTCGCATTCTTGTGAGCTGGCTGCAAAACCGCAGGATTGCTTCAGGCCCTAATCTGTTTCCGGCAGGGCACGCTGATCCTTTGTTTAATTCCTCTTCCTTGTGGGAATTGAGCATTCCATTTGCCCGTGCAGACACCTACAGCTAGTATCTCATTGGTTCTCCCTATTCCTGTTCATCTTGCGCAGAAATTGCCAACTGTGCCAAACAGGATGTTAAAGGCACTGACTCTCCAAATGGGGAGAGTGTTAGTAAAGCCTCTGGAATTGTGAACCCGAATACCAGGGGACGAAAACTGAGATGCATTTGAAAACGTTTCCCAATCACACGGTGAACCATACTCTGGGTTTCCCATGCATGTTTTAACTGAAGGAAGAACCCCTTAAACCTGGAGAGTTGGGACCTATGGAATGGTGACCATGCTGTACGACTTCAAAGGGTCTGCATTTGCTCACCGAACCCCACCTATGCTATCAGCCTGAAGTGTCCAGCCTTATGTCTCACCCAGCTCTGGGTGGAGATGTGGTAAATCCAGGTTGCATCACAAGCCCTGAATGAATTATTTAAGAATTGCTCTCTATTTCACTGTCATTGTGTTTAGTTTTTGAAATTTATTTTGATAATTGGATTTATCGGATTTTCACTGCTGCGTTTAGGCCGCTGTACACACGCTTGATTTCCTTATGGAGACATATAAATCCATGTGTTTTATGATTCTTACTTGTCAGGTATCTTCCCAGGCATTGAATATGGGGTGTTGAGTCCATTTCGTTGAGCAAGAAGTAGGTCTTTTCTATTATATATTTGGCTTATGGAACGGTATCTGTGCTAATTTCAATCTCTGGTTTTATGCAGCACCGCAACTCACCTTTCCCCATAAGCAAGCATAAGTTGGTTTTCTAAATTTGAGACCCTGTTCTGTTTTGTAATTCAGTTCATGTGTAGGCAAGTTTACATTCCATGTATTAGTGATATCTTATGATGTTTCTTTTTCTGTGTGACTTATTTCAGGTAGAATCATCGTACCTGAATCCACTCATTATGCCGCTATGGGCCTGATGACGTAGATTTCATTGCTGAGTGATATTCCATTGTACGTGCGTACCACAACTTCTTTATGCATTTTTTGCTTTCTCGGATATTTAACTTGTACCGTAGACGAGGTTCTTGTAAACACAGCCATCCCAAACTTTGGGGTGGCTGTGTGTTTTTGATTTTAATTTCCCTAAGCTATAGGACCATAAGTGGAAGTGCCATAGGCTGTGTTGCTTTGTTTCCTACGTGTTTCAGGAAACACCATACACTTCTCCAGAGTGGCTGTTGGCAATTCACATCCCGCCCATCAGCATAACAAGGCTCCGTGTTCGCCATGACCTGTCCTGCCTTTCTGGATTTTACACTTGTTTCAGATGGTGCTTTTGACCAGGGGGCAGTGAGACTTTATTGTTGTGCAGATTTCCTTTACACGCTTGCTTGGTTGGCCAAAAAGTGCGTATGCGTTTTTTCCTGAATATTTGCAGGAAAAAACGCATACACCCTTTTTGGCCAAGTGCATCATTGTCGACATTCTCCCTCTTTTCGTATGCTTTAAGTGCAATTCCAGTGTAACCCCTGAAATCGTTTTCCTGAAATTCTGCCCCGCTTTCCAGTCCTCTTCGAAGACTTACTTCAGTACATTTTTGGACGATAGCTGTCATTCTTTACTCTGTAGGTTTTTGAATTACAGTGACCCTGAGCTCCTTTCTTCAACTCGCTTTCTTTTGAGCTGGCCGCAAACCCGCAGGACTGCTTCAGGCCCTAATCTGTTTCCGGCAGGGCACGCTGAGCCTTTGGTTAAATCCTCTTCCTGGTGGGAATTGAGCGTTCCATTTGCCCGTGCAGACACCTACAGCTAGTCTCTCATTGGTTCTCCCTATTCCTGTTCATCTTGCGCAGAAATTGCCAACTGTGCCAAACAGGAGGTTAAAGGCACTGACTCTCCAAGTGGGGAGAGTGTTAGTAAAGCGTCTGGAATGGTGAACCCGAGTACCAGGGGACGAAAACTGAGATGCATTTGAAAACGTTTCCCAATCACACGGTGGACCATACTCTGGGTTTCCCATGCATGTTTCAGCTGAAGGAAGAATCCCTTAATCCAGGAGAGTTGGGACCTATGGAATGGGTACCATGCTGTACGACTTCAAAGGGTCTGCATTTGCTCACCGAACCTCCCCTATGCTATCAGCCTGAAGAGTCTAGCCTTATGTCTCACCCAGCTCTGGGTGTAGATGTGGTAAATCCAGGTTGCATCAGAAGCCCTGAATGAATTATTTAAGAATTGCTCTCTATTTCACTGTCATTGTGTTTAGTTTTTGAAATTTATTTTGATAATTGGATTTATTGGATTTTCACTGCTGCGTTTAGGCCGCTGTACACACGCTTGATTTCCTTATGGAGACATATAAATCCATGGGTTTTAAGATTCTTACTTGTCAGGTACCTTCCGAGGCATTGAATATGGGGTGTTGAGTCCATTTCGTTGAGCAAGAAGTAGGTCTTGTCTATTATATATTTGGCTTATGGAACGGTATCTGTGCTAATTTCAATCTCTGGTTTTATGCAGCACCGCAACTCACCTTTCCCCATAAGAAAGCAAAAGTTGGTTTTCTAAATTTGAGACCGTGTTCTGTTTTGTAATTCAGTTCATGTGTAGGCAAGTTTACATTCCATGTATTAGTGATATCTTATGATGTTTTTTTTTCTGTGTGAAGTATTTCTCGTAGAATCATCGTACCTGAATCCACTCATTATGCCGCTACGGGCCTGATGACGTAGATTTCATTGCTGAGTGATATTCCATTATACGTGCGTACCACAACTTTTTTATCCATTTTTTGCTTTCTCGGATATTTAACTTGTGCCGTAGACGAGGTTCTCGTCAACAGAGCCGTCCCAAATTTTGGGGTGGCTGTGTGTTTTTGATTTTAATTTCCCTAAGCTATAGGACCATAAGTGGAAGTGCCATAGGCTGTGTTGCTTTGTTTCCTACGTGTTTCAGCGAACACCATACACTTCTCCAGAGTGGGTGTTGGCAATTCACATCCCGCCCATCAGCATAACAAGGCTCCCTGTTCTCCATGACCTGTCCTGCCTTTCTGGATTTTACACTTTTATCAGATGGCCCTTTTGACCGGGGGGCAGTGAGACTTCATTGTAGTGCAGATTTCCTTTACACGCTTGCTTGGTTGGCCAAAAAGTGTGTATGCGTTTTTTCCTGAATATTTTCAGGAAAAAACGCATACGCCCTTTTTGGCCAAGTGCATCATTGTCGACATTCTGCCTCTTTTCCTATGCTTTAAGTGCAATTCCAGTCTACCCCCTGAAATCGTTTTCCTGAAATTCTGCCCCGCTTTCAAGTCCTCTTTGAAGATTTACTTCAATACATTTTTGGACGATAGCTGTCATTCTTTACTCTGTAGGTTTTTGAATTACAGTGACCCTGAGCTCCTTTCTTCAACTCGCTTTCTTTTGAGCTGGCCGCAAACCCGCAGGACTGCTTCAGGCCCTAATCTGTTTCCGGCAGGGCACGCTGAGCCTTTGGTTAATTCGTCTTCCTGGTGGGAAATGAGTGTTCCATTTGCCCGTGCAGACACCTAGAGCTAGTCTCTCATTGGTTCTCCCTATTCCTGTTCATCTTGCGAAGAAATTGCAAACTGTGCCAAACAGGAGGTTAAAGGCACTGACTCTCCTAGTGGGGAGAGTGTTAGTAAAGCGTCTGGAATGGTGAACCTGAGTGCCAGGGGACGAAAACTGAGATGCATTTGAAAACGTTTCCCAATCACACGGTGGACCATACTCTGGGTTTCCCATGCATGTTTTAGCTGAAGGAAGAATCCCTTAAACCTGGAGAGTTGGGACCCTTGGAATGGGTATCATGCAGTATGACTTCAAAGGGTCTGCATTTGCTCACTGAACCTCACCAATGCTATCAGCCCAAAGTGTCCAGCCTTATGTCTCACTCACCTCTGGGTGTAGATGGGGTAAATCCAGGTTGCATGACAAGCCCTGAATGAATTATTTAAGAATTGCTCTCTATTTCACTGTCATTGTGTTTTGTTTTTGAAATTTATGTTGAATTTGGGATTTATCGGATTTTCACTGCTGGGTTGAGGCCGCTGTACACACGCTTGATTTCCTTATGGAGACATGTAAGTCTATGGGTTTTAAGATTCTTACTGGTCAGGTATCTTATCAGGCGTTGAATATGGGGTGTTGAGTCCATTTCGTTGAGCAAGGAGTAGGTCTTGTCTTTTATATATTTGGCTTATGGAATGGTATCTGTGCTAATTTCAGTCTCTGATTTTATGCAGCACCCCAACTCACCTTTCCCCATAAGCAAGCATAAGTTGGTTTTCTAAATTTGAGACCCTGTTCTGTTTTGTAATTCAGTTCATGTGTAGCCAAGTTTACATTCCGTGTATTAGTGATATCTTATGATGTTTCTTTTTCAGTGTGACTTATTTCTCGTAGAATCATCATACCTGAATCCACTCATTATGCCGCTACGGGCCTGATGACGTAGATTTCATTGCTGAGTGATATTCCATTGTACGTGCGTACCACAATTTCTTTATGCATTTTTTGCTTTCTCGGATATTTAACTTGTACCGTAGACGAGGTTCTTGTAAACAGAGCCGTCCCAAACTTTGGGGTGGCTGTGTGTTTTTGATTTTAATTTCCCTAAGCTATAGGATCATAAGTGGAAGTGACATAGGCTGTGTTGCTTTGTTTCCTATATGTTTCAGGAAACACCATACACTTCTCCAGAGTGGGTGTTTCCAATTTCCATCCCGCCCATCAGCATAACAAGGCTCCCTGTTCTCCATGACCTGTCCTGCCTTTCTGGATTTTACACTTTTATCAGATGGCCCTTTTGACCGGGGGGCAGTGAGACTTCATTGTAGTGCAGATTTCCTTTACACGCTTGCTTGGTTGGCCAAAAAGTGTGTATGCGTTTTTTCCTGAATATTTTCAGGAAAAAACGCATATGCACTTTTTAGCCAAGTGCATCATTGTCGACATTCTGCCTCTTTTCCTATGCTTTAAGTGCAATTCCAGTCTACCCCCTGAAATCGTTTTCCTGAAATTCTGCCCCGCTTTCAAGTCCTCTTCGAAGACTTACTTCAATACATTTTTGGACGATAGCTGTCATTCATAACTCTGCAGGTTTGTGAATTACAGTGCCCCTGAGCTCCTTTCTTCAACTCGCTTTCTTGTGACCTGGCTGCAAAACCGCAAGATTGCTTCAGGCCCTAATCTGTTTCCGGCAGGGCACACTGAGCCTTTGGTTAATTCGTCTTCCTGGTGGGAAATGATCGTTCCATTTGCCCGTGCAGACACCTAGAGCTAGTCTCTCATTGGTTCTCCCTATTCCTGTTCATCTTGCGAAGAAATTGCAAACTCTGCCAAACCGGACATTAAATGTACAGACTCTCCAAGTGGGGAGAGTGTTAGTAAAGGGTCTGGAATGGTGAACCCGAGTACCAGGGTTTAAAAACTTAGATGCATTTGAAAACGTTTCCCAATCACACGGTGGACCATACTCTGGGTTTCCCATGCATGTTTTAGCTGAAGGAAGAATCCCTTAAACCTGGAGAGTTGGGACCCATGGAATGGGTACCATGCAGTATGACGTCAAAGGGTCTGCGTTTGCTCACCGAAACTCACCAAAGCTATCAGCCCGAAATGTCCAGCCTTATGTCTCACCCAACTCTGGGTGAAATGTGGTAAATCCAGGTTGCATCCCAAGCCCTGAATGAATTATTTAAGAATTGCTCTCTATTTCACTGTCATTGTGTTTTGTTTTTGAAATTTATTTTGATAATGGGATTTATCGGATTTTCACTGCTGCGTTTAGGCCGTTGTAAACACGATTGATTTCCTTATGGAGACATATAAATCCATTGGTTTTAAGATTCTTACTTGTCAGGTATCATCCCAGGCATTGAATATGGGGTGTTGAGTCCATTTCGTTGAGCAAGGAGTAGGTCTTGTCTATTATATATTTGGCTTATGGAACGGTATCTGTGCTAATTTCAATCTCTGGTTTTATGCAGCACCCCAACTCACCTTTCCCCTTAATCAAGCATAAGTTGGTTTTCTAAATTTGAGACCCTGTTCTGTTTTGTAATTCAGTTCATGTGTAGCCAAGTTTATATTCCGTGTATTAGTGATATCTTATGATGTTTCTTATTCTGTGTGAAGTATTTCTCGTAGAATCATCGTACCTGAATCCACTCATTATGCTGCTACGGGCCTGATGACGTAGATTTCATTGCTGAGTGATATTCCATTGTACGTGCGTACCACAACTTCTTTATCCATTTTTTGCTTTCTCGGATATTTAACTTGTACCGTAGACGACGTTCTCGTCAACAGAGCCGTCCCAAATTTTGGGGTGGCTGTGTGTTTTTGATTTTAATTTCCCTAAGCTATAAGACGATAAGTAGAAGTGCCATAGGCTGTGTTGCTTCGTTTCCTACGTGTTTCAGGAAACACCATACACTTCTCCAGAGTGGCTGTTGGCAATTCACATCCCGCCCATCAGCATAACAAGGCTCCCTGTTCTCCATGACCTGTCCTGCCTTTCTGGATTTTACACTTTTTTCAGATGGCGCTTTTGACCAGGGGTCAGTGAGACTTTATTGTTGTGCAGATTTCCTTTACACGCTTGCTTGGTTGGCCAAAAAGTGCGTTTGCGTTTTTTCCTGAATATATTCAGGAAAAAACGCATACGCCCTTTTTGGCCAAGTGCATCATTGTCGACATTCTCCATCTTTTCGTATGCTTTAAGTGCAATTCCAGTCTACCCCCTGAAATCGTTTTCCTGAAATTCTGCCCCGCTTTCCAGTCCTCTTTGAAGACTTACTTCAGTACATTTTTGGACGATAGCTGTCATTCTTTACTCTGTAGGTTTTTGAATTACAGTGACCCTGAGCTCCTTTCTTCAACTCGCTTTCTTTTGAGCTGGCCGCAAACCCGCAGGACTGCTTCAGTCCCTAATCTGTTTCCGGCAGGGCACGCTGAGCCTTTGGTTAATTCCTCTTCCTGGTGGGAAATGAGCGTTCCATTTGCCCGTGCAGACACCTAGAGCTAGTCTCTCATTGGTTCTCCCTATTCCTGTTCATCTTGCGCAGAAATTGCCAACTGTGCCAAACAGGAGGTTAAAGGCCTTGACTCTCCAAGTGGGGAGAGTGTTAGTAAAGCGTCTGGAATGGTGAACCCGAGTACCAGGGGACGAAAACTGAGATGCATTTGAAAACGTTTCCCAATCACACGGTGGACCATACTCTGGGTTTCCCATGCATGTTGTAGCTGAAGGAAGAATCCCTTAAACCTGGAGAGTTGGGACCTATGGAACGGGTACCATGCTGTACGACTTCAAAGGGTCTGCATTTGCTCACCGAACCTCACCTATGCTATCAGCCTGAAGAGTCCAGCCTTATGTCTCACCCAGCTCTGGGTGTAGATGTGGTAAATCCAGGTTTCATGACAAGCCCTGAATGAATTATTTAAGAATTGCTCTCTATTTCACTGTCATTGTGTTTTGTTTTTGAAATTTATGTTGATAATGGGATTTATCGGATTTTCACTGCTGCGTTGAGGCCACTGTACACACGCTTGCTTTCCTTATGGAGACATATAAATCCATGGGTTTTAAGATTCTTACTTGTCAGGTATATTCCCAGGCGTTGAATATGGGGTGTTGAGTCCATTTCGTTGAGCAAGGAGTAGGTCTTGTCTATTATATATTTGGCTTATGGAACGGTATCTGTGCTAATTTTAATCTCTGGTTTTATGCAGCACCCCAACTCACCTTTCTCCTTAAGCAAGCAAAAGTTGGTTTTCTAAATTTGAGACTCTGTTCTGTTTTGTAATTCAGTTCATGTGTAGCCAAGTTTACATTCCATGTATTAGTGATATCTTATGATGTTTCTTTTTCAGTGTGACTTATTTCTCGTAGAATCATCGAACCTAAATCCACTCATTATGCCGCTACGGGCATGATGACGTACATTTCATTGCTGAGTGATATTCCATTGTACGTGCGTACCACAACTGCTTTATGCATTTTTTGCTTTCTCGGATATTTAACTTGTACCGTAGACGAGGTTCTTGTCAACAGAGCCGTCCCAAACTTTGGGGTGGCTGTGTGTTTTTGATTTTAAT
Source organism: Delphinapterus leucas (assembly GCF_059928025.1). NCBI lineage: Eukaryota > Metazoa > Chordata > Mammalia > Artiodactyla > Monodontidae > Delphinapterus > Delphinapterus leucas. The sequence continues at coordinate 13,790,077 of NW_028322241.1, read as the reverse complement.
TTCCCTAAGCTATAGGACCATAAGTGGAAGTGCCATAGGCTGTGTTGCTTTGTTTCCTACGTGTTTCAAGAAACACCATACACTTCTCCAGAGTGGCTGTTGGCAATTTACGTAACGCCCATCAGCATAACAAGGCTCCCTGTTCTCCATGACCTGTCCTGCCTTTCTGGATTTTACACTTTTTTCAGATGCCCCTTTTTACCGGGGAGCAGGGAGATTTCATTGTAGTGCATATTGCCTTTACACGCTTGCTCGTTTGGCCAAAAAGGGCATATGAGTTTTTTCCTGAATATATTCAGGAAAAAACGCATACGCCCTTTTTGGCCAAGTGCATCATTGTCGACATTCTGCCTCTTTTCCTATGCTTTAAGTGCAATTCCAGTCAACCCCCTGAAATCGTTTTCCTGAAATTCTGCGCCGCTTTCAAGTCCTCTTCGAAGACTTACTTCAATACATTTTTGGACGATAGCTGTCATTCATAACTCTGCAGGTTTGTGAATTACAGTGCCCCTGAGCTCCTTTCTTCAACTCGCTTTCTTGTGAGCTGGCCGCAAAACCGCAGGATTGCTTCAGGCCCTAATCTGTTTCCGGCAGGGCACGCTGATCCTTTGTTTAAATCCTCTTCCTGGTGGGAATTGAGCGTTCCATTTGCCCGTGCAGACACCTACAGCTAGTCTCTCATTGGTTCTCCCTATTCCTGTTCATCTTGCGCAGAAATTGCAAACTGTGCCAAACAGGAGATTAAAGGCACTGACCCTCCAAGTGGGGAGAGTGTTAGTAAAGCGTCTGAAATGGTGAACCCGAGTACCAGGGGACGAAAACTGAGATGCATTTGAAAACGTTTCCCAATCACACGGTGGACTATATTCTGGGTTTCCCATGCATCTTTTAGCTGAAGGAAGAATCCCTTCAACCTGGAGAGTTGGGACCCATGGAATGGGTACCATGCAGTATGACTTCAAAGGGTCTGCGTTTGCTCACTGAACCTCACCAATGCTATCAGCCCGAAGTGTCCAGCCTTATGTCTCACTCAGCTCTGGGTGTAGATTGGGTAAATCCAGGTTGCATGACAAGCCCTGAATGAATTATTTAAGAATTGCTCTCTATTTCACTGTCATTGTGTTTTGTTTTTGAAATTTATGTTGATAATGGGATTTATCGGATTTTCACTGCTGCGTTGAGGCCGCTGTACACACGCTTGATTTCCTTTTGGAAACATATAAATCTATGGGTTTTAAGATACTTACTTGTCAGGTATCTTCCCATGCGTTGAATATGGGGTGTTGAGTCCATTTCGTTGAGCAAGGTGTAGGTCTTGTCTTTTATATATTTGGCTTATGGAACGGTATCTGTGCTAATTTCAATCTCTGGTTTTATGCAGCACCCCAATTCACCTTTTCCCTTAAGCAAGCATAAGTTGGTTTTCTCAATTTGAGACCCTGTTCTGTTTTGTAATTCAGTTCATGTGTAGCCAAGTTTACATTCCGTGTATTAGTGATATCTTATGATGTTTCTTTTTCTGTGTGACTTATTTCTCGTAGAATCATCGTACCTGAATCCACTCATTATGCCGCTACGGGCATGATGACGTAGATTTCATTGCTGAGTGATATTATATTTTACGTGCGTACCACAACTTCTTTATTCATTTTTTGCTTTCTTGGATATTTAACTTGTACCATAGACGAGGTTCTTGTAAACACAGCCATCCCAAAATTTGGGGTGGCTGTGTGTTTTTGATTTTAATTTCCCTAAGCTATAGGACCATAAGTGGAAGTGCCATAGGCTGTGTTGCTTTGTTTCCTACGTGTTTCATGAAACACCATACACTTCTCCAGAGTGGGTGTTTGCAATTTCCATCCCTCCCATCAGCATAACAAGGCTCCCTGTTCTCCATGACCTGTCCTGCCTTTCTGGATTTTACACTTTTTTCAGATGGCGCTTTTGACCATGGGGCAGTGAGACTTTATTGTAGTGCAGATTTCCTTTACACGCTTGCTTGGTTGGCCAAAAAGGGCGTATGCGTTTTTTCCTGAATATATTCAGGAAAAAACGCATACGCCCTTTTTGGCCAAGTGCATCATTGTCGACATTCTGCCTCTTTTCCTATGCTTTAAGTGCAATTCCAGTCTACCCCCTGAAATCGTTTTCCTGAAATTCTGCCCCGCTTTCAAGTCCTCTTCGAAGACTTACTTCAGTACATTTTTGGACGATAGCTGTCATTCTTAACTCTGTAGGTTTTTGAATTACAGTGACCCTGAGCTCTTTTCTTCAACTCGCTTTCTTTTGAGCTGGCCGCAAACCCGCAGGACTGCTTCAGGCCCTAATCTGTTTCCGGCAGGGCACGCTGAGCCTTTGGTTAATTCCTCTTCCTGGTGGGAAATGAGCGTTCCATTTGCCCGTGCAGAGACCTACAGCTAGTCTCTCATTGGTTCTCCCTATTCCTGTTTATCTTGCGCAGAAAGTGCAAACTGTGCCAAACAGGAGGTTAAAGGCACTGACTCTCCAAGTGGGGACAGTGTTAGTAAAGCGTCTGGTATGGTGAACCCGAGTACCAGGGGATGAAAACTGAGATGCATTTGAAAACGTTTCCCAATCACACGGTGGACCATACTCTGGGTTTCCCATGCATGTTGTAGCTGAAGGAAGAATCCCTTAAACCTGGAGATTTGGGACCCTTGGAATGTATACCATGCAATATGATTTCAATGGGTCTGCGTTTGCTCTCCGAACCTCACCAATGCTATCAGCCCGAAGTGTCCAGCCTTATGTCTCACCCAGCTCTGGGTGTAGATGTGGTAAATCCAGGTTGCATCACAAGCCCTGAATGAATTATTTAAGAATTGCTCTCTATTTCACTGTCATTGTGTTTGTTTTTGAAATTTATGTTGATAATGGGATTTATCGGATTTTCACTGCTGCGTTGAGGCCGCTGTATACACGCTTGATTTCCTTATGGAGACATATAAATCCATGGGTTTTAAGATTCTTACTTGTCAGGTATCTTCCCATAGGTTGAATATCGGGTGTTGAGTCCATTTCGTTGAGCAAGGGGTAGGTCTTGTCTTTTATATATTTGGCTTATGGAACGGTATCTGTGCTAATTTCAATCTCTGGTTTTATGCAGCACCCCAACTCACCTTTTCCCTTAAGCAAGCATAAGTTGGTTTTCCCAATTTGAGACCCTGTTCTGTTTTGTAATTCAGTTCATGTGTAGCCAAGTTTACATTCCGTGTATTAGTGATATCTTATGATGTTTCTTTTTGTGTGTGACTTATTTCTCGTAGAATCATCATACCTGAATCCACTCATTATGCCGCTACGGGCATGATGACGTACATTTCATTGCTGAGTGATATTCCATGGTACGTGCGTACCACAACTTCTTTATGCATTTTTTGCTTTCTCGGATATTTAACTTGTACCGTAGACGAGGTTCTTGTCAACAGAGACGTCCCAAACTTTGGGGTGGCTGTGTGTTTTTGGTTTTAATTTCCCTAAGCTATAAGACGATAAGTAGAAGTGCCATAGGCTGTGTTGCTTTGTTTCCTACGTGTTTCAGGAAACACAATACACTTCTCCAGAGTGGCTGTTGACAATTTACATCCCGCCCATCAGCATAACAAGGCTCCCTGTTCTCCATGACCTGTCCTGCCTTTCTGGATTTTACACTTTTTTCAGATGCCCCTTTTGACCGGGGGGCAGGGAGACTTCATTGTAGTGCATATTGCCTTTACACGCTTGCTTGGTTGGCCAAAAAGGGCGTATGCGTTTTTTCCTGAATATATTCAGGAAAAAACGCATACGCCCTTTTTGGCCAAGTGCATCATTGTCGACATTCTGACTCTTTTCCTATGCTTTAAGTGCAATTCCAGTGTACCCCCTGAAATCGTTTTCCTGAAATTCTGCGCCGCTTTCAAGTCCTCTTCGAAGACTTACTTCAATACATTTTTGGACGATAGCTGTCATTCATAACTCTACAGGTTTGTGAATTACAGTGCCCATGAGCTCCTTTCTTCAACTCGCTTTCTTGTGAGCTGGCCGCAAAACCGCAGGATTGCTTCAGGCCCTAATCTGTTTCCGGCAGGGCATGCTGAGCCATTGGTTAATTCCTCTTCCTGGTGGGAAATGAGCGTTAAATTTGCCCGTGCAGACACCTACAGCTAGTCTCTCATTGGTTCTTCCTATTCCTGTTCATCTTGTGCAGAAATTGCAAACTGTGCCAAACAGGAAGTGAAAGGCACTGACTCTCCAAGTGGGGAGAGTGTTAGTAAAGCGTCTGGAATGGTGAACCTGAGTATCAGTGTTCGAAAGCTGAGATGCATTTGAAAACGTTTCCCAATCACACGGTGGACCATACTCTGGGTTTCCCATGCATGTTTTAGCTGAAGGAAGAATCCCTTAAACCTGGAGAGTTGGGACCCATGGAATGGGTACCATGCAGTATGACTTCAAAGGGTCTGCGTTTGCTCACCAAACCTCACCAATGCTATCAGCCCGAAGTGTCCAGCCTTATGTCTCACCCAGCTCTGGGTGTAGATGTGGTAAATCCAGGTTGCATCACAAGCCCTGAATGAATTATTTAAGAATTGCTCTCTATTTCACTGTCATTGTGTTTTGTTTTTGAAATTTATTTTGATAATGGGATTTATCGGATTTTCACTGCTGCGTTTAGGCCGCTGTACACACGCTTGATTTCCTTATGGAGACATATATATCCACGGGTTTTAATATTCTTACTTGTCAAGTATCTTCCTAGGCGTTGAATATGCGGTGTTGAGTCCATTTCGTTGAGCAAGGAGTAGGTCTTGTCTATTATATATTTGGCTTATGGAACGGTATCTGTGCTAATTTCAATCTCTTGTTTTATGCAGGACCCCATCTCACTTTTCCCCATAAGCAAGCTTAAGATGGTTTTCTAAATTTGAGACCCTGTTCTGTTTTGTAATTCAGTTCATGTGTAGCCAAGTTTACATTCCGTTTATTAGTGATATCTTATGATGTTTCATTTTGTGTGTGACTTATTTCTCGTAGAATCATCGTACCTGAATCCACTCATTATGCCGCTATGGGCCTGATGACGTAGATTTCATTGCTGAGTGATATTCCATTGTACGTGCGTACCACAACTTCTTTATCCATTTTTTGCTTTCTCGGATATTTAACTTGTACCGTAGACGAGGTTCTTGTAAACACAGCCGTCCCAATCTTTGGGGTGGCTGTGTGTTTTTGATTTTAATTTCCCTAAGCTATAGGACCATAAGTGGAAGTGCCATAGGCTGTGTTGCTTTGTTTCCTACGTGTTTCAGGGAACACCATACACTTCTCCAGAGTGGCTGTTGGCAATTTACATCCTGCCCATCAGCATAACAAGGCTCCCTGTTCTCCATGACCTGCCCTGCCTTTCTAGATTTTACACATTTTTCAGATGGCCCTTTTGACCGGGGTGCTGTGAGACTTCATTGTAGTGCAGATTTATTTTACACGCTTGCTTGGTTGGCCAAAAAGGGCGTATGCGTTTTTTCCTGAATATATTCAGGAAAAAACACATACGCCCTTTTTGGCAAAGTGCATCATTGTCGACATTCTGCCTCTTTTCTTATGCTTTAAGTGCAATTCCAGTCTACACCCTGAAATCGTTTTCCTGAAATTCTGCCCCGCTTTCAAGTCCTCTTCGAAGACTTACTTCAGTACATTTTTGGACGATAGCTGTCATTCATAACTGTGCAGGTTTGTGAATTACAGTCCCCCTGAGCTCCTTTCTTCAACTCGCTTTCTCGTGAGCTGGCCGCAAAACCGCAGGATTGCTTCAGGCCCTAATCTGTTTCTGGCAGGGCACACTTAGCCTTTGGTTAATTCCTCTACCTGGTGGGAAATAAGCGTTCCATTTGCGCGTGCAGACACCTACAGCTAGTCTCTCATTGGTTCTCCCTATTCCTGTTCATCTTGCGCAGAAATTGCAAACTGTGCCAAACAGGAGGTGAAAGGCACTGACTCTCCAAGTGGGGAGAGTGTTAGTAAAGCGTCTCGAATCGTGAACCCGAGTAACAGGGTTCGAAAACTGAGATGCATTTGAAAACGTTTCCCAATCACATGGTGGACCATACTCTGGGTTTCCCATGCATGTTTTAGCTGAAGGAAGAATCCCTTAAACCTGGAGAGTTGGGACCCATGGAATGGGTACCATGCAGTATGACTTCAAAGGGTCTGCATTTGCTCACCAAACCTCACCAATGCTATCAGCCCGAAGTGTCCAGCCTTATGTCTCACCCAGCTCTGGGTGTAGATGTGGTAAATACAGGTTGCATCACAAGCCCTGAATGAATTATTGAATAATTGCTCTCTATTTCACTGTCATTGTGTTTTGTTTTTGAAATTTATTTTGATAATGGGATTTATCGGATTTTCACTGCTGCGTTTAGGCCACTGTACACACGCTTGATTTCCTTATGGAGACATAAAAATCCATGGGTTTTAAGATTCTTACTTGTCAGGTATGTTCCCAGGCGTTGAATATGTGGGGTTGAGTCCATTTCGTTGAGCAAGGAGTAGGTCTTGTTTATTATATATTTGGCTTATGGAACGGTATCTGTGCTAATTTCAATCTCTGGTTTTATGCAGCACCCGAACTCACCTTTCCCCATAAGCAAGCATAAGTTGGTTTTCTAAATTTCAGACCTTGTTCTGTTTTGTAATTCAGTTCATGTGTAGCCAAGTTTGCATTCCTTGTATTAGTGATATCTTATGATGTTTCTTTTTCTGTGTGACTTTTTCCCGTAGAATCATCGTACCTGAATCCACTCATTATGCCGCTACGGGCCTGATGACGTAGAATTCATTGTTGACTGATATTACATTGTACGTGCGTACCACAACTTCTTTATCCATTTTTTGCTTTCTCGGATATTTAACTTGTACCGTAGATGAGGTTCTTGTAAACAGAGCCGTCCCAAACTTTGGGGTGGCTATGTTTTTTTTATTTATTTTCCCTAAGCTATAGGACCATAAGTGGAAGTGCAATAGGCTGTGTTGCTTTGTTTCCTGCGTGTTTCAGGAAACACCATACACTTCTCCAGAGTGGCTGTTGGCAATTTACATCCTGCCCAGCAGCATAACAAGGCTCCCCGTTCTCCATGACCTGTCCTGCCTTTCTGGATTTTACACTTTTTTCAGATGGCCCTTTTGACCGGGGGGCAGTGAGACTCCATTGTAGTGCAGATTTCCTTTACACGCATGCTTGGTTGGCCAAAAAGGGCGTATGCGTTTTTTCCTGAATATATTCAGGAAAAAACGCATACGCCCTTTTTGGCCAAGTGCATCATTGTCGACATTCTGCCTCTTTTCCTATGCTTTAAGTGCAATTCCAGTCTACCCCCTGAAATCGTTTTCCTGAAATTCTGCCCCACTTTCAAGTCCTCTTCGAAGACTTACTTCAGTACATTTTTGGACGATAGCTGTCATTCATAACTCTGCAGGTTTGTGAATTACAGTGCCCCTGAGCTCCTTTCCTCAACTCGCTTTCTCGTGAGCTGGCTGCAAAACCGCAGGATTGCTTCAGGCCCTAATCTGTTTCCGGCAGGGCACGCTGAGCCTTTGGTTAATTCCTCTTCCTGGTGGGAAATGAGCGTTCCATTTGCCCGTGCAGACACCTACAGCTAGTCTCTCATTGGTTCTCCCTATTCCTGTTCATCTTGCGCAGAAATTGCAAACTGTGCCAAACAGGACGTTAAAGGCACTGACTCTCCAAGTGGGGAGAATGTTAGTAAAGCGTCTGGAATGGTGAACCCGAGTACCAGGGGACGAAAACTGAGATGCATTTGAAAACGTTTCCCAATCACACGGTGGACCATACTCTGGGTTTCCCATGCCTGATTTAGCTGAAGGAAGAATCCCTTAAACCTGGAAAGTTGGGACCCATGGAATGGGTACCAGGCAGTATGACTTCAAAGGGTCTGCGTTTGCTCACCGAACCTCACCAATGCTATCAGCCTGAAGTGTCCAGCCTTATGTCTCACACAGCTCTGGGTGTAGATGTGGTAAATCCAGGTTGCATCACAAGCCCTGAATGAATTATTTAAGAATTGCTCTCTATTTCACTCTCATTGTGTTTTGTTTTCGAAATTTATCTTGATAATGGGATTTATCTGATTTTCACTGCTGCGTTTAGGCCGCTGTACACATGCTTGATTTCCTTATGGAGACATATAAATCCATGGGTTTTAAGATTCTTACTTGTCAGGTATGTTCCCAGGCGTTGAATATGGGCTGTTGAGTCCATTTCGCTGAGCAAGGAGTAGGTCTTTTCTATTATATATTTGGCTTATGGAATGGTATCTGTGCTAATTTCAATCTCTGGTTTTATACAGCACCCAAATTCACCTTTCCCCATAAGCAAGCATAAGTTGGTTTTCTAAATTTGAGACCCTGTTCTGTTTTGTAATTCAGTTCATGTGTAGTCAAGTTTACATTCCGTGTATTAGTGATATCTTATGATGTTTCTTATTCTGTGTGACTTATTTCCCGTAGAATCATCGTACTTGGATCCACTCATTATGCCGCTACGGGCCTGATGACGGAGATTTCATTGCTGAGTGATATTCCATTGTACGTGCGTACCACAACTTCTTTATCCATTTTTTGCTTTCTCGGATATTTAACTTGTACCGTAGATGAGGTTCTTGTAAACAGAGCCGTCCCAAACTTTGGGGTGGCTGTGTGTTTTTGATTTTAATTTCCCTAAGCTATAGGACCATAAGTGGAAGTGCCATAGGCTGTGTTGCTTTGTTTCCTACGTGTTTCAGGAAACACCATACACTTCTCCAGAATGGCTATTGGCAATTTACATCCTGCCCAGCAGCATAAAAAGGCTCCCTGTTCTCCATGACCTGTCCTGCCTTTCTGGATTTTACACTTTTTTCAGATGGCCCTTTTGACCTGGGGGCAGTGAGACTCCATTGTAGTGCAGATTTCCTTTACACGCATGCTTGGTTGGTCAAAAAGGGCGTATGCGTTTTTTCCTGAATATATTCAGGAAAAAACGCATACGCCATTTTTGGCCAAGTGCATCATTGTCGACATTCTGCCTCTTTTCCTATGCTTTAAATGCAATTCCAGTCTACCCCCTGAAATCGTTTTCCTGAAATTCTGCCCCGCTTTCAAGTCCTCTTCGAAGACTTACTTCAATACAATTTTGGACGATAGCTGTCATTCATAACTCTGCAGGTTTGTGAATTTCAGTGACCCTGAGCTCCTTTCTTCAACTCACTTTCTTGTGAGCTGGCTGCAAAACCGCAGGATTGCTTCAGGCCCTAATCTGTTTCCGGCAGGGCACGCTGAGCCTTTGGTTAATTCGTCTTCCTGGTGGGAAATGAGCGTTCCATTTGCCCGTGCAGACACGTACTGCTAGTCTCTCATTGGTTCTCCCTATTCCTGTTCATCTTGCGCAGAAATTGCAAACTGTGCCAAACAGGAGTTTAAAGGCACTGACTCTCCAAGTGGGGAGAATGTTAGTAAAGCGTCTGGAATGGTGAACCCGAGTACCAGCGTTCGAAAACTGAGATGCATTGGTAAACGTTTCCCAATCACACGGTGGACCATACTCTGGGTTTCCCATGCATGTTTTAGCTGAAGGAAGATTCCCTTAAACCTGGAGAGTTGGGACCCATGGAATGGGTACCATGCAGTATGACTTCAAAGGGTCTGCGTTTGCTCACCGAACCTCATCAAAGCTATCAGCCCGAAGTGTCCAGCCTTATGTCTCACCCAGCTCTGGGTGTAGATGTGGTAAATCCAGGTTTCATCACAAGCCCTGAATGAATTATTTAAGAATTGCTCTCTATTTCACTGTCATTGTGTTTTGTTTTTGAAATTTATTTTGATAATGGGATTTATCGGATTTTCACTGCTGCGTTTATGCTGCTGTACACACGCTTGATTTCCTTGTGGAGACATATAAATCCATGGGTTTTAAGATTCTTACTTGTCAGGTATATTCCCAGGCGTTGAATATGGAGTGTTGAGTCCATTTCGTTGAGCAAGGAGTAGGTCTTGTCTATTATATATTTGGCTTATGGAAAGGTATCTGTGCTAATTTCAATCTCTGGTTTTATGCAGCACCCCAACTCACCTTTCCCCATAAGCAAACATAAGTTGGTTTTCTAAATTTGACACCATGTTCTGTTTTGTAATTCAGTTCATGTGTAGTCAAATTTACATTCCGTGTATTAGTGATATCTTATGATGTTTCATTTTCTGTGTGACTTATTTCTCGTAGAATCATCGTACCTGAACCCACTCATTATGCCGATATGGGCCTGATGACGTAGATTTCATTGCTGAGTGATATTCCATTGTACGTGCATACCACAACTTCTTTATCCATTTTTTGCTTTCTCGGATATTTAACTTGTACCGTAGACGAGGTTCTTGTAAACAGAGCCGTCCCAAACTTTGGGGTGGCTGTGTGTTTTTGATTTTAATTTCCATAAGCTATAGGACCATAAGTGGAAGTGCCATAGGCTGTGTTGCTTTGTTTCCTATGTGTTTCAGGAAACACCATACACTTCTCCAGAGTGGCTGTTGGCAATTTACATCCCGCCCAGCAGCATAACAAGGCTCCCTGTTCTCCATGACCTGTCCTGCCTTTCTGGATTTTACACTTTTTTCAGATGGCCCTTTTGACCGGGGGGCAGTGAGACTTCATTGTAGTGCAGATTTCCTTTACACGCCTGCTTGGTTGGCCAAAAAGTGCGTATGCGTTTTTTCCTGAATATATTCAGGAAAAAACGCATACGCCCTTTTTGGCCAAGTGCATCATTGTCGACATTCTGCCTCTTTTCCTATGCTTTAAGTGCAATTCCAGTCTACCCCCTGAAATCGTTTTCCTGAAATTCTGCCCCACTTTCAAGTCCTCTTCGAAGACTTACTTCAGTACATTTTTGGACGATAGCTGTCATTCATAACTCTGCAGGTTTGTGAATTTCAGTGCCCCTGAGCTCCTTTCCTCAACTCGCTTTCTCGTGAGCTGGCTGCAAAACCGCAGGATTGCTTCAGGCCCTAATCTGTTTCCGGCAGGGCACGCTGAGCCTTTGGTTAATTCCTCTTCCTGGTGGGAAATGAGCGTTCCATTTGCCAGTGCAGACACCTACAGCTAGTCTCTCATTGGTTCTCCCTATTCCTGTTCATCTTGCGCAGAATTTGCAAACTGTGCCAAACAGGAGGTTAAAGGCACTGACTCTCCAAGTGGGGAGAGTGTTAGTAAACGGTCTGGAATGGTGAACCCGAGTAAAAGGGGACGAAAACTGAGATGCATTTGAAAACGTTTCCCGGTCACATGGTACACCATACTTGGGTTTTCCATGCATGTTTTAGCTGAAGGAAGAATCCCTCAAACCTGGAGAGTTGGGACCCATGGAATGGGTACCATGCAGTATGACTTCAAAGGGTCTGCACTTGCTCATCGAACCTCACCAATACTATCAGCCCGAAGTGTCCAACCTTATGTCTCACTCAGCTCTGGGTGTAGATGTGGTAAATCCAGGTTGCATCACAAGCCCTGAATGAATTATATAAAAATTGCTCTCTATTTCACTGTCATTGTGTTTTGTTTCTGTAATTCATTTTGATAATGGGATTTATCGGATTTTCTCTGCTGCATTCTTGCAGCTGTACACATGCTTGATTCTCTTATGGAGACATATAAATCCATGGGTTTGAAGTTTCTTACTAGTCATGTGTAATCCTAGGCGTTGAATATGGGGTGTTTAGTCCATTTCGTTGAGCAAGGGCTAGGTCTTGACTATTACATATTTGGCTTATGGAAAGGTATCTGTGCTAATTTCTATCTCTGGTTTTATGCAGCACCACAACTCATCTTTCCCCTTAAGCAAGCATAAGTTGGTTTTCTAAATTTGAGACCCTGTTCTGTTTTGTAATTCAGTTCATGTGTAGCCAAGTTTACATTCCGTGTATTAGTGATATCTTATGATGTTTCATTTTCTGTGTGACTTATTTCACTTAGAATCATCGTACCTGAATCCACTCATTATGCCGCGACGGGCCTGATGACATAGATTTCATTGGTGAGTGATATTCCTTTGTACGTACGTACCACACTTCTTTATCCATTTTTCGCTTTCTGGGATATTTAACTTGTACCGTAGACGAGGTTCTTGTAAACAGAGCCGTAAACAGAAACTTTGCGGTGGCTGTGTGTTTTTGATTTTAATTTCCCTAAGCTATAGGAAAATAAGTGGTAATGCCGTAGGCTCCGTTGCTTTGTTTTTTAGGTTTTTGAGGAAACACCATACACATCTCCAGAGTGGCTGTTGGCAATTTACATCCCGCCCATCAGCATAACAAGGCTCCCTGTTCTCCATGGCCTGTGCTGCCTTTCTGGATTTTACACTTTTTTCAGATGGCCCTTTTGAACGGGGGGCAGTGAGACTTCATTGTAGTGCAGATTTCTTTAACATGCTTGCTTGGTTGGCCAAAAAGGGCGTATGCGTTTTTTCCTGAATATATTCAGGAAAAAACGCATACGCCCTTTTTGGCCAAGTGCATCATTGTCGACGTTCTGCCTCTTTTCCTATGCTTTAAATGCAATTCCAGTCTACCCCCTGAAATCATTTTCTTGCAATTCTGCCCCGCTTTCAAGTCCTCTTCGCAGCCTTCCTTCAATATATTTTTGGGTGATAGCTGTCATTTATAACTCTGCAGGTTTGTGAATTACAGTGTCCCTGAGCTCCTTTCTTCAACTCGCTTTCTTGTGAGCTGGCCGCAAACCCGCAGGATTGCTTCAGGCCCTAATCTGGTTCCGGCACGGCATGCTGAGCCTTTGGTTAATTCCTCTTCCTGGTGGGAAATGAGCGTTAAATTTGACCGTGCAGACACCTTCACACGAGTCTTCATGGTGCCACTTTGCCCCGGTTATCTCTATGGAGGTTGGAGTTGGAGGGCCTCCTCGCTCAAGGTCAGTGTGCCCTTGGAGCCAACCCTGCAACTTCAGGGCATGGTTGGGTGTTAGGATCACCACGTGGGGTCCTTTTCCCTTCTGAGGGAGGTGGCCTTTTGGGCTGCTGATTTCCAGGTTTTCAGATACTGCCAGTATCTTGGCCAGATGTGGCGGTGGGCCAAGCCCCTTGGTGACCGTAGTTTATCCTACCTGGATCGCATTCTTGCATTGTTCCATTTCAAGTGGTCCCAGGTTTTGCACTAATACTCCAATGGCGATTCACCGTTCACCAGGAATGTAAAGGTCAAAGGGTTTAGCTAAATTAGGGAGTTCCAGGGCAAGGGTCTGAATTGACTGCTCTTTCCATTCTTGAAAGGCCACTTCTGCATTCTATTCAAAAGGATCATCATCTTTTCCTTTCAGTGTTTCATATAGAGGCCCAGCTAGGAGACTGTAGTTATGGATCCAGAAGCAGTAAACCCTGGCCTCCCAGGAACCCCTAAGCTGTCTTCTAGTTTCAGAAATGGGTAAGGCTGTAAATTGTTTCTTCCCTTTCCTGGGATGGGCTTCTCCGACCTTCTGTGAGAATGAAGCCCAGGCAGGTCACCGTAGTCTGTGATATTTGAGCTTTTTCTTGGACAACTTGTATCCTTTATTGGCTTGGTAGTTCAGAGGTCTCCTTAGTAGGGCTGGCGATCAGAATGTCGTCTGCATATTGAAGGAGTGTTTCCTTTTCCAGAGGTAGAACTTTTAGTTCTTTAGCTGAGCTTTCCCCAAAGATGGTGTGGGAATTTTTGAACCCTTGGGGCAACACGGCCCGGAAGTATTGTTTTAGTTGTATGTTGAGTCCTGCCACTCACAAGCCAAAATTTCTTGTGACTCTGGGACTAATAGAATACAAAAGAAGGCATCATTGAAGACTAATACAGAATACCATGTCCTGGTGGTTGGTAGAATGACCAGCAGGGTGTAGGATTTAGGAACTACTGGAGGTATATCCTCGGTGGCTTCACTGACTGTCCTGACATCCTTTACCAGGACTCCAGCAGCCCATGGGGCACTCGAGGTCAGGCCAATCCCAGGATATGGAGCTCACCTGGGCAGGTACCCCACCCCCACCCCAGCCCATGTGGCTCTCGTGGTCAGGCCCCTCCCAGGATACAGAGCTACCCTTGCAGGTACCATGGCAGGGCTGGGAACACAGGAACCGTGCATATCGCCCTCATTGCAGAGCACTCCCAGCTCACCTGTCACTCAGATCTGACACAGAGCACCTCAGAGCAGGACTTGAACTAACAAACAGCAGCTCCGACAGGTCTGTGACCCTGGGCATCACTCTGTGTGGCCTCCCCCCACCTGGTCTTCCAGAGACATCCACTGCACCCGGGGCACCAGGCCTCTTTCTCCACCCACCAGCCACCCCTCCTCTCCCTGACTCCTGGGTTCCTCTCATTAGGAGAGGGTTTTCTTGAAGTTGTCTCCCACTCATGGGCTAGATAATATAATTAGAAAACAAGCCAGAGCTGCAGCCCCTTGTCTATCCTGACTCTCAGGAGCCCACACCTGTTCCTTGGACCTGGCCGATTCAGCAAGTTCCAGTTTCTGCAACTGTGAGCCCCTGAGGGGTGATTATTGGCTGGCCTGGGAAGCCCGACCGTGCCGGCCAGACCTCCCCAGGTGTGCCTGGGTTCAGATCAATATAAACACCGCTCCAGGCAGCAAGAGCCCCTGCAGCTGTGCCTGACGCCATTTTCTCTGCCCTGTCAGCAGTCTTGGGGCTGGACTGGTGGGAGGGAGTGAGAGGCCACGGCTTTGTGGGTGGCCCAGTGTGAGTGGGGCTCTGCTGGACTTTCTGCAGCAGTTGCCAAGATGCCACCTGCTAAAGAAGAGGATGTGTCACCCATACCTGCCGCTGGAATTTCTCCCTGGGCAGAGGTGAGTGAGGAAGAAAGCAGTGGGGGCCGGGACAGCAGGGGTATCTCAGGCAGGGAAATGGAAAGCTTCCAGAAGAGCACCCAGGGCCAGGACCATCCTGGCTGGCCTGCAGGCACCAAGTCGGCTGGCATGCTGTCACTCATGTGGCTCCATGGCCCTTCCTCTAGGCTTTCAAGTCCTTGTACATATTCAGGTGTTTTACCTGGGAAGGGTGGGAACATTTCAGCAGCAGCTGGCCTGGGGCTCAGCCCACGTTTACTCACAGATGCCTCGGCACGGTCCCCCAGCTTTGCAATGAGGACGCTTGTTGCGTGGGGCCTGCTGGCTGAATGGGAGATGATTCCCCACCACTGACCAACTTCAGAATTGTTTACAACTGGAGCAAGTGCCCTGATGCGGTTTTCCTCTGTGTAACTGGTGGGTTCTGTTTTTTTTTCTTTTTTTCGTTTTTGGTTCAAGGTAGATTTTATTCCTCTTTTTTGTATTTACAGATATAAGCATGGAAATAATTTATTCATATAAATACATGTATGTGAAGGGAAGAATATTTTTTCTGTTTTACTTTTTGTAATTTGAATTTTATTTTATTTTTTTATACAGCAGGTTCTTTTTGGTTATCTATTTTATACATATAAATGTATACATGCCAATCCCAATCTCTCAACTCCTCCCACCACCACCCCCCAACAGCTTTCCCCCCTTGGTGTCCATACGTTTGTTGTCTACATCTGTTGCTCTATTTCTGCCTGGCAAAACGGTTCATCTGTACAATTTTTCTAGGTTCCACATATATGCATTAATAGACAAGATTTGTTTTTCTCTTTCTGACTTACTTCACTCTGTATGACAGTCTCTAGATCCATCAACGTCTCTACAAATGACCCAATTTCATTCCTTTTTATGGCTTAGTAATATTCCATTTTATATATGTACCACATCTTTATGCATTCGTCTGTCTGTGGGCATTTAGGTTGCTTCCATTACCTGGATATTGTAAATAGTGATGCAATGAACATTGCGGTGAATGTCTCTTTTTGATTTATGGTTTTGTCTGGGTATATGCCCAGTAGTGGGATTGCTGTATCATATGGTAATTCTATTCTTAGTTTTATAAGAAACTCCATAATGTTCTCCACAGTGACTGTATCAATTTACATTCCCAACAATAGTGGAAGAGGGTTCCTTATCTCCACACCCTTTCCAGCATTTGTTGTTTGTAGATTTTCTGATGATGCCCATTCTAACAGGTGTGAGGTGATACACCATGGATGAGTCTATTTCGTTGAGCAAAGAGTAGGTCTTGTCTATTACATATTTGGCTTATGGAACGGTATGTGTGCTAATTTCAATCTCTGGTTTTATACAGCACCCCAACTCAACTTTCCCCTTAAGCAAGCATAAGTTTTTATCTAAATGTGAGACTCTGTTCGCTTTTGGAATTCAGTTTATGTGTAGCCAAGTTTACACTCTCTCTATTAGTGATATCTTACGATAATTCTCTTTCTCTGTGTGACCTATTTCTCTTAGAATCATCATACTTAAATCCACTCAATTTGCTGCTACAGGCCTGATGACATTGATTTCATTGCTGAGTGATATTCCGTTGTACGTAAGTAGCACAACTCCTTTATCCATTTTTTTCTTTCTGGGATATTTAATTTGTACTGGACTCAAGGTTCTTGTAAACACAGCAGCCCTAAATTTTGTGTTGGCTGTGTCTTGTTGATTTTAATTTTCCTAAGCTATAGGGCCAAAAGTGGAAGTGCCCTAGGGTCTGTAGCTTTGTTTTTCAGATGTTTCAGGATACACCATAAACATCTCCAGAGTGTCTGTTGGCAATTTACATCCCGCCCATCAGCATAACAAGGCTCCCTGTTCTCCATGGCCTGTCCTGTGTTTCTGGTTTTTACACATTTTTCAGATGGCCCTTTTGACGAATGGGAAATGAGACTTCATTGTAGTGCGGATTTCCATTTCTCGAGTGCTTGGTTGGCCAAAAAGGGCATATGTGTTTTTTCCTGAATATATTCAGGAAAAAATGTTTACGCACTTTTGTCCAAGTGCATCACTGTCAAAGATCTGCCGCTTTTCACATGCTTTAAATGCAATTCCAATCTACCTCCTGAAATATGATTCCTGCAATTCTGCCTCGTTTTCAAGTCCTCTTTGCAGACTTACTTCCATATAATTTTGCCAATAGCTGTCATTTATAACACTGCAGGTTTGTGAATTACAGTGCCCGTGATTTCCTTTCTTAACTCGTTTCCTTGAAAACTGGCCACAGAACCGCAGGTTTGCTTCAGGCCGTAATCAGGGTCCGGCACGGCACTCTGAGACTTTGGTTCATTCCACTTCCTGGTGGGAAATTAGAGTTCAATGTGCCCCTCCAGACACCTGCCTCACTCCTAGCCCCTTGGTGATGTGTGTCCTGTGGTTTGAGGCCACATGTGCTGGGTTCCTCACCTTTGGCTGATGTGGCCCCACTGGTGTGAGGACACTCCTGCCTGGTTCCCATCCCCTTGGTGATGTGGGCCCTCCGGTGAGAGTCTGATCCTGGTTGGGTTCCTCACACTTCTGTGAGGTGGGCCCTCTTCTCTGAGGTCACTCCTGCCTGGCTGGCACACCCCGCCTTGGCGACGTCGGCCCTCTGGTGGGATTTGGTGCCTGCTGGGTGTCTCCTCCCCTCGGTAATGAGGGCCCTCTGGCGTCAGACCCTAACTCCTGGGCTCCCAATATATTCTGATATGCGCCCTGTGGTTCGAGTACACTCCTGCCAGGTTCCCAACCCCATGGGAATGTGGGCCTTCTGCTCTGAGGTCCCAACCGTGGGTTGCTCAGTTTCATGATGAGGGCCCTCTGCTGTGAGTTCTCTCCGGCCTGGATCCCATAGCCTCGCTGCTCCTGGCCACCTGCTGGGAGGTTACAACTGCGGGATTCCTCACCTTTTTTCTTCTATGGGCCCTCTGTTTTGAGACTCCTCCTGCCTGCCTCACTCCCAGCCCCTTGGTGATGTGTGTCCTCTGGTTTGAGGCCACGTATGCTGGGTCC
This sequence comes from Delphinapterus leucas, assembly GCF_059928025.1. Lineage (NCBI taxonomy): Eukaryota > Metazoa > Chordata > Mammalia > Artiodactyla > Monodontidae > Delphinapterus > Delphinapterus leucas. Next base: position 13,772,142 of record NW_028322241.1, on the reverse strand, counting down.
CTCGCCTTTCGATGATGTGGCCCCACTGGTGTGAGGACACTCCTGCCTGGTTCCTATCCCCTTGATGTTGTGGGCCCTCTGGTGAGAGTCTGATCCTGCCTGGGTTCCTCACCCTTCTGTGAGGGGGGCCCTCTGCTGTGAGGTCACTCCTGCCTGGCTGGCACACCCCACCTGGGCAACATCGGCCCTCTTGTGGCAGTTGGAGCCTGCTGGGAACCTCCCCTCGGTGATGGGGGCCCTCTTGCCTCAGGCCCTAACTGCTGGGTACCCACATTTTCTGATACGTGCTAAGTGGTGCGAGGACACTCCTGCGAGGTTCCCATCCCCATGGGCATGTGGGCCTTCTGCTCTAAGGTCCCAACACCTGTGTTGTTCACCGTTTCATGATGTTGGCTCTCTGGTGTTAGTTCACCCAGGCCTAGATCCCATAGCCTCTGTGCTCTGAGCGGCCTGCTGGGAGGTTCCTACTGCTGGATTCCTTACCTTTTTTATTCTTTGGGTCCTGTGTTTTCATGCTCCTACTTCCTGACTCACTCCCAGCCCATTTGTGATGTAGGTCCTCTTGTTTAAGGCCACATGTACCAGTTTCCTCACCTTTATTGATGTGGCCCCACTGGTGTGAGGACACTCCTGCCTTGTTCCGATCCCCTTGGTGATGTGGGCCCTCTGGTGAGAGTCTTAATCCTGGCTGGGTTCCTCACCCTTCTGTGAGGTAGGCCCTCTGCTGTGAGGTCACTCCTGACTGGCTGGCACACGTCAACGTGGCGACGTGGGCCCTCAGTTCGGAGTTGGTGCCTGCTGGGAGTCTCCTCCCCTCGGTAATGAGGGCCCTCTGGCGTCAGACCCTAACTCCTGGGCTCCCAAAAGTTTCTGATGTGCGCCCTGTGGTGCGAGTACACTCCTGCCAGGATCCCAACCCCATGGGGATGTGGGCCTTCTGCTCTAAGGTCCCAACGGCTGGGTTGCTCACAGTTTCATAATGAGGGCCCTCTGTTTTGAGTTCAGTCAGGCCTGGATCCCATAGCCTCGCTGCTCCTGGCCACCTGCTGGGAGGTTCCAACTGCGGGATCCCTCACCTTTTTTACGCTATGGGCCCTCTGTTTGGAGGCTCCTCCTGCCTGCCTCACTCCCAGCCCCTTGGTGATGTGTGTCCTGTAGTTTGAGGCCACGTGTGCTGGGTCCGTCACATTTCGGTGATGTGACCACACTGGTGTGAGAACACTCCTGCCTGGTTTCCATTCCCTTGGTGATGTGGGCCCTCCGGTGAGAGTCTGATCCTCTTTGGGTTCCTCACACTTTTGTGTGGTTGGCCCTCTGCTCTGAGGTCACTCCTGCCTGGCTGGCACACCCTGCATTGGCGACGTCGGCCTTCTGGTAGCAGTTGGAGCTTGCTGGGAGCCTCCTCTCCTCAGTGATGAGGGCCCTCTGGCGTCCGGCCCTAACTGCTGGGCTCCCCACCTTTTCTGATGTGTGCCCACTGGTGCGATGACACTCCTGCTTGGTTCCCTTCCCCATGGGGATGTGGGCCTTGTGCTCTGAGGTTACAACGGCTGGGTTGCTTACAGTATCACGATGAGGGCCCTCTGTTGTGAGTTCATCACTGCCTGGATCCCATAGCCTCGGTGCTCTGGGCCGCCTGCTGGGATGTTCCAACTGCTGGATTCCTCACCTTTTTTATACAATGGGCCATGTGTTTTGAGGTTAATCCTGCCTGCCTCGCTCCGAGACCCATGGTGATGTGGGTCCTCTGGTTTGAGGCCACATGTGCTGGGTACCTCAACTTTCGATGATGTGGCCCCACGGGTGTGAGGACACTCCTGCCTGGTTCCCAGCCCCTTGCTTATGTGGGCACTCTGGTGAGAGTCTGATCTTGACTGGGTTCCTTACCCTTCTGTGAGGTGGGCCCTCTGATGTGAGGTCACTCCTGCCTGGATGGCTCATGTCGCCTTGGCGACGTAGGCCCTCTGTTGGCCACTGAAGCATGCTGGGAGCCTCCTACCCTCTTTAATAAGGGCCCTGGAAGAAACGCATATGCCCTTTTTGACCAAGTGCATCATTGTCGAGGTTCTGCCTCTTCTCCTATACTTTCAGAGGACTTCCCGTCTACCTCCTGAAATCGTATTCCTGGAATTCTGCCCCGCGTTCAAGTCCTCTTTGCAGCCTTACTTCAATATATTTTTGGACGATAGCTGTCATTTATAACTCTGCAGGTTTGTGAATACAGCGCCCCTGAGCTCCTTTCTTCAACTCGCTTTCTTGTGAGCTGGCCGCAAAACCGCAGGATTGCTTCAGGCCCTAATCTGGTTCCAACACTGCATGCTGAGCCTTTGGCTAATTCCTCTTCCTGGTGGGAAATGAGCGTTAAATTTGTTCGTGCAGACACCTACAGCTAATCTCTCATTGGTTCTCCCTATTCCTGTTCATCTTGCGCAGAAATTCCAAACTGTGCCAAACAGGAGGTTAAAGGCACTGACTCTCCAAGTGGGGAGAGTGTTAGTAAAGCGTCTGGAATGGTAAAACCGAGTACGAGGGGACGAAAACTGAGATGCATTTAAAAAGTTTTCCCGGTCACACGGTGGACCATATTCTGGGTTGCCCATGCATGTTTTACCTGAAGGAAGAATCCCTTAAACCTGGAGAGTTGGGACCCTTGGAATGGGTACCACGCAGTATGACTTCAAAGGGTTGCCTTTGCTCACCGAACGTCACCAATGCTATCAGCCCGAAGTGTCCAGCCTTATATCTCACTCAGCTCGGGGTGTAGATGTGGTAAATCCACGTGGCATCACAAGCCCTGAATGAATTATTTAAGAATTGCTCTCTATTTCACTGTCATTGTGTTTTGTTTTTGTAATTTATTTTGATAATGGGATTTATCGGATTTTCACTGCTGCGTTTATGCCGCTGTACACATGCTTGATTCTCTTATGGAGACATATAAACCCATGGGTTTTCAGATTCTTACTAGTCAGGTATATTCCTAGGCATTGAATATGGGGTGTTGAGTCCATTTCGTGGAGCAAGGAGTAGGTCCTGACTATTACATATTTGCTTATGGAAAGGTATCTGTGCTAATTTCAATCTCTGGTTTTATGCAGCACCACAACTCACCTTTCCCCTTAAGCAAGCATAAGTTGGTTTTCTAAATTTGAGACCCTTTTCTGTTTTGTAATTGAGTTCATGTGCAGTCATGTTTGCATTCCGTGTATTTGAGATATCTTATGGTGTTTCTCTTTCTGTGTGACTTAGTTAACTTAGAATGATCGTACCTGAATCCACTCATTATGCCGCGACGGGCCTCATGACATAGATTTCATTGCTGAGTGATATTCCATTGTACGTACGTACAACAACTTCTTTATCCATTTTTTGCTTTCTGGGATATTTCACTTGTACCGTAAATGAGGTTCTTGTAAGCAGAGCCGTCCAAAATTTATGGGTGGCTGTGTCTTTTTGATTTTAATTTCCCTAAGCTATAGAACCATAAGTTGAAGTGCCATAGGCTCCGTTGCTTAGTTTTTTAGGTGTTTGAGGAAACACCATACACTTCTCCAGAGTGGCTGTTGGCAAGTTACATCCCGCCCATCAGCATAACAAGGCTCCCTGTTCTCCATGGCCTGTCCTGCCTTTCTGGATTTTTCACTTTTTTCAGATGTCCCTTTTGACAGGGGGGCAGTGAGACTTCATTGTAATGCAGATTTCTTTACAGGCTTGCTTGTTTGGCCAAAAAGGACGTATGTGTTTTTTCTTGAATATATTCAGGAAAAAACGCATACGCCCTTTTTGACCAAGTGCATCATTGTCGACTTTCTGTCTCTTTCCCTATGCTTTAAATGCAATTCCAGTCTGCCCCTGAACTCGTTTTCCTTCAATTCTGCCCCGCTTTCAAGTCCTCTACGCAGCCTTACTTCAATACATTTTTGGACAATAGCTGACATTTATAACTCTGCAGGTTTGTGAATGACAGTGCGCCTGAGCTCCTTTCTTCTACTCGCTTTCTTGTGAGCTGGCCGCAAACCCGCAGGATTGCTTCATGCCCTAATCTGGTTCCGGCACAGCATGCTGATCCTTTGGTAAATTCCTCTTCCTGGTGGGAAATGAGTGTTATATTTGAACGTGCAGACACCTAGAGCTAGTCTCTCATTGGTTCTCCCTATTCTTGTTCATCTTGCGCAGAAATTGCAAACTGTGCCAAACAGGAGGTTAAAGGCACTGACTCTCTAAGTGGGGAGAGTATTAGTAAAGGGTCTTCAATCGTGAACCCGAGTAAAAGGGGACGAAAACTGAGATGCATTTGAAAAGGTTTCCCGGTCACACGGTGCACCATACTGTGGGTTTCCCATGCATGTTTTAGCTGAAGGAAGAATCCCTTAATCCTGGAGAGTTGGGACCCATGGAATGGGTACCATGCAGTATGACTTCAAAGGGTCTGCATTTGCTCATCGAACCTCACCAATGCTATCAGCCCGAAGTGTCCAGCCTTATGTCTCACTCAGCTCTGGGTGTAGATGTGGTAAATCCAGGTTGCATCACAAGCCCTGAATCAATTATTTAAGAATTGCTCTCTATTTCACTGTCATTGTGTTTGTTTTTGTAATTCATTTTGATAATGGGTTTTATCGGATTTTCTCTGCTGCATTCATGCCGCTGTACACACACTTGAGTCTCTTACGGAGACATATAAATCCATGGGTTTGAAGGTTCTTACTAGTCATGTGTAATCCTAGGCGTTGAATACGGGGTGTTTAGTCCATTTCGTTGAGCAAGGGCTAGGTCTTGACTATTACATATTTGGCTTATGGAAAGGTATCTGTGCTAATTTCTATCTCTGGTTTTATGCAGCACCACAACTCACCTTTCCCCTTAAGCAAGCATAAGTTGGTTTTCTAAATTTGAGACCCTGTTCTGTTTTGTAATTCAGTTCATGTGTAGCCAAGTTTACATTCCGTGTATTAGTGATATCTTATGATGTTTCATTTTCTGTGTGACTTATTTCACTTAGAATCATCGTACCTGAATCCACTCATTATGCCGCGACGGGCCTGATGACATAGATTTCATTGGTGAGTGATATTCCTTTGTACGTACGTACCACACTTCTTTATCCATTTTTCGCTTTCTGGGATATTTAACTTGTACCGTAGACGAGGTTCTTGTAAACAGAGCCGTAAACAGAAACTTTGCGGTGGCTGTGTGTTTTTGATTTTAATTTCCCTAAGCTATAGGAAAATAAGTGGTAATGCCGTAGGCTCCGTTGCTTTGTTTTTTAGGTTTTTGAGGAAACACCATACACATCTCCAGAGTGGCTGTTGGCAATTTACATCCCGCCCATCAGCATAACAAGGCTCCCTGTTCTCCATGGCCTGTGCTGCCTTTCTGGATTTTACACTTTTTTCAGATGGCCCTTTTGAACGGGGGGCAGTGAGACTTCATTGTAGTGCAGATTTCTTTAACATGCTTGCTTGGTTGGCCAAAAACGGCGTATGCGTTTTTTCCTGAATATATTCAGGAAAAAACGCATACGCCCTTTTTGGCCAAGTGCATCATTGTCGACGTTCTGCCTCTTTTCCTATGCTTTAAATGCAATTCCAGTCTACCCCCTGAAATCATTTTCTTGCAATTCTGCCCCGCTTTCAAGTCCTCTTCGCAGCCTTCCTTCAATATATTTTTGGGTGATAGCTGTCATTTATAACTCTGCAGGTTTGTGAATTACAGTGTCCCTGAGCTCCTTTCTTCAACTCGCTTTCTTGTGAGCTGGCCTGTGAGCTGGCCGCAAACCCGCAGGATTGCTTCAGGCCCTAATCTGGTTCCGGCACGGCATGCTGAGCCTTTGGTTAATTCCTCTTCCTGGTGGGAAATGAGCGTTAAATTTGCCCGTGCAGACACCTTCACACGAGTCTTCATGGTGCCACTTTGCCCCGGTTATCTCTATGGAGGTTGGAGTTGGAGGGCCTCCTCGCTCAAGGTCAGTGTGCCCATGGAGCCAACCCTGCAACTTCAGGGCATGGTTGGGTGTTAGGATCACCACGTGGGGTCCTTTTCCCTTCGGAGGGAGGTGGCCTTTTGGGCTGCTGATTTCCAGGTTTTCAGATACTGCCAGTATCTTGGCCAGATGTGGCGGTGGGCCAAGCCCCTTGGTGACCGTAGTTTATCCTACCTGGATCGCATTCTTGCATTGTTCCATTTCAAGTGGTCCCAGGTTTTGCACTAATACTCCAATGGCGATTCACCGTTCACCAGGAATGTAAAGGTCAAAGGGTTTAGCTAAATTAGGGAGTTCCAGGGCAAGGGTCTGAATTGACTGCTCTTTCCATTCTTGAAAGGCCACTTCTGCATTCTATTCAAAAGGATCATCATCTTTTCCTTTCAGTGTTTCATATAGAGGCCCAGCTAGTAGACTGTAGTTATGGATCCAGAAGCAGCAAACCCTGGCCTCCCAGGAACCCCTAAGCTGTCTTCTAGTTTCAGAAATGGGTAAGGCTGTAAATTGTTTCTTCCCTTTCCTGGGATGGGCTTCTCCGACCTTCTGTGAGAATGAAGCCCAGGCAGGTCACCGTAGTCTGTGATATTTGAGCTTTTTCTTGGACAACTTGTATCCTTTATTGGCTTGGTAGTTCAGAGGTCTCCTTAGTAGGGCTGGCGATCAGAATGTCGTCTGCATATTGAAGGAGTGTTTCCTTTTCCAGAGGTAGAACTTTTAGTTCTTTAGCTGAGCTTTCCCCAAAGATGGTGTGGGAATTTTTGAACCCTTGGGGCAACACGGCCCGGAAGTATTGTTTTAGTTGTATGTTGAGTCCTGCCACTCACAAGCCAAAATTTCTTGTGACTCTGGGACTAATAGAATACAAAAGAAGGCATCATTGAAGACTAATACAGAATACCATGTCCTGGTGGTTGGGAGAATGACCAGCAGGGTGTAGGGTTTAGGAACTACTGGAGGTATATCCTCGGTGGCTTCACTGACTGTCCTGACATCCTTTACCAGGACTCCAGCAGCCCATGGGGCTCTCGAGGTCAGGCCAATCCCAGGATATGGAGCTCACCTGGGCAGGTACCCCACCCCCACCCCAGCCCATGGGGCTCTCGTGTTCAGGCCCCTCCCAGGATATGGGGTTCCCTGGGCAGGTTCCCCTGCAGCCCATGGGGCTCTCGTGGTCAGGCCCCTCCCAGGATACAGAGCTACCCTTGCAGGTACCATGGCAGGGCTGGGAACACAGGAACCGTGCATATCGCCCTCATTGCAGAGCACTCCCAGCTCACCTGTCACTCAGATCTGACACAGAGCACCTCAGAGCAGGACTTGAACTAACAAACAGCAGCTCCGACAGGTCTGTGACCCTGGGCATCACTCTGTGTGGCCTCCCCCCACCTGGTCTTCCAGAGACATCCACTGCACCCGGGGCACCAGGCCTCTTTCTCCACCCACCAGCCACCCCTCCTCTCCCTGACTCCTGGGTTCCTCTCATTAGGAGAGGGTTTTCTTGAAGTTGTCTCCCACTCATGGGCCAGATAATATAATTAGAAAACAAGCCAGAGCTGCAGCCCCTTGTCTATCCTGACTCTCAGGAGCCCACACCTGTTCCTTGGACCTGGCCGATTCAGCAAGTTCCAGTTTCTGCAACTGTGAGCCCCTGAGGGGTGATTATTGGCTGGCCTGGGAAGCCCGACCGTGCCGGCCAGACCTCCCCAGGTGTGCCTGGGTTCAGATCAATATAAAAACCGCTCCAGGCAGCAAGAGCCCCTGCAGCTGTGCCTGACGCCATTTTCTCTGCCCTGTCAGCAGTCTTGGGGCTGGACTGGTGGGAGGGAGTGAGAGGCCACGGCTTTGTGGGTGGCCCAGTGTGAGTGGGGCTCTGCTGGACTTTCTGCAGCAGTTGCCAAGATGCCACCTGCTAAAGAAGAGGATGTGTCACCCATACCTGCCGCTGGAATTTCTCCCTGGGCAGAGGTGAGTGAGGAAGAAAGCAGTGGGGGCCGGGACAGCAGGGGTATCTCAGGCAGGGAAATGGAAAGCTTCCAGAAGAGCACCCAGGGCCAGGACCATCCTGGCTGGCCTGCAGGCACCAAGTCGGCTGGCATGCTGTCACTCATGTGGCTCCATGGCCCTTCCTCTAGGCTTTCAAGTCCTTGTACATATTCAGGTGTTTTACCTGGGAAGGGTGGGAACATTTCAGCAGCAGCTGGCCTGGGGCTCAGCCCACGTTTACTCACAGATGCCTCGGCACGGTCTCCCAGCTTTGCAATGAGGACGCTTGTTGCGTGGGGCCTGCTGGCTGAATGGGAGATGATTCCCCACCACTGACCAACTTCAGAAATGTTTACAACTGGAGCAAGTGCCCTGATACGGTTTTCCTCTGTGTAACTGGTGGGTTCTGTTTTTTTTTCTTTTTTTCGTTTTTGGTTCAAGGTAGATTTTATTCCTCTTTTTTGTATTTACAGATATAAGCATGGAAATAATTTATTCATATAAATACATGTATGTGAAGGGAAGAATATTTTTTCTGTTTTACTTTTTGTAATTTGAATTTTATTTTATTTTTTTATACAGCAGGTTCTTTTTGGTTATCTATTTTATACATATAAATGTATACATGCCAATCCCAATCTCTCAACTCCTCCCACCACCACCCCCCAACAGCTTTCCCCCCTTGGTGTCCATACGTTTGTTGTCTACATCTGTTGCTCTATTTCTGCCTGGCAAAACGGTTCATCTGTACAATTTTTCTAGGTTCCACATATATGCATTAATAGACAAGATTTGTTTTTCTCTTTCTGACTTACTTCACTCTGTATGACAGTCTCTAGATCCATCAACGTCTCTACAAATGACCCAATTTCATTCCTTTTTATGGCTTAGTAATATTCCATTTTATATATGTACCACATCTTTATGCATTCGTCTGTCTGTGGGCATTTAGGTTGCTTCCATTACCTGGATATTGTAAATAGTGATGCAATGAACATTGCGGTGAATGTCTCCTTTTGATTTATGGTTTTGTCTGGGTATATGCCCAGTAGTGGGATTGCTGTATCATATGGTAATTCTATTCTTAGTTTTATAAGAAACTCCATAATGTTCTCCACAGTGACTGTATCAATTTACATTCCCAACAATAGTGGAAGAGGGTTCCTTATCTCCACACCCTTTCCAGCATTTGTTGTTTGTAGATTTTCTGATGATGCCCATTCTAACAGGTGTGAGGTGATACACCATGGATGAGTCTATTTCGTTGAGCAAAGAGTAGGTCTTGTCTATTACATATTTGGCTTATGGAACGGTATGTGTGCTAATTTCAATCTCTGGTTTTATACAGCACCCCAACTCAACTTTCCCCTTAAGCAAGCATAAGTTTTTATCTAAATGTGAGACTCTGTTCGGTTTTGCAATTCAGTTTATGTGTAGCCAAGTTTACACTCTCTCTATTAGTGATATCTTACGATAATTCTCTTTCTCTGTGTGACCTATTTCTCTTAGAATCATCATACTTAAATCCACTCAATTTGCTGCTACAGGCCTGATGACATTGATTTCATTGCTGAGTGATATTCCGTTGTACGTAAGTAGCACAACTCCTTTATCCATTTTTTTCTTTCTGGGATATTTAATTTGTACTGGACTCAAGGTTCTTGTAAACACAGCAGCCCTAAATTTTGTGTTGGCTGTGTCTTGTTGATTTTAATTTTCCTAAGCTATAGGGCCAAAAGTGGAAGTGCCCTAGGGTCTGTAGCTTTGTTTTTCAGATGTTTCAGGATACACCATAAACATCTCCAGAGTGTCTGTTGGCAATTTACATCCCGCCCATCAGCATAACAAGGCTCCCTGTTCTCCATGGCCTGTCCTGTGTTTCTGGTTTTTACACTTTTTTCAGATGGCCCTTTTGACGAATGGGAAATGAGACTTCATTGTAGTGCGGATTTCCATTTCTCGAGTGCTTGGTTGGCCAAAAAGGGCATATGTGTTTTTTCCTGAATATATTCAGGAAAAAATGTTTACGCACTTTTGTCCAAGTGCATCACTGTCAAAGATCTGCCGCTTTTCACATGCTTTAAATGCAATTCCAATCTACCTCCTGAAATATGATTCCTGCAATTCTGCCTCGTTTTCAAGTCCTCTTTGCAGACTTACTTCCATATAATTTTGCCAATAGCTGTCATTTATAACACTGCAGGTTTGTGAATTACAGTGCCCGTGATTTCCTTTCTTAACTCGTTTCCTTGAAAACTGGCCACAGAACCGCAGGTTTGCTTCAGGCCGTAATCAGGGTCCGGCACGGCACTCTGAGACTTTGGTTCATTCCACTTCCTGGTGGGAAATTAGAGTTAAATGTGCCCCTCCAGACACCTGCCTCACTCCTAGCCCCTTGGTGATGTGTGTCCTGTGGTTTGAGGCCACATGTGCTGGGTTCCTCACCTTTGGCTGATGTGGCCCCACTGGTGTGAGGACACTCCTGCCTGGTTCCCATCCCCTTGGTGATGTGGGCCCTCCGGTGAGAGTCTGATCCTGGTTGGGTTCCTCACACTTCTGTGAGGTGGGCCCTCTTCTCTGAGGTCACTCCTGCCTGGCTGGCACACCCCGCCTTGGCGACGTCGGCCCTCTGGTGGGATTTGGTGCCTGCTGGGTGTCTCCTCCCCTCGGTAATGAGGGCCCTCTGGCGTCAGACCCTAACTCCTGGGCTCCCAATATTTTCTGATATGCGCCCTGTGGTTCGAGTACACTCCTGCCAGGTTCCCAACCCCATGGGAATGTGGGCCTTCTGCTCTGAGGTCCCAACCGTGGGTTGCTCAGTTTCCTGATGAGGGCCCTCTGCTGTGAGTTCTCTCCGGCCTGGATCCCATAGCCTCGCTGCTCCTGGCCACCTGCTGGGAGGTTACAACTGCGGGATTCCTCACCTTTTTTCTTCTATGGGCCCTCTGTTTTGAGACTCCTCCTGCCTGCCTCACTCCCAGCCCCTTGGTGATGTGTGTCCTCTGGTTTGAGGCCACGTATGCTGGGTCCCTCGCCTTTCGATGATGTGGCCCCACTGGTGTGAGGACACTCCTGCCTGGTTCCTATCCCCTTGATAATGTGGGCCCTCTGGTGAGAGTCTGATCCTGCCTGGGTTCCTCACCCTTCTGTGAGGGGGGCCCTCTGCTGTGAGGTCACTCCTGCCTGGCTGGCACACCCCACCTGGGCAACATCGGCCCTCTTGTGGCAGTTGGAGCCTGCTGGGAACCTCCCCTCGGTGATGGGGGCCCTCTTGCCTCAGGCCCTAACTGCTGGGTACCCACATTTTCTGATACGTGCTAAGTGGTGCGAGGACACTCCTGCGAGGTTCCCATCCCCATGGGCATGTGGGCCTTCTGCTCTAAGGTCCCAACACCTGTGTTGTTCACCGTTTCATGATGTTGGCTCTCTGGTGTTAGTTCACCCAGGCCTAGATCCCATAGCCTCTGTGCTCTGAGCGGCCTGCTGGGAGGTTCCTACTGCTGGATTCCTTACCTTTTTTATTCTTTGGGTCCTGTGTTTTCATGCTCCTACTTCCTGACTCACTCCCAGCCCATTTGTGATGTAGGTCCTCTTGTTTAAGGCCACATGTACCAGTTTCCTCACCTTTATTGATGTGGCCCCACTGGTGTGAGGACACTCCTGCCTGGTTCCCATCCCCTTGGTGATGTGGGCCCTCTGGTGAGAGTCTGATCCTGTCTGGATTCCTCACACTTCTGTGAGGTGGGCCCTCTGCTGTGAGGTAACTCCTGCCTGGCTTGCTCCCATTGCCTTGGTGACGTCGGCCCTCTGGTGGCCTTTGGAGCCTGCTGGTAGCCTCCTCTCCTCCGTGATGAGGGCCCTCTGGCGCCAGGCCATAACTGCTGGGTTCCCACATTTTCTGATACGTGCTAAGTTGTGCGAGGACACTCCTGCGAGGTTCCCATCCCCATGGGGATGTGGGCCTTCTGCTCTGAGGTCCCACTAGCTGGGTTGCTCACAGTTTCATGATGTGGGCCCTCTGCTGTGAGTTCACTGTGGCCTGGATCCCATAGACTCCATGCTCTGGGCCACCTGCTGGGAGGTTCAAACTGCTGCATTCCTCACATTTTTTATTCTGTGGGCCCTGTGTTGTTAGGCTACTCCTGCCTGCCTCACTCGGAGCACCTTGGAAATGTGGGTCCTCTGGTTTAGGCCACATGTGCTGGGTTCCTCACCTTTCTATAATATGGCCACACTGGTGTGAGGACACTCCTGCCTTGTTCCGATCCCCTTGGTGATGTGGGCCCTCTGGTGAGAGTCTTAATCCTGGCTGGGTTCCTCACCCTTCTGTGAGGTAGGCCCGCTGCTGTGAGGTCACTCCTGACTGGCTGGCACACGTCAACGTGGCGACGTGGGCCCTCAGTTGGGAGTTGGTGCCTGCTGGGAGTCTCCTCCCCTTGGTAATGAGGGCCCTCTGGCGTCAGACCCTAACTCCTGGGCTCCCAAAAGTTTCTGATGTGCGCCCTGTGGTGCGAGTACACTCCTGCCAGGATCCCAACCCCATGGGGATGTGGGCCTTCTGCTCTAAGGTCCCAACGGCTGGGTTGCTCACAGTTTCATAATGAGGGCCCTCTGTTTTGAGTTCAGTCAGGCCTGGATCCCATAGCCTCGCTGCTCCTGGCCACCTGCTGGGAGGTTCCAACTGCGGGATCCCTCACCTTTTTTACGCTATGGGCCCTCTGTTTGGAGGCTCCTCCTGCCTGCCTCACTCCCAGCCCCTTGGTGATGTGTGTCCTGTAGTTTGAGGCCACGTGTGCTGGGTCCGTCACATTTCGGTGATGTGACCACACTGGTGTGAGAACACTCCTGCCTGGTTTCCATTCCCTTGGTGATGTGGGCCCTCCGGTGAGAGTCTGATCCTCTTTGGGTTCCTCACACTTTTGTGTGGTTGGCCCTCTGCTCTGAGGTCACTCCTGCCTGGCTGGCACACCCTGCATTGGCGACGTCGGCCTTCTGGTAGCAGTTGGAGCTTGCTGGGAGCCTCCTCTCCTCAGTGATGAGGGCCCTCTGGCGTCCGGCCCTAACTGCTGGGCTCCCCACCTTTTCTGATGTGTGCCCACTGGTGCGATGACACTCCTGCTTGGTTCCCTTCCCCATGGGGATGTGGGCCTTGTGCTCTGAGGTTACAACGGCTGGGTTGCTTACAGTATCACGATGAGGGCCCTCTGTTGTGAGTTCATCACTGCCTGGATCCCATAGCCTCGGTGCTCTGGGCCGCCTGCTGGGATGTTCCAACTGCTGGATTCCTCACCTTTTTTATACAATGGGCCATGTGTTTTGAGGTTAATCCTGCCTGCCTCGCTCCGAGACCCATGGTGATGTGGGTCCTCTGGTTTGAGGCCACATGTGCTGGGTACCTCAACTTTCGATGATGTGGCCCCACGGGTGTGAGGACACTCCTGCCTGGTTCCCAGCCCCTTGCTTATGTGGGCACTCTGGTGAGAGTCTGATCTTGACTGGGTTCCTTACCCTTCTGTGAGGTGGGCCCTCTGATGTGAGGTCACTCCTGCCTGGATGGCTCATGTCGCCTTGGCGACGTAGGCCCTCTGTTGGCCACTGAAGCATGCTGGGAGCCTCCTACCCTCTTTAATAAGGGCCCTGGAAGAAACGCATATGCCCTTTTTGACCAAGTGCATCATTGTCGAGGTTCTGCCTCTTCTCCTATACTTTCAGAGGACTTCCCGTCTACCTCCTGAAATCGTATTCCTGGAATTCTGCCCCGCGTTCAAGTCCTCTTTGCAGCCTTACTTCAATATATTTTTGGACGATAGCTGTCATTTATAACTCTGCAGGTTTGTGAATTACAGTGCCCCTGAGCTCCTTTCTTCAACTCGCTTTCTTGTGAGCTGGCCGCAAAACCGCAGGATTGCTTCAGGCCCTAATCTGGTTCCGACACGGCATGCTGAGCCTTTGGCTAATTCCTCTTCCTGGTGGGAAATGAGCGTTAAATTTGTTCGTGCAGACACCTACAGCTAATCTCTCATTGGTTCTCCCTATTCCTGTTCATCTTGCGCAGAAATTCCAAACTGTGCCAAACAGGAGGTTAAAGGCACTGACTCTCCAAGTGGGGAGAGTGTTAGTAAAGCGTCTGGAATGGTAAAACCGAGTACGAGGGGACGAAAACTGAGACGCATTTAAAAAGTTTTCCCGGTCACACGGTGGACCATATTCTGGGTTGCCCATGCATGTTTTACCTGAAGGAAGAATCCCTTCTACCTGGAGAGTTGGGACCCATGGAATGGGTACCACGCAGTATGACTTCAAAGGGTTTCCTTTGCTCACCGAACGTCACCAATGCTATCAGCCCGAAGTGTCCAGCCTTATGTCTCACTCAGCTCGGGGTGTAGATGTGGTAAATCCACGTTGCATCACAAGCCCTGAATGAATTATTTAAGAATTGCTCTCTATTTCACTGTCATTGTGTTTTGTTTTTGTAATTTATTTTGATAATGGGATTTATCGGATTTTCACTGCTGCGTTTATGCCGCTGTACACATGCTTGATTCTCTTATGGAGACATATAAATCCATGGGTTTTCAGATTCTTACTAGTCAGGTATATTCCTAGGCATTGAATATGGGGTGTTGAGTCCATTTCGTGGAGCAAGGAGTAGGTCCTGACTATTACATATTTGCTTATGGAAAGGTATCTGTGCTAATTTCAATCTCTGGTTTTATGCAGCACCACAACTCACCTTTCCCCTTAAGCAAGCATAAGTTGGTTTTCTAAATTTGAGACCCTTTTCTGTTTTGTAATTGAGTTCATGTGCAGCCATGTTTGCATTCCGTGTATTTGAGATATCTTATGGTGTTTCTTTTTCTGTGTGACTTAGTTAACTTAGAATGATCGTACCTGAATCCACTCATTATGCCGCGACGGGCCTCATGACATAGATTTCATTGCTGAGTGATATTCCATTGTACGTACGTACAACAACTTCTTTATCCATTTTTTGCTTTCTGGGATATTTCACTTGTACCGTAAATGAGGTTCTTGTAAGCAGAGCCGTCCAAAATTTATGGGTGGCTGTGTCTTTTTGATTTTAATTTCCCTAAGCTATAGAACCATAAGTTGAAGTGCCATAGGCTCCGTTGCTTAGTTTTTTAGGTGTTTGAGGAAACACCATACACTTCTCCAGAGTGGCTGTTGGCAATTTACATCCCGCCCATCAGCATAACAAGGCTCCCTGTTCTCCATGGCCTGTCCTGCCTTTCTGGATTTTTCACTTTTTTCAGATGTCCCTTTTGACAGGGGGGCAGTGAGACTTCATTGTAATGCAGATTTCTTTACAGGCTTGCTTGTTTGGCCAAAAAGGGCGTATGTGTTTTTTCTTGAATATATTCAGGAAAAAACGCATACGCCCTTTTTGACCAAGTGCATCATTGTCGACTTTCTGTCTCTTTCCCTATGCTTTAAATGCAATTCCAGTCTGCCCCTGAACTCGTTTTCCTGCAATTCTGCCCCGCTTTCAAGTCCTCTACGCAGCCTTACTTCAATACATTTTTGGACAATAGCTGACATTTATAACTCTGCAGGTTTGTGAATGACAGTGCGCCTGAGCTCCTTTCTTCTACTCGCTTTCTTGTGAGCTGGCCGCAAACCCGCAGGATTGCTTCATGCCCTAATCTGGTTCCGGCACAGCATGCTGATCCTTTGGTAAATTCCTCTTCCTGGTGGGAAATGAGTGTTATATTTGAACGTGCAGACACCTAGAGCTAGTCTCTCATTGGTTCTCCCTATTCTTGTTCATCTTGCGCAGAAATTGCAAACTGTGCCAAACAGGAGGTTAAAGGCACTGACTCTCCAAGTGGGGAGAGTGTTAGTAAACGGTCTGGAATGGTGAACCCGAGTAAAAGGGGACGAAAACTGAGATGCATTTGAAAACGTTTCCCGGTCACACAGTGCACTGTACTGTGGGTTTCCCATGCATGTTTTAGCTGAAGGAAGAATCCCTTAATCCTGGAGAGTTGGGACCCATTGAATTGGTACCATGCAGTATGACTTCAAAGGGTCTGCATTTGCTCATCGAACCTCACCAATGCTATCAGCCCGAAGTGTCCAGCCTTATGTCTCACTCAGCTCTGGGTGTAGATGTGGTAAATCCAGGTTGCATCACAAGCCCTGAATCAATTATTTAAGAATTGCTCTCTATTTCACTGTCATTGTGTTTGTTTTTGTAATTCATTTTGATAATGGGTTTTATCGGATTTTCTCTGCTGCATTCATGCCGCTGTACACACACTTGAGTCTCTTACGGAGACATATAAATCCATGGGTTTGAAGGTTCTTACTAGTCATGTGTAATCCTAGGCGTTGAATACGGGGTGTTTAGTCCATTTCGTTGAGCAAGGGCTAGGTCTTGACTATTACATATTTGGCTTATGGAAAGGTATCTGTGCTAATTTCTATCTCTGGTTTTATGCAGCACCACAACTCACCTTTCCCCTTAAGCAAGCATAAGTTGGTTTTCTAAATTTGAGACCCTGTTCTGTTTTGTAATTCAGTTCATGTGTAGCCAAGTTTACATTCCGTGTATTAGTGATATCTTATGATGTTTCATTTTCTGTGTGACTTATTTCACTTAGAATCATCGTACCTGAATCCACTCATTATGCCGCGACGGGCCTGATGACATAGATTTCATTGGTGAGTGATATTCCTTTGTACGTACGTACCACACTTCTTTATCCATTTTTCGCTTTCTGGGATATTTAACTTGTACCGTAGACGAGGTTCTTGTAAACAGAGCCGTAAACAGAAACTTTGCGGTGGCTGTGTGTTTTTGATTTTAATTTCCCTAAGCTATAGGAAAATAAGTGGTAATGCCGTAGGCTCCGTTGCTTTGTTTTTTAGGTTTTTGAGGAAACACCATACACATCTCCAGAGTGGCTGTTGGCAATTTACATCCCGCCCATCAGCATAACAAGGCTCCCTGTTCTCCATGGCCTGTGCTGCCTTTCTGGATTTTACACTTTTTTCAGATGGCCCTTTTGAACGGGGGGCAGTGAGACTTCATTGTAGTGCAGATTTCTTTAACATGCTTGCTTGGTTGGCCAAAAAGGGCGTATGCGTTTTTTCCTGAATATATTCAGGAAAAAACGCATACGCCCTTTTTGGCCAAGTGCATCATTGTCGACGCTCTGCCTATTTTCCTATGCTTTAAATGCAATTCCAGTCTACCCCCTGAAATCATTTTCTTGCAATTCTGCCCCGCTTTCAAGTCCTCTTCGCAGCCTTCCTTCAATATATTTTTGGGTGATAGCTGTCATTTATAACTCTGCAGGTTTGTGAATTACAGTGTCCCTGAGCTCCTTTCTTCAACTCGCTTTCTTGTGAGCTGGCCGCAAACCCGCAGGATTGCTTCAGGCCCTAATCTGGTTCCGGCACGGCATGCTGAGCCTTTGGTTAATTCCTCTTCCTGGTGGGAAATGAGCGTTAAATTTGCCCGTGCAGACACCTTCACACAAGTCTTCATGGTGCCACTTTGCCCCGGTTATCTCTATGGAGGTTGGAGTTGGAGGGCCTCCTCGCTCAAGGTCAGTGTGCCCATGGAGCCAACCCTGCAACTTCAGGGCATGGTTGGGTGTTAGGATCACCACGTGGGGTCCTTTTCCCTTCGGAGGGAGGTGGCCTTTTGGGCTGCTGATTTCCAGGTTTTCAGATACTGCCAGTATCTTGGCCAGATGTGGCGGTGGGCCAAGCCCCTTGGTGACCGTAGTTTATCCTACCTGGATCGCATTCTTGCATTGTTCCATTTCAAGTGGTCCCAGGTTTTGCACTAATACTCCAATGGCGATTCACCGTTCACCAGGAATGTAAAGGTCAAAGGGTTTAGCTAAATTAGGGAGTTCCAGGGCAAGGGTCTGAATTGACTGCTCTTTCCATTCTTGAAAGGCCACTTCTGCATTCTATTCAAAAGGATCATCATCTTTTCCTTTCAGTGTTTCATATAGAGGCCCAGCTAGTAGACTGTAGTTATGGATCCAGAAGCAGCAAACCCTGGCCTCCCAGGAACCCCTAAGCTGTCTTCTAGTTTCAGAAATGGGTAAGGCTGTAAATTGTTTCTTCCCTTTCCTGGGATGGGCTTCTCCGACCTTCTGTGAGAATGAAGCCCAGGCAGGTCACCGTAGTCTGTGATATTTGAGCTTTTTCTTGGACAACTTGTATCCTTTATTGGCTTGGTAGTTCAGAGGTCTCCTTAGTAGGGCTGGCGATCAGAATGTCGTCTGCATATTGAAGGAGTGTTTCCTTTTCCAGAGGTAGAACTTTTAGTTCTTTAGCTGAGCTTTCCCCAAAGATGGTGTGGGAATTTTTGAACCCTTGGGGCAACACGGCCCGGAAGTATTGTTTTAGTTGTATGTTGAGTCCTGCCACTCACAAGCCAAAATTTCTTGTGACTCTGGGACTAATAGAATACAAAAGAAGGCATCATTGAAGACTAATACAGAATACCATGTCCTGGTGGTTGGGAGAATGACCAGCAGGGTGTAGGGTTTAGGAACTACTGGAGGTATATCCTCGGTGGCTTCACTGACTGTCCTGACATCCTTTACCAGGACTCCAGCAGCCCATGGGGCTCTCGAGGTCAGGCCAATCCCAGGATATGGAGCTCACCTGGGCAGGTACCCCACCCCCACCCCAGCCCATGGGGCTCTCGTGTTCAGGCCCCTCCCAGGATATGGGGTTCCCTGGGCAGGTTCCCCTGCAGCCCATGGGGCTCTCGTGGTCAGGCCCCTCCCAGGATACAGAGCTACCCTTGCAGGTACCATGGCAGGGCTGGGAACACAGGAACCGTGCATATCGCCCTCATTGCAGAGCACTCCCAGCTCACCTGTCACTCAGATCTGACACAGAGCACCTCAGAGCAGGACTTGAACTAACAAACAGCAGCTCCGACAGGTCTGTGACCCTGGGCATCACTCTGTGTGGCCTCCCCCCACCTGGTCTTCCAGAGACATCCACTGCACCCGGAGCACCAGGCCTCTTTCTCCACCCACCAGCCACCCCTCCTCTCCCTGACTCCTGGGTTCCTCTCATTAGGAGAGGGTTTTCTTGAAGTTGTCTCCCACTCATGGGCCAGATAATATAATTAGAAAACAAGCCAGAGCTGCAGCCCCTTGTCTATCCTGACTCTCAGGAGCCCACACCTGTTCCTTGGACCTGGCCGATTCAGCAAGTTCCAGTTTCTGCAACTGTGAGCCCCTGAGGGGTGATTATTGGCTGGCCTGGGAAGCCCGACCGTGCCGGCCAGACCTCCCCAGGTGTGCCTGGGTTCAGATCAATATAAAAACCGCTCCAGGCAGCAAGAGCCCCTGCAGCTGTGCCTGACGCCATTTTCTCTGCCCTGTCAGCAGTCTTGGGGCTGGACTGGTGGGAGGGAGTGAGAGGCCACGGCTTTGTGGGTGGCCCAGTGTGAGTGGGGCTCTGCTGGACTTTCTGCAGCAGTTGCCAAGATGCCACCTGCTAAAGAAGAGGATGTGTCACCCATACCTGCCGCTGGAATTTCTCCCTGGGCAGAGGTGAGTGAGGAAGAAAGCAGTGGGGGCCGGGACAGCAGGGGTATCTCAGGCAGGGAAATGGAAAGCTTCCAGAAGAGCACCCAGGGCCAGGACCATCCTGGCTGGCCTGCAGGCACCAAGTCGGCTGGCATGCTGTCACTCATGTGGCTCCATGGCCCTTCCTCTAGGCTTTCAAGTCCTTGTACATATTCAGGTGTTTTACCTGGGAAGGGTGGGAACATTTCAGCAGCAGCTGGCCTGGGGCTCAGCCCACGTTTACTCACAGATGCCTCGGCACGGTCTCCCAGCTTTGCAATGAGGACGCTTGTTGCGTGGGGCCTGCTGGCTGAATGGGAGATGATTCCCCACCACTGACCAACTTCAGAAATGTTTACAACTGGAGCAAGTGCCCTGATACGGTTTTCCTCTGTGTAACTGGTGGGTTCTGTTTTTTTTTCTTTTTTTCGTTTTTGGTTCAAGGTAGATTTTATTCCTCTTTTTTGTATTTACAGATATAAGCATGGAAATAATTTATTCATATAAATACATGTATGTGAAGGGAAGAATATTTTTTCTGTTTTACTTTTTGTAATTTGAATTTTATTTTATTTTTTTTTACAGCAGGTTCTTTTTGGTTATCTATTTTATACATATAAATGTATACATGCCAATCCCAATCTCTCAACTCCTCCCACCACCACCCCCCAACAGCTTTCCCCCCTTGGTGTCCATACGTTTGTTGTCTACATCTGTTGCTCTATTTCTGCCTGGCAAAATGGTTCATCTGTACAATTTCTCTAGGTTCCACATATATGCATTAATAGACAAGATTTGTTTTTCTCTTTCTGACTTACTTCACTCTGTATGACAGTCTCTAGATCCATCAACGTCTCTACAAATGACCCAATTTCATTCCTTTTTATGGCTTAGTAATATTCCATTTTATATATGTACCACATCTTTATGCATTCGTCTGTCTGTGGGCATTTAGGTTGCTTCCATTACCTGGATATTGTAAATAGTGATGCAATGAACATTGCGGTGAATGTCTCCTTTTGATTTATGGTTTTGTCTGGGTATATGCCCAGTAGTGGGATTGCTGTATCATATGGTAATTCTATTCTTAGTTTTATAAGAAACTCCATAATGTTCTCCACAGTGACTGTATCAATTTACATTCCCAACAATAGTGGAAGAGGGTTCCTTATCTCCACACCCTTTCCAGCATTTGTTGTTTGTAGATTTTCTGATGATGCCCATTCTAACAGGTGTGAGGTGATACACCATGGATGAGTCTATTTCGTTGAGCAAAGAGTAGGTCTTGTCTATTACATATTTGGCTTATGGAACGGTATGTGTGCTAATTTCAATCTCTGGTTTTATACAGCACCCCAACTCAACTTTCCCCTTAAGCAAGCATAAGTTTTTATCTAAATGTGAGACTCTGTTCGGTTTTGCAATTCAGTTTATGTGTAGCCAAGTTTACACTCTCTCTATTAGTGATATCTTACGATAATTCTCTTTCTCTGTGTGACCTATTTCTCTTAGAATCATCATACTTAAATCCACTCAATTTGCTGCTACAGGCCTGATGACATTGATTTCATTGCTGAGTGATATTCCGTTGTACGTAAGTAGCACAACTCCTTTATCCATTTTTTTCTTTCTGGGATATTTAATTTGTACTGGACTCAAGGTTCTTGTAAACACAGCAGCCCTAAATTTTGTGTTGGCTGTGTCTTGTTGATTTTAATTTTCCTAAGCTATAGGGCCAAAAGTGGAAGTGCCCTAGGGTCTGTAGCTTTGTTTTTCAGATGTTTCAGGATACACCATAAACATCTCCAGAGTGTCTGTTGGCAATTTACATCCCGCCCATCAGCATAACAAGGCTCCCTGTTCTCCATGGCCTGTCCTGTGTTTCTGGTTTTTACACTTTTTTCAGATGGCCCTTTTGACGAATGGGAAATGAGACTTCATTGTAGTGCGGATTTCCATTGCTCGAGTGCTTGGTTGGCCAAAAAGGGCATATGTGTTTTTTCCTGAATATATTCAGGAAAAAATGTTTACGCACTTTTGTCCAAGTGCATCACTGTCAAAGATCTGCCGCTTTTCACATGCTTTAAATGCAATTCCAATCTACCTCCTGAAATATGATTCCTGCAATTCTGCCTCGTTTTCAAGTCCTCTTTGCAGACTTACTTCCATATAATTTTGCCAATAGCTGTCATTTATAACACTGCAGGTTTGTGAATTACAGTGCCCGTGATTTCCTTTCTTAACTCGTTTCCTTGAAAACTGGCCACAGAACCGCAGGTTTGCTTCAGGCCGTAATCAGGGTCCGGCACGGCACTCTGAGACTTTGGTTCATTCCACTTCCTGGTGGGAAATTAGAGTTAAATGTGCCCCTCCAGACACCTGCCTCACTCCTAGCCCCTTGGTGATGTGTGTCCTGTGGTTTGAGGCCACATGTGCTGGGTTCCTCACCTTTGGCTGATGTGGCCCCACTGGTGTGAGGACACTCCTGCCTGGTTCCCATCCCCTTGGTGATGTGGGCCCTCCGGTGAGAGTCTGATCCTGGTTGGGTTCCTCACACTTCTGTGAGGTGGGCCCTCTTCTCTGAGGTCACTCCTGCCTGGCTGGCACACCCCGCCTTGGCGACGTCGGCCCTCTGGTGGGATTTGGTGCCTGCTGGGTGTCTCCTCCCCTCGGTAATGAGGGCCCTCTGGCGTCAGACCCTAACTCCTGGGCTCCCAATATTTTCTGATATGCGCCCTGTGGTTCGAGTACACTCCTGCCAGGTTCCCAACCCCATGGGAATGTGGGCCTTCTGCTCTGAGGTCCCAACTGTGGGTTGCTCAGTTTCCTGATGAGGGCCCTCTGCTGTGAGTTCTCTCCGGCCTGGATCCCATAGCCTCGCTGCTCCTGGCCACCTGCTGGGAGGTTACAACTGCGGGATTCCTCACCTTTTTTCTTCTATGGGCCCTCTGTTTTGAGACTCCTCCTGCCTGCCTCACTCCCAGCCCCTTGGTGATGTGTGTCCTCTGGTTTGAGGCCACGTATGCTGGGTCCCTCGCCTTTCGATGATGTGGCCCCACTGGTGTGAGGACACTCCTGCCTGGTTCCTATCCCCTTGATAATGTGGGCCCTCTGGTGAGAGTCTGATCCTGCCTGGGTTCCTCACCCTTCTGTGAGGGGGGCCCTCTGCTGTGAGGTCACTCCTGCCTGGCTGGCACACCCCACCTGGGCAACATCGGCCCTCTTGTGGCAGTTGGAGCCTGCTGGGAACCTCCCCTCGGTGATGGGGGCCCTCTTGCCTCAGGCCCTAACTGCTGGGTACCCACATTTTCTGATACGTGCTAAGTGGTGCGAGGACACTCCTGCGAGGTTCCCATCCCCATGGGCATGTGGGCCTTCTGCTCTAAGGTCCCAACACCTGTGTTGTTCACCGTTTCATGATGTTGGCTCTCTGGTGTTAGTTCACCCAGGCCTAGATCCCATAGCCTCTGTGCTCTGAGCGGCCTGCTGGGAGGTTCCTACTGCTGGATTCCTTACCTTTTTTATTCTTTGGGTCCTGTGTTTTCATGCTCCTACTTCCTGACTCACTCCCAGCCCATTTGTGATGTAGGTCCTCTTGTTTAAGGCCACATGTACCAGTTTCCTCACCTTTATTGATGTGGCCCCACTGGTGTGAGGACACTCCTGCCTGGTTCCCATCCCCTTGGTGATGTGGGCCCTCTGGTGAGAGTCTGATCCTGTCTGGATTCCTCACACTTCTGTGAGGTGGGCCCTCTGCTGTGAGGTAACTCCTGCCTGGCTTGCTCCCATTGCCTTGGTGACGTCGGCCCTCTGGTGGCCTTTGGAGCCTGCTGGTAGCCTCCTCTCCTCCGTGATGAGGGCCCTCTGGCGCCAGGCCATAACTGCTGGGTTCCCACATTTTCTGATACGTGCTAAGTTGTGCGAGGACACTCCTGCGAGGTTCCCATCCCCATGGGGATGTGGGCCTTCTGCTCTGAGGTCCCACTAGCTGGGTTGCTCACAGTTTCATGATGTGGGCCCTCTGCTGTGAGTTCACTGTGGCCTGGATCCCATAGACTCCATGCTCTGGGCCACCTGCTGGGAGGTTCAAACTGCTGCATTCCTCACATTTTTTATTCTGTGGGCCCTGTGTTGTTAGGCTACTCCTGCCTGCCTCACTCGGAGCACCTTGGAAATGTGGGTCCTCTGGTTTAGGCCACATGTGCTGGGTTCCTCACCTTTCTATAATATGGCCACACTGGTGTGAGGACACTCCTGCCTTGTTCCGATCCCCTTGGTGATGTGGGCCCTCTGGTGAGAGTCTTAATCCTGGCTGGGTTCCTCACCCTTCTGTGAGGTAGGCCCTCTGCTGTGAGGTCACTCCTGACTGGCTGGCACACGTCAACGTGGCGACGTGGGCCCTCAGTTGGGAGTTGGTGCCTGCTGGGAGTCTCCTCCCCTTGGTAATGAGGGCCCTCTGGCGTCAGACCCTAACTCCTGGGCTCCCAAAAGTTTCTGATGTGCGCCCTGTGGTGCGAGTACACTCCTGCCAGGATCCCAACCCCATGGGGATGTGGGCCTTCTGCTCTAAGGTCCCAACGGCTGGGTTGCTCACAGTTTCATAATGAGGGCCCTCTGTTTTGAGTTCAGTCAGGCCTGGATCCCATAGCCTCGCTGCTCCTGGCCACCTGCTGGGAGGTTCCAACTGCGGGATCCCTCACCTTTTTTACGCTATGGGCCCTCTGTTTGGAGGCTCCTCCTGCCTGCCTCACTCCCAGCCCCTTGGTGATGTGTGTCCTGTAGTTTGAGGCCACGTGTGCTGGGTCCGTCACATTTCGGTGATGTGACCACACTGGTGTGAGAACACTCCTGCCTGGTTTCCATTCCCTTGGTGATGTGGGCCCTCCGGTGAGAGTCTGATCCTCTTTGGGTTCCTCACACTTTTGTGTGGTTGGCCCTCTGCTCTGAGGTCACTCCTGCCTGGCTGGCACACCCTGCATTGGCGACGTCGGCCTTCTGGTAGCAGTTGGAGCTTGCTGGGAGCCTCCTCTCCTCAGTGATGAGGGCCCTCTGGCGTCCGGCCCTAACTGCTGGGCTCCCCACCTTTTCTGATGTGTGCCCACTGGTGCGATGACACTCCTGCTTGGTTCCCTTCCCCATGGGGATGTGGGCCTTGTGCTCTGAGGTTACAACGGCTGGGTTGCTTACAGTATCACGATGAGGGCCCTCTGTTGTGAGTTCATCACTGCCTGGATCCCATAGCCTCGGTGCTCTGGGCCGCCTGCTGGGATGTTCCAACTGCTGGATTCCTCACCTTTTTTATACAATGGGCCATGTGTTTTGAGGTTAATCCTGCCTGCCTCGCTCCGAGACCCATGGTGATGTGGGTCCTCTGGTTTGAGGCCACATGTGCTGGGTACCTCAACTTTCGATGATGTGGCCCCACGGGTGTGAGGACACTCCTGCCTGGTTCCCAGCCCCTTGCTTATGTGGGCACTCTGGTGAGAGTCTGATCTTGACTGGGTTCCTTACCCTTCTGTGAGGTGGGCCCTCTGATGTGAGGTCACTCCTGCCTGGATGGCTCATGTCGCCTTGGCGACGTAGGCCCTCTGTTGGCCACTGAAGCATGCTGGGAGCCTCCTACCCTCTTTAATAAGGGCCCTGGAAGAAACGCATATGCCCTTTTTGACCAAGTGCATCATTGTCGAGGTTCTGCCTCTTCTCCTATACTTTCAGAGGACTTCCCGTCTACCTCCTGAAATCGTATTCCTGGAATTCTGCCCCGCGTTCAAGTCCTCTTTGCAGCCTTACTTCAATATATTTTTGGACGATAGCTGTCATTTATAACTCTGCAGGTTTGTGAATTACAGTGCCCCTGAGCTCCTTTCTTCAACTCGCTTTCTTGTGAGCTGGCCGCAAAACCGCAGGATTGCTTCAGGCCCTAATCTGGTTCCGACACGGCATGCTGAGCCTTTGGCTAATTCCTCTTCCTGGTGGGAAATGAGCGTTAAATTTGTTCGTGCAGACACCTACAGCTAATCTCTCATTGGTTCTCCCTATTCCTGTTCATCTTGCGCAGAAATTCCAAACTGTGCCAAACAGGAGGTTAAAGGCACTGACTCTCCAAGTGGGGAGAGTGTTAGTAAAGCGTCTGGAATGGTAAAACCGAGTACGAGGGGACGAAAACTGAGACGCATTTAAAAAGTTTTCCCGGTCACACGGTGGACCATATTCTGGGTTGCCCATGCATGTTTTACCTGAAGGAAGAATCCCTTCTACCTGGAGAGTTGGGACCCATGGAATGGGTACCACGCAGTATGACTTCAAAGGGTTTCCTTTGCTCACCGAACGTCACCAATGCTATCAGCCCGAAGTGTCCAGCCTTATGTCTCACTCAGCTCGGGGTGTAGATGTGGTAAATCCACGTTGCATCACAAGCCCTGAATGAATTATTTAAGAATTGCTCTCTATTTCACTGTCATTGTGTTTTGTTTTTGTAATTTATTTTGATAATGGGATTTATCGGATTTTCACTGCTGCGTTTATGCCGCTGTACACATGCTTGATTCTCTTATGGAGACATATAAATCCATGGGTTTTCAGATTCTTACTAGTCAGGTATATTCCTAGGCATTGAATATGGGGTGTTGAGTCCATTTCGTGGAGCAAGGAGTAGGTCCTGACTATTACATATTTGCTTATGGAAAGGTATCTGTGCTAATTTCAATCTCTGGTTTTATGCAGCACCACAACTCACCTTTCCCCTTAAGCAAGCATAAGTTGGTTTTCTAAATTTGAGACCCTTTTCTGTTTTGTAATTGAGTTCATGTGCAGCCATGTTTGCATTCCGTGTATTTGAGATATCTTATGGTGTTTCTTTTTCTGTGTGACTTAGTTAACTTAGAATGATCGTACCTGAATCCACTCATTATGCCGCGACGGGCCTCATGACATAGATTTCATTGCTGAGTGATATTCCATTGTACGTACGTACAACAACTTCTTTATCCATTTTTTGCTTTCTGGGATATTTCACTTGTACCGTAAATGAGGTTCTTGTAAGCAGAGCCGTCCAAAATTTATGGGTGGCTGTGTCTTTTTGATTTTAATTTCCCTAAGCTATAGAACCATAAGTTGAAGTGCCATAGGCTCCGTTGCTTAGTTTTTTAGGTGTTTGAGGAAACACCATACACTTCTCCAGAGTGGCTGTTGGCAATTTACATCCCGCCCATCAGCATAACAAGGCTCCCTGTTCTCCATGGCCTGTCCTGCCTTTCTGGATTTTTCACTTTTTTCAGATGTCCCTTTTGACAGGGGGGCAGTGAGACTTCATTGTAATGCAGATTTCTTTACAGGCTTGCTTGTTTGGCCAAAAAGGGCGTATGTGTTTTTTCTTGAATATATTCAGGAAAAAACGCATACGCCCTTTTTGACCAAGTGCATCATTGTCAACTTTCTGTCTCTTTCCCTATGCTTTAAATGCAATTCCAGTCTGCCCCTGAACTCGTTTTCCTGCAATTCTGCCCCGCTTTCAAGTCCTCTACGCAGCCTTACTTCAATACATTTTTGGACAATAGCTGACATTTATAACTCTGCAGGTTTGTGAATGACAGTGCGCCTGAGCTCCTTTCTTCTACTCGCTTTCTTGTGAGCTGGCCGCAAACCCGCAGGATTGCTTCATGCCCTAATCTGGTTCCGGCACAGCATGCTGATCCTTTGGTAAATTCCTCTTCCTGGTGGGAAATGAGTGTTATATTTGAACGTGCAGACACCTAGAGCTAGTCTCTCATTGGTTCTCCCTATTCTTGTTCATCTTGCGCAGAAATTGCAAACTGTGCCAAACAGGAGGTTAAAGGCACTGACTCTCCAAGTGGGGAGAGTGTTAGTAAACGGTCTGGAATGGTGAACCCGAGTAAAAGGGGACGAAAACTGAGATGCATTTGAAAACGTTTCCCGGTCACACAGTGCACTGTACTGTGGGTTTCCCATGCATGTTTTAGCTGAAGGAAGAATCCCTTAATCCTGGAGAGTTGGGACCCATTGAATTGGTACCATGCAGTATGACTTCAAAGGGTCTGCATTTGCTCATCGAACCTCACCAATGCTATCAGCCCGAAGTGTCCAGCCTTATGTCTCACTCAGCTCTGGGTGTAGATGTGGTAAATCCAGGTTGCATCACAAGCCCTGAATCAATTATTTAAGAATTGCTCTCTATTTCACTGTCATTGTGTTTGTTTTTGTAATTCATTTTGATAATGGGTTTTATCGGATTTTCTCTGCTGCATTCATGCCGCTGTACACACACTTGAGTCTCTTACGGAGACATATAAATCCATGGGTTTGAAGGTTCTTACTAGTCATGTGTAATCCTAGGCGTTGAATACGGGGTGTTTAGTCCATTTCGTTGAGCAAGGGCTAGGTCTTGACTATTACATATTTGGCTTATGGAAAGGTATCTGTGCTAATTTCTATCTCTGGTTTTATGCAGCACCACAACTCACCTTTCCCCTTAAGCAAGCATAAGTTGGTTTTCTAAATTTGAGACCCTGTTCTGTTTTGTAATTCAGTTCATGTGTAGCCAAGTTTACATTCCGTGTATTAGTGATATCTTATGATGTTTCATTTTCTGTGTGACTTATTTCACTTAGAATCATCGTACCTGAATCCACTCATTATGCCGCGACGGGCCTGATGACATAGATTTCATTGGTGAGTGATATTCCTTTGTACGTACGTACCACACTTCTTTATCCATTTTTCGTTTTCTGGGATATTTAACTTGTACCGTAGACGAGGTTCTTGTAAACAGAGCCGTAAACAGAAACTTTGCGGTGGCTGTGTGTTTTTGATTTTAATTTCCCTAAGCTATAGGAAAATAAGTGGTAATGCCGTAGGCTCCGTTGCTTTGTTTTTTAGGTTTTTGAGGAAACACCATACACATCTCCAGAGTGGCTGTTGGCAATTTACATCCCGCCCATCAGCATAACAAGGCTCCCTGTTCTCCATGGCCTGTGCTGCCTTTCTGGATTTTACACTTTTTTCAGATGGCCCTTTTGAACGGGGGGCAGTGAGACTTCATTGTAGTGCAGATTTCTTTAACATGCTTGCTTGGTTGGCCAAAAAGGGCGTATGCGTTTTTTCCTGAATATATTCAGGAAAAAACGCATACGCCCTTTTTGGCCAAGTGCATCATTGTCGACGCTCTGCCTCTTTTCCTATGCTTTAAATGCAATTCCAGTCTACCCCCTGAAATCATTTTCTTGCAATTCTGCCCCGCTTTCAAGTCCTCTTCGCAGCCTTCCTTCAATATATTTTTGGGTGATAGCTGTCATTTATAACTCTGCAGGTTTGTGAATTACAGTGTCCCTGAGCTCCTTTCTTCAACTCGCTTTCTTGTGAGCTGGCCGCAAACCCGCAGGATTGCTTCAGGCCCTAATCTGGTTCCGGCACGGCATGCTGAGCCTTTGGTTAATTCCTCTTCCTGGTGGGAAATGAGCGTTAAATTTGCCCGTGCAGACACCTTCACACGAGTCTTCATGGTGCCACTTTGCCCCGGTTATCTCTATGGAGGTTGGAGTTGGAGGGCCTCCTCGCTCAAGGTCAGTGTGCCCATGGAGCCAACCCTGCAACTTCAGGGCATGGTTGGGTGTTAGGATCACCACGTGGGGTCCTTTTCCCTTCGGAGGGAGGTGGCCTTTTGGGCTGCTGATTTCCAGGTTTTCAGATACTGCCAGTATCTTGGCCAGATGTGGCGGTGGGCCAAGCCCCTTGGTGACCGTAGTTTATCCTACCTGGATCGCATTCTTGCATTGTTCCATTTCAAGTGGTCCCAGGTTTTGCACTAATACTCCAATGGCGATTCACCGTTCACCAGGAATGTAAAGGTCAAAGGGTTTAGCTAAATTAGGGAGTTCCAGGGCAAGGGTCTGAATTGACTGCTCTTTCCATTCTTGAAAGGCCACTTCTGCATTCTATTCAAAAGGATCATCATCTTTTCCTTTCAGTGTTTCATATAGAGGCCCAGCTAGTAGACTGTAGTTATGGATCCAGAAGCAGCAAACCCTGGCCTCCCCAGGAACCCCTAAGCTGTCTTCTAGTTTCAGAAATGGGTAAGGCTGTAAATTGTTTCTTCCCTTTCCTGGGATGGGCTTCTCCGACCTTCTGTGAGAATGAAGCCCAGGCAGGTCACCGTAGTCTGTGATATTTGAGCTTTTTCTTGGACAACTTGTATCCTTTATTGGCTTGGTAGTTCAGAGGTCTCCTTAGTAGGGCTGGCGATCAGAATGTCGTCTGCATATTGAAGGAGTGTTTCCTTTTCCAGAGGTAGAACTTTTAGTTCTTTAGCTGAGCTTTCCCCAAAGATGGTGTGGGAATTTTTGAACCCTTGGGGCAACACGGCCCGGAAGTATTGTTTTAGTTGTATGTTGAGTCCTGCCACTCACAAGCCAAAATTTCTTGTGACTCTGGGACTAATAGAATACAAAAGAAGGCATCATTGAAGACTAATACAGAATACCATGTCCTGGTGGTTGGGAGAATGACCAGCAGGGTGTAGGGTTTAGGAACTACTGGAGGTATATCCTCGGTGGCTTCACTGACTGTCCTGACATCCTTTACCAGGACTCCAGCAGCCCATGGGGCTCTCGAGGTCAGGCCAATCCCAGGATATGGAGCTCACCTGGGCAGGTACCCCACCCCCACCCCAGCCCATGGGGCTCTCGTGTTCAGGCCCCTCCCAGGATATGGGGTTCCCTGGGCAGGTTCCCCTGCAGCCCATGGGGCTCTCGTGGTCAGGCCCCTCCCAGGATACAGAGCTACCCTTGCAGGTACCATGGCAGGGCTGGGAACACAGGAACCGTGCATATCGCCCTCATTGCAGAGCACTCCCAGCTCACCTGTCACTCAGATCTGACACAGAGCACCTCAGAGCAGGACTTGAACTAACAAACAGCAGCTCCGACAGGTCTGTGACCCTGGGCATCACTCTGTGTGGCCTCCCCCCACCTGGTCTTCCAGAGACATCCACTGCACCCGGGGCACCAGGCCTCTTTCTCCACCCACCAGCCACCCCTCCTCTCCCTGACTCCTGGGTTCCTCTCATTAGGAGAGGGTTTTCTTGAAGTTGTCTCCCACTCATGGGCCAGATAATATAATTAGAAAACAAGCCAGAGCTGCAGCCCCTTGTCTATCCTGACTCTCAGGAGCCCACACCTGTTCCTTGGACCTGGCCGATTCAGCAAGTTCCAGTTTCTGCAACTGTGAGCCCCTGAGGGGTGATTATTGGCTGGCCTGGGAAGCCCGACCGTGCCGGCCAGACCTCCCCAGGTGTGCCTGGGTTCAGATCAATATAAAAACCGCTCCAGGCAGCAAGAGCCCCTGCAGCTGTGCCTGACGCCATTTTCTCTGCCCTGTCAGCAGTCTTGGGGCTGGACTGGTGGGAGGGAGTGAGAGGCCACGGCTTTGTGGGTGGCCCAGTGTGAGTGGGGCTCTGCTGGACTTTCTGCAGCAGTTGCCAAGATGCCACCTGCTAAAGAAGAGGATGTGTCACCCATACCTGCCGCTGGAATTTCTCCCTGGGCAGAGGTGAGTGAGGAAGAAAGCAGTGGGGGCCGGGACAGCAGGGGTATCTCAGGCAGGGAAATGGAAAGCTTCCAGAAGAGCACCCAGGGCCAGGACCATCCTGGCTGGCCTGCAGGCACCAAGTCGGCTGGCATGCTGTCACTCATGTGGCTCCATGGCCCTTCCTCTAGGCTTTCAAGTCCTTGTACATATTCAGGTGTTTTACCTGGGAAGGGTGGGAACATTTCAGCAGCAGCTGGCCTGGGGCTCAGCCCACGTTTACTCACAGATGCCTCGGCACGGTCTCCCAGCTTTGCAATGAGGACGCTTGTTGCGTGGGGCCTGCTGGCTGAATGGGAGATGATTCCCCACCACTGACCAACTTCAGAAATGTTTACAACTGGAGCAAGTGCCCTGATACGGTTTTCCTCTGTGTAACTGGTGGGTTCTGTTTTTTTTTTCTTTTTTTCGTTTTTGGTTCAAGGTAGATTTTATTCCTCTTTTTTGTATTTACAGATATAAGCATGGAAATAATTTATTCATATAAATACATGTATGTGAAGGGAAGAATATTTTTTCTGTTTTACTTTTTGTAATTTGAATTTTATTTTATTTTTTTATACAGCAGGTTCTTTTTGGTTATCTATTTTATACATATAAATGTATACATGCCAATCCCAATCTCTCAACTCCTCCCACCACCACCCCCCAACAGCTTTCCCCCCTTGGTGTCCATACGTTTGTTGTCTACATCTGTTGCTCTATTTCTGCCTGGCAAAACGGTTCATCTGTACAATTTTTCTAGGTTCCACATATATGCATTAATAGACAAGATTTGTTTTTCTCTTTCTGACTTACTTCACTCTGTATGACAGTCTCTAGATCCATCAACGTCTCTACAAATGACCCAATTTCATTCCTTTTTATGGCTTAGTAATATTCCATTTTATATATGTACCACATCTTTATGCATTCGTCTGTCTGTGGGCATTTAGGTTGCTTCCATTACCTGGATATTGTAAATAGTGATGCAATGAACATTGCGGTGAATGTCTCCTTTTGATTTATGGTTTTGTCTGGGTATATGCCCAGTAGTGGGATTGCTGTATCATATGGTAATTCTATTCTTAGTTTTATAAGAAACTCCATAATGTTCTCCACAGTGACTGTATCAATTTACATTCCCAACAATAGTGGAAGAGGGTTCCTTATCTCCACACCCTTTCCAGCATTTGTTGTTTGTAGATTTTCTGATGATGCCCATTCTAACAGGTGTGAGGTGATACACCATGGATGAGTCTATTTCGTTGAGCAAAGAGTAGGTCTTGTCTATTACATATTTGGCTTATGGAACGGTATGTGTGCTAATTTCAATCTCTGGTTTTATACAGCACCCCAACTCAACTTTCCCCTTAAGCAAGCATAAGTTTTTATCTAAATGTGAGACTCTGTTCGGTTTTGCAATTCAGTTTATGTGTAGCCAAGTTTACACTCTCTCTATTAGTGATATCTTACGATAATTCTCTTTCTCTGTGTGACCTATTTCTCTTAGAATCATCATACTTAAATCCACTCAATTTGCTGCTACAGGCCTGATGACATTGATTTCATTGCTGAGTGATATTCCGTTGTACGTAAGTAGCACAACTCCTTTATCCATTTTTTTCTTTCTGGGATATTTAATTTGTACTGGACTCAAGGTTCTTGTAAACACAGCAGCCCTAAATTTTGTGTTGGCTGTGTCTTGTTGATTTTAATTTTCCTAAGCTATAGGGCCAAAAGTGGAAGTGCCCTAGGGTCTGTAGCTTTGTTTTTCAGATGTTTCAGGATACACCATAAACATCTCCAGAGTGTCTGTTGGCAATTTACATCCCGCCCATCAGCATAACAAGGCTCCCTGTTCTCCATGGCCTGTCCTGTGTTTCTGGTTTTTACACTTTTTTCAGATGGCCCTTTTGACGAATGGGAAATGAGACTTCATTGTAGTGCGGATTTCCATTGCTCGAGTGCTTGGTTGGCCAAAAAGGGCATATGTGTTTTTTCCTGAATATATTCAGGAAAAAATGTTTACGCACTTTTGTCCAAGTGCATCACTGTCAAAGATCTGCCGCTTTTCACATGCTTTAAATGCAATTCCAATCTACCTCCTGAAATATGATTCCTGCAATTCTGCCTCGTTTTCAAGTCCTCTTTGCAGACTTACTTCCATATAATTTTGCCAATAGCTGTCATTTATAACACTGCAGGTTTGTGAATTACAGTGCCCGTGATTTCCTTTCTTAACTCGTTTCCTTGAAAACTGGCCACAGAACCGCAGGTTTGCTTCAGGCCGTAATCAGGGTCCGGCACGGCACTCTGAGACTTTGGTTCATTCCACTTCCTGGTGGGAAATTAGAGTTCAATGTGCCCCTCCAGACACCTGCCTCACTCCTAGCCCCTTGGTGATGTGTGTCCTGTGGTTTGAGGCCACATGTGCTGGGTTCCTCACCTTTGGCTGATGTGGCCCCACTGGTGTGAGGACACTCCTGCCTGGTTCCCATCCCCTTGGTGATGTGGGCCCTCCGGTGAGAGTCTGATCCTGGTTGGGTTCCTCACACTTCTGTGAGGTGGGCCCTCTTCTCTGAGGTCACTCCTGCCTGGCTGGCACACCCCGCCTTGGCGACGTCGGCCCTCTGGTGGGATTTGGTGCCTGCTGGGTGTCTCCTCCCCTCGGTAATGAGGGCCCTCTGGCGTCAGACCCTAACTCCTGGGCTCCCAATATTTTCTGATATGCGCCCTGTGGTTCGAGTACACTCCTGCCAGGTTCCCAACCCCATGGGAATGTGGGCCTTCTGCTCTGAGGTCCCAACCGTGGGTTGCTCAGTTTCCTGATGAGGGCCCTCTGCTGTGAGTTCTCTCCGGCCTGGATCCCATAGCCTCGCTGCTCCTGGCCACCTGCTGGGAGGTTACAACTGCGGGATTCCTCACCTTTTTTCTTCTATGGGCCCTCTGTTTTGAGACTCCTCCTGCCTGCCTCACTCCCAGCCCCTTGGTGATGTGTGTCCTCTGGTTTGAGGCCACGTATGCTGGGTCCCTCGCCTTTCGATGATGTGGCCCCACTGGTGTGAGGACACTCCTGCCTGGTTCCTATCCCCTTGATAATGTGGGCCCTCTGGTGAGAGTCTGATCCTGCCTGGGTTCCTCACCCTTCTGTGAGGGGGGCCCTCTGCTGTGAGGTCACTCCTGCCTGGCTGGCACACCCCACCTGGGCAACATCGGCCCTCTTGTGGCAGTTGGAGCCTGCTGGGAACCTCCCCTCGGTGATGGGGGCCCTCTTGCCTCAGGCCCTAACTGCTGGGTACCCACATTTTCTGATACGTGCTAAGTGGTGCGAGGACACTCCTGCGAGGTTCCCATCCCCATGGGCATGTGGGCCTTCTGCTCTAAGGTCCCAACACCTGTGTTGTTCACCATTTCATGATGTTGGCTCTCTGGTGTTAGTTCACCCAGGCCTAGATCCCATAGCCTCTGTGCTCTGAGCGGCCTGCTGGGAGGTTCCTACTGCTGGATTCCTTACCTTTTTTATTCTTTGGGTCCTGTGTTTTGATGCTCCTACTTCCTGACTCACTCCCAGCCCATTTGTGATGTAGGTCCTCTTGTTTAAGGCCACATGTACCAGTTTCCTCACCTTTATTGATGTGGCCCCACTGGTGTGAGGACACTCCTGCCTGGTTCCCATCCCCTTGGTGATGTGGGCCCTCTGGTGAGAGTCTGATCCTGTCTGGATTCCTCACACTTCTGTGAGGTGGGCCCTCTGCTGTGAGGTAACTCCTGCCTGGCTTGCTCCCATTGCCTTGGTGACGTCGGCCCTCTGGTGGCCTTTGGAGCCTGCTGGTAGCCTCCTCTCCTCCGTGATGAGGGCCCTCTGGCGCCAGGCCATAACTGCTGGGTTCCCACATTTTCTGATACGTGCTAAGTTGTGCGAGGACACTCCTGCGAGGTTCCCATCCCCATGGGGATGTGGGCCTTCTGCTCTGAGGTCCCACTAGCTGGGTTGCTCACAGTTTCATGATGTGGGCCCTCTGCTGTGAGTTCACTGTGGCCTGGATCCCATAGACTCCATGCTCTGGGCCACCTGCTGGGAGGTTCAAACTGCTGCATTCCTCACATTTTTTATTCTGTGGGCCCTGTGTTGTTAGGCTACTCCTGCCTGCCTCACTCGGAGCACCTTGGAAATGTGGGTCCTCTGGTTTAGGCCACATGTGCTGGGTTCCTCACCTTTCTATAATATGGCCACACTGGTGTGAGGACACTCCTGCCTTGTTCCGATCCCCTTGGTGATGTGGGCCCTCTGGTGAGAGTCTTAATCCTGGCTGGGTTCCTCACCCTTCTGTGAGGTAGGCCCTCTGCTGTGAGGTCACTCCTGACTGGCTGGCACACGTCAACGTGGCGACGTGGGCCCTCAGTTGGGAGTTGGTGCCTGCTGGGAGTCTCCTCCCCTTGGTAATGAGGGCCCTCTGGCGTCAGACCCTAACTCCTGGGCTCCCAAAAGTTTCTGATGTGCGCCCTGTGGTGCGAGTACACTCCTGCCAGGATCCCAACCCCATGGGGATGTGGGCCTTCTGCTCTAAGGTCCCAACGGCTGGGTTGCTCACAGTTTCATAATGAGGGCCCTCTGTTTTGAGTTCAGTCAGGCCTGGATCCCATAGCCTCGCTGCTCCTGGCCACCTGCTGGGAGGTTCCAACTGCGGGATCCCTCACCTTTTTTACGCTATGGGCCCTCTGTTTGGAGGCTCCTCCTGCCTGCCTCACTCCCAGCCCCTTGGTGATGTGTGTCCTGTAGTTTGAGGCCACGTGTGCTGGGTCCGTCACATTTCGGTGATGTGACCACACTGGTGTGAGAACACTCCTGCCTGGTTTCCATTCCCTTGGTGATGTGGGCCCTCCGGTGAGAGTCTGATCCTCTTTGGGTTCCTCACACTTTTGTGTGGTTGGCCCTCTGCTCTGAGGTCACTCCTGCCTGGCTGGCACACCCTGCATTGGCGACGTCGGCCTTCTGGTAGCAGTTGGAGCTTGCTGGGAGCCTCCTCTCCTCAGTGATGAGGGCCCTCTGGCGTCCGGCCCTAACTGCTGGGCTCCCCACCTTTTCTGATGTGTGCCCACTGGTGCGATGACACTCCTGCTTGGTTCCCTTCCCCATGGGGATGTGGGCCTTGTGCTCTGAGGTTACAACGGCTGGGTTGCTTACAGTATCACGATGAGGGCCCTCTGTTGTGAGTTCATCACTGCCTGGATCCCATAGCCTCGGTGCTCTGGGCCGCCTGCTGGGATGTTCCAACTGCTGGATTCCTCACCTTTTTTATACAATGGGCCATGTGTTTTGAGGTTAATCCTGCCTGCCTCGCTCCGAGACCCATGGTGATGTGGGTCCTCTGGTTTGAGGCCACATGTGCTGGGTACCTCAACTTTCGATGATGTGGCCCCACGGGTGTGAGGACACTCCTGCCTGGTTCCCAGCCCCTTGCTTATGTGGGCACTCTGGTGAGAGTCTGATCTTGACTGGGTTCCTTACCCTTCTGTGAGGTGGGCCCTCTGATGTGAGGTCACTCCTGCCTGGATGGCTCATGTCGCCTTGGCGACGTAGGCCCTCTGTTGGCCACTGAAGCATGCTGGGAGCCTCCTACCCTCTTTAATAAGGGCCCTGGAAGAAACGCATATGCCCTTTTTGACCAAGTGCATCATTGTCGAGGTTCTGCCTCTTCTCCTATACTTTCAGAGGACTTCCCGTCTACCTCCTGAAATCGTATTCCTGGAATTCTGCCCCGCGTTCAAGTCCTCTTTGCAGCCTTACTTCAATATATTTTTGGACGATAGCTGTCATTTATAACTCTGCAGGTTTGTGAATTACAGTGCCCCTGAGCTCCTTTCTTCAACTCGCTTTCTTGTGAGCTGGCCGCAAAACCGCAGGATTGCTTCAGGCCCTAATCTGGTTCCGACACGGCATGCTGAGCCTTTGGCTAATTCCTCTTCCTGGTGGGAAATGAGCGTTAAATTTGTTCGTGCAGACACCTACAGCTAATCTCTCATTGGTTCTCCCTATTCCTGTTCATCTTGCGCAGAAATTCCAAACTGTGCCAAACAGGAGGTTAAAGGCACTGACTCTCCAAGTGGGGAGAGTGTTAGTAAAGCGTCTGGAATGGTAAAACCGAGTACGAGGGGACGAAAACTGAGACGCATTTAAAAAGTTTTCCCGGTCACACGGTGGACCATATTCTGGGTTGCCCATGCATGTTTTACCTGAAGGAAGAATCCCTTCTACCTGGAGAGTTGGGACCCATGGAATGGGTACCACGCAGTATGACTTCAAAGGGTTTCCTTTGCTCACCGAACGTCACCAATGCTATCAGCCCGAAGTGTCCAGCCTTATGTCTCACTCAGCTCGGGGTGTAGATGTGGTAAATCCACGTTGCATCACAAGCCCTGAATGAATTATTTAAGAATTGCTCTCTATTTCACTGTCATTGTGTTTTGTTTTTGTAATTTATTTTGATAATGGGATTTATCGGATTTTCACTGCTGCGTTTATGCCGCTGTACACATGCTTGATTCTCTTATGGAGACATATAAATCCATGGGTTTTCAGATTCTTACTAGTCAGGTATATTCCTAGGCATTGAATATGGGGTGTTGAGTCCATTTCGTGGAGCAAGGAGTAGGTCCTGACTATTACATATTTGCTTATGGAAAGGTATCTGTGCTAATTTCAATCTCTGGTTTTATGCAGCACCACAACTCACCTTTCCCCTTAAGCAAGCATAAGTTGGTTTTCTAAATTTGAGACCCTTTTCTGTTTTGTAATTGAGTTCATGTGCAGCCATGTTTGCATTCCGTGTATTTGAGATATCTTATGGTGTTTCTTTTTCTGTGTGACTTAGTTAACTTAGAATGATCGTACCTGAATCCACTCATTATGCCGCGACGGGCCTCATGACATAGATTTCATTGCTGAGTGATATTCCATTGTACGTACGTACAACAACTTCTTTATCCATTTTTTGCTTTCTGGGATATTTCACTTGTACCGTAAATGAGGTTCTTGTAAGCAGAGCCGTCCAAAATTTATGGGTGGCTGTGTCTTTTTGATTTTAATTTCCCTAAGCTATAGAACCATAAGTTGAAGTGCCATAGGCTCCGTTGCTTAGTTTTTTAGGTGTTTGAGGAAACACCATACACTTCTCCAGAGTGGCTGTTGGCAATTTACATCCCGCCCATCAGCATAACAAGGCTCCCTGTTCTCCATGGCCTGTCCTGCCTTTCTGGATTTTTCACTTTTTTCAGATGTCCCTTTTGACAGGGGGGCAGTGAGACTTCATTGTAATGCAGATTTCTTTACAGGCTTGCTTGTTTGGCCAAAAAGGGCGTATGTGTTTTTTCTTGAATATATTCAGGAAAAAACGCATACGCCCTTTTTGACCAAGTGCATCATTGTCGACTTTCTGTCTCTTTCCCTATGCTTTAAATGCAATTCCAGTCTGCCCCTGAACTCGTTTTCCTGCAATTCTGCCCCGCTTTCAAGTCCTCTACGCAGCCTTACTTCAATACATTTTTGGACAATAGCTGACATTTATAACTCTGCAGGTTTGTGAATGACAGTGCGCCTGAGCTCCTTTCTTCTACTCGCTTTCTTGTGAGCTGGCCGCAAACCCGCAGGATTGCTTCATGCCCTAATCTGGTTCCGGCACAGCATGCTGATCCTTTGGTAAATTCCTCTTCCTGGTGGGAAATGAGTGTTATATTTGAACGTGCAGACACCTAGAGCTAGTCTCTCATTGGTTCTCCCTATTCTTGTTCATCTTGCGCAGAAATTGCAAACTGTGCCAAACAGGAGGTTAAAGGCACTGACTCTCCAAGTGGGGAGAGTGTTAGTAAACGG
Source organism: Delphinapterus leucas (assembly GCF_059928025.1). Taxonomy (NCBI): domain Eukaryota; kingdom Metazoa; phylum Chordata; class Mammalia; order Artiodactyla; family Monodontidae; genus Delphinapterus; species Delphinapterus leucas. The sequence continues at coordinate 13,733,153 of NW_028322241.1, read as the reverse complement.
TCTGGAATGGTGAACCCGAGTAAAAGGGGACGAAAACTGAGATGCATTTGAAAACGTTTCCCGGTCACACAGTGCACTGTACTGTGGGTTTCCCATGCATGTTTTAGCTGAAGGAAGAATCCCTTAAACCTGGAGAGTTGGGACCCATTGAATTGGTACCATGCAGTATGACTACAAAGGGTCTGCATTTGCTCATCGAACCTCACCAATGCTATCAGCCCGAAGTGTCCAGCCTTATGTCTCACTCAGCTCTGGGTGTAGATGTGGTAAATCCAGGTTGCATCACAAGCCCTGAATCAATTATTTAAGAATTGCTCTCTATTTCACTGTCATTGTGTTTGTTTTTGTAATTCATTTTGATAATGGGTTTTATCGGATTTTCTCTGCTGCATTCATGCCGCTGTACACACACTTGAGTCTCTTACGGAGACATATAAATCCATGGGTTTGAAGGTTCTTACTAGTCATGTGTAATCCTAGGCGTTGAATACGGGGTGTTTAGTCCATTTCGTTGAGCAAGGGCTAGGTCTTGACTATTACATATTTGGCTTATGGAAAGGTATCTGTGCTAATTTCTATCTCTGGTTTTATGCAGCACCACAACTCACCTTTCCCCTTAAGCAAGCATAAGTTGGTTTTCTAAATTTGAGACCCTGTTCTGTTTTGTAATTCAGTTCATGTGTAGCCAAGTTTACATTCCGTGTATTAGTGATATCTTATGATGTTTCATTTTCTGTGTGACTTATTTCACTTAGAATCATCGTACCTGAATCCACTCATTATGCCGCGACGGGCCTGATGACATAGATTTCATTGGTGAGTGATATTCCTTTGTACGTACGTACCACACTTCTTTATCCATTTTTCGCTTTCTGGGATATTTAACTTGTACCGTAGACGAGGTTCTTGTAAACAGAGCCGTAAACAGAAACTTTGCGGTGGCTGTGTGTTTTTGATTTTAATTTCCCTAAGCTATAGGAAAATAAGTGGTAATGCCGTAGGCTCCGTTGCTTTGTTTTTTAGGTTTTTGAGGAAACACCATACACATCTCCAGAGTGGCTGTTGGCAATTGACATCCCGCCCATCAGCATAACAAGGCTCCCTGTTCTCCATGGCCTGTGCTGCCTTTCTGGATTTTACACTTTTTTCAGATGGCCCTTTTGAACGGGGGGCAGTGAGACTTCATTGTAGTGCAGATTTCTTTAACATGCTTGCTTGGTTGGCCAAAAAGGGCGTATGCGTTTTTTCCTGAATATATTCAGGAAAAAACGCATACGCCCTTTTTGGCCAAGTGCATCATTGTCGACGCTCTGCCTCTTTTCCTATGCTTTAAATGCAATTCCAGTCTACCCCCTGAAATCATTTTCTTGCAATTCTGCCCCGCTTTCAAGTCCTCTTCGCAGCCTTCCTTCAATATATTTTTGGGTGATAGCTGTCATTTATAACTCTGCAGGTTTGTGAATTACAGTGTCCCTGAGCTCCTTTCTTCAACTCGCTTTCTTGTGAGCTGGCCGCAAACCCGCAGGATTGCTTCAGGCCCTAATCTGGTTCCGGCACGGCATGCTGAGCCTTTGGTTAATTCCTCTTCCTGGTGGGAAATGAGCGTTAAATTTGCCCGTGCAGACACCTTCACACGAGTCTTCATGGTGCCACTTTGCCCCGGTTATCTCTATGGAGGCTGGAGTTGGAGGGCCTCCTCGCTCAAGGTCAGTGTGCCCATGGAGCCAACCCTGCAACTTCAGGGCATGGTTGGGTGTTAGGATCACCACGTGGGGTCCTTTTCCCTTAGGAGGGAGGTGGCCTTTTGGGCTGCTGCTTTCCAGGTTTTCAGATACTGCCAGTATCTTGGCCAGATGTGGCGGTGGGCCAAGCCCCTTGGTGACCGTAGTTTATCCTACCTGGATCGCATTCTTGCATTGTTCCATTTCAAGTGGTCCCAGGTTTTGCACTAATACTCCAATGGCGATTCACCGTTCACCAGGAATGTAAAGGTCAAAGGGTTTAGCTAAATTAGGGAGTTCCAGGGCAAGGGTCTGAATTGACTGCTCTTTCCATTCTTGAAAGGCCACTTCTGCATTCTATTCAAAAGGATCATCATCTTTTCCTTTCAGTGTTTCATATAGAGGCCCAGCTAGTAGACTGTAGTTAGGGATCCAGAAGCAGCAAACCCTGGCCTCCCCAGGAACCCCTAAGCTGTCTTCTAGTTTCAGAAATGGGTAAGGCTGTAAATTGTTTCTTCCCTTTCCTGGGATGGGCTTCTCCGACCTTCTGTGAGAATGAAGCCCAGGCAGGTCACCGTAGTCTGTGATATTTGAGCTTTTTCTTGGACAACTTGTATCCTTTATTGGCTTGGTAGTTCAGAGGTCTCCTTAGTAGGGCTGGCGATCAGAATGTCGTCTGCATATTGAAGGAGTGTTTCCTTTTCCAGAGGTAGAACTTTTAGTTCTTTAGCTGAGCTTTCCCCAAAGATGGTGTGGGAATTTTTGAACCCTTGGGGCAACACGGCCCGGAAGTATTGTTTTAGTTGTATGTTGAGTCCTGCCACTCACAAGCCAAAATTTCTTGTGACTCTGGGACTAATAGAATACAAAAGAAGGCATCATTGAAGACTAATACAGAATACCATGTCCTGGTGGTTGGTAGAATGACCAGCAGGGTGTAGGATTTAGGAACTACTGGAGGTATATCCTCGGTGGCTTCACTGACTGTCCTGACATCCTTTACCAGGACTCCAGCAGCCCATGGGGCTCTCGAGGTCAGGCCAATCCCAGGATATGGAGCTCACCTGGGCAGGTACCCCACCCCCACCCCAGCCCATGGGGCTCTCGTGTTCAGGCCCCTCCCAGGATATGGGGTTCCCTGGGCAGGTTCCCCTGCAGCCCATGGGGCTCTCGTGGTCAGGCCCCTCCCAGGATACAGAGCTACCCTTGCAGGTACCATGGCAGGGCTGGGAACACAGGAACCGTGCATATCGCCCTCATTGCAGAGCACTCCCAGCTCACCTGTCACTCAGATCTGACACAGAGCACCTCAGAGCAGGACTTGAACTAACAAACAGCAGCTCCGACAGGTCTGTGACCCTGGGCATCACTCTGTGTGGCCTCCCTCCACCTGGTCTTCCAGAGACATCCACTGCACCCGGGGCACCAGGCCTCTGTCTCCACCCACCAGCCACCCCTCCTCTCCCTGACTCCTGGGTTCCTCTCATTAGGAGAGGGTTTTCTTGAAGTTGTCTCCCACTCATGGGCCAGATAATATAATTAGAAAACAAGCCAGAGCTGCAGCCCCTTGTCTATCCTGACTCTCAGGAGCCCACACCTGTTCCTTGGACCTGGCCGATTCAGCAAGTTCCAGTTTCTGCAACTGTGAGCCCCTGAGGGGTGATTATTGGCTGGCCTGGGAAGCCCGACCGTGCCGGCCAGCCCTCCCCAGGTGTGCCTGGGTTCAGATCAATATAAACACCGCTCCAGGCAGCAAGAGCCCCTGCAGCTGTGCCTGACGCCATTTTCTCTGCCCTGTCAGCAGTCTTGGGGCTGGACTGGTGGGAGGGAGTGAGAGGCCACGGCTTTGTGGGTGGCCCAGTGTGAGTGGGGCTCTGCTGGACTTTCTGCAGCAGTTGCCAAGATGCCACCTGCTAAAGAAGAGGATGTGTCACCCATACCTGCCGCTGGAATTTCTCCCTGGGCAGAGGTGAGTGAGGAAGAAAGCAGTGGGGGCCGGGACAGCAGGGGTATCTCAGGCAGGGAAATGGAAAGCTTCCAGAAGAGCACCCAGGGCCAGGACCATCCTGGCTGGCCTGCAGGCACCAAGTCGGCTGGCATGCTGTCACTCATGTGGCTCCATGGCCCTTCCTCTAGGCTTTCAAGTCCTTGTACATATTCAGGTGTTTTACCTGGGAAGGGTGGGAACATTTCAGCAGCAGCTGGCCTGGGGCTCAGCCCACGTTTACTCACAGATGCCTCGGCACGGTCCCCCAGCTTTGCAATGAGGACGCTTGTTGCGTGGGGCCTGCTGCCTGAATGGGAGATGATTCCCCACCACTGACCAACTTCAGAATTGTTTACAACTGGAGCAAGTGCCCTGATACGGTTTTCCTCTGTGTAACTGGTGGGTTCTGTTTTTTTTTCTTTTTTTCGTTTTTGGTTCAAGGTAGATTTTATTCCTCTTTTTTGTATTTACAGATATAAGCATGGAAATAATTTATTCATATAAATACATGTATGTGAAGGGAAGAATATTTTTTCTGTTTTACTTTTTGTAATTTGAATTTTATTTTATTTTTTTATACAGCAGGTTCTTTTTGGTTATCTATTTTATACATATAAATGTATACATGCCAATCCCAATCTCTCAACTCCTCCCACCACCACCCCCCAACAGCTTTCCCCCCTTGGTGTCCATACGTTTGTTGTCTACATCTGTTGCTCTATTTCTGCCTGGCAAAACGGTTCATCTGTACAATTTTTCTAGGTTCCACATATATGCATTAATAGACAAGATTTGTTTTTCTCTTTCTGACTTACTTCACTCTGTATGACAGTCTCTAGATCCATCAACGTCTCTACAAATGACCCAATTTCATTCCTTTTTATGGCTTAGTAATATTCCATTTTATATATGTACCACATCTTTATGCATTCGTCTGTCTGTGGGCATTTAGGTTGCTTCCATTACCTGGATATTGTAAATAGTGATGCAATGAACATTGCGGTGAATGTCTCTTTTTGATTTATGGTTTTGTCTGGGTATATGCCCAGTAGTGGGATTGCTGTATCATATGGTAATTCTATTCTTAGTTTTATAAGAAACTCCATAATGTTCTCCACAGTGACTGTATCAATTTACATTCCCAACAATAGTGGAAGAGGGTTCCTTATCTCCACACCCTTTCCAGCATTTGTTGTTTGTAGATTTTCTGATGATGCCCATTCTAACAGGTGTGAGGTGATACACCATGGATGAGTCTATTTCGTTGAGCAAAGAGTAGGTCTTGTCTATTACATATTTGGCTTATGGAACGGTATGTGTGCTAATTTCAATCTCTGGTTTTATACAGCACCCCAACTCAACTTTCCCCTTAAGCAAGCATAAGTTTTTATCTAAATGTGAGACTCTGTTCGGTTTTGGAATTCAGTTTATGTGTAGCCAAGTTTACACTCTCTCTATTAGTGATATCTTATGATAATTCTCTTTCTCTGTGTGACCTATTTCTCTTAGAATCATCATACTTAAATCCACTCAATTTGCTGCTACAGGCCTGATGACATTGATTTCATTGCTGAGTGATATTCCGTTGTACGTAAGTAGCACAACTCCTTTATCCATTTTTTTCTTTCTGGGATATTTAATTTGTACTGGACTCAAGGTTCTTGTAAACACAGCAGCCCTAAATTTGGTGTTGGCTGTGTCTTGTTGATTTTAATTTTCCTAAGCTATAGGGCCAAAAGTGGAAGTGCCCTAGGGTCTGTAGCTTTGTTTTTCAGATGTTTCAGGATACACCATAAACATCTCCAGAGTGTCTGTTGGCAATTTACATCCCGCCCATCAGCATAACAAGGCTCCCTGTTCTCCATGGCCTGTCCTGTGTTTCTGGTATTTACACTTTTTTCAGATGGCCCTTTTGACGAATGGGAAATGAGACTTCATTGTAGTGCGGATTTCCATTGCTCGAGTGCTTGGTTGGCCAAAAAGGGCATATGTGTTTTTTCCTGAATATATTCAGGAAAAAATGTTTACGCACTTTTGTCCAAGTGCATCACTGTCAAAGATCTGCCGCTTTTCACATGCTTTAAATGCAATTCCAATCTACCTCCTGAAATATGATTCCTGCAATTCTGCCTCGTTTTCAAGTCCTTTTTGCAGACTTACTTCCATATAATTTTGCCAATAACTGTCATTTATAACACTGCAGGTTTGTGAATTACAGTGCCCGTGATTTCCTTTCTTAACTCGTTTCCTTGAAAACTGGCCACAGAACCGCAGGTTTGCTTCAGGCCGTAATCAGGGTCCGGCACGGCACTCTGAGACTTTGGTTCATTCCACTTCCTGGTGGGAAATTAGAGTTAAATGTGCCCCTCCAGACACCTGCCTCACTCCTAGCCCCTTGGTGATGTGTGTCCTCTGGTTTGAGGCCACATGTGCTGGGTTCCTCACCTTTGGCTGATGTGGCCCCACTGGTGTGAGGACACTCCTGCCTGGTTCCCATCCCCTTGGTGATGTGGGCCCTCCGGTGAGAGTCTGATCCTGGTTGGGTTCCTCACACTTCTGTGAGGTGGGCCCTCTTCTCTGAGGTCACTCCTGCCTGGCTGGCACACCCCGCCTTGGCGACGTCGGCTCTCTGGTGGGATTTGGTGCCTGCTGGGTGTCTCCTCCCCTCGGTAATGAGGGCTCTCTGGCGTCAGGCCCTAACTCATGGGCTCCCCAAATTTTCAGATGTGCTCCCTGTCGTGCGAGTACACTCCAGCCAGGGTCCCATCCCCATGGGGATGTGGGCTTTCTGCCCTGAGGTCCCAACGGCTGGGTTGCTCACAGTGTCAGAATGTGGGCCCTCTGCTGTGAGTTCACTCCGGCATGGATCCCATAGCCTCGGTGCTCTGGGCCACCTGCTTGGAGCTTCCAACTGCGGGGTTCCTCACCTTTTTTATTCTATGGGCGCTCTGTTGTGAGTCTCCTCCTGCATGCCTCACTCCCAGCCCTTTCGTGATGTGTGTCCCCTTGTTTGAGGCCACATGTGCTGTGTTCCTCACCTTTCGCTGATGTGGCCCCACTGGTGTGAGGACACTCCTGCCTGGTTTCCATCCCCTTGGTGATGTGGGCGCTCTGGTTAGAGTCTGATCCTGTTTGGGCTCCTCACACTTCTGTGAGGTGGGCCCTCTGCTGTGAGGTAACTCCTGCCTGGCTTGCTCCCATTGCCTTGGTGACGTCGGCCCTCTGGTGGCATTTGGAGCCTGCTGGTAGCCTCCTCTCCTCCGTGATGAGGGCCCTCTGGCGCCAGGCCATAACTGCTGGGTTCCCACATTTTCTGATACGTGCTAAGTTGTGCGAGGACACTCCTGCGAGGTTCCCATCCCCATGGGGATGTGGGCCTTCTGCTCTGAGGTCCCACTGGCTGGGTTGCTCACAGTTTCATGATGTGGGCCCTCTGCTGTGAGTTCACTGTGGCCTGGATCCCATAGACTCCATGCTCTGGGCCGCCTGCTGAGATGTTCCAACTGCTGGATTCCTCACCTTTTTTATACAATGGGCCATGTGTTTTGAGGTTAATCCTGCCTGCCTTGCTCCGAGACCCATGGTGATGTGGGTCCTCTGGTTTGAGGTCACATGTGCTGGGTACCTCAACTTTCGATGATGTGGCCCCACGGGTGTGAGGACACTCCTGCCTGGTTCCCAGCCCCTTGCTTATGTGGGCACTCTGGTGAGAGTCTGATCTTGACTGGGTTCCTTACCCTTCTGTGAGGTGGGCCCTCTGATGTGAGGTCACTCCTGCCTGGATGGCTCATGTCGCCTTGGCGACGTAGGCCCTCTGTTGGCCACTGAAGCATGCTGGGAGCCTCCTACCCTCTTTAATAAGGGCCCTGGAAGAAACGCATATGCCCTTTTTGACCAAGTGCATCATTGTCGAGGTTCTGCCTCTTCTCCTATACTTTCAGAGGACTTCCCGTCTACCTCCTGAAATCGTATTCCTGGAATTCTGCCCCGCATTCAAGTCCTCTTTGCAGCCTTACTTCAATATATTTTTGGACGATAGCTGTCATTTATAACTCTGCAGGTTTGTGAATACAGCGCCCCTGAGCTCCTTTCTTCAACTCGCTTTCTTGTGAGCTGGCCGCAAAACCGCAGGATTGCTTCAGGCCCTAATCTGGTTCCAACACTGCATGCTGAGCCTTTGGCTAATTCCTCTTCCTGGTGGGAAATGAGCGTTAAATTTTTTCGTGCAGACACCTACAGCTAATCTCTCATTGGTTCTCCCTATTCCTGTTCATCTTGCGCAGAAATTCCAAACTGTGCCAAACAGGAGGTTAAAGGCACTGACTCTCCAAGTGGGGAGAGTGTTAGTAAAGCGTCTGGAATGGTAAAACCGAGTACGAGGGGACGAAAACTGAGACGCATTTAAAAAGTTTTCCCGGTCACACGGTGGACCATATTCTGGGTTGCCCATGCATGTTTTACCTGAAGGAAGAATCCCTTAAACCTGGAGAGTTGGGACCCATGGAATGGGTACCACGCAGTATGACTTCAAAGGGTTGCCTTTGCTCACCGAACGTCACCAATGCTATCAGCCCGAAGTGTCCAGCCTTATGTCTCACTCAGCTCGGGGTGTAGATGTGGTAAATCCACGTTGCATCACAAGCCCTGAATGAATTATTTAAGAATTGCTCTCTATTTCACTGTCATTGTGTTCTGTTTTTGTAATTTATTTTGATAATGGGATTTATCGTATTTTCACTGCTGCGTTTATGCCGCTGTACACATGCTTGATTCTCTTATGGAGACATATAAATCCATGGGTTTTCAGATTCTTACTAGTCAGGTATATTCCTAGGCATTGAATATGGGGTGTTGAGTCCATTTCGTGGAGCAAGGAGTAGGTCCTGACTATTACATATTTGCTTATGGAAAGGTATCTGTGCTAATTTCAATCTCTGGTTTTATGCAGCACCACAACTCACCTTTCCCCTTAAGCAAGCATAAGTTGGTTTTCTAAATTTGAGACCCTTTTCTGTTTTGTAATTGAGTTCATGTGCAGCCATGTTTGCATTCCGTGTATTTGAGATATCTTATGGTGTTTCTTTTTCTGTGTGACTTAGTTAACTTAGAATGATCGTACCTGAATCCACTCATTATGCCGCGACGGGCCTCATGACATAGATTTCATTGCTGAGTGATATTCCATTGTACGTACGTACAACAACTTCTTTATCCATTTTTTGCTTTCTGGGATATTTCACTTGTACCGTAAATGAGGTTCTTGTAAGCAGAGCCGTCCAAAATTTATAGGTGGCTGTGTCTTTTTGATTTTAATTTCCCTAAGCTATAGAACCATAAGTTGAAGTGCCGTAGGCTCCGTTGCTTAGTTTTTTAGGTGTTTGAGGAAACACCATACACTTCTCCAGAGTGGCTGTTGGCAAGTTACATCCCGCCCATCAGCATAACAAGGCTCCCTGTTCTCCATGGCCTGTCCTGCCTTTCTGGATTTTTCACTTTTTTCAGATGTCCCTTTTGACAGGGGGGCAGTGAGACTTCATTGTAATGCAGATTTCTTTACAGGCTTGCTTGTTTGGCCAAAAAGGGCGTATGTGTTTTTTCTTGAGTATATTCAGGAAAAAACGCATACGCCCTTTTTGACCAAGTGCATCATTGTCGACTTTCTGTCTCTTTCCTTATGCTTTAAATGCAATTCCAGTCTGCCCCTGAACTCGCTTTCCTGCAATTCTGCCCCGCTTTCAAGTCCTCTACGCAGCCTTACTTCAATATATTTTTGGACAATAGCTGACATTTATAACTCTGCAGGTTTGTGAATGACAGTGCGCCTGAGCTCCTTTCTTCTACTCGCTTTCTTGTGAGCTGGCCGCAAACCCGCAGGATTGCTTCATGCCCTAATCTGGTTCCGGCACAGCATGCTGATCCTTTGGTAAATTCCTCTTCCTGGTGGGAAATGAGTGTTATATTTGAACGTGCAGACACCTAGAGCTAGTCTCTCATTGGTTCTCCCTATTCTTGTTCATCTTGCGCAGAAATTGCAAACTGTGCCAAACAGGAGGTTAAAGGCACTGACTCTCTAAGTGGGGAGAGTATTAGTAAAGGGTCTTCAATCGTGAACCCGAGTAAAAGGGGATGAAAACTGAGATGCATTTGAAAAGGTTTCCCGGTCACACGGTGCACCATACTGTGGGTTTCCCATGCATGTTTTAGCTGAAGGAAGAATCCCTTAAACCTGGAGAGTTGGGACCCATGGAATGGGTACCATGCAGTATGACTTCAAAGGGCCTGCATTTTCTCAACGAACCTCACCAATGCTATCAGGCTGAAGTGTACAGCCTTATGTCTCACTCAGCTCTGGTTGTAGATGTGGTAAATCCAGGTTGCATCACAAGCCCTGAATGAATTATTTAAGAATTGCTCTCTATTTCACTGTCATTGTGTTTGTTTTTGTAATTCATTTTGATAATGGGATTTATCGGATTTTCTCTGCTGCATTCATGCCGCTGTACACACACTTGAGTCTCTTATGGAGACATATAAATCCATGGGTTTGAAGATACTTACTAGTCAGGTGTATTCCTAGGCGTTGAATATGGGGTGTTAAGTCCATTTCGTTGAGCAAGGGCTAGGTCTTGACTATTACATATTTGCCTTATGGAAAGGTATCTGTGCTAATTTCTATCTCTGGTTTTATGCAGCACCCCAACTCACTTTTCCCCTTAAGCAAGCATAAGGTGGTTTTCTAAATTTGAGACCCTGTTCTGTTTTGTAATTCAGTTCATGTGTAGCCAAGTTTACATTCCGTGTATTAGTGATAACTTATGATGTTTCATTTTCTGTGTGACTTATTTCACTTAGAATCATCGTACCTGAATCCACTCATTATGCCACGATGGGCCTGATGACATAGATTTCATTGCTGAGTGATATTCCATTGAATGTGTGTACCACAACTTCTTTATCCATTTTTCACATTCTGGGATATTTAACTTGTACCGTAGACGAGATTCCTGTAAACAGAGCCGTCTGAAACTTTGGGGTGGCTGTCTGTTTTTGATTTTAATTTCCGTGATCTATAAGACCATAAGTGGAAGTGCCGTAGTCTCCGTTGCTTTGTTTCTTAGGTGTTTCAGGAAACACCATACACTTCTCCAGAGTGGCTGTTGGCAATTTACATCCCGCCCATCAGCATAACAAGGCTCCCTGTTCTCCATGGCCTGTGCTGTCTTTCTGGATTTTACACTTTTTTCAGATGGCCCTTTTGACCTGGGGGCAGTGAGACTTCTTTGTAGTGCAGATTTCTTTAACATGCTGGCTTGGTTGGCCAAAAAGGGCGTATGCGTTTTTTCCTGAATATATTCAGGAAAAAACGCATACGCCCTTTTTGGCCAAGTGCATCATTGTCGACGTTCTGCCTCTTTTCCTCTGCTTTAAATGCAATTCCAGTCTACCCCCTGAAATCGTTTTCCTGCAATTCTGCCCCGCTTTCCAGTCCTCTTCGCAGCCTTCCTTCAATATATTTTTGGACGATAGCTGTCATTTATAACTCTGCAGGTTTGTGAATTACAGTGCCCCTGAACTCCTTTCTTCAACTCGCTTTCTTGTGAGCTGGCCGCAAACCCGCAGGAATGCTTCAGGCCCTAATCTGGTTCCGGCACGGCATGCTGAGCCTTTGGTTAATTCCTCTTCCTGTTGGGAAATGAGCGTTCCATTTGCCCGTCCAGACACCTACAGCTAGTCTCTCATTGGTTCTCCCTATTCCTGTTCATCTTGCGCAGAAATTGCAAACTGTGCCAAACAGGAGGTTAAAGGCACTGACTCTCCAAGTGGGGAGAGTGTTAGTAAACGGTCTGGAATGGTGAACCCGAGTAAAAGGGGACGAAAACTGAGATGCATTTGAAAACGTTTCCCGGTCACACAGTGCACTGTACTGTGGGTTTCCCATGCATGTTTTAGCTGAAGGAAGAATCCCTTAAACCTGGAGAGTTGGGACCCATGGAATGGGTACCATGCAGTATGACTTCAAAGGGTCTGCATTTGCTCATCGAACCTCACCAATGCTATCAACCCGAAGTGTCCAGCCTTATGTCTCACTCAGCTCTGGGTGTAGATGTGGTAAATCCAGGTTGCATCACAAGCCCTGAATGAATTATTTAAGAATTGCTCTCTATTTCACTGTCATTGTGTTTGTTTTTGTAATTCATTTTGATAATGGGTTTTATCGGATTTTCTCTGCTGCATTCATGCCGCTGTACACACACTTGAGTCTCTTACGGAGACATATAAATCCATGGGTTTGAAGGTTCTTACTAGTCATGTGTAATCCTAGGCGTTGAATATGGGGTGTTTAGTCCATTTCGTTGAGCAAGGGCTAGGTCTTGACTATTACATATTTGGCTTATGGAAAGGTATCTGTGCTAATTTCTATCTCTGGTTTTATGCAGCACCACAACTCACCTTTCCCCTTAAGCAAGCATAAGTTGGTTTTCTAAATTTGAGACCCTGTTCTGTTTTGTAATTCAGCTCATGTGTAGCCAAGTTTACATTCCGTGTATTAGTGATATCTTATGATGTTTCATTTTCTGTGTGACTTATTTCACTTAGAATCATCGTACCTGAATCCACTCATTATGCCGCGACGGGCCTGATGACATAGATTTCATTGGTGAGTGATATTCCTTTGTACGTACGTACCACACTTCTTTATCCATTTTTCGCTTTCTGGGATATTTAACTTGTACCGTAGACGAGGTTCTTGTAAACAGAGCCGTAAACAGAAACTTTGCGGTGGCTGTGTGTTTTTGATTTTAATTTCCCTAAGCTATAGGAAAAAAAGTGGTAATGCCGTAGGCTCCGTTGCTTTGTTTTTTAGGCTTTTGAGGAAACACCTTACACATCTCCAGAGTGGCTGTTGGCAATTTACATCCCGCCCATCAGCATAACAAGGCTCCCTGTTCTCCATGGCCTGTGCTGCCTTTCTGGATTTTACACTTTTTTCAGATGGCCCTTTTGAACGGGGGGCAGTGAGACTTCATTGTAGTGCAGATTTCTTTAACATGCTTGCTTGGTTGGCCAAAAAGGGCGTATGCGTTTTTTCCTGAATATATTCAGGAAAAAACGCATACGACCTTTTTGGCCAAGTGCATCATTGTCGACGTTCTGCCTCTTTTCCTATGCTTTAAATGCAATTCCAGTCTACCCCCTGAAATCGTTTTCTTGCAATTCTGCCCCGCTTTCAAGTCCTCTTCGCAGCCTTCCTTCAATATATTTTTGGGTGATAGCTGTCATTTATAACTCTGCAGGTTTGTGAATTACAGTGTCCCTGAGCTCCTTTCTTCAACTCGCTTTCTTGTGAGCTGGCCGCAAACCCGCAGGTTTGCTTCAGGCCCTAATCTGGTTCCGGCATGGCATGCTGAGCCTTTGGTTAATTCCTCTTCCTGGTGGGAAATGAGCGTTAAATTTGCCCGTGCAGACACCTTCACACGAGTCTTCATGGTGCCACTTTGCCCCGGTTATCTCTATGGAGGTTGGAGTTGGAGGGCCTCCTCGCTCAAGGTCAGTGTGCCCATGGAGCCAACCCTGCAACTTCAGGGCATGGTTGGGTGTTAGGATCACCACGTGGGGTCCTTTTCCCTTAGGAAGGAGGTGGCCTTTTTGGCTGCTGATTTCCAGGTTTTCAGATACTGCCAGTATCTTGGCCAGATGTGGCGGTGGGCCAAGCCCCTTGGTGACCGTAGTTTATCCTACCTGGATCGCATTCTTGCATTGTTCCATTTCAAGTGGTCCCAGGTTTTGCACTAATACTCCAATGGCGATTCACCGTTCACCAGGAATGTAAAGGTCAAAGGGTTTAGCTAAATTAGGGAGTTCCAGGGCAAGGGTCTGAATTGACTGCTCTTTCCATTCTTGAAAGGCCACTTCTGCATTCTATTCAAAAGGATCATCATCTTTTCCTTTCAGTGTTTCATATAGAGGCCCAGCTAGTAGACTGTAGTTATGGATCCAGAAGCAGCAAACCCTGGCCTCCCCAGGAACCCCTAAGCTGTCTTCTAGTTTCAGAAATGGGTAAGGCTGTAAATTGTTTCTTCCCTTTCCTGGGATGGGCTTCTCCGACCTTCTGTGAGAATGAAGCCCAGGCAGGTCACCGTAGTCTGTGATATTTGAGCTTTTTCTTGGACAACTTGTATCCTTTATTGGCTTGGTAGTTCAGAGGTCTCCTTAGTAGGGCTGGCGATCAGAATGTCGTCTGCATATTGAAGGAGTGTTTCCTTTTCCAGAGGTAGAACTTTTAGTTCTTTAGCTGAGCTTTCCCCAAAGATGGTGTGGGAATTTTTGAACCCTTGGGGCAACACGTCCCGGAAGTTTTGTTTTAGTTGTATGTTGAGTCCTGCCACTCACAAGCCAAAATTTCTTGTGACTCTGGGACTAATAGAATACAAAAGAAGGCATCATTGAAGACTAATACAGAATACCATGTCCTGGTGGTTGGTAGAATGACCAGCAGGGTGTAGGATTTAGGAACTACTGGAGGTATATCCTCGGTGGCTTCACTGACTGTCCTGACATCCTTTACCAGGACTCCAGCAGCCCATGGGGCTCTCGAGGTCAGGCCAATCCCAGGATATGGAGCTCACCTGGGCAGGTACCCCACCCCCACCCCAGCCCATGGGGCTCTCGTGTTCAGGCCCCTCCCAGGATATGGGGTTCCCTGGGCAGGTTCCCCTGCAGCCCATGGGGCTCTCGTGGTCAGGCCCCTCCCAGGATACAGAGCTACCCTTGCAGGTACCATGGCAGGGCTGGGAACACAGGAACCCTGCATATCGCCCTCATTGCAGAGCACTCCCAGCTCACCTGTCACTCAGATTTGACACAGAGCACTTCAGAGCAGGACTTGAACTAACAAACAGCAGCTCCGACAGGTCTGTGACCCTGGGCATCACTCTGTGTGGCCTCCCTCCACCTGGTCTTCCAGAGACTTCCACTGCACCCGGGGCACCAGGCCTCTGTCTCCACCCACCAGCCACCCCTCCTCTCCCTGACTCCTGGGTTCCTCTCATTAGGAGAGGGTTTTCTTGAAGTTGTCTCCCACTCATGGGCCAGATAATATAATTAGAAAACAAGCCAGAGCTGCAGCCCCTTGTCTATCCTGACTCTCAGGAGCCCACACCTGTTCCTTGGACCTGGCCGATTCAGCAAGTTCCAGTTTCTGCAACTGTGAGCCCCTGAGGGGTGATTATTGGCTGGCCTGGGAAGCCCGACCGTGCCGGCCAGCCCTCCCCAGGTGTGCCTGGGTTCAGATCAATATAAACACCGCTCCAGGCAGCAAGAGCCCCTGCAGCTGTGCCTGACGCCATTTTCTCTGCCCTGTCAGCAGTCTTGGGGCTGGACTGGTGGGAGGGAGTGAGAGGCCACGGCTTTGTGGGTGGCCCAGTGTGAGTGGGGCTCTGCTGGACTTTCTGCAGCAGTTGCCAAGATGCCACCTGCTAAAGAAGAGGATGTGTCACCCATACCTGCCGCTGGAATTTCTCCCTGGGCAGAGGTGAGTGAGGAAGAAAGCAGTGGGGGCCGGGACAGCAGGGGTATCTCAGGCAGGGAAATGGAAAGCTTCCAGAAGAGCACCCAGGGCCAGGACCATCCTGGCTGGCCTGCAGGCACCAAGTCGGCTGGCATGCTGTCACTCATGTGGCTCCATGGCCCTTCCTCTAGGCTTTCAAGTCCTTGTACATATTCAGGTGTTTTACCTGGGAAGGGTGGGAACATTTCAGCAGCAGCTGGCCTGGGGCTCAGCCCACGTTTACTCACAGATGCCTCGGCACGGTCCCCCAGCTTTGCAATGAGGACGCTTGTTGCGTGGGGCCTGCTGCCTGAATGGGAGATGATTCCCCACCACTGACCAACTTCAGAATTGTTTACAACTGGAGCAAGTGCCCTGATACGGTTTTCCTCTGTGTAACTGGTGGGTTCTGTTTTTTTTTCTTTTTTTCGTTTTTGGTTCAAGGTAGATTTTATTCCTCTTTTTTGTATTTACAGATATAAGCATGGAAATAATTTATTCATATAAATACATGTATGTGAAGGGAAGAATATTTTTTCTGTTTTACTTTTTGTAATTTGAATTTTATTTTATTTTTTTATACAGCAGGTTCTTTTTGGTTATCTATTTTATACATATAAATGTATACATGCCAATCCCAATCTCTCAACTCCTCCCACCACCACCCCCCAACAGCTTTCCCCCCTTGGTGTCCATACGTTTGTTGTCTACATCTGTTGCTCTATTTCTGCCTGGCAAAACGGTTCATCTGTACAATTTTTCTAGGTTCCACATATATGCATTAATAGACAAGATTTGTTTTTCTCTTTCTGACTTACTTCACTCTGTATGACAGTCTCTAGATCCATCAACGTCTCTACAAATGACCCAATTTCATTCCTTTTTATGGCTTAGTAATATTCCATTTTATATATGTACCACATCTTTATGCATTCGTCTGTCTGTGGGCATTTAGGTTGCTTCCATTACCTGGATATTGTAAATAGTGATGCAATGAACATTGCGGTGAATGTCTCTTTTTGATTTATGGTTTTGTCTGGGTATATGCCCAGTAGTGGGATTGCTGTATCATATGGTAATTCTATTCTTAGTTTTATAAGAAACTCCATAATGTTCTCCACAGTGACTGTATCAATTTACATTCCCAACAATAGTGGAAGAGGGTTCCTTATCTCCACACCCTTTCCAGCATTTGTTGTTTGTAGATTTTCTGATGATGCCCATTCTAACAGGTGTGAGGTGATACACCATGGATGAGTCTATTTCGTTGAGCAAAGAGTAGGTCTTGTCTATTACATATTTGGCTTATGGAACGGTATGTGTGCTAATTTCAATCTCTGGTTTTATACAGCACCCCAACTCAACTTTCCCCTTAAGCAAGCATAAGTTTTTATCTAAATGTGAGACTCTGTTCGGTTTTGGAATTCAGTTTATGTGTAGCCAAGTTTACACTCTCTCTATTAGTGATATCTTATGATAATTCTCTTTCTCTGTGTGACCTATTTCTCTTAGAATCATCATACTTAAATCCACTCAATTTGCTGCTACAGGCCTGATGACATTGATTTCATTGCTGAGTGATATTCCGTTGTACGTAAGTAGCACAACTCCTTTATCCATTTTTTTCTTTCTGGGATATTTAATTTGTACTGGACTCAAGGTTCTTGTAAACACAGCAGCCCTAAATTTGGTGTTGGCTGTGTCTTGTTGATTTTAATTTTCCTAAGCTATAGGGCCAAAAGTGGAAGTGCCCTAGGGTCTGTAGCTTTGTTTTTCAGATGTTTCAGGATACACCATAAACATCTCCAGAGTGTCTGTTGGCAATTTACATCCCGCCCATCAGCATAACAAGGCTCCCTGTTCTCCATGGCCTGTCCTGTGTTTCTGGTATTTACACTTTTTTCAGATGGCCCTTTTGACGAATGGGAAATGAGACTTCATTGTAGTGCGGATTTCCATTTCTCGAGTGCTTGGTTGGCCAAAAAGGGCATATGTGTTTTTTCCTGAATATATTCAGGAAAAAATGTTTACGCACTTTTGTCCAAGTGCATCACTGTCAAAGATCTGCCGCTTTTCACATGCTTTAAATGCAATTCCAATCTACCTCCTGAAATATGATTCCTGCAATTCTGCCTCGTTTTCAAGTCCTTTTTGCAGACTTACTTCCATATAATTTTGCCAATAACTGTCATTTATAACACTGCAGGTTTGTGAATTACAGTGCCCGTGATTTCCTTTCTTAACTCGTTTCCTTGAAAACTGGCCACAGAACCGCAGGTTTGCTTCAGGCCGTAATCAGGGTCCGGCACGGCACTCTGAGACTTTGGTTCATTCCACTTCCTGGTGGGAAATTAGAGTTAAATGTGCCCCTCCAGACACCTGCCTCACTCCTAGCCCCTTGGTGATGTGTGTCCTCTGGTTTGAGGCCACATGTGCTGGGTTCCTCACCTTTGGCTGATGTGGCCCCACTGGTGTGAGGACACTCCTGCCTGGTTCCCATCCCCTTGGTGATGTGGGCCCTCCGGTGAGAGTCTGATCCTGGTTGGGTTCCTCACACTTCTGTGAGGTGGGCCCTCTTCTCTGAGGTCACTCCTGCCTGGCTGGCACACCCCGCCTTGGCGACGTCGGCTCTCTGGTGGGATTTGGTGCCTGCTGGGTGTCTCCTCCCCTCGGTAATGAGGGCTCTCTGGCGTCAGGCCCTAACTCATGGGCTCCCCAAATTTTCAGATGTGCTCCCTGTCGTGCGAGTACACTCCAGCCAGGGTCCCATCCCCATGGGGATGTGGGCTTTCTGCCCTGAGGTCCCAACGGCTGGGTTGCTCACAGTGTCAGAATGTGGGCCCTCTGCTGTGAGTTCACTCCGGCATGGATCCCATAGCCTCGGTGCTCTGGGCCACCTGCTTGGAGCTTCCAACTGCGGGGTTCCTCACCTTTTTTATTCTATGGGCGCTCTGTTGTGAGTCTCCTCCTGCATGCCTCACTCCCAGCCCTTTCGTGATGTGTGTCCCCTTGTTTGAGGCCACATGTGCTGTGTTCCTCACCTTTCGCTGATGTGGCCCCACTGGTGTGAGGACACTCCTGCCTGGTTTCCATCCCCTTGGTGATGTGGGCGCTCTGGTTAGAGTCTGATCCTGTTTGGGCTCCTCACACTTCTGTGAGGTGGGCCCTCTGCTGTGAGGTAACTCCTGCCTGGCTTGCTCCCATTGGCTTGGTGACGTCGGCCCTCTGGTGGCATTTGGAGCCTGCTGGTAGCCTCCTCTCCTCCGTGATGAGGGCCCTCTGGCGCCAGGCCATAACTGCTGGGTTCCCACATTTTCTGATACGTGCTAAGTTGTGCGAGGACACTCCTGCGAGGTTCCCATCCCCATGGGGATGTGGGCCTTCTGCTCTGAGGTCCCACTGGCTGGGTTGCTCACAGTTTCATGATGTGGGCCCTCTGCTGTGAGTTCACTGTGGCCTGGATCCCATAGACTCCATGCTCTGGGCCGCCTGCTGGGATGTTCCAACTGCTGGATTCCTCACCTTTTTTATACAATGGGCCATGTGTTTTGAGGTTAATCCTGCCTGCCTTGCTCCGAGACCCATGGTGATGTGGGTCCTCTGGTTTGAGGTCACATGTGCTGGGTACCTCAACTTTCGATGATGTGGCCCCACGGGTGTGAGGACACTCCTGCCTGGTTCCCAGCCCCTTGCTTATGTGGGCACTCTGGTGAGAGTCTGATCTTGACTGGGTTCCTTACCCTTCTGTGAGGTGGGCCCTCTGATGTGAAGTCACTCCTGCCTGGATGGCTCATGTCGCCTTGGCGACGTAGGCCCTCTGTTGGCCACTGAAGCATGCTGGGAGCCTCCTACCCTCTTTAATAAGGGCCCTGGAAGAAACGCATATGCCCTTTTTGACCAAGTGCATCATTGTCGAGGTTCTGCCTCTTCTCCTATACTTTCAGAGGACTTCCCGTCTACCTCCTGAAATCGTATTCCTGGAATTCTGCCCCGCATTCAAGTCCTCTTTGCAGCCTTACTTCAATATATTTTTGGACGATAGCTGTCATTTATAACTCTGCAGGTTTGTGAATACAGCGCCCCTGAGCTCCTTTCTTCAACTCGCTTTCTTGTGAGCTGGCCGCAAAACCGCAGGATTGCTTCAGGCCCTAATCTGGTTCCAACACTGCATGCTGAGCCTTTGGCTAATTCCTCTTCCTGGTGGGAAATGAGCGTTAAATTTTTTCGTGCAGACACCTACAGCTAATCTCTCATTGGTTCTCCCTATTCCTGTTCATCTTGCGCAGAAATTCCAAACTGTGCCAAACAGGAGGTTAAAGGCACTGACTCTCCAAGTGGGGAGAGTGTTAGTAAAGCGTCTGGAATGGTAAAACCGAGTACGAGGGGACGAAAACTGAGACGCATTTAAAAAGTTTTCCCGGTCACACGGTGGACCATATTCTGGGTTGCCCATGCATGTTTTACCTGAAGGAAGAATCCCTTAAACCTGGAGAGTTGGGACCCATGGAATGGGTACCACGCAGTATGACTTCAAAGGGTTGCCTTTGCTCACCGAACGTCACCAATGCTATCAGCCCGAAGTGTCCAGCCTTATGTCTCACTCAGCTCGGGGTGTAGATGTGGTAAATCCACGTTGCATCACAAGCCCTGAATGAATTATTTAAGAATTGCTCTCTATTTCACTGTCATTGTGTTCTGTTTTTGTAATTTATTTTGATAATGGGATTTATCGTATTTTCACTGCTGCGTTTATGCCGCTGTACACATGCTTGATTCTCTTATGGAGACATATAAATCCATGGGTTTTCAGATTCTTACTAGTCAGGTATATTCCTAGGCATTGAATATGGGGTGTTGAGTCCATTTCGTGGAGCAAGGAGTAGGTCCTGACTATTACATATTTGCTTATGGAAAGGTATCTGTGCTAATTTCAATCTCTGGTTTTATGCAGCACCACAACTCACCTTTCCCCTTAAGCAAGCATAAGTTGGTTTTCTAAATTTGAGACCCTTTTCTGTTTTGTAATTGAGTTCATGTGCAGCCATGTTTGCATTCCGTGTATTTGAGATATCTTATGGTGTTTCTTTTTCTGTGTGACTTAGTTAACTTAGAATGATCGTACCTGAATCCACTCATTATGCCGCGACGGGCCTCATGACATAGATTTCATTGCTGAGTGATATTCCATTGTACGTACGTACAACAACTTCTTTATCCATTTTTTGCTTTCTGGGATATTTCACTTGTACCGTAAATGAGGTTCTTGTAAGCAGAGCCGTCCAAAATTTATAGGTGGCTGTGTCTTTTTGATTTTAATTTCCCTAAGCTATAGAACCATAAGTTGAAGTGCCGTAGGCTCCGTTGCTTAGTTTTTTAGGTGTTTGAGGAAACACCATACACTTCTCCAGAGTGGCTGTTGGCAAGTTACATCCCGCCCATCAGCATAACAAGGCTCCCTGTTCTCCATGGCCTGTCCTGCCTTTCTGGATTTTTCACTTTTTTCAGATGTCCCTTTTGACAGGGGGGCAGTGAGACTTCATTGTAATGCAGATTTCTTTACAGGCTTGCTTGTTTGGCCAAAAAGGGCGTATGTGTTTTTTCTTGAGTATATTCAGGAAAAAACGCATACGCCCTTTTTGACCAAGTGCATCATTGTCGACTTTCTGTCTCTTTCCTTATGCTTTAAATGCAATTCCAGTCTGCCCCTGAACTCGCTTTCCTGCAATTCTGCCCCGCTTTCAAGTCCTCTACGCAGCCTTACTTCAATATATTTTTGGACAATAGCTGACATTTATAACTCTGCAGGTTTGTGAATGACAGTGCGCCTGAGCTCCTTTCTTCTACTCGCTTTCTTGTGAGCTGGCCGCAAACCCGCAGGATTGCTTCATGCCCTAATCTGGTTCCGGCACAGCATGCTGATCCTTTGGTAAATCCTCTTCCTGGTGGGAAATGAGTGTTATATTTGAACGTGCAGACACCTAGAGCTAGTCTCTCATTGGTTCTCCCTATTCTTGTTCATCTTGCGCAGAAATTGCAAACTGTGCCAAACAGGAGGTTAAAGGCACTGACTCTCTAAGTGGGGAGAGTATTAGTAAAGGGTCTTCAATCGTGAACCCGAGTAAAAGGGGATGAAAACTGAGATGCATTTGAAAAGGTTTCCCGGTCACACGGTGCACCATACTGTGGGTTTCCCATGCATGTTTTAGCTGAAGGAAGAATCCCTTAAACCTGGAGAGTTGGGACCCATGGAATGGGTACCATGCAGTATGACTTCAAAGGGCCTGCATTTTCTCAACGAACCTCACCAATGCTATCAGGCTGAAGTGTACAGCCTTATGTCTCACTCAGCTCTGGTTGTAGATGTGGTAAATCCAGGTTGCATCACAAGCCCTGAATGAATTATTTAAGAATTGCTCTCTATTTCACTGTCATTGTGTTTGTTTTTGTAATTCATTTTGATAATGGGATTTATCGGATTTTCTCTGCTGCATTCATGCCGCTGTACACACACTTGAGTCTCTTATGGAGACATATAAATCCATGGGTTTGAAGATACTTACTAGTCAGGTGTATTCCTAGGCGTTGAATATGGGGTGTTAAGTCCATTTCGTTGAGCAAGGGCTAGGTCTTGACTATTACATATTTGGCTTATGGAAAGGTATCTGTGCTAATTTCTATCTCTGGTTTTATGCAGCACCCCAACTCACTTTTCCCCTTAAGCAAGCATAAGGTGGTTTTCTAAATTTGAGACCCTGTTCTGTTTTGTAATTCAGTTCATGTGTAGCCAAGTTTACATTCCGTGTATTAGTGATAACTTATGATGTTTCATTTTCTGTGTGACTTATTTCACTTAGAATCATCGTACCTGAATCCACTCATTATGCCACGATGGGCCTGATGACATAGATTTCATTGCTGAGTGATATTCCATTGAATGTGTGTACCACAACTTCTTTATCCATTTTTCACATTCTGGGATATTTAACTTGTACCGTAGACGAGATTCCTGTAAACAGAGCCGTCTGAAATTTTGGGGTGGCTGTCTGTTTTTGATTTTAATTTCCGTGATCTATAAGACCATAAGTGGAAGTGCCGTAGTCTCCGTTGCTTTGTTTCTTAGGTGTTTCAGGAAACACCATACACTTCTCCAGAGTGGCTGTTGGCAATTTACATCCCGCCCATCAGCATAACAAGGCTCCCTGTTCTCCATGGCCTGTGCTGTCTTTCTGGATTTTACACTTTTTTCAGATGGCCCTTTTGACCTGGGGGCAGTGAGACTTCTTTGTAGTGCAGATTTCTTTAACATGCTGGCTTGGTTGGCCAAAAAGGGCGTATGCGTTTTTTCCTGAATATATTCAGGAAAAAACGCATACGCCCTTTTTGGCCAAGTGCATCATTGTCGACGTTCTGCCTCTTTTCCTCTGCTTTAAATGCAATTCCAGTCTACCCCCTGAAATCGTTTTCCTGCAATTCTGCCCCGCTTTCCAGTCCTCTTCGCAGCCTTCCTTCAATATATTTTTGGACGATAGCTGTCATTTATAACTCTGCAGGTTTGTGAATTACAGTGCCCCTGAACTCCTTTCTTCAACTCGCTTTCTTGTGAGCTGGCCGCAAACCCGCAGGAATGCTTCAGGCCCTAATCTGGTTCCGGCACGGCATGCTGAGCCTTTGGTTAATTCCTCTTCCTGTTGGGAAATGAGCGTTCCATTTGCCCGTCCAGACACCTACAGCTAGTCTCTCATTGGTTCTCCCTATTCCTGTTCATCTTGCGCAGAAATTGCAAACTGTGCCAAACAGGAGGTTAAAGGCACTGACTCTCCAAGTGGGGAGAGTGTTAGTAAACGGTCTGGAATGGTGAACCCGAGTAAAAGGGGACGAAAACTGAGATGCATTTGAAAACGTTTCCCGGTCACACAGTGCACTGTACTGTGGGTTTCCCATGCATGTTTTAGCTGAAGGAAGAATCCCTTAAACCTGGAGAGTTGGGACCCATGGAATGGGTACCATGCAGTATGACTTCAAAGGGTCTGCATTTGCTCATCGAACCTCACCAATGCTATCAACCCGAAGTGTCCAGCCTTATGTCTCACTCAGCTCTGGGTGTAGATGTGGTAAATCCAGGTTGCATCACAAGCCCTGAATGAATTATTTAAGAATTGCTCTCTATTTCACTGTCATTGTGTTTGTTTTTGTAATTCATTTTGATAATGCGTTTTATCGGATTTTCTCTGCTGCATTCATGCCGCTGTACACACACTTGAGTCTCTTACGGAGACATATAAATCCATGGGTTTGAAGGTTCTTACTAGTCATGTGTAATCCTAGGCGTTGAATATGGGGTGTTTAGTCCATTTCGTTGAGCAAGGGCTAGGTCTTGACTATTACATATTTGGCTTATGGAAAGGTATCTGTGCTAATTTCTATCTCTGGTTTTATGCAGCACCACAACTCACCTTTCCCCTTAAGCAAGCATAAGTTGGTTTTCTAAATTTGAGACCCTGTTCTGTTTTGTAATTCAGCTCATGTGTAGCCAAGTTTACATTCCGTGTATTAGTGATATCTTATGATGTTTCATTTTCTGTGTGACTTATTTCACTTAGAATCATCGTACCTGAATCCACTCATTATGCCGCGACGGGCCTGATGACATAGATTTCATTGGTGAGTGATATTCCTTTGTACGTACGTACCACACTTCTTTATCCATTTTTCGCTTTCTGGGATATTTAACTTGTACCGTAGACGAGGTTCTTGTAAACAGAGCCGTAAACAGAAACTTTGCGGTGGCTGTGTGTTTTTGATTTTAATTTCCCTAAGCTATAGGAAAAAAAGTGGTAATGCCGTAGGCTCCGTTGCTTTGTTTTTTAGGCTTTTGAGGAAACACCTTACACATCTCCAGAGTGGCTGTTGGCAATTTACATCCCGCCCATCAGCATAACAAGGCTCCCTGTTCTCCATGGCCTGTGCTGCCTTTCTGGATTTTACACTTTTTTCAGATGGCCCTTTTGAACGGGGGGCAGTGAGACTTCATTGTAGTGCAGATTTCTTTAACATGCTTGCTTGGTTGGCCAAAAAGGGCGTATGCGTTTTTTCCTGAATATATTCAGGAAAAAACGCATACGCCCTTTTTGGCCAAGTGCATCATTGTCGACGTTCTGCCTCTTTTCCTATGCTTTAAATGCAATTCCAGTCTACCCCCTGAAATCGTTTTCTTGCAATTCTGCCCCGCTTTCAAGTCCTCTTCGCAGCCTTCCTTCAATATATTTTTGGGTGATAGCTGTCATTTATAACTCTGCAGGTTTGTGAATTACAGTGTCCCTGAGCTCCTTTCTTCAACTCGCTTTCTTGTGAGCTGGCCGCAAACCCGCAGGTTTGCTTCAGGCCCTAATCTGGTTCCGGCATGGCATGCTGAGCCTTTGGTTAATTCCTCTTCCTGGTGGGAAATGAGCGTTAAATTTGCCCGTGCAGACACCTTCACACGAGTCTTCATGGTGCCACTTTGCCCCGGTTATCTCTATGGAGGTTGGAGTTGGAGGGCCTCCTCGCTCAAGGTCAGTGTGCCCATGGAGCCAACCCTGCAACTTCAGGGCATGGTTGGGTGTTAGGATCACCACGTGGGGTCCTTTTCCCTTAGGAAGGAGGTGGCCTTTTTGGCTGCTGATTTCCAGGTTTTCAGATACTGCCAGTATCTTGGCCAGATGTGGCGGTGGGCCAAGCCCCTTGGTGACCGTAGTTTATCCTACCTGGATCGCATTCTTGCATTGTTCCATTTCAAGTGGTCCCAGGTTTTGCACTAATACTCCAATGGCGATTCACCGTTCACCAGGAATGTAAAGGTCAAAGGGTTTAGCTAAATTAGGGAGTTCCAGGGCAAGGGTCTGAATTGACTGCTCTTTCCATTCTTGAAAGGCCACTTCTGCATTCTATTCAAAAGGATCATCATCTTTTCCTTTCAGTGTTTCATATAGAGGCCCAGCTAGTAGACTGTAGTTATGGATCCAGAAGCAGCAAACCCTGGCCTCCCCAGGAACCCCTAAGCTGTCTTCTAGTTTCAGAAATGGGTAAGGCTGTAAATTGTTTCTTCCCTTTCCTGGGATGGGCTTCTCCGACCTTCTGTGAGAATGAAGCCCAGGCAGGTCACCGTAGTCTGTGATATTTGAGCTTTTTCTTGGACAACTTGTATCCTTTATTGGCTTGGTAGTTCAGAGGTCTCCTTAGTAGGGCTGGCGATCAGAATGTCGTCTGCATATTGAAGGAGTGTTTCCTTTTCCAGAGGTAGAACTTTTAGTTCTTTAGCTGAGCTTTCCCCAAAGATGGTGTGGGAATTTTTGAACCCTTGGGGCAACACGGCCCGGAAGTATTGTTTTAGTTGTATGTTGAGTCCTGCCACTCACAAGCCAAAATTTCTTGTGACTCTGGGACTAATAGAATACAAAGGAAGTCATCATTGAAGACTAATACAGAATACCATGTCCTGGTGGTTGGTAGAATGACCAGCAGGGTGTAGGATTTAGGAACTACTGGAGGTATATCCTCGGTGGCTTCACTGACTGTCCTGACATCCTTTACCAGGACTCCAGCAGCCCATGGGGCTCTCGAGGTCAGGCCAATCCCAGGATATGGAGCTCACCTGGGCAGGTACCCCACCCCCACCCCAGCCCACGGGGCTCTCGTGTTCAGGCCCCTCCCAGGATACGGGGTTCCCTGGGCAGGTTCCCCTGCAGCCCATGGGGCTCTCGTGGTCAGGCCCCTCCCAGGATACAGAGCTACCCTTGCAGGTACCATGGCAGGGCTGGGAACACAGGAACCGTGCATATCGCCCTCATTGCAGAGCACTCCCAGCTCACCTGTCACTCAGATCTGACACAGAGCACCTCAGAGCAGGACTTGAACTAACAAACAGCAGCTCCGACAGGTCTGTGACCCTGGGCATCACTCTGTGTGGCCTCCCTCCACCTGGTCTTCCAGAGACTTCCACTGCACCCGGGGCACCAGGCCTCTGTCTCCACCCACCAGCCACCCCTCCTCTCCCTGACTCCTGGGTTCCTCTCATTAGGAGAGGGTTTTCTTGAAGTTGTCTCCCACTCATGGGCCAGATAATATAATTAGAAAACAAGCCAGAGCTGCAGCCCCTTGTCTATCCTGACTCTCAGGAGCCCACACATGTTCCTTGGACCTGGCCGATTCAGCAAGTTCCAGTTTCTGCAACTGTGA
Organism: Delphinapterus leucas; assembly: GCF_059928025.1. Taxonomy (NCBI): domain Eukaryota; kingdom Metazoa; phylum Chordata; class Mammalia; order Artiodactyla; family Monodontidae; genus Delphinapterus; species Delphinapterus leucas. Next base: position 13,706,683 of record NW_028322241.1, on the reverse strand, counting down.
GCCCCTGAGGGGTAATTATTGGCTGGCCTGGGAAGCCTGACCGTGCCGGCCGGCCCTCCCCAGGTGTGCCTGGGTTCAGATCAATATAAACACCGCTCCAGGCAGCAAGAGCCCCTGCAGCTGTGCCTGACGCCATTTTCTCTGCCCTGTCAGCAGTCTTGGGGCTGGACTGGTGGGAGGGAGTGAGAGGCCACGGCTTTGTGGGTGGCCCAGTGTGAGTGGGGCTCTGCTGGACTTTCTGCAGCAGTTGCCAAGATGCCACCTGCTAAAGAAGAGGATGTGTCACCCATACCTGCCGCTGGAATTTCTCCCTGGGCAGAGGTGAGTGAGGAAGAAAGCAGTGGGGGCCGGGACAGCAGGGGTATCTCAGGCAGGGAAATGGAAAGCTTCCAGAAGAGCACCCAGGGCCAGGACCATCCTGGCTGGCCTGCAGGCACCAAGTCGGCTGGCATGCTGTCACTCATGTGGCTCCATGGCCCTTCCTCTAGGCTTTCAAGTCCTTGTACATATTCAGGTGTTTTACCTGGGAAGGGTGGGAACATTTCAGCAGCAGCTGGCCTGGGGCTCAGCCCACGTTTACTCACAGATGCCTCGGCACGGTCCCCCAGCTTTGCAATGAGGACGCTTGTTGCGTGGGGCCTGCTGGCTGAATGGGAGATGATTCCCCACCACTGACCAACTTCAGAATTGTTTACAACTGGAGCAAGTGCCCTGATACGGTTTTCCTCTGTGTAACTGGTGGGTTCTGTTTTTTTTTCTTTTTTTCGTTTTTGGTTCAAGGTAGATTTTATTCCTCTTTTTTGTATTTACAGATATAAGCATGGAAATAATTTATTCATATAAATACATGTATGTGAAGGGAAGAATATTTTTTCTGTTTTACTTTTTGTAATTTGAATTTTATTTTATTTTTTTATACAGCAGGTTCTTTTTGGTTATCTATTTTATACATATAAATGTATACATGCCAGTCCCAATCTCTCAACTCCTCCCACCACCACCCCCCAACAGCTTTCCCCCCTTGGTGTCCATACGTTTGTTGTCTACATCTGTTGCTCTATTTCTGCCTGGCAAAATGGTTCATCTGTACAATTTCTCTAGGTTCCACATATATGCATTAATAGACAAGATTTGTTTTTCTCTTTCTGACTTACTTCACTCTGTATGACAGTCTCTAGATCCATCAACGTCTCTACAAATGACCCAATTTCATTCCTTTTTATGGCTTAGTAATATTCCATTTTATATATGTACCACATCTTTATGCATTCGTCTGTCTGTGGGCATTTAGGTTGCTTCCATTACCTGGATATTGTAAATAGTGATGCAATGAACATTGCGGTGAATGTCTCTTTTTGATTTATGGTTTTGTCTGGGTATATGCCCAGTAGTGGGATTGCTGTATCATATGGTAATTCTATTCTTAGTTTTATAAGAAACTCCATAATGTTCTCCACAGTGACTGTATCAATTTACATTCCCAACAATAGTGGAAGAGGGTTCCTTATCTCCACACCCTTTCCAGCATTTGTTGTTTGTAGATTTTCTGATGATGCCCATTCTAACAGGTGTGAGGTGATACACCATGGATGAGTCTATTTCGTTGAGCAAAGAGTAGGTCTTGTCTATTACATATTTGGCTTATGGAACGGTATGTGTGCTAATTTCAATCTCTGGTTTTATACAGCACCCCAACTCAACTTTCCCCTTAAGCAAGCATAAGTTTTTATCTAAATGTGAGACTCTGTTCGGTTTTGGAATTCAGTTTATGTGTAGCCAAGTTTACACTCTCTCTATTAGTGATATCTTATGATAATTCTCTTTCTCTGTGTGACCTATTTCTCTTAGAATCATCATACTTAAATCCACTCAATTTGCTGCTACAGGCCTGATGACATTGATTTCATTGCTGAGTGATATTCCGTTGTACGTAAGTAGCACAACTCCTTTATCCATTTTTTTCTTTCTGGGATATTTAATTTGTACTGGACTCAAGGTTCTTGTAAACACAGCAGCCCTAAATTTGGTGTTGGCTGTGTCTTGTTGATTTTAATTTTCCTAAGCTATAGGGCCAAAAGTGGAAGTGCCCTAGGGTCTGTAGCTTTGTTTTTCAGATGTTTCAGGATACACCATAAACATCTCCAGAGTGTCTGTTGGCAATTTACATCCCGCCCATCAGCAAAACAAGGCTCCCTGTTCTCCATGGCCTGTCCTGTGTTTCTGGTTTTTACACTTTTTTCAGATGGCCCTTTTGACGAATGGGAAATGAGACTTCATTGTAGTGCGGATTTCCATTTCTCGAGTGCTTGGTTGGCCAAAAAGGGCATATGTGTTTTTTCCTGAATATATTCAGGAAAAAATGTTTACGCACTTTTGTCCAAGTGCATCACTGTCAAAGATCTGCCGCTTTTCACATGCTTTAAATGCAATTCCAATCTACCTCCTGAAATATGATTCCTGCAATTCTGCCTCGTTTTCAAGTCCTCTTTGCAGACTTACTTCCATATAATTTTGCCAATAGCTGTCATTTATAACACGGCAGGTTTGTGAATTACAGTGCTCGTGATTTCCTTTCTTAACTCGTTTCCTTGAAAACTGGCCACAGAACCGCAGGTTTGCTTCAGGCCGTAATCAGGGTCCGGCACGGCACTCTGAGACTTTGGTTCATTCCACTTCCTGGTGGGAAATTAGAGTTAAATGTGCCCCTCCAGACACCTGCCTCACTCCTAGCCCCTTGGTGATGTGTGTCCTGTGGTTTGAGGCCACATGTGCTGGGTTCCTCACCTTTGGCTGATGTGGCCCTAATGGTGTGAGGACACTCCTGCCTGGTTCCCATCCCCTTGGTGATGTGGGCCCTCCGGTGAGAGTCTGATCCTGGTTGGGTTCCTCACACTTCTGTGAGGTGGGCCCTCTTCTCTGAGGTCACTCCTGCCTGGCTGGCACACCCCGCCTTGGCGATGTGGGCCCTCAGTTGGGAGTTGGTGTCTGCTGGGAATCTCCTCCTCTAGGTAATGAGGGCCCTCTGGCGTCAGGCCCTAACTCATGGGCACCCAAAATTTTCTGATGTGCGCCCTGTCGGGCGAGTACACTCCAGCCAGGGTCCCATCCCCATGGGGATGTGGGCTTTCTGCCCTGAGGTCCCAACGGTGGGTTGCTCACAGTGTCAGAATGTGGGCCCTCTGCTGTGAGTTCACTCCAGCATGGATCCCATAGCCTCGGTGCTCTGGGCCACCTGCTTGGAGCTTCCAACTGCGGGGTTCCTCACCTTTTTTATTCTATGGGCGCTCTGTTGTGAGTCTCCTCCTGCATGCCGCATTCCCAGCCCTTTCGTGATGTGTGTCCCCTTGTTTGAGGCCACATGTGCTGTGTTCCTCACCTTTCGCTGATGTGGCCCCACTGGTGTGAGGACACTCCTGCCTGGTTTCCATCCCCTTGGTGATGTGGGCGCTCTGGTTAGAGTCTGATCCTGTTTGGGCTCCTCACACTTCTGTGAGGTGGGCCCTCTGCTGTGAGGTAACTCCTGCCTGGCTTGCTCCCATTGCCTTGGTGACGTTGGCCCTCTGGTGGCATTTGGAGCCTGCTGGTAGCCTCCTCTCCTCCGTGATGAGGGCCCTCTGGCGCCAGGCCATAACTGCTGGGTTCCCACATTTTCTGATACGTGCTAAGTTGTGCGAGGACACTCCTGCGAGGTTCCCATCCCCATGGGGATGTGGGCCTTCTGCTCTGAGGTCCCACTGGCTGGGTTGCTCACAGTTTCATGATGTGGGCCCTCTGCTGTGAGTTCACTGTGGCCTGGATCCCATAGACTCCATGCTCTGGGCCACCTGCTGGGAGGTTCAAACTGCTGGATTCCTCACATTTTTTATTCTGTGGGCCCTGTGTTGTTAGGCTACTCCTGCCTGCCTCACTCGGAGCACCTTGGAAATGTGGGTCCTCTGGTTTAGGCCACATGTGCTGGGTTCCTCACCTTTCTATAATGTGGCCACACTGGTGTGAGGACACTCCTGCCTTGTTCCGATCCCCTTGGTGATGTGGGCCCTCTCGTGAGAGTCTTATCCTGGCTGGGTTCCTCACCCTTCTGTGAGGTAGGCCCTCTGCTGTGAGGTCACTCCTGCCTGGCTGGCACACGTCAACGTGGCGACGTGGGCCCTCAGTTGGGAGTTGGTGCCTGCTGGGAGTCTCCTCCCCTCGGTAATGAGGGCCCTCTGGCGTCAGACCCGAACTCCTGGGCTCCCAAAATTTTCTGATGTGCGCCCTGTGGTGCGAGTACACTCCTGCCAGGATCCCAACCCCATGGGAATGTGGGCCTTCTGCTCTAAGGTCCCAACGGCTGGGTTGTTCACCGTTTCATGATGTTGGCTCTCTGGTGTTAGTTCACCCAGGCCTAGATCCCATAGCCTCTGTGCTCTGAGCGGCCTGCTGGGAGGTTCCTACTGCTGGATTCCTTACCTTTTTTATTCTTTGGGTCCTGTGTTTTCATGCTCCTACTTCCTGACTCACTCCCAGCCCATTTGTGATGTAGGTCCTCTGGTTTAAGGCCACATGTACCGGTTTCCTCACCTTTATTGATGTGGCCCCACTGGTGTGAGGACACTCCTGCCTGGTTCCCATCCCCTTGGTGATGTGGGCCCTCTGGTGAGAGTTTTATCCTGTCTGGATTCCTCACCCTTCTGTGAGGTAGGCCCTCTGCTGTGAGGTCATTCCTGCCTGGCTGGCACACGTCAATGTGGCGACGTGGGCCCTCAGTTGGGAGTTGGTGCCTGCTGGGAGTCTCCTCCTCTCTGTAATGAGGGCCCTCTGGCGTCAGACCCTATCTCCTGGGCTCCCAAAATTTTCTGATGTGCGCCCTGTGGTGCGAGTACACTCCTGCCAGGATCCCAACCCCATGGGAATGTGGGCCTTCTGCTCTAAGGTCCCAACGGCTGGGTTGCTCACAGTTTCATAATGAGGGCCCTCTGTTTTGAGTTCAGTCAGGCCTGGATCCCATAGCCTCGCTGCTCCTGGCCACCTGCTGGGAGGTTCCAACTGCGGGATTCCTCACCTTTTTTACGCTATGGGCCCTCTGTTTGGAGGCTCCTCCTGCCTGCCTCACTCCCAGCCCCTTGGTGATGTGTGTCCTGTAGTTTGAGGCCACGTGTGCTGGGTCCGTCACATTTCGGTGATGTGACCACACTGGTGTGAGAACACTCCTGCCTGGTTTCCATTCCCTTGGTGATGTGGGCCCTCCGGTGAGAGTCTGATCCTCTTTGGGTTCCTCACACTTTTGTGTGGTTGGCCCTCTGCTCTGAGGTCACTCCTGCCTGGCTGGCACACCCTGCATTGGCGACGTCGGCCTTCTGGTAGCAGTTGGAGCTTGCTGGGAGCCTCCTCTCCTCAGTGATGAGGGCCCTCTGGCGTCCGGCCCTAACTGCTGGGCTCCCCACCTTTTCTGATGTGTGCCCACTGGTGCACTGACACTCCTGCTTGGTTCCCTTCCCCATGGGGATGTGGGCCTTGTGCTCTGAGGTTACAACGGCTGGGTTGCTTACAGTATCACGATGAGGGCCCTCTGTTGTGAGTTCATCACTGCCTGGATCCCATAGCCTCGGTGCTCTGGGCCGCCTGCTGGGATGTTCCAACTGCTGGATTCCTCACCTTTTTTATACAATGGGCCATGTGTTTTGAGGTTAATCCTGCCTGCCTCGCTCCGAGACCCATGGTGATGTGGGTCCTCTGGTTTGAGGCCACATGTGCTGGGTACCTCAACTTTCGATGATGTGGCCCCACGGGTGTGAGGACACTCCTGCCTGGTTCCCAGCCCCTTGCTTATGTGGGCACTCTGGTGAGAGTCTGATCTTGACTGGGTTCCTTACCCTTCTGTGAGGTGGGCCCTCTGATGTGAGGTCACTCCTGCCTGGATGGCTCATGTCGCCTTGGCGACGTAGGCCCTCTGTTGGCCACTGAAGCATGCTGGGAGCCTCCTACCCTCTTTAATAAGGGCCCTGGAAGAAACGCATATGCCCTTTTTGACCAAGTGCATCATTGTCGAGGTTCTGCCTCTTCTCCTATACTTTCAGAGGACTTCCCGTCTACCTCCTGAAATCGTATTCCTGGAATTCTGCCCCGCGTTCAAGTCCTCTTTGCAGCCTTACTTCAATATATTTTTGGACGATAGCTGTCATTTATAACTCTGCAGGTTTGTGAATTACAGTGCCCCTGAGCTCCTTTCTTCAACTCGCTTTCTTGTGAGCTGGCCGCAAAACCGCAGGATTGCTTCAGGCCCTAATCTGGTTCCGACACGGCATGCTGAGCCTTTGGCTAATTCCTCTTCCTGGTGGGAAATGAGCGTTAAATTTGTTCGTGCAGACACCTACAGCTAATCTCTCATTGGTTCTCCCTATTCCTGTTCATCTTGCGCAGAAATTCCAAACTGTGCCAAACAGGAGGTTAAAGGCACTGACTCTCCAAGTGGGGAGAGTGTTAGTAAAGCGTCTGGAATGGTAAAACCGAGTACGAGGGGACGAAAACTGAGACGCATTTAAAAAGTTTTCCCGGTCACACGGTGGACCATATTCTGGGTTGCCCATGCATGTTTTACCTGAAGGAAGAATTCCTTCAACCTGGAGAGTTGGGACCCATGGAATGGGTACCACGCAGTATGACTTCAAAGGGTTGCCTTTGCTCACCGAACGTCACCAATGCTATCAGCCCGAAGTGTCCAGCCTTATGTCTCACTCAGCTCGGGGTGTAGATGTGGTAAATCCACGTTGCATCACAAGCCCTGAATGAATTATTTAAGAATTGCTCTCTATTTCACTGTCATTGTGTTTTGTTTTTGTAATTTATTTTGATAATGGGATTTATCGGATTTTCACTGCTGCGTTTATGCCACTGTACACATGCTTGATTCTCTTATGGAGACATATAAATCCATGGGTTTTCAGATTCTTACTAGTCAGGTATATTCCTAGGCATTGAATATGGGGTGTTGAGTCCATTTCGTGGAGCAAGGAGTAGGCCCTGACTATTACATATTTGCTTATGGAAAGGTATCTGTGCTAATTTCAATCTCTGGTTTTATGCAGCACCACAACTCACCTTTCCCCTTAAGCAAGCATAAGTTGGTTTTCTAAATTTGAGACCCTTTTCTGTTTTGTAATTGAGTTCATGTGCAGCCATGTTTGCATTCCGTGTATTTGAGATATCTTATGGTGTTTCTTTTTCTGTGTGACTTAGTTAACTTAGAATGATCGTACCTGAATCCACTCATTATGCCGCGACGGGCCTCATGACATAGATTTCATTGCTGAGTGATATTCCATTGTACGTACGTACAACAACTTCTTTATCCATTTTTTGCTTTCTGGGATATTTCACTTGTACCGTAAATGAGGTTCTTGTAAGCAGAGCCGTCCAAAATTTATGGGTGGCTGTGTCTTTTTGATTTTAATTTCCCTAAGCTATAGAACCATAAGTTGAAGTGCCGTAGGCTCCGTTGCTTAGTTTTTTAGGTGTTTGAGGAAACACCATACACTTCTCCAGAGTGGCTGTTGGCAAGTTACATCCCGCCCATCAGCATAACAAGGCTCCCTGTTCTCCATGGCCTGTCCTGCCTTTCTGGATTTTTCACTTTTTTCAGATGTCCCTTTTGACAGGGGGGCAGTGAGACTTCATTGTAATGCAGATTTCTTTACAGGCTTGCTTGTTTGGCCAAAAAGGGCGTATGTGTTTTTTCTTGAATATATTCAGGAAAAAACGCATACGCTCTTTTTGACCAAGTGCATCATTGTCGACTTTCTGTCTCTTTCCTTATGCTTTAAATGCAATTCCAGTCTGCCCCTGAACTCGTTTTCCTGCAATTCTGCCCCGCTTTCAAGTCCTCTACGCAGCCTTACTTCAATACATTTTTGGACAATAGCTGACATTTATAACTCTGCAGGTTTGTGAATGACAGTGCGCCTGAGCTCCTTTCTTCTACTCGCTTTCTTGTGAGCTGGCCGCAAACCCGCAGGATTGCTTCATGCCCTAATCTGGTTCCGGCACAGCATGCTGATCCTTTGGTAAATTCCTCTTCCTGGTGGGAAATGAGTGTTATATTTGAACGTGCAGACACCTAGAGCTAGTCTCTCATTGGTTCTCCCTATTCTTGTTCATCTTGCGCAGAAATTGCAAACTGTGCCAAACAGGAGGTTAAAGGCACTGACTCTCTAAGTGGGGAGAGTATTAGTAAAGGGTCTTCAATCGTGAACCCGAGTAAAAGGGGACGAAAACTGAGATGCATTTGAAAAGGTTTCCCGGTCACACGGTGCACCATACTGTGGGTTTCCCATGCATGTTTTAGCTGAAGGAAGAATCCCTTAAACCTGGAGAGTTGGGACCCATGGAATGGGTACCATGCAGTATGACTCCAAAGGGCCTGCATTTTCGCAACGAACCTCACCAATGCTATCAGGCCGAAGTGTACAGCCTTATGTCTCACTCAGCTCTGGTTGTAGATGTGGTAAATCCAGGTTGCATCACAAGCCCTGAATGAATTATTTAAGAATTGCTCTCTATTTCACTGTCATTGTGTTTGTTTTTGTAATTCATTTTGATAATGGGATTTATCGGATTTTCTCTGCTGCATTCATGCCGCTGTACACACACTTGAGTCTCTTATGGAGACATATAAATCCATGGGTTTGAAGATACTTACTAGTCAGGTGTATTCCTAGGCGTTGAATATGGGGTGTTTAGTCCATTTCGTTGAGCAAGGGCTAGGTCTTGACTATTACATATTTGCCTTATGGAAAGGTATCTGTGCTAATTTCTATCTCTGGTTTTATGCAGCACCCCAACTCACTTTTCCCCTTAAGCAAGCATAAGGTGGTTTTCTAAATTTGAGACCCTGTTCTGTTTTGTAATTCAGTTCATGTGTAGCCAAGTTTACATTCCGTGTATTAGTGATATCTTATGATGTTTCATTTTCTGTGTGACTTATTTCACTTAGAATCATCGTACCTGAATCCACTCATTATGCCACGATGGGCCTGATGACATAGATTTCATTGCTGAGTGATATTCCATTGAATGTGTGTACCACAACTTCTTTATCCATTTTTCACATTCTGGGATATTTAACTTGTACCGTAGACGAGATTCCTGTAAACAGAGCCGTCTGAAACTTTGGGGTGGCTGTCTGTTTTTGATTTTAATTTCCGTGATCTATAAGACCATAAGTGGAAGTGCCGTAGTCTCCGTTGCTTTGTTTCTTAGGTGTTTCAGGAAACACCATACACTTCTCCAGAGTGGCTGTTGGCAATTTACATCCCGCCCATCAGCATAACAAGGCTCCCTGTTCTCCATGGCCTGTGCTGTCTTTCTGGATTTTACACTTTTTTCAGATGGCCCTTTTGACCTGGGGGCAGTGAGACTTCTTTTAGTGCAGATTTCTTTAACATGCTGGCTCGGTTGGCCAAAAAGGGCGTATGCGTTTTTTCCTGAATATATTCAGGAAAAAACGCATACGCCCTTTTTGGCCAAGTGCATCATTGTCGATGTTCTGCCTCTTTTCCTATGCTTTAAATGCAATTCCAGTCTACCCCCTGAAATCGTTTTCCTGCAATTCTGCCCCGCTTTCCAGTCCTCTTCGCAGCCTTCCTTCAATATATTTTTGGACGATAGCTGTCATTTATAACTCTGCAGGTTTGTGAATTACAGTGCCCCTGAGCTCCTTTCTTCAACTCGCTTTCTTGTGAGCTGGCCGCAAACCCGCAGGAATGCTTCAGGCCCTAATCTTGTTCCGGCACGGCATGCTGAGCCTTTGGTTAATTCCTCTTCCTGGTGGGAAATGAGCATTAAATTTGCCCGTGCAGACACCTTCACACGAGTCTTCATGGTGCCACTTTGCCCCGGTTAACTCTATGGAGGTTGGAGTTGGAGGGCCTCCTCGCTCAAGGTCAGTGTGCCCATGGAGCCAACCCTGCAACTTCAGGGCATGGTTGGGTGTTAGGATCACCACGTGGGGTCCTTTTCCCTTAGGAGGGAGGTGGCCTTTTGGGCTGCTGATTTCCAGGTTTTCAGATACTGCCAGTATCTTGGTCAGATGTGGCGGTGGGCCAAGCCCCTTGGTGACCGCAGTTTATCCTACCTGGATCGCATTCTTGCATTGTTCCATCTCAAGTGGTCCCAGGTTTTGCACTAATACTCCAATGGCGATTCACCGTTCACCAGGAATGTAAAGGTCAAAGGGTTTAGCTAAATTAGGGAGTTCCAGGGCAAGGGTCTGAATTGACTGCTCTTTCCATTCTTGAAAGGCCACTTCTGCATTCTATTCAAAAGGATCATCATCTTTTCCTTTCAGTGTTTCATATAGAGGCCCAGCTAGTAGACTGTAGTTAGGGATCCAGAAGCAGCAAACCCTGGCCTCCCCAGGAACCCCTAAGCTGTCTTCTAGTTTCAGAAATGGGTAAGGCTGTAAATTGTTTCTTCCCTTTCCTGGGATGGGCTTCGCCGAACTTCTGTGAGAATGAAGCCCAGGCAGGTCACCGTAGTCTGTGATATTTGAGCTTTGTCTTGGACAACTTGTATCCTTTATTGGCTTGGTAGTTCAGAGGTCTCCTTAGTAGGGCTGGCGATCAGAATGTTGTCTGCATATTGAAGGAGTGTTTCATTTTCCAGAGGTAGAACTTTTAGTTCTTTAGCTGAGCTTTCCCCAAAGATGGTGTGGGAATTTTTGTACCCTTGGGGCAACACGGCCCGGAAGTATTGTTTTAGTTGTATGTTGAGTCCTGCCACTCACAAGCCAAAATTTCTTGTGACTCTGGGACTAATAGAATACAAAGGAAGGCATCATTGAAGACTAATACAGAATACCATGTCCTGGTGGTTGGTAGAATGACCAGCAGGTTGTAGGATTTAGGAACTACTGGAGGTATATCCTCGGTGGCTTCACTGACTGTCCTGACATCCTTTACCAGGACTCCAGCAGCCCATGGGGCTCTCGAGGTCAGGCCAATCCCAGGATATGGAGCTCACCTGGGCAGGTACCCCACCCCCACCCCAGCCCACGGGGCTCTCGTGTTAAGGCCCCTCCCAGGATACAGTGTTCCCTGGGCAGGTTCCCCTGCAGCCCATGGGGCTCTCGTGGTCAGGCCCCTCCCAGGATACAGAGTTACCCTTGCAGGTACCATGGCAGGGCTGGGAACACAGGAACCGTGCATATCGCCCTCATTGCAGAGCACTCCCAGCTCACCTGTCACTCAGATCTGAAACAGAGCACCTCAGAGCAGGACTTGAACTAACAAACAGCAGCTCCGACAGGTCTGTGACCCTGGGCATCACTCTGTGTGGCCTCCCTCCACCTGGTCTTCCAGAGACTTCCACTGCACCCGGGGCACCAGGCCTCTGTCTCCACCCACCAGCCACCCCTCCTCTCCCTGACTCCTGGGTTCCTCTCATTAGGAGAGGGTTTTCTTGAAGTTGTCTCCCACTCATGGGCCAGATAATATAATTAGAAAACAAGCCAGAGCTGCAGCCCCTTGTCTATCCTGACTCTCAGGAGCCCACACCTGTTCCTTGGACCTGGCCGATTCAGCAAGTTCCAGTTTTTGCAACTGTGAGCCCCTGAGGGGTGATTATTGGCTGGCCTGGGAAGCACGACCGTGCCGGCCAGCCCTCCCCAGGTGTGCCTGGGTTCAGATCAATATAAACACCGCTCCAGGCAGCAAGAGCCCCTTCAGCTGTGCCTGACGCCATTTTCTCTGCCCTGTCAGCAGTCTTGGGGCTGGACTGGTGGGAGGGAGTGAGAGGCCACGGCTTTGTGGGTGGCCCAGTGTGAGTGGGGCTCTGCTGGACTTTCTGCAGCAGTTGCCAAGATGCCACCTGCTAAAGAAGAGGATGTGTCACCCATACCTGCCGCTGGAATTTCTCCCTGGGCAGAGGTGAGTGAGGAAGAAAGCAGTGGGGGCGGGACAGCAGGGGTATCTCAGGCAGGGAAATGGAAAGCTTCCAGAAGAGCACCCAGGGCCAGGACCATCCTGGCTGGCCTGCAGGCACCAAGTCGGCTGGCATGCTGTCACTCATGTGGCTCCATGGCCCTTCCTCTAGGCTTTCAAGTCCTTGTACATATTCAGGTGTTTTACCTGGGAAGGGTGGGAACATTTCAGCAGCAGCTGGCCTGGGGCTCAGCCCACGTTTACTCACAGATGCCTCGGCACACTCCCCCAGCTTTGCAATGAGGATGCTTGTTGCGTGGGGCCTGCTGGCTGAATGGGAGATGATTCCCCACCACTGACCAACTTCAGAATTGTTTACAACTGGAGCAAGTGCCCTGATACGGTTTTCCTCTGTGTAACTGGTGGGTTCTGTTTTTTTTTCTTTTTTTCGTTTTTGGTTCAAGGTAGATTTTATTCCTCTTTTTTGTATTTACAGATATAAGCATGGAAATAATTTATTCATATAAATACATGTATGTGAAGGGAAGAATATTTTTTCTGTTTTACTTTTTGTAATTTGAATTTTATTTTATTTTTTTATACAGCAGGTTCTTTTTGGTTATCTCTTTTATACATATAAATGTATACATGCCAATCCCAATCTCTCAACTCCTCCCACCACCACCCCCCAACAGCTTTCCCCCCTTGGTGTCCATACGTTTGTTGTCTACATCTGTTGCTCTATTTCTGCCTGGCAAAACGGTTCATCTGTACAATTTTTCTAGGTTCCACATATATGCATTAATAGACAAGATTTGTTTTTCTCTTTCTAACTTACTTCACTCTGTATGACAGTCTCTAGATCCATCAACGTCTCTACAAATGACCCAATTTCATTCCTTTTTATGGCTTAGTAATATTCCATTTTATATATGTACCACATCTTTATGCATTCGTCTGTCTGTGGGCATTTAGGTTGCTTCCATTACCTGGATATTGTAAATAGTGATGCAATGAACATTGCGGTGAATATCTCTTTTTGATTTATGGTTTTGTCTGGGTATATGCCCAGTAGTGGGATTGCTGTATCATATGGTAATTCTATTCTTAGTTTTATAAGAAACTCCATAATGTTCTCCACAGTGACTGTATCAATTTACATTCCCAACAATAGTGGAAGAGGGTTCCTTATCTCCACACCCTTTCCAGCATTTGTTGTTTGTAGATTTTCTGATGATGCCCATTCTAACAGGTGTGAGGTGATACACCATGGATGAGTCTATTTCGTTGAGCAAAGAGTAGGTCTTGTCTATTACATATTTGGCTTATGGAACGGTATGTGTGCTAATTTCAATCTCTGGTTTTATACAGCACCCCAACTCAACTTTCCCTTAAGCAAGCATAAGTTTTTATCTAAATGTGAGACTCTGTTCGGTTTTGGAATTCAGTTTATGTGTAGCCAAGTTTACACTCTCTCTATTAGTGATATCTTATGATAATTATCTTTCTCTGTGTGACCTATTTCTCTTAGAATCATCATACTTAAATCCACTCAATTTGCTGCTACAGGCTTGATGACATTGATTTCATTGCTGAGTGATATTCCGTTGTACGTAAGTAGCACAACTCCTTTATCCATTTTTTTCTTTCTGGGATATTTAATTTGTACTGGACTCAAGGTTCTTGTAAACACAGCAGCCCTAAATTTTGTGTTGGCTGTGTCTTGTTGATTTTAATTTTCCTAAGCTATAGGGCCAAAAGTGGAAGTGCCCTAGGGTCTGTAGCTTTGTTTTTCAGATGTTTCAGGATACACCATAAACATCTCCAGAGTGTCTGTTGGCAATTTACATCCCGCCCATCAGCATAACAAGGCTCCCTGTTCTCCATGGCCTGTCCTGTGTTTCTGGTTTTTACACTTTTTTCAGATGGCCCTTTTGACGAATGGGAAATGAGACTTCATTGTAGTGCGGATTTCCATTGCTCGAGTGCTTGGTTGGCCAAAAAGGGCATATGTGTTTTTTCCTGAATATATTCAGGAAAAAATGTTTACGCACTCTTGTCCAAGTGCATCACTGTCAAAGATCTGCCGCTTTTCACATGCTTTAAATGCAATTCCAATCTACCTACTGAAATATGAATCCTGCAATTCTGCCTCGTTTTCAAGTCCTCTTTGCAGACTTACTTCCATATAATTTTGCCAATAACTGTCATTTATAACACTGCAGGTTTGTGAATTACAGTGCCCGTGATTTCCTTTCTTAACTCGTTTCCTTGAAAACTGGCCACAGAACCGCAGGTTTGCTTCAGGCCGTAATCAGGGTCCGGCACGGCACTCTGAGACTTTGGTTCATTCCAATTCCTGGTGGGAAATTAGAGTTAAATGTGCCCCTCCAGACACCTGCCTCACTCCTAGCCCCTTGGTGATGTGTGTCCTGTGGTTTGAGGCCACATGTGCTGGGTTCCTCACCTTTGGCTGATGTGGCCTCACTGGTGTGAGGACACCCCTGCCTGGTTCCAATCCCCTTGGTGATGTGGGCCCTCCGGTGAGAGTCTGATCCTGGTTGGGTTCCTCACACTTCTGTGAGGTGGGCCCTCTTCTCTGAGGTCACTCCTGCCTGGCTGGCACACCCCGCCTTGGCGACGTCGGCTCTCTGGTGGGATTTGGTGCCTGCTGGGTGTCTCCTCCCCTTGGTAATGAGGGCCCTCTGGCGTCAGGCACTAACTCCTGGGCTCCCAATATTTTCTGATATGCGCCCTGTGGTTCGAGTACACTCCTGCCAGGTTCGCAACCCCATGGGAATGTGGGCCTTCTGCTCTGAGGTCCCAACCGTGGGTTGCTCAGTTTCATGATGAGGGCCCTCTGCTGTGAGTTCTCTCCGGCCTGGATCCCATAGCCTCGCTGCTCCTGGCCACCTGCTGGGAGGTTACAACTGCGGGATTCCTCACCTTTTTTCTTCTATGGGCCCTCTGTTTTGAGACTCCTCCTGCCTGCCTCAATCCCAGCCCCTTGGTGATGTGTGTCCTCTGGTTTGAGGCCATGTATGCTGGGTCCCTCGCCTTTCGATGATGTGGCCCCACTGGTGTGAGGACACTCCTGCCTGGTTCCTATCCCCTTGATGATGTGGGCCCTCTGGTGAGAGTCTGATCCTGGCTGGGTTCCTCAACCTTCTGTGAGGGGGGCCCTCTGCTGTGAGGTCACTCCTGCCTGGCTGTCACACCCCACCTGGGCAACATCGGCACTCTTGTGGCAGTTGGAGCCTGCTGGGAACCTCCCCTCGGTGATGGCGGCCCTCTTGCCTCAGGCCCTAACTGTTGGGTACCCACATTTTCTGATACGTGCTAAGTGGTGCGAGGACACTCCTGCGAGGTTCCCATCCCCATGGGCATGTGGGCCTTCTGCTCTAAGGTCCCAACACCTGTGTTGTTCACCGTTTCATGATGTTGGCTCTCTGGTGTTAGTTCCCCCAGGCCTAGATCCCATAGCCTCTGTGCTCTGAGCGGCCTGCTGGGAGGTTCCTACTGCTGGATTCCTTACCTTTTTTATTCTTTGGGTCCTGTGTTTTCATGCTCCTACTTCCTGACTCACTCCCAGCCCATTTGTGATGTAGGTCCTCTGGTTTAAGGCCACATGTACCGCTTTCCTCACCTTTATTGATGTGGCCCCACTGGTGTGAGGACACTCCTGCCTGGTTCCCATCCCCTTGGTGATGGGGGCCCTCTGTTGAGAGTCTGATCCTGTCTGGATTCCTCAAACTTCTGGGAGGTGGGCCCTCTGCTGTGAGGTCACTCCTGCCTGGCTGGCACACGTCACCTTGGCGATGTGGTCCCTCAGTTGGGAGTTGGTGCCTGCTGGGAGTCTCCTCCCCTCGGTAATGAGGGCCCTCTGGCGTCAGGCCCTAACTCATGGGCTCCCAAAATTTTCTGTTGTGCGCCCTGTCGTGCGAGTACACTCCAGCCAGGGTCCCATCCCCATTGGGATGTGGGCTTTCTGCCCTGAGGTCCCAACGGCTGGGTTGCTCACAGTGTCAGAATGTGGGCCCTCTGCTGTGAGTTCACTCTGGCATGGATCCCATAGCCTCGGTGCTCTGGGCCACCTGCTTGGAGCTTCCAACTGCGGGGTTCCTCACCTTTTTTATTCTATGGGCGCTCTGTTGTGAGTCTCCTCCTGCATGCCTCACTCCCAGCCCTTTCGTGATGTGTGTCCCCTTGTTTGAGGCCACATGTGCTGTGTTCCTCACCTTTCGCTGATGTGGCCCCACTGGTGTGAGGACACTCCTGCCTGGTTTCCATCCCCTTGGTGATGTGGGCGCTCTGGTTAGAGTCTGATCCTGTTTGGGCTCCTCACCCTTCTGTGAGGTGGGCCCTCTGCTGTGAGGTAACTCCTGCCTGGCTTGCTCCCATTGCCTTGGTGACGTCGGCCCTCTGGTGGCATTTGGAGCCTGCTGGTAGCCTCCTCTCCTCCGTAATAAGGGCCCTCTGGCGCCAGGCCATAACTGCTGGGCTCCCACATTTTCTGATACGTGCTAAGTTGTGCGAGGACACTCCTGCCAGGATCCCAACCCCATGGGGATGTGGGCCTTCTGCTCTAAGGTCCCACCGGCTGGGTTGCTCACAGTTTCATAATGAGGGCCCTCTGTTTTGAGTTCAGTCAGGCCTGGATCCCATAGCCTCGCTGCTCCTGGCCACCTGCTGGGAGGTTCCAACTGCGGGATTCCTCACCTTTTTTACGCTATGGGCCCTCTGTTTGGAGGCTCCTCCTGCCTGCCTCACTCCCAGCCCCTTGGTGATGTGTGTCCTGTAGTTTGAGGCCACGTGTGCTGGGTCCGTCACATTTCGGTGATGTGACCACACTGGTGTGAGAACACTCCTGCCTGGTTTCCATTCCCTTGGTGATGTGGGCCCTCCGGTGAGAGTCTGATCCTCTTTGGGTTCCTCACACATTTGTGTGGTTGGCCCTCTGCTCTGAGGTCACTCCTGCCTGGCTGGCACACCCTGCATTGGCGACGTCGGCCTTCTGGTAGCAGTTGGAGCTTGCTGGGAGCCTCCTCTCCTCAGTGATGAGGGCCCTCTGGCGTCCGGCCCTAACTGCTGGGCTCCCCACCTTTTCTGATGTGTGCCCACTGGTGCGATGACACTCTTGCTTGGTTCCCTTCCCCATGGGGATGTGGGCCTTGTGCTCTGAGGTTACAACGGCTGGGTTGCTTACAGTATCACGATGAGGGCCCTCTGTTGTGAGTTCATCACTGCCTGGATCCCATAGCCTCGGTGCTCTGGGCCGCCTGCTGGGATGTTCCAACTGCTGGATTCCTCACCTTTTTTATACAATGGGCCATGGGTTTTGAGGTTAATCCTGCCTTCCTCGCTCCGAGACCCATGGTGATGTGGGTCCTCTGGTTTGAGGCCACATGTGCTGGGTACCTCAACTTTCGATGATGTGGCCCCACGGGTGTGAGGACACTCCTGCCTGGTTCCCAGCCCCTTGCTTATGTGGGCACTCTGGTGAGAGTCTGATCTTGACTGGGTTCCTTACCCTTCTGTGAGGTGGGCCCTCTGATGTGAGGTCACTCCTGCCTGGATGGCTCATGTCGCCTTGGCGACGTAGGCCCTCTGTTGGCCACTGAAGCATGCTGGGAGCCTCCTACCCTCTTTAATAAGGGCCCTGGAAGAAACGCATATGCCCTTTTTGACCAAGTGCATCATTGTCGAGGTTCTGCCTCTTCTCCTATACTTTCAGAGGACTTCCCGTCTACCTCCTGAAATCGTATTCCTGGAATTCTGCCCCGCGTTCAAGTCCTCTTTGCAGCCTTACTTCAATATATTTTTGGACGATAGCTGTCATTTATAACTCTGCAGGTTTGTGAATTACAGTGCCCCTGAGCTCCTTTCTTCAACTGGCTTTCTTGTGAGCTGGCCGCAAAACCGCAGGATTGCTTCAGGCCCTAATCTGGTTCCGACACGGCATGCTGAGCCTTTGGCTAATTCCTCTTCCTGGTGGGAAATGAGCGTTAAATTTGTTCGTGCAGACACCTACAGCTAATCTCTCATTGGTTCTCCCTATTCCTGTTCATCTTGCGCAGAAATTCCAAACTGTGCCAAACAGGAGGTTAAAGGCACTGACTCTCCAAGTGGGGAGAGTGTTAGTAAAGCGTCTGGAATGGTAAAACCGAGTACGAGGGGACGAAAACTGAGACGCATTTAAAAAGTTTTCCCGGTCACACGGTGGACCATATTCTGGGTTGCCCATGCATGTTTTACCTGAAGGAAGAATCCCTTCAACCTGGAGGGTTGGGACCCATGGAATGGGTACCACGCAGTATGACTTCAAAGGGTTGCCTTTGCTCACCGAACGTCACCAATGCTATCAGCCCGAAGTGTCCAGCCTTATGTCTCCCTCAGCTCGGGGTGTAGATGTGGTAAATCCACGTTGCATCACAAGCCCTGAATGAATTATTTAAGAATTGCTCTCTATTTCACTGTCATTGTGTTTTGTTTTTGTAATTTATTTTGATAATGGGATTTATCGGATTTTCACTGCTGCGTTTATGCCGCTGTACACATGCTTGATTCTCTTATGGAGACATATAAATCCATGGGTTTTCAGATTCTTACTAGTCAGGTATATTCCTAGGCATTGAATATGGGGTGTTGAGTCCATTTCGTGGAGCAAGGAGTAGGTCCTGACTATTACATATTTGCTTATGGAAAGGTATCTGTGCTAATTTCAATCTCTGGTTTTATGCAGCACCACAACTCACCTTTCCCCTTAAGCAAGCATAAGTTGGTTTTCTAAATTTGAGACCCTTTTCTGTTTTGTAATTGAGTTCATGTGCAGCCATGTTTGCATTCCGTGTATTTGAGATATCTTATGGTGTTTCTTTTTCTGTGTGACTTAGTTAACTTAGAATGATCGTACCTGAATCCACTCATTATGCCGCGACGGGCCTCATGACATAGATTTCATTGCTGAGTGATATTCCATTGTACGTACGTACAACAACTTCTTTATCCATTTTTTGCTTTCTGGGATATTTCACTTGTACCGTAAATGAGGTTCTTGTAAGCAGAGCCGTCCAAAATTTATGGGTGGCTGTGTCTTTTTGATTTTAATTTCCCTAAGCTATAGAACCATAAGTTGAAGTGCCGTAGGCTCCGTTGCTTAGTTTTTTAGGTGTTTGAGGAAACACCATACACTTCTCCAGAGTGGCTGTTGGCAAGTTACATCCCGCCCATCAGCATAACAAGGCTCCCTGTTCTCCATGGCCTGTCCTGCCTTTCTGGATTTTTCACTTTTTTCAGATGTCCCTTTTGACAGGGGGGCAGTGAGACTTCATTGTAATGCAGATTTCTTTACAGGCTTGCTTGTTTGGCCAAAAAGGGCGTATGTGTTTTTTCTTGAATATATTCAGGAAAAAACGCATACGCCCTTTTTGACCAAGTGCATCATTGTCGACTTTCTGTCTCTTTCCTTATGCTTTAAATGCAATTCCAGTCTGCCCCTGAACTCGTTTTCCTGCAATTCTGCCCCGCTTTCAAGTCCTCTACGCAGCCTTACTTCAATACATTTTTGGACAATAGCTGACATTTATAACTCTGCAGGTTTGTGAATGACAGTGCGCCTGAGCTCCTTTCTTCTACTCGCTTTCTTGTGAGCTGGCCGCAAACCCGCAGGATTGCTTCATGCCCTAATCTGGTTCCGGCACAGCATGCTGATCCTTTGGTAAATTCCTCTTCCTGGTGGGAAATGAGTGTTATATTTGAATGTGCAGACACCTAGAGCTAGTCTCTCATTGGTTCTCCCTATTCTTGTTCATCTTGCGCAGAAATTGCAAACTGTGCCAAACAGGAGGTTAAAGGCACTGACTCTCTAAGTGGGGAGAGTATTAGTAAAGGGTCTTCAATCGTGAACCCGAGTAAAAGGGGACGAAAACTGAGATGCATTTGAAAAGGTTTCCCGGTCACACGGTGCACCATACTGTGGGTTTCCCATGCATGTTTTAGCTGAAGGAAGAATCCCTTAAACCTGGAGAGTTGGGACCCATGGAATGGGTACCATGCAGTATGACTTCAAAGGGCCTGCATTTTCTCAACGAACCTCACCAATGCTATCAGGCCGAAGTGTACAGCCTTATGTCTCACTCAGCTCTGGTTGTAGATGTGGTAAATCCAGGTTGCATCACAAGCCCTGAATGAATTATTTAAGAATTGCTCTCTATTTCACTGTCATTGTGTTTGTTTTTGTAATTCATTTTGATAATGGGATTTATCGGATTTTCTCTGCTGCATTCATGCCACTGTACACACACTTGAGTCTCTTATGGAGACATATAAATCCATGGGTTTGAAGATACTTACTAGTCAGGTGTATTCCTAGGCGTTGAATATGGGGTGTTTAGTCCATTTCGTTGAGCAAGGGCTAGGTCTTGACTATTACATATTTGCCTTATGGAAAGGTATCTGTGCTAATTTCTATCTCTGGTTTTATGCAGCACCCCAACTCACTTTTCCCCTTAAGCAAGCATAAGGTGGTTTTCTAAATTTGAGACCCTGTTCTGTTTTGTAATTCAGTTCATGTGTAGCCAAGTTTACATTCCGTGTATTAGTGATATCTTATGATGTTTCATTTTCTGTGTGACTTATTTCACTTAGAATCATCGTACCTGAATCCACTCATTATGCCACGATGGGCCTGATGACATAGATTTCATTGCTGAGTGATATTCCATTGAATGTGTGTACCACAACTTCTTTATCCATTTTTCACATTCTGGGATATTTAACTTGTACCGTAGACGAGATTCCTGTAAACAGAGCCGTCTGAAACTTTGGGGTGGCTGTCTGTTTTTGATTTTAATTTCCGTGATCTATAAGACCATAAGTGGAAGTGCCGTAGTCTCCGTTGCTTTGTTTCTTAGGTGTTTCAGGAAACACCATACACTTCTCCAGAGTGGCTGTTGGCAATTTACATCCCGCCCATCAGCATAACAAGGCTCCCTGTTCTCCATGGCCTGTGCTGTCTTTCTGGATTTTACACTTTTTTCAGATGGCCCTTTTGACCTGGGGGCAGTGAGACTTCTTTGTAGTGCAGATTTCTTTAACATGCTGGCTCGGTTGGCCAAAAAGGGCGTATGCGTTTTTTCCTGAATATATTCAGGAAAAAACGCATACGCCCTTTTTGGCCAAGTGCATCATTGTCGATGTTCTGCCTCTTTTCCTATGCTTTAAATGCAATTCCAGTCTACCCCCTGAAATCGTTTTCCTGCAATTCTGCCCCGCTTTCCAGTCCTCTTCGCAGCCTTCCTTCAATATATTTTTGGACGATAGCTGTCATTTATAACTCTGCAGGTTTGTGAATTACAGTGCCCCTGAGCTCCTTTCTTCAACTCGCTTTCTTGTGAGCTGGCCGCAAACCCGCAGGAATGCTTCAGGCCCTAATCTGGTTCCGGCACGGCATGCTGAGCCTTTGGTTAATTCCTCTTCCTGGTGGGAAATGAGCGTTCCATTTGCCCGTCCAGACACCTACAGCTAGTCTCTCATTGGTTCTCCCTATTCCTGTTCATCTTGCGCAGAAATTGCAAACTGTGCCAAACAGGAGGTTAAAGGCACTGACTCTCCAAGTGGGGAGAGTGTTAGTAAACGGTCTGGAATGGTGAACCCGAGTAAAAGGGGACGAAAACTGAGATGCATTTGAAAACGTTTCCCGGTCACACAGTGCACTGTACTGTGGGTTTCCCATGCATGTTTTAGCTGAAGGAAGAATCCCTTAAACCTGGAGAGTTGGGACCCATGGAATGGGTACCATGCAGTATGACTTCAAAGGGTCTGCATTTGCTCATCGAACCTCACCAATGCTATCAGCCCGAAGTGTCCAGCCTTATGTCTCACTCAGCTCTGGGTGTAGATGTGGTAAATCCAGGTTGCATCACAAGCCCTGAATGAATTATTTAAGAATTGCTCTCTATTTCACTGTCATTGTGTTTGTTTGTGTAATTCATTTTGATAATGGGTTTTATCTGATTTTCTCTGCTGCATTCATGCCGCTGTACACACAGTTGAGTCTCTTACGGAGACATATAAATCCATGGGTTTGAAGATTCTTACTAGTCATGTGTAATCCTAGGCGTTGAATATGGGGTGTTTAGTCCATTTCGTTGAGCAAGTGCTAGGTCTTGACTATTACATATTTGGCTTATGGAAAGGTATCTGTGCTAATTTCTATCTCTGGTTTTATGCAGCACCACAACTCACCTTTCCCCTTAAGCAAGCATAAGTTGGTTTTCTAAATTTGAGACCCTGTTCTGTTTTGTAATTCAGTTCATGTGTAGCCAAGTTTACATTCCGTCTATCAGTGATATCTTATGATGTTTCATTTTCTGTGTGACTTATTTCACTTAGAATCATCGTACCTGAATCCACTCATTATGCCGCGACGGGCCTGATGACATAGATTTCATTGGTGAGTGATATTCCTTTGTACGTACGTACCACACTTCTTTATCCATTTTTCGCTTTCTGGGATATTTAACTTGTACCGTAGACGAGGTTCTTGTAAACAGAGCCGTAAACAGAAACTTTGCGGTGGCTGTGTGTTTTTGATTTTAATTTCCCTAAGCTATAGGAAAATAAGTGGTAATGCCGTAGGCTCCGTTGCTTTGTTTTTTAGGTTTTTGAGGAAACACCATACACATCTCCAGAGTGGCTGTTGGCAATTTACATCCCGCCCATCAGCATAACAAGGCTCTCTGTTCTCCATGGCCTGTGCTGCCTTTATGGATTTTACACTTTTTTCAGATGGCCCTTTTGAACGGGGGGCAGTGAGACTTCATTGTAGTGCAGATTTCTTTAACATGCTTGCTTGGTTGGCCAAAAACGGCGTATGCGTTTTTTCCTGAATATATTCAGGAAAAAACGCATACGCCCTTTTTGGCCAAGTGCATCATTGTCGACGTTCTGCCTCTTTTCCTATGCTTTAAATGCAATTCCAGTCTACCCCCTGAAATCGTTTTCTTGCAATTCTGCCCCGCTTTCAAGTCCTCTTCGCAGCCTTCCTTCAATATATTTTTGGGTGATAGCTGTCATTTATAACACTGCAGGTTTGTGAATTACAGTGTCCCTGAGCTCCTTTCTTCAACTCGCTTTCTTGTGAGCTGGCCGCAAACCCGCAGGATTGCTTCAGGCCCTAATCTTGTTCCGGCACGGCATGCTGAGCCTTTGGTTAATTCCTCTTCCTGGTGGGAAATGAGCATTAAATTTGCCCGTGCAGACACCTTCACACGAGTCTTCATGGTGCCACTTTGCCCCGGTTATCTCTATGGAGGTTGGAGTTGTAGGGCCTCCTCGCTCAAGGTCAGTGTGCCCACGGAACCAACCCTGCAAATTCAGGGCATGGTTGGGTGTTAGGATCACCACGTGGGGTCCTTTTCCCTTAGGAGGGAGGTGGCCTTTTGGGCTGCTGATTTCCAGGTTTTCAGATACTGCCAGTATCTTGGTCAGATGTGGCGGTGGGCCAAGCCCCTTGGTGACCGCAGTTTATCCTACCTGGATCGCATTCTTGCATTGTTCCATCTCAAGTGGTCCCAGGTTTTGCACTAATACTCCAATGGCGATTCACCGTTCACCAGGAATGTAAAGGTCAAAGGGTTTAGCTAAATTAGGGAGTTCCAGGGCAAGGGTCTGAATTGACTGCTCTTTCCATTCTTGAAAGGCCACTTCTGCATTCTATTCAAAAGGATCATCATCTTTTCCTTTCAGTGTTTCATATAGAGGCCCAGCTAGTAGACTGTAGTTATGGATCCAGAAGCAGCAAACCCTGGCCTCCCCAGGAACCCCTAAGCTGTCTTCTAGTTTCAGAAATGGGTAAGGCTGTAAATTGTTTCTTCCCTTTCCTGGGATGGGCTTCGCCGACCTTCTGTGAGAATGAAGCCCAGGCAGGTCACCGTAGTCTGTGATATTTGAGCTTTGTCTTGGACAACTTGTATCCTTTATTGGCTTGGTAGTTCAGAGGTCTCCTTAGTAGGGCTGGCGATCAGAATGTCGTCTGCATATTGAAGGAGTGTTTCCTTTTCCAGAGGTAGAACTTTTAGTTCTTTAGCTGAGCTTTCCCCAAAGATGGTGTGGGAATTTTTGAACCCTTGGGGCAACACGGCCCGGAAGTATTGTTTTAGTTGTATGTTGAGTCCTGCCACTCACAAGCCAAAATTTCTTGTGACTCTGGGGGGACTAATAGAATACAAAAGAAGGCATCATTGAAGACTAATACAGAATACCATGTCCTGGTGGTTGGTAGAATGACCAGCAGGGTGTAGGATTTAGGAACTACTGGAGGTATATCCTCGGTGGCTTCACTGACTGTCCTGACATCCTTTACCAGGACTCCAGCAGCCCATGGGGCTCTCGAGGTCAGGCCAATCCCAGGATATGGAGCTCACCTGGGCAGGTACCCCACCCCCACCCCAGCCCACGGGGCTCTCGTGTTAAGGCCCATCCCAGGAAACGGTGTTCCCTGGGCAGGTTCCCCTGCAGCCCATGGGGCTCTCGTGGTCAGGCCCCTCCCAGGATACAGAGCTACCCTTGCAGGTACCATGGCAGGGCTGGGAACACAGGAACCGTGCATATCGCCCTCATTGCAGAGCACTCCCAGCTCACCTGTCACTCAGATCTGACACAGAGCACCTCAGAGCAGGACTTGAACTAACAAACAGCAGCTCCGACAGGTCTGTGACCCTGGGCATCACTCTGTGTGGCCTCCCTCCACCTGGTCTTCCAGAGACTTCCACTGCACCCGGGGCACCAGGCCTCTGTCTCCACCCACCAGCCACCCCTCCTCTCCCTGACTCCTGGGTTCCTCTCATTAGGAGAGGGTTTTCTTGAAGTTGTCTCCCACTCATGGGCCAGATAATATAATTAGAAAACAAGCCAGAGCTGCAGCCCCTTGTCTATCCTGACTCTCAGGAGCCCACACCTGTTCCTTGGACCTGGCCGATTCAGCAAGTTCCAGTTTTTGCAACTGTGAGCCCCTGAGGGGTGATTATTGGCTGGCCTGGGAAGCCCGACCGTGCCGGCCAGCCCTCCCCAGGTGTGCCTGGGTTCAGATCAATATAAACACCGCTCCAGGCAGCAAGAGCCCCTTCAGCTGTGCCTGACGCCATTTTCTCTGCCCTGTCAGCAGTCTTGGGGCTGGACTGGTGGGAGGGAGTGAGAGGCCACGGCTTTGTGGGTGGCCCAGTGTGAGTGGGGCTCTGCTGGACTTTCTGCAGCAGTTGCCAAGATGCCACCTGCTAAAGAAGAGGATGTGTCACCCATACCTGCCGCTGGAATTTCTCCCTGGGCAGAGGTGAGTGAGGAAGAAAGCAGTGGGGGCCGGGACAGCAGGGGTATCTCAGGCAGGGAAATGGAAAGCTTCCAGAAGAGCACCCAGGGCCAGGACCATCCTGGCTGGCCTGCAGGCACCAAGTCGGCTGGCATGCTGTCACTCATGTGGCTCCATTGCCCTTCCTCTAGGCATTCAAGTCCTTGTACATATTCAGGTGTTTTACCTGGGAAGGGTGGGAACATTTCAGCAGCAGCTGGCCTGGGGCTCAGCCCACGTTTACTCACAGATGCCTCGGCACACTCCCCCAGCTTTGCAATGAGGATGCTTGTTGCGTGGGGCCTGCTGGCTGAATGGGAGATGATTCCCCACCACTGACCAACTTCAGAATTGTTTACAACTGGAGCAAGTGCCCTGATACGGTTTTCCTGTGTGTAACTGGTGGGTTCTGTTTTTTTTTCTTTTTTTCATTTTTGGTTCAAGGTAGATTTTATTCCTCTTTTTTGTATTTACAGATATAAGCATGGAAATAATTTATTCATATAAATACATGTATGTGAAGGGAAGAATATTTTTTCTGTTTTACTTTTTGTAAATTGAATTTTATTTTAATTTTTTATACAGCAGGTTCTTTTTGGTTATCTATTTTATACATATAAATGTATATATGCCAATCCCAATCTCTCAACTCCTCCCACCACCACCCCCCAACAGCTTTCCCCCCTTGGTGTCCATACGTTTGTTGTCTACATCTGTTGCTCTATTTCTGCCTGGCAAAACGGTTCATCTGTACAATTTTTCTAGGTTCCACATATAGGCATTAATAGACAAGATTTGTTTTTCTCTTTCTGACTTACTTCACTCTGTATGACAGTCTCTAGATCCATCAACGTCTCTACAAATGACCCAATTTCATTCCTTTTTATGGCTTAGTAATATTCCATTTTATATATGTACCACATCTTTATGCATTCGTCTGTCTGTGGGCATTTAGGTTGCTTCCATTACCTGGATATTGTAAATAGTGATGCAATGAACATTGCGGTGAATATCTCTTTTTGATTTATGGTTTTGTCTGGGTATACGCCCAGTAGTGGGATTGCTGTATCGTATGGTAATTCTATTCTTAGTTTTATAAGAAACTCCATAATGTTCTCCACAGTGACTGTATCAATTTACATTCCCAACAATAGTGGAAGAGGGTTCCTTATCTCCACACCCTTTCCAGCATTTGTTGTTTGTAGATTTTCTGATGATGCCCATTCTAACAGGTGTGAGGTGATACACCATGGATGAGTCTATTTCGTTGAGCAAAGAGTAGGTCTTGTCTATTACATATTTGGCTTATGGAACGGTATGTGTGCTAATTTCAATCTCTGGTTTTATACAGCACCCCAACTCAACTTTCCCTTAAGCAAGCATAAGATTTTATCTAAATGTGAGACTCTGTTCGGTTTTGGAATTCAGTTTATGTGTAGCCAAGTTTACACTCTCTCTATTAGTGATATCTTATGATAATTATCTTTCTCTGTGTGACCTATTTCTCTTAGAATCATCATACTTAAATCCACTCAATTTGCTGCTACAGGCCTGATGACATTGATTTCATTGCTGAGTGATATTCCGTTGTACGTAAGTAGCACAACTCCTTTATCCATTTTTTTCTTTCTGGGATATTTAATTTGTACTGGACTCAAGGTTCTTGTAAACACAGCAGCCCTAAATTTGGTGTTGGCTGTGTCTTGTTGATTTTAATTTTCCTAAGCTATAGGGCCAAAAGTGGAAGTGCCCTAGGGTCTGTAGCTTTGTTTTTCAGATGTTTCAGGATACACCATAAACATCTCCAGAGTGTCTGTTGGCAATTTACATCCCGCCCATCAGCAAAACAAGGCTCCCTGTTCTCCATGGCCTGTCCTGTGTTTCTGGTTTTTACACTTTTTTCAGATGGCCCTTTTGACGAATGGGAAATGAGACTTCATTGTAGTGCGGATTTCCATTTCTCGAGTGCTTGGTTGGCCAAAAAGGGCATATGTGTTTTTTCCTGAATATATTCAGGAAAAAATGTTTACGCACTTTTGTCCAAGTGCATCACTGTCAAAGATCTGCCGCTTTTCACATGCTTTAAATGCAATTCCAATCTACCTCCTGAAATATGATTCCTGCAATTCTGCCTCGTTTTCAAGTCCTCTTTGCAGACTTACTTCCATATAATTTTGCCAATAGCTGTCATTTATAACACGGCAGGTTTGTGAATTACAGTGCTCGTGATTTCCTTTCTTAACTCGTTTCCTTGAAAACTGGCCACAGAACCGCAGGTTTGCTTCAGGCCGTAATCAGGGTCCGGCACGGCACTCTGAGACTTTGGTTCATTCCACTTCCTGGTGGGAAATTAGAGTTAAATGTGCCCCTCCAGACACCTGCCTCACTCCTAGCCCCTTGGTGATGTGTGTCCTGTGGTTTGAGGCCACATGTGCTGGGTTCCTCACCTTTGGCTGATGTGGCCCTAATGGTGTGAGGACACTCCTGCCTGGTTCCCATCCCCTTGGTGATGTGGGCCCTCCGGTGAGAGTCTGATCCTGGTTGGGTTCCTCACACTTCTGTGAGGTGGGCCCTCTTCTCTGAGGTCACTCCTGCCTGGCTGGCACACCCCGCCTTGGCGATGTGGGCCCTCAGTTGGGAGTTGGTGTCTGCTGGGAATCTCCTCCTCTAGGTAATGAGGGCCCTCTGGCGTCAGGCCCTAACTCATGGGCACCCAAAATTTTCTGATGTGCGCCCTGTCGGGCGAGTACACTCCAGCCAGGGTCCCATCCCCATGGGGATGTGGGCTTTCTGCCCTGAGGTCCCAACGGTGGGTTGCTCACAGTGTCAGAATGTGGGCCCTCTGCTGTGAGTTCACTCCAGCATGGATCCCATAGCCTCGGTGCTCTGGGCCACCTGCTTGGAGCTTCCAACTGCGGGGTTCCTCACCTTTTTTATTCTATGGGCGCTCTGTTGTGAGTCTCCTCCTGCATGCCGCATTCCCAGCCCTTTCGTGATGTGTGTCCCCTTGTTTGAGGCCACATGTGCTGTGTTCCTCACCTTTCGCTGATGTGGCCCCACTGGTGTGAGGACACTCCTGCCTGGTTTCCATCCCCTTGGTGATGTGGGCGCTCTGGTTAGAGTCTGATCCTGTTTGGGCTCCTCACACTTCTGTGAGGTGGGCCCTCTGCTGTGAGGTAACTCCTGCCTGGCTTGCTCCCATTGCCTTGGTGACGTTGGCCCTCTGGTGGCATTTGGAGCCTGCTGGTAGCCTCCTCTCCTCCGTGATGAGGGCCCTCTGGCGCCAGGCCATAACTGCTGGGTTCCCACATTTTCTGATACGTGCTAAGTTGTGCGAGGACACTCCTGCGAGGTTCCCATCCCCATGGGGATGTGGGCCTTCTGCTCTGAGGTCCCACTGGCTGGGTTGCTCACAGTTTCATGATGTGGGCCCTCTGCTGTGAGTTCACTGTGGCCTGGATCCCATAGACTCCATGCTCTGGGCCACCTGCTGGGAGGTTCAAACTGCTGGATTCCTCACATTTTTTATTCTGTGGGCCCTGTGTTGTTAGGCTACTCCTGCCTGCCTCACTCGGAGCACCTTGGAAATGTGGGTCCTCTGGTTTAGGCCACATGTGCTGGGTTCCTCACCTTTCTATAATGTGGCCACACTGGTGTGAGGACACTCCTGCCTTGTTCCGATCCCCTTGGTGATGTGGGCCCTCTCGTGAGAGTCTTATCCTGGCTGGGTTCCTCACCCTTCTGTGAGGTAGGCCCTCTGCTGTGAGGTCACTCCTGCCTGGCTGGCACACGTCAACGTGGCGACGTGGGCCCTCAGTTGGGAGTTGGTGCCTGCTGGGAGTCTCCTCCCCTCGGTAATGAGGGCCCTCTGGCGTCAGACCCGAACTCCTGGGCTCCCAAAATTTTCTGATGTGCGCCCTGTGGTGCGAGTACACTCCTGCCAGGATCCCAACCCCATGGGAATGTGGGCCTTCTGCTCTAAGGTCCCAACGGCTGGGTTGTTCACCGTTTCATGATGTTGGCTCTCTGGTGTTAGTTCACCCAGGCCTAGATCCCATAGCCTCTGTGCTCTGAGCGGCCTGCTGGGAGGTTCCTACTGCTGGATTCCTTACCTTTTTTATTCTTTGGGTCCTGTGTTTTCATGCTCCTACTTCCTGACTCACTCCCAGCCCATTTGTGATGTAGGTCCTCTGGTTTAAGGCCACATGTACCGGTTTCCTCACCTTTATTGATGTGGCCCCACTGGTGTGAGGACACTCCTGCCTGGTTCCCATCCCCTTGGTGATGTGGGCCCTCTGGTGAGAGTTTTATCCTGTCTGGATTCCTCACCCTTCTGTGAGGTAGGCCCTCTGCTGTGAGGTCATTCCTGCCTGGCTGGCACACGTCAATGTGGCGACGTGGGCCCTCAGTTGGGAGTTGGTGCCTGCTGGGAGTCTCCTCCTCTCTGTAATGAGGGCCCTCTGGCGTCAGACCCTATCTCCTGGGCTCCCAAAATTTTCTGATGTGCGCCCTGTGGTGCGAGTACACTCCTGCCAGGATCCCAACCCCATGGGAATGTGGGCCTTCTGCTCTAAGGTCCCAACGGCTGGGTTGCTCACAGTTTCATAATGAGGGCCCTCTGTTTTGAGTTCAGTCAGGCCTGGATCCCATAGCCTCGCTGCTCCTGGCCACCTGCTGGGAGGTTCCAACTGCGGGATTCCTCACCTTTTTTACGCTATGGGCCCTCTGTTTGGAGGCTCCTCCTGCCTGCCTCACTCCCAGCCCCTTGGTGATGTGTGTCCTGTAGTTTGAGGCCACGTGTGCTGGGTCCGTCACATTTCGGTGATGTGACCACACTGGTGTGAGAACACTCCTGCCTGGTTTCCATTCCCTTGGTGATGTGGGCCCTCCGGTGAGAGTCTGATCCTCTTTGGGTTCCTCACACTTTTGTGTGGTTGGCCCTCTGCTCTGAGGTCACTCCTGCCTGGCTGGCACACCCTGCATTGGCGACGTCGGCCTTCTGGTAGCAGTTGGAGCTTGCTGGGAGCCTCCTCTCCTCAGTGATGAGGGCCCTCTGGCGTCCGGCCCTAACTGCTGGGCTCCCCACCTTTTCTGATGTGTGCCCACTGGTGCACTGACACTCCTGCTTGGTTCCCTTCCCCATGGGGATGTGGGCCTTGTGCTCTGAGGTTACAACGGCTGGGTTGCTTACAGTATCACGATGAGGGCCCTCTGTTGTGAGTTCATCACTGCCTGGATCCCATAGCCTCGGTGCTCTGGGCCGCCTGCTGGGATGTTCCAACTGCTGGATTCCTCACCTTTTTTATACAATGGGCCATGTGTTTTGAGGTTAATCCTGCCTGCCTCGCTCCGAGACCCATGGTGATGTGGGTCCTCTGGTTTGAGGCCACATGTGCTGGGTACCTCAACTTTCGATGATGTGGCCCCACGGGTGTGAGGACACTCCTGCCTGGTTCCCAGCCCCTTGCTTATGTGGGCACTCTGGTGAGAGTCTGATCTTGACTGGGTTCCTTACCCTTCTGTGAGGTGGGCCCTCTGATGTGAGGTCACTCCTGCCTGGATGGCTCATGTCGCCTTGGCGACGTAGGCCCTCTGTTGGCCACTGAAGCATGCTGGGAGCCTCCTACCCTCTTTAATAAGGGCCCTGGAAGAAACGCATATGCCCTTTTTGACCAAGTGCATCATTGTCGAGGTTCTGCCTCTTCTCCTATACTTTCAGAGGACTTCCCGTCTACCTCCTGAAATCGTATTCCTGGAATTCTGCCCCGCGTTCAAGTCCTCTTTGCAGCCTTACTTCAATATATTTTTGGACGATAGCTGTCATTTATAACTCTGCAGGTTTGTGAATTACAGTGCCCCTGAGCTCCTTTCTTCAACTCGCTTTCTTGTGAGCTGGCCGCAAAACCGCAGGATTGCTTCAGGCCCTAATCTGGTTCCGACACGGCATGCTGAGCCTTTGGCTAATTCCTCTTCCTGGTGGGAAATGAGCGTTAAATTTGTTCGTGCAGACACCTACAGCTAATCTCTCATTGGTTCTCCCTATTCCTGTTCATCTTGCGCAGAAATTCCAAACTGTGCCAAACAGGAGGTTAAAGGCACTGACTCTCCAAGTGGGGAGAGTGTTAGTAAAGCGTCTGGAATGGTAAAACCGAGTACGAGGGGACGAAAACTGAGACGCATTTAAAAAGTTTTCCCGGTCACACGGTGGACCATATTCTGGGTTGCCCATGCATGTTTTACCTGAAGGAAGAATTCCTTCAACCTGGAGAGTTGGGACCCATGGAATGGGTACCACGCAGTATGACTTCAAAGGGTTGCCTTTGCTCACCGAACGTCACCAATGCTATCAGCCCGAAGTGTCCAGCCTTATGTCTCACTCAGCTCGGGGTGTAGATGTGGTAAATCCACGTTGCATCACAAGCCCTGAATGAATTATTTAAGAATTGCTCTCTATTTCACTGTCATTGTGTTTTGTTTTTGTAATTTATTTTGATAATGGGATTTATCGGATTTTCACTGCTGCGTTTATGCCACTGTACACATGCTTGATTCTCTTATGGAGACATATAAATCCATGGGTTTTCAGATTCTTACTAGTCAGGTATATTCCTAGGCATTGAATATGGGGTGTTGAGTCCATTTCGTGGAGCAAGGAGTAGGCCCTGACTATTACATATTTGCTTATGGAAAGGTATCTGTGCTAATTTCAATCTCTGGTTTTATGCAGCACCACAACTCACCTTTCCCCTTAAGCAAGCATAAGTTGGTTTTCTAAATTTGAGACCCTTTTCTGTTTTGTAATTGAGTTCATGTGCAGCCATGTTTGCATTCCGTGTATTTGAGATATCTTATGGTGTTTCTTTTTCTGTGTGACTTAGTTAACTTAGAATGATCGTACCTGAATCCACTCATTATGCCGCGACGGGCCTCATGACATAGATTTCATTGCTGAGTGATATTCCATTGTACGTACGTACAACAACTTCTTTATCCATTTTTTGCTTTCTGGGATATTTCACTTGTACCGTAAATGAGGTTCTTGTAAGCAGAGCCGTCCAAAATTTATGGGTGGCTGTGTCTTTTTGATTTTAATTTCCCTAAGCTATAGAACCATAAGTTGAAGTGCCGTAGGCTCCGTTGCTTAGTTTTTTAGGTGTTTGAGGAAACACCATACACTTCTCCAGAGTGGCTGTTGGCAAGTTACATCCCGCCCATCAGCATAACAAGGCTCCCTGTTCTCCATGGCCTGTCCTGCCTTTCTGGATTTTTCACTTTTTTCAGATGTCCCTTTTGACAGGGGGGCAGTGAGACTTCATTGTAATGCAGATTTCTTTACAGGCTTGCTTGTTTGGCCAAAAAGGGCGTATGTGTTTTTTCTTGAATATATTCAGGAAAAAACGCATACGCTCTTTTTGACCAAGTGCATCATTGTCGACTTTCTGTCTCTTTCCTTATGCTTTAAATGCAATTCCAGTCTGCCCCTGAACTCGTTTTCCTGCAATTCTGCCCCGCTTTCAAGTCCTCTACGCAGCCTTACTTCAATACATTTTTGGACAATAGCTGACATTTATAACTCTGCAGGTTTGTGAATGACAGTGCGCCTGAGCTCCTTTCTTCTACTCGCTTTCTTGTGAGCTGGCCGCAAACCCGCAGGATTGCTTCATGCCCTAATCTGGTTCCGGCACAGCATGCTGATCCTTTGGTAAATTCCTCTTCCTGGTGGGAAATGAGTGTTATATTTGAACGTGCAGACACCTAGAGCTAGTCTCTCATTGGTTCTCCCTATTCTTGTTCATCTTGCGCAGAAATTGCAAACTGTGCCAAACAGGAGGTTAAAGGCACTGACTCTCTAAGTGGGGAGAGTATTAGTAAAGGGTCTTCAATCGTGAACCCGAGTAAAAGGGGACGAAAACTGAGATGCATTTGAAAAGGTTTCCCGGTCACACGGTGCACCATACTGTGGGTTTCCCATGCATGTTTTAGCTGAAGGAAGAATCCCTTAAACCTGGAGAGTTGGGACCCATGGAATGGGTACCATGCAGTATGACTCCAAAGGGCCTGCATTTTCGCAACGAACCTCACCAATGCTATCAGGCCGAAGTGTACAGCCTTATGTCTCACTCAGCTCTGGTTGTAGATGTGGTAAATCCAGGTTGCATCACAAGCCCTGAATGAATTATTTAAGAATTGCTCTCTATTTCACTGTCATTGTGTTTGTTTTTGTAATTCATTTTGATAATGGGATTTATCGGATTTTCTCTGCTGCATTCATGCCGCTGTACACACACTTGAGTCTCTTATGGAGACATATAAATCCATGGGTTTGAAGATACTTACTAGTCAGGTGTATTCCTAGGCGTTGAATATGGGGTGTTTAGTCCATTTCGTTGAGCAAGGGCTAGGTCTTGACTATTACATATTTGCCTTATGGAAAGGTATCTGTGCTAATTTCTATCTCTGGTTTTATGCAGCACCCCAACTCACTTTTCCCCTTAAGCAAGCATAAGGTGGTTTTCTAAATTTGAGACCCTGTTCTGTTTTGTAATTCAGTTCATGTGTAGCCAAGTTTACATTCCGTGTATTAGTGATATCTTATGATGTTTCATTTTCTGTGTGACTTATTTCACTTAGAATCATCGTACCTGAATCCACTCATTATGCCACGATGGGCCTGATGACATAGATTTCATTGCTGAGTGATATTCCATTGAATGTGTGTACCACAACTTCTTTATCCATTTTTCACATTCTGGGATATTTAACTTGTACCGTAGACGAGATTCCTGTAAACAGAGCCGTCTGAAACTTTGGGGTGGCTGTCTGTTTTTGATTTTAATTTCCGTGATCTATAAGACCATAAGTGGAAGTGCCGTAGTCTCCGTTGCTTTGTTTCTTAGGTGTTTCAGGAAACACCATACACTTCTCCAGAGTGGCTGTTGGCAATTTACATCCCGCCCATCAGCATAACAAGGCTCCCTGTTCTCCATGGCCTGTGCTGTCTTTCTGGATTTTACACTTTTTTCAGATGGCCCTTTTGACCTGGGGGCAGTGAGACTTCTTTTAGTGCAGATTTCTTTAACATGCTGGCTCGGTTGGCCAAAAAGGGCGTATGCGTTTTTTCCTGAATATATTCAGGAAAAAACGCATACGCCCTTTTTGGCCAAGTGCATCATTGTCGATGTTCTGCCTCTTTTCCTATGCTTTAAATGCAATTCCAGTCTACCCCCTGAAATCGTTTTCCTGCAATTCTGCCCCGCTTTCCAGTCCTCTTCGCAGCCTTCCTTCAATATATTTTTGGACGATAGCTGTCATTTATAACTCTGCAGGTTTGTGAATTACAGTGCCCCTGAGCTCCTTTCTTCAACTCGCTTTCTTGTGAGCTGGCCGCAAACCCGCAGGAATGCTTCAGGCCCTAATCTTGTTCCGGCACGGCATGCTGAGCCTTTGGTTAATTCCTCTTCCTGGTGGGAAATGAGCATTAAATTTGCCCGTGCAGACACCTTCACACGAGTCTTCATGGTGCCACTTTGCCCCGGTTAACTCTATGGAGGTTGGAGTTGGAGGGCCTCCTCGCTCAAGGTCAGTGTGCCCATGGAGCCAACCCTGCAACTTCAGGGCATGGTTGGGTGTTAGGATCACCACGTGGGGTCCTTTTCCCTTAGGAGGGAGGTGGCCTTTTGGGCTGCTGATTTCCAGGTTTTCAGATACTGCCAGTATCTTGGTCAGATGTGGCGGTGGGCCAAGCCCCTTGGTGACCGCAGTTTATCCTACCTGGATCGCATTCTTGCATTGTTCCATCTCAAGTGGTCCCAGGTTTTGCACTAATACTCCAATGGCGATTCACCGTTCACCAGGAATGTAAAGGTCAAAGGGTTTAGCTAAATTAGGGAGTTCCAGGGCAAGGGTCTGAATTGACTGCTCTTTCCATTCTTGAAAGGCCACTTCTGCATTCTATTCAAAAGGATCATCATCTTTTCCTTTCAGTGTTTCATATAGAGGCCCAGCTAGTAGACTGTAGTTAGGGATCCAGAAGCAGCAAACCCTGGCCTCCCCAGGAACCCCTAAGCTGTCTTCTAGTTTCAGAAATGGGTAAGGCTGTAAATTGTTTCTTCCCTTTCCTGGGATGGGCTTCGCCGAACTTCTGTGAGAATGAAGCCCAGGCAGGTCACCGTAGTCTGTGATATTTGAGCTTTGTCTTGGACAACTTGTATCCTTTATTGGCTTGGTAGTTCAGAGGTCTCCTTAGTAGGGCTGGCGATCAGAATGTTGTCTGCATATTGAAGGAGTGTTTCATTTTCCAGAGGTAGAACTTTTAGTTCTTTAGCTGAGCTTTCCCCAAAGATGGTGTGGGAATTTTTGTACCCTTGGGGCAACACGGCCCGGAAGTATTGTTTTAGTTGTATGTTGAGTCCTGCCACTCACAAGCCAAAATTTCTTGTGACTCTGGGACTAATAGAATACAAAGGAAGGCATCATTGAAGACTAATACAGAATACCATGTCCTGGTGGTTGGTAGAATGACCAGCAGGTTGTAGGATTTAGGAACTACTGGAGGTATATCCTCGGTGGCTTCACTGACTGTCCTGACATCCTTTACCAGGACTCCAGCAGCCCATGGGGCTCTCGAGGTCAGGCCAATCCCAGGATATGGAGCTCACCTGGGCAGGTACCCCACCCCCACCCCAGCCCACGGGGCTCTCGTGTTAAGGCCCCTCCCAGGATACAGTGTTCCCTGGGCAGGTTCCCCTGCAGCCCATGGGGCTCTCGTGGTCAGGCCCCTCCCAGGATACAGAGTTACCCTTGCAGGTACCATGGCAGGGCTGGGAACACAGGAACCGTGCATATCGCCCTCATTGCAGAGCACTCCCAGCTCACCTGTCACTCAGATCTGAAACAGAGCACCTCAGAGCAGGACTTGAACTAACAAACAGCAGCTCCGACAGGTCTGTGACCCTGGGCATCACTCTGTGTGGCCTCCCTCCACCTGGTCTTCCAGAGACTTCCACTGCACCCGGGGCACCAGGCCTCTGTCTCCACCCACCAGCCACCCCTCCTCTCCCTGACTCCTGGGTTCCTCTCATTAGGAGAGGGTTTTCTTGAAGTTGTCTCCCACTCATGGGCCAGATAATATAATTAGAAAACAAGCCAGAGCTGCAGCCCCTTGTCTATCCTGACTCTCAGGAGCCCACACCTGTTCCTTGGACCTGGCCGATTCAGCAAGTTCCAGTTTTTGCAACTGTGAGCCCCTGAGGGGTGATTATTGGCTGGCCTGGGAAGCACGACCGTGCCGGCCAGCCCTCCCCAGGTGTGCCTGGGTTCAGATCAATATAAACACCGCTCCAGGCAGCAAGAGCCCCTTCAGCTGTGCCTGACGCCATTTTCTCTGCCCTGTCAGCAGTCTTGGGGCTGGACTGGTGGGAGGGAGTGAGAGGCCACGGCTTTGTGGGTGGCCCAGTGTGAGTGGGGCTCTGCTGGACTTTCTGCAGCAGTTGCCAAGATGCCACCTGCTAAAGAAGAGGATGTGTCACCCATACCTGCCGCTGGAATTTCTCCCTGGGCAGAGGTGAGTGAGGAAGAAAGCAGTGGGGGCGGGACAGCAGGGGTATCTCAGGCAGGGAAATGGAAAGCTTCCAGAAGAGCACCCAGGGCCAGGACCATCCTGGCTGGCCTGCAGGCACCAAGTCGGCTGGCATGCTGTCACTCATGTGGCTCCATGGCCCTTCCTCTAGGCTTTCAAGTCCTTGTACATATTCAGGTGTTTTACCTGGGAAGGGTGGGAACATTTCAGCAGCAGCTGGCCTGGGGCTCAGCCCACGTTTACTCACAGATGCCTCGGCACACTCCCCCAGCTTTGCAATGAGGATGCTTGTTGCGTGGGGCCTGCTGGCTGAATGGGAGATGATTCCCCACCACTGACCAACTTCAGAATTGTTTACAACTGGAGCAAGTGCCCTGATACGGTTTTCCTCTGTGTAACTGGTGGGTTCTGTTTTTTTTTCTTTTTTTCGTTTTTGGTTCAAGGTAGATTTTATTCCTCTTTTTTGTATTTACAGATATAAGCATGGAAATAATTTATTCATATAAATACATGTATGTGAAGGGAAGAATATTTTTTCTGTTTTACTTTTTGTAATTTGAATTTTATTTTATTTTTTTATACAGCAGGTTCTTTTTGGTTATCTCTTTTATACATATAAATGTATACATGCCAATCCCAATCTCTCAACTCCTCCCACCACCACCCCCCAACAGCTTTCCCCCCTTGGTGTCCATACGTTTGTTGTCTACATCTGTTGCTCTATTTCTGCCTGGCAAAACGGTTCATCTGTACAATTTTTCTAGGTTCCACATATATGCATTAATAGACAAGATTTGTTTTTCTCTTTCTAACTTACTTCACTCTGTATGACAGTCTCTAGATCCATCAACGTCTCTACAAATGACCCAATTTCATTCCTTTTTATGGCTTAGTAATATTCCATTTTATATATGTACCACATCTTTATGCATTCGTCTGTCTGTGGGCATTTAGGTTGCTTCCATTACCTGGATATTGTAAATAGTGATGCAATGAACATTGCGGTGAATATCTCTTTTTGATTTATGGTTTTGTCTGGGTATATGCCCAGTAGTGGGATTGCTGTATCATATGGTAATTCTATTCTTAGTTTTATAAGAAACTCCATAATGTTCTCCACAGTGACTGTATCAATTTACATTCCCAACAATAGTGGAAGAGGGTTCCTTATCTCCACACCCTTTCCAGCATTTGTTGTTTGTAGATTTTCTGATGATGCCCATTCTAACAGGTGTGAGGTGATACACCATGGATGAGTCTATTTCGTTGAGCAAAGAGTAGGTCTTGTCTATTACATATTTGGCTTATGGAACGGTATGTGTGCTAATTTCAATCTCTGGTTTTATACAGCACCCCAACTCAACTTTCCCTTAAGCAAGCATAAGTTTTTATCTAAATGTGAGACTCTGTTCGGTTTTGGAATTCAGTTTATGTGTAGCCAAGTTTACACTCTCTCTATTAGTGATATCTTATGATAATTATCTTTCTCTGTGTGACCTATTTCTCTTAGAATCATCATACTTAAATCCACTCAATTTGCTGCTACAGGCTTGATGACATTGATTTCATTGCTGAGTGATATTCCGTTGTACGTAAGTAGCACAACTCCTTTATCCATTTTTTTCTTTCTGGGATATTTAATTTGTACTGGACTCAAGGTTCTTGTAAACACAGCAGCCCTAAATTTTGTGTTGGCTGTGTCTTGTTGATTTTAATTTTCCTAAGCTATAGGGCCAAAAGTGGAAGTGCCCTAGGGTCTGTAGCTTTGTTTTTCAGATGTTTCAGGATACACCATAAACATCTCCAGAGTGTCTGTTGGCAATTTACATCCCGCCCATCAGCATAACAAGGCTCCCTGTTCTCCATGGCCTGTCCTGTGTTTCTGGTTTTTACACTTTTTTCAGATGGCCCTTTTGACGAATGGGAAATGAGACTTCATTGTAGTGCGGATTTCCATTGCTCGAGTGCTTGGTTGGCCAAAAAGGGCATATGTGTTTTTTCCTGAATATATTCAGGAAAAAATGTTTACGCACTCTTGTCCAAGTGCATCACTGTCAAAGATCTGCCGCTTTTCACATGCTTTAAATGCAATTCCAATCTACCTACTGAAATATGAATCCTGCAATTCTGCCTCGTTTTCAAGTCCTCTTTGCAGACTTACTTCCATATAATTTTGCCAATAACTGTCATTTATAACACTGCAGGTTTGTGAATTACAGTGCCCGTGATTTCCTTTCTTAACTCGTTTCCTTGAAAACTGGCCACAGAACCGCAGGTTTGCTTCAGGCCGTAATCAGGGTCCGGCACGGCACTCTGAGACTTTGGTTCATTCCAATTCCTGGTGGGAAATTAGAGTTAAATGTGCCCCTCCAGACACCTGCCTCACTCCTAGCCCCTTGGTGATGTGTGTCCTGTGGTTTGAGGCCACATGTGCTGGGTTCCTCACCTTTGGCTGATGTGGCCTCACTGGTGTGAGGACACCCCTGCCTGGTTCCAATCCCCTTGGTGATGTGGGCCCTCCGGTGAGAGTCTGATCCTGGTTGGGTTCCTCACACTTCTGTGAGGTGGGCCCTCTTCTCTGAGGTCACTCCTGCCTGGCTGGCACACCCCGCCTTGGCGACGTCGGCTCTCTGGTGGGATTTGGTGCCTGCTGGGTGTCTCCTCCCCTTGGTAATGAGGGCCCTCTGGCGTCAGGCACTAACTCCTGGGCTCCCAATATTTTCTGATATGCGCCCTGTGGTTCGAGTACACTCCTGCCAGGTTCGCAACCCCATGGGAATGTGGGCCTTCTGCTCTGAGGTCCCAACCGTGGGTTGCTCAGTTTCATGATGAGGGCCCTCTGCTGTGAGTTCTCTCCGGCCTGGATCCCATAGCCTCGCTGCTCCTGGCCACCTGCTGGGAGGTTACAACTGCGGGATTCCTCACCTTTTTTCTTCTATGGGCCCTCTGTTTTGAGACTCCTCCTGCCTGCCTCAATCCCAGCCCCTTGGTGATGTGTGTCCTCTGGTTTGAGGCCATGTATGCTGGGTCCCTCGCCTTTCGATGATGTGGCCCCACTGGTGTGAGGACACTCCTGCCTGGTTCCTATCCCCTTGATGATGTGGGCCCTCTGGTGAGAGTCTGATCCTGGCTGGGTTCCTCAACCTTCTGTGAGGGGGGCCCTCTGCTGTGAGGTCACTCCTGCCTGGCTGTCACACCCCACCTGGGCAACATCGGCACTCTTGTGGCAGTTGGAGCCTGCTGGGAACCTCCCCTCGGTGATGGCGGCCCTCTTGCCTCAGGCCCTAACTGTTGGGTACCCACATTTTCTGATACGTGCTAAGTGGTGCGAGGACACTCCTGCGAGGTTCCCATCCCCATGGGCATGTGGGCCTTCTGCTCTAAGGTCCCAACACCTGTGTTGTTCACCGTTTCATGATGTTGGCTCTCTGGTGTTAGTTCCCCCAGGCCTAGATCCCATAGCCTCTGTGCTCTGAGCGGCCTGCTGGGAGGTTCCTACTGCTGGATTCCTTACCTTTTTTATTCTTTGGGTCCTGTGTTTTCATGCTCCTACTTCCTGACTCACTCCCAGCCCATTTGTGATGTAGGTCCTCTGGTTTAAGGCCACATGTACCGCTTTCCTCACCTTTATTGATGTGGCCCCACTGGTGTGAGGACACTCCTGCCTGGTTCCCATCCCCTTGGTGATGGGGGCCCTCTGTTGAGAGTCTGATCCTGTCTGGATTCCTCAAACTTCTGGGAGGTGGGCCCTCTGCTGTGAGGTCACTCCTGCCTGGCTGGCACACGTCACCTTGGCGATGTGGTCCCTCAGTTGGGAGTTGGTGCCTGCTGGGAGTCTCCTCCCCTCGGTAATGAGGGCCCTCTGGCGTCAGGCCCTAACTCATGGGCTCCCAAAATTTTCTGTTGTGCGCCCTGTCGTGCGAGTACACTCCAGCCAGGGTCCCATCCCCATGGGGATGTGGGCTTTCTGCCCTGAGGTCCCAACGGCTGGGTTGCTCACAGTGTCAGAATGTGGGCCCTCTGCTGTGAGTTCACTCTGGCATGGATCCCATAGCCTCGGTGCTCTGGGCCACCTGCTTGGAGCTTCCAACTGCGGGGTTCCTCACCTTTTTTATTCTATGGGCGCTCTGTTGTGAGTCTCCTCCTGCATGCCTCACTCCCAGCCCTTTCGTGATGTGTGTCCCCTTGTTTGAGGCCACATGTGCTGTGTTCCTCACCTTTCGCTGATGTGGCCCCACTGGTGTGAGGACACTCCTGCCTGGTTTCCATCCCCTTGGTGATGTGGGCGCTCTGGTTAGAGTCTGATCCTGTTTGGGCTCCTCACCCTTCTGTGAGGTGGGCCCTCTGCTGTGAGGTAACTCCTGCCTGGCTTGCTCCCATTGCCTTGGTGACGTCGGCCCTCTGGTGGCATTTGGAGCCTGCTGGTAGCCTCCTCTCCTCCGTAATAAGGGCCCTCTGGCGCCAGGCCATAACTGCTGGGCTCCCACATTTTCTGATACGTGCTAAGTTGTGCGAGGACACTCCTGCCAGGATCCCAACCCCATGGGGATGTGGGCCTTCTGCTCTAAGGTCCCACCGGCTGGGTTGCTCACAGTTTCATAATGAGGGCCCTCTGTTTTGAGTTCAGTCAGGCCTGGATCCCATAGCCTCGCTGCTCCTGGCCACCTGCTGGGAGGTTCCAACTGCGGGATTCCTCACCTTTTTTACGCTATGGGCCCTCTGTTTGGAGGCTCCTCCTGCCTGCCTCACTCCCAGCCCCTTGGTGATGTGTGTCCTGTAGTTTGAGGCCACGTGTGCTGGGTCCGTCACATTTCGGTGATGTGACCACACTGGTGTGAGAACACTCCTGCCTGGTTTCCATTCCCTTGGTGATGTGGGCCCTCCGGTGAGAGTCTGATCCTCTTTGGGTTCCTCACACATTTGTGTGGTTGGCCCTCTGCTCTGAGGTCACTCCTGCCTGGCTGGCACACCCTGCATTGGCGACGTCGGCCTTCTGGTAGCAGTTGGAGCTTGCTGGGAGCCTCCTCTCCTCAGTGATGAGGGCCCTCTGGCGTCCGGCCCTAACTGCTGGGCTCCCCACCTTTTCTGATGTGTGCCCACTGGTGCGATGACACTCTTGCTTGGTTCCCTTCCCCATGGGGATGTGGGCCTTGTGCTCTGAGGTTACAACGGCTGGGTTGCTTACAGTATCACGATGAGGGCCCTCTGTTGTGAGTTCATCACTGCCTGGATCCCATAGCCTCGGTGCTCTGGGCCGCCTGCTGGGATGTTCCAACTGCTGGATTCCTCACCTTTTTTATACAATGGGCCATGGGTTTTGAGGTTAATCCTGCCTGCCTCGCTCCGAGACCCATGGTGATGTGGGTCCTCTGGTTTGAGGCCACATGTGCTGGGTACCTCAACTTTCGATGATGTGGCCCCACGGGTGTGAGGACACTCCTGCCTGGTTCCCAGCCCCTTGCTTATGTGGGCACTCTGGTGAGAGTCTGATCTTGACTGGGTTCCTTACCCTTCTGTGAGGTGGGCCCTCTGATGTGAGGTCACTCCTGCCTGGATGGCTCATGTCGCCTTGGCGACGTAGGCCCTCTGTTGGCCACTGAAGCATGCTGGGAGCCTCCTACCCTCTTTAATAAGGGCCCTGGAAGAAACGCATATGCCCTTTTTGACCAAGTGCATCATTGTCGAGGTTCTGCCTCTTCTCCTATACTTTCAGAGGACTTCCCGTCTACCTCCTGAAATCGTATTCCTGGAATTCTGCCCCGCGTTCAAGTCCTCTTTGCAGCCTTACTTCAATATATTTTTGGACGATAGCTGTCATTTATAACTCTGCAGGTTTGTGAATTACAGTGCCCCTGAGCTCCTTTCTTCAACTGGCTTTCTTGTGAGCTGGCCGCAAAACCGCAGGATTGCTTCAGGCCCTAATCTGGTTCCGACACGGCATGCTGAGCCTTTGGCTAATTCCTCTTCCTGGTGGGAAATGAGCGTTAAATTTGTTCGTGCAGACACCTACAGCTAATCTCTCATTGGTTCTCCCTATTCCTGTTCATCTTGCGCAGAAATTCCAAACTGTGCCAAACAGGAGGTTAAAGGCACTGACTCTCCAAGTGGGGAGAGTGTTAGTAAAGCGTCTGGAATGGTAAAACCGAGTACGAGGGGACGAAAACTGAGACGCATTTAAAAAGTTTTCCCGGTCACACGGTGGACCATATTCTGGGTTGCCCATGCATGTTTTACCTGAAGGAAGAATCCCTTCAACCTGGAGGGTTGGGACCCATGGAATGGGTACCACGCAGTATGACTTCAAAGGGTTGCCTTTGCTCACCGAACGTCACCAATGCTATCAGCCCGAAGTGTCCAGCCTTATGTCTCCCTCAGCTCGGGGTGTAGATGTGGTAAATCCACGTTGCATCACAAGCCCTGAATGAATTATTTAAGAATTGCTCTCTATTTCACTGTCATTGTGTTTTGTTTTTGTAATTTATTTTGATAATGGGATTTATCGGATTTTCACTGCTGCGTTTATGCCGCTGTACACATGCTTGATTCTCTTATGGAGACATATAAATCCATGGGTTTTCAGATTCTTACTAGTCAGGTATATTCCTAGGCATTGAATATGGGGTGTTGAGTCCATTTCGTGGAGCAAGGAGTAGGTCCTGACTATTACATATTTGCTTATGGAAAGGTATCTGTGCTAATTTCAATCTC
Source organism: Delphinapterus leucas (assembly GCF_059928025.1). Lineage (NCBI taxonomy): Eukaryota > Metazoa > Chordata > Mammalia > Artiodactyla > Monodontidae > Delphinapterus > Delphinapterus leucas. The sequence goes on along the minus strand of NW_028322241.1, from coordinate 13,663,158 downwards.
TGGTTTTATGCAGCACCACAACTCACCTTTCCCCTTAAGCAAGCATAAGTTGGTTTTCTAAATTTGAGACCCTTTTCTGTTTTGTAATTGAGTTCATGTGCAGCCATGTTTGCATTCCGTGTATTTGAGATATCTTATGGTGTTTCTTTTTCTGTGTGACTTAGTTAACTTAGAATGATCGTACCTGAATCCACTCATTATGCCGCGACGGGCCTCATGACATAGATTTCATTGCTGAGTGATATTCCATTGTACGTACGTACAACAACTTCTTTATCCATTTTTTGCTTTCTGGGATATTTCACTTGTACCGTAAATGAGGTTCTTGTAAGCAGAGCCGTCCAAAATTTATGGGTGGCTGTGTCTTTTTGATTTTAATTTCCCTAAGCTATAGAACCATAAGTTGAAGTGCCGTAGGCTCCGTTGCTTAGTTTTTTAGGTGTTTGAGGAAACACCATACACTTCTCCAGAGTGGCTGTTGGCAAGTTACATCCCGCCCATCAGCATAACAAGGCTCCCTGTTCTCCATGGCCTGTCCTGCCTTTCTGGATTTTTCACTTTTTTCAGATGTCCCTTTTGACAGGGGGGCAGTGAGACTTCATTGTAATGCAGATTTCTTTACAGGCTTGCTTGTTTGGCCAAAAAGGGCGTATGTGTTTTTTCTTGAATATATTCAGGAAAAAACGCATACGCCCTTTTTGACCAAGTGCATCATTGTCGACTTTCTGTCTCTTTCCTTATGCTTTAAATGCAATTCCAGTCTGCCCCTGAACTCGTTTTCCTGCAATTCTGCCCCGCTTTCAAGTCCTCTACGCAGCCTTACTTCAATACATTTTTGGACAATAGCTGACATTTATAACTCTGCAGGTTTGTGAATGACAGTGCGCCTGAGCTCCTTTCTTCTACTCGCTTTCTTGTGAGCTGGCCGCAAACCCGCAGGATTGCTTCATGCCCTAATCTGGTTCCGGCACAGCATGCTGATCCTTTGGTAAATTCCTCTTCCTGGTGGGAAATGAGTGTTATATTTGAATGTGCAGACACCTAGAGCTAGTCTCTCATTGGTTCTCCCTATTCTTGTTCATCTTGCGCAGAAATTGCAAACTGTGCCAAACAGGAGGTTAAAGGCACTGACTCTCTAAGTGGGGAGAGTATTAGTAAAGGGTCTTCAATCGTGAACCCGAGTAAAAGGGGACGAAAACTGAGATGCATTTGAAAAGGTTTCCCGGTCACACGGTGCACCATACTGTGGGTTTCCCATGCATGTTTTAGCTGAAGGAAGAATCCCTTAAACCTGGAGAGTTGGGACCCATGGAATGGGTACCATGCAGTATGACTTCAAAGGGCCTGCATTTTCTCAACGAACCTCACCAATGCTATCAGGCCGAAGTGTACAGCCTTATGTCTCACTCAGCTCTGGTTGTAGATGTGGTAAATCCAGGTTGCATCACAAGCCCTGAATGAATTATTTAAGAATTGCTCTCTATTTCACTGTCATTGTGTTTGTTTTTGTAATTCATTTTGATAATGGGATTTATCGGATTTTCTCTGCTGCATTCATGCCACTGTACACACACTTGAGTCTCTTATGGAGACATATAAATCCATGGGTTTGAAGATACTTACTAGTCAGGTGTATTCCTAGGCGTTGAATATGGGGTGTTTAGTCCATTTCGTTGAGCAAGGGCTAGGTCTTGACTATTACATATTTGCCTTATGGAAAGGTATCTGTGCTAATTTCTATCTCTGGTTTTATGCAGCACCCCAACTCACTTTTCCCCTTAAGCAAGCATAAGGTGGTTTTCTAAATTTGAGACCCTGTTCTGTTTTGTAATTCAGTTCATGTGTAGCCAAGTTTACATTCCGTGTATTAGTGATATCTTATGATGTTTCATTTTCTGTGTGACTTATTTCACTTAGAATCATCGTACCTGAATCCACTCATTATGCCACGATGGGCCTGATGACATAGATTTCATTGCTGAGTGATATTCCATTGAATGTGTGTACCACAACTTCTTTATCCATTTTTCACATTCTGGGATATTTAACTTGTACCGTAGACGAGATTCCTGTAAACAGAGCCGTCTGAAACTTTGGGGTGGCTGTCTGTTTTTGATTTTAATTTCCGTGATCTATAAGACCATAAGTGGAAGTGCCGTAGTCTCCGTTGCTTTGTTTCTTAGGTGTTTCAGGAAACACCATACACTTCTCCAGAGTGGCTGTTGGCAATTTACATCCCGCCCATCAGCATAACAAGGCTCCCTGTTCTCCATGGCCTGTGCTGTCTTTCTGGATTTTACACTTTTTTCAGATGGCCCTTTTGACCTGGGGGCAGTGAGACTTCTTTGTAGTGCAGATTTCTTTAACATGCTGGCTCGGTTGGCCAAAAAGGGCGTATGCGTTTTTTCCTGAATATATTCAGGAAAAAACGCATACGCCCTTTTTGGCCAAGTGCATCATTGTCGATGTTCTGCCTCTTTTCCTATGCTTTAAATGCAATTCCAGTCTACCCCCTGAAATCGTTTTCCTGCAATTCTGCCCCGCTTTCCAGTCCTCTTCGCAGCCTTCCTTCAATATATTTTTGGACGATAGCTGTCATTTATAACTCTGCAGGTTTGTGAATTACAGTGCCCCTGAGCTCCTTTCTTCAACTCGCTTTCTTGTGAGCTGGCCGCAAACCCGCAGGAATGCTTCAGGCCCTAATCTGGTTCCGGCACGGCATGCTGAGCCTTTGGTTAATTCCTCTTCCTGGTGGGAAATGAGCGTTCCATTTGCCCGTCCAGACACCTACAGCTAGTCTCTCATTGGTTCTCCCTATTCCTGTTCATCTTGCGCAGAAATTGCAAACTGTGCCAAACAGGAGGTTAAAGGCACTGACTCTCCAAGTGGGGAGAGTGTTAGTAAACGGTCTGGAATGGTGAACCCGAGTAAAAGGGGACGAAAACTGAGATGCATTTGAAAACGTTTCCCGGTCACACAGTGCACTGTACTGTGGGTTTCCCATGCATGTTTTAGCTGAAGGAAGAATCCCTTAAACCTGGAGAGTTGGGACCCATGGAATGGGTACCATGCAGTATGACTTCAAAGGGTCTGCATTTGCTCATCGAACCTCACCAATGCTATCAGCCCGAAGTGTCCAGCCTTATGTCTCACTCAGCTCTGGGTGTAGATGTGGTAAATCCAGGTTGCATCACAAGCCCTGAATGAATTATTTAAGAATTGCTCTCTATTTCACTGTCATTGTGTTTGTTTGTGTAATTCATTTTGATAATGGGTTTTATCTGATTTTCTCTGCTGCATTCATGCCGCTGTACACACAGTTGAGTCTCTTACGGAGACATATAAATCCATGGGTTTGAAGATTCTTACTAGTCATGTGTAATCCTAGGCGTTGAATATGGGGTGTTTAGTCCATTTCGTTGAGCAAGTGCTAGGTCTTGACTATTACATATTTGGCTTATGGAAAGGTATCTGTGCTAATTTCTATCTCTGGTTTTATGCAGCACCACAACTCACCTTTCCCCTTAAGCAAGCATAAGTTGGTTTTCTAAATTTGAGACCCTGTTCTGTTTTGTAATTCAGTTCATGTGTAGCCAAGTTTACATTCCGTCTATCAGTGATATCTTATGATGTTTCATTTTCTGTGTGACTTATTTCACTTAGAATCATCGTACCTGAATCCACTCATTATGCCGCGACGGGCCTGATGACATAGATTTCATTGGTGAGTGATATTCCTTTGTACGTACGTACCACACTTCTTTATCCATTTTTCGCTTTCTGGGATATTTAACTTGTACCGTAGACGAGGTTCTTGTAAACAGAGCCGTAAACAGAAACTTTGCGGTGGCTGTGTGTTTTTGATTTTAATTTCCCTAAGCTATAGGAAAATAAGTGGTAATGCCGTAGGCTCCGTTGCTTTGTTTTTTAGGTTTTTGAGGAAACACCATACACATCTCCAGAGTGGCTGTTGGCAATTTACATCCCGCCCATCAGCATAACAAGGCTCTCTGTTCTCCATGGCCTGTGCTGCCTTTATGGATTTTACACTTTTTTCAGATGGCCCTTTTGAACGGGGGGCAGTGAGACTTCATTGTAGTGCAGATTTCTTTAACATGCTTGCTTGGTTGGCCAAAAACGGCGTATGCGTTTTTTCCTGAATATATTCAGGAAAAAACGCATACGCCCTTTTTGGCCAAGTGCATCATTGTCGACGTTCTGCCTCTTTTCCTATGCTTTAAATGCAATTCCAGTCTACCCCCTGAAATCGTTTTCTTGCAATTCTGCCCCGCTTTCAAGTCCTCTTCGCAGCCTTCCTTCAATATATTTTTGGGTGATAGCTGTCATTTATAACACTGCAGGTTTGTGAATTACAGTGTCCCTGAGCTCCTTTCTTCAACTCGCTTTCTTGTGAGCTGGCCGCAAACCCGCAGGATTGCTTCAGGCCCTAATCTTGTTCCGGCACGGCATGCTGAGCCTTTGGTTAATTCCTCTTCCTGGTGGGAAATGAGCATTAAATTTGCCCGTGCAGACACCTTCACACGAGTCTTCATGGTGCCACTTTGCCCCGGTTATCTCTATGGAGGTTGGAGTTGTAGGGCCTCCTCGCTCAAGGTCAGTGTGCCCACGGAACCAACCCTGCAAATTCAGGGCATGGTTGGGTGTTAGGATCACCACGTGGGGTCCTTTTCCCTTAGGAGGGAGGTGGCCTTTTGGGCTGCTGATTTCCAGGTTTTCAGATACTGCCAGTATCTTGGTCAGATGTGGCGGTGGGCCAAGCCCCTTGGTGACCGCAGTTTATCCTACCTGGATCGCATTCTTGCATTGTTCCATCTCAAGTGGTCCCAGGTTTTGCACTAATACTCCAATGGCGATTCACCGTTCACCAGGAATGTAAAGGTCAAAGGGTTTAGCTAAATTAGGGAGTTCCAGGGCAAGGGTCTGAATTGACTGCTCTTTCCATTCTTGAAAGGCCACTTCTGCATTCTATTCAAAAGGATCATCATCTTTTCCTTTCAGTGTTTCATATAGAGGCCCAGCTAGTAGACTGTAGTTATGGATCCAGAAGCAGCAAACCCTGGCCTCCCCAGGAACCCCTAAGCTGTCTTCTAGTTTCAGAAATGGGTAAGGCTGTAAATTGTTTCTTCCCTTTCCTGGGATGGGCTTCGCCGACCTTCTGTGAGAATGAAGCCCAGGCAGGTCACCGTAGTCTGTGATATTTGAGCTTTGTCTTGGACAACTTGTATCCTTTATTGGCTTGGTAGTTCAGAGGTCTCCTTAGTAGGGCTGGCGATCAGAATGTCGTCTGCATATTGAAGGAGTGTTTCCTTTTCCAGAGGTAGAACTTTTAGTTCTTTAGCTGAGCTTTCCCCAAAGATGGTGTGGGAATTTTTGAACCCTTGGGGCAACACGGCCCGGAAGTATTGTTTTAGTTGTATGTTGAGTCCTGCCACTCACAAGCCAAAATTTCTTGTGACTCTGGGGGGACTAATAGAATACAAAAGAAGGCATCATTGAAGACTAATACAGAATACCATGTCCTGGTGGTTGGTAGAATGACCAGCAGGGTGTAGGATTTAGGAACTACTGGAGGTATATCCTCGGTGGCTTCACTGACTGTCCTGACATCCTTTACCAGGACTCCAGCAGCCCATGGGGCTCTCGAGGTCAGGCCAATCCCAGGATATGGAGCTCACCTGGGCAGGTACCCCAACCCCACCCCAGCCCACGGGGCTCTCGTGTTAAGGCCCATCCCAGGATACGGTGTTCCCTGGGCAGGTTCCCCTGCAGCCCATGGGGCTCTCGTGGTCAGGCCCCTCCCAGGATACAGAGCTACCCTTGCAGGTACCATGGCAGGGCTGGGAACACAGGAACCGTGCATATCGCCCTCATTGCAGAGCACTCCCAGCTCACCTGTCACTCAGATCTGACACAGAGCACCTCAGAGCAGGACTTGAACTAACAAACAGCAGCTCCGACAGGTCTGTGACCCTGGGCATCACTCTGTGTGGCCTCCCTCCACCTGGTCTTCCAGAGACTTCCACTGCACCCGGGGCACCAGGCCTCTGTCTCCACCCACCAGCCACCCCTCCTCTCCCTGACTCCTGGGTTCCTCTCATTAGGAGAGGGTTTTCTTGAAGTTGTCTCCCACTCATGGGCCAGATAATATAATTAGAAAACAAGCCAGAGCTGCAGCCCCTTGTCTATCCTGACTCTCAGGAGCCCACACCTGTTCCTTGGACCTGGCCGATTCAGCAAGTTCCAGTTTTTGCAACTGTGAGCCCCTGAGGGGTGATTATTGGCTGGCCTGGGAAGCCCGACCGTGCCGGCCAGCCCTCCCCAGGTGTGCCTGGGTTCAGATCAATATAAACACCGCTCCAGGCAGCAAGAGCCCCTTCAGCTGTGCCTGACGCCATTTTCTCTGCCCTGTCAGCAGTCTTGGGGCTGGACTGGTGGGAGGGAGTGAGAGGCCACGGCTTTGTGGGTGGCCCAGTGTGAGTGGGGCTCTGCTGGACTTTCTGCAGCAGTTGCCAAGATGCCACCTGCTAAAGAAGAGGATGTGTCACCCATACCTGCCGCTGGAATTTCTCCCTGGGCAGAGGTGAGTGAGGAAGAAAGCAGTGGGGGCCGGGACAGCAGGGGTATCTCAGGCAGGGAAATGGAAAGCTTCCAGAAGAGCACCCAGGGCCAGGACCATCCTGGCTGGCCTGCAGGCACCAAGTCGGCTGGCATGCTGTCACTCATGTGGCTCCATTGCCCTTCCTCTAGGCTTTCAAGTCCTTGTACATATTCAGGTGTTTTACCTGGGAAGGGTGGGAACATTTCAGCAGCAGCTGGCCTGGGGCTCAGCCCACGTTTACTCACAGATGCCTCGGCACACTCCCCCAGCTTTGCAATGAGGATGCTTGTTGCGTGGGGCCTGCTGGCTGAATGGGAGATGATTCCCCACCACTGACCAACTTCAGAATTGTTTACAACTGGAGCAAGTGCCCTGATACGGTTTTCCTGTGTGTAACTGGTGGGTTCTGTTTTTTTTTCTTTTTTTCATTTTTGGTTCAAGGTAGATTTTATTCCTCTTTTTTGTATTTACAGATATAAGCATGGAAATAATTTATTCATATAAATACATGTATGTGAAGGGAAGAATATTTTTTCTGTTTTACTTTTTGTAAATTGAATTTTATTTTATTTTTTTATACAGCAGGTTCTTTTTGGTTATCTATTTTATACATATAAATGTATATATGCCAATCCCAATCTCTCAACTCCTCCCACCACCACCCCCCAACAGCTTTCCCCCCTTGGTGTCCATACGTTTGTTGTCTACATCTGTTGCTCTATTTCTGCCTGGCAAAACGGTTCATCTGTACAATTTTTCTAGGTTCCACATATAGGCATTAATAGACAAGATTTGTTTTTCTCTTTCTGACTTACTTCACTCTGTATGACAGTCTCTAGATCCATCAACGTCTCTACAAATGACCCAATTTCATTCCTTTTTATGGCTTAGTAATATTCCATTTTATATATGTACCACATCTTTATGCATTCGTCTGTCTGTGGGCATTTAGGTTGCTTCCATTACCTGGATATTGTAAATAGTGATGCAATGAACATTGCGGTGAATATCTCTTTTTGATTTATGGTTTTGTCTGGGTATACGCCCAGTAGTGGGATTGCTGTATCATATGGTAATTCTATTCTTAGTTTTATAAGAAACTCCATAATGTTCTCCACAGTGACTGTATCAATTTACATTCCCAACAATAGTGGAAGAGGGTTCCTTATCTCCACACCCTTTCCAGCATTTGTTGTTTGTAGATTTTCTGATGATGCCCATTCTAACAGGTGTGAGGTGATACACCATGGATGAGTCTATTTCGTTGAGCAAAGAGTAGGTCTTGTCTATTACATATTTGGCTTATGGAACGGTATGTGTGCTAATTTCAATCTCTGGTTTTATACAGCACCCCAACTCAACTTTCCCTTAAGCAAGCATAAGATTTTATCTAAATGTGAGACTCTGTTCGGTTTTGGAATTCAGTTTATGTGTAGCCAAGTTTACACTCTCTCTATTAGTGATATCTTATGATAATTATCTTTCTCTGTGTGACCTATTTCTCTTAGAATCATCATACTTAAATCCACTCAATTTGCTGCTACAGGCCTGATGACATTGATTTCATTGCTGAGTGATATTCCGTTGTACGTAAGTAGCACAACTCCTTTATCCATTTTTTTCTTTCTGGGATATTTAATTTGTACTGGACTCAAGGTTCTTGTAAACACAGCAGCCCTAAATTTTGTGTTGGCTGTGTCTTGTTGATTTTAATTTTCCTAAGCTATAGGGCCAAAAGTGGAAGTGCCCTAGGGTCTGTAGCTTTGTTTTTCAGATGTTTCAGGATACACCATAAACATCTCCAGAGTGTCTGTTGGCAATTTACATCCCGCCCATCAGCATAACAAGGCTCCCTGTTCTCCATGGCCTGTCCTGTGTTTCTGGTTTTTACACTTTTTTCAGATGGCCCTTTTGACGAATGGGAAATGAGACTTCATTGTAGTGCGGATTTCCATTTCTCGAGTGCTTGGTTGGCCAAAAAGGGCCTATGTGTTTTTTCCTGAATATATTCAGGAAAAAATGTTTACGCACTTTTGTCCAAGTGCATCACTGTCAAAGATCTGCCGCTTTTCACATGCTTTAAATGCAATTCCAATCTACCTCCTGAAATATGATTCCTGCAATTCTGCCTCGTTTTCAAGTCCTCTTTGCAGACTTACTTCCATATAATTTTGCCAATAGCTGTCATTTATAACACTGCAGGTTTGTGAATTACAGTGCCCGTGATTTCCTTTCTTAACTCGTTTCCTTGAAAACTGGCCACAGAACCGCAGGTTTGCTTCAGGCCGTAATCAGGGTCCGGCACGGCACTCTGAGACTTTGGTTCATTCCACTTCCTGGTGGGAAATTAGAGTTAAATGTGCCCCTCCAGACACCTGCCTCACTCCTAGCCCCTTGGTGATGTGTGTCCTGTGGTTTGAGGCCACATGTGCTGGGTTCCTCACCTTTGGCTGATGTGGCCCCACTGGTGTGAGGACACTCCTGCCTGGTTCCCATCCCCTTGGTGATGTGGGCCCTCCGGTGAGAGTCTGATCCTGGTTGGGTTCCTCACACTTCTGTGAGGTGGGCCCTCTTCTCTGAGGTCACTCCTGCCTGGCTGGCACACCCCGCCTTGGCGACGTCGGCCCTCTGGTGGGATTTGGTGCCTGCTGGGTGTCTCCTCCCCTCGGTAATGAGGGCCCTCTGGCGTCAGACCCTAACTCCTGGGCTCCCAATATTTTCTGATATGCGCCCTGTGGTTCGAGTACACTCCTGCCAGGTTCCCAACCCCATGGGAATGTGGGCCTTCTGCTCTGAGGTCCCAACCGTGGGTTGCTCAGTTTCATAATGAGGGCCCTCTGCTGTGAGTTCTCTCCGGCCTGGATCCCATAGCCTGGCTGCTCCTGGCCACCTGCTGGGAGGTTACAACTGCGGGATTCCTCACCTTTTTTCTTCTATGGGCCCTCTGTTTTGAGACTCCTCCTGCCTGCCTCACTCCCAGCCCCTTGGTGATGTGTGTCCTCTGGTTTGAGGCCACGTATGCTGGGTCCCTCGCCTTTCGATGATGTGGCCCCACTGGTGTGAGGACACTCCTGCCTGGTTCCCATCCCCTTGGTGATGTGGGCCCTCTGGTGAGAGTCTGATCCTGGCTGGGTTCCTCACCCTTCTGTGAGGGGGGCCCTCTGCTGTGAGGTCACTCCTGCCTGGCTGGCACACCCCACCTGGGCAACATCGGCCCTCTTGTGGCAGTTGGAGCCTGCTGGGAACCTCCCCTCGGTGATGGGGGCCCTCTTGCCTCAGGCCCTAACTGCTGGGTACCCACATTTTCTGATACGTGCTAAGTGGTGCGAGGACACTCCTGCGAGGTTCCCATCCCCATGGGCATGTGGGCCTTCTGCTCTAAGGTCCCAAAACCTGTGTTGTTCACCGTTTCATGATGTTGGCTCTCTGGTGTTAGTTCACCCAGGCCTAGATCCCATAGCCTCTGTGCTCTGAGCGGCCTGCTGAGAGGTTCCTACTGCTGGATTCCTTACCTTTTTTATTCTTTGGGTCCTGTGTTTTCATGCTCCTACTTCCTGACTCACTCCCAGCCCATTTGTGATGTAGGTCCTCTGGTTTAAGGCCACATGTACCAGTTTCCTCACCTTTATTGATGTGGCCCCACTGGTGTGAGGACACTCCTGCCTGGTTCCCATCCCCTTGGTGATGTGGGCCCTCTGGTGAGAGTCTGATCCTGTCTGGATTCCTCACACTTCTGTGAGGTGGGCCCTCTGCTGTGAGGTAACTCCTGCCTGGCTTGCTCCCATTGCCTTGGTGACGTCGGCCCTCTGGTGGCATTTGGAGCCTGCTGGTAGCCTCCTCTCCTCCGTGATGAGGGCCCTCTGGCGCCAGGCCATAACTGCTGGGTTCCCACATTTTCTGATACGTGCTAAGTTGTGCGAGGACACTCCTGCGAGGTTCCCATCCCCATGGGGATGTGGGCCTTCTGCTCTGAGGTCCCACTGGCTGGGTTGCTCACAGTTTCATGATGTGGGCCCTCTGCTGTGAGTTCACTGTGGCCTGGATCCCATAGACTCCATGCTCTGGGCCACCTGCTGGGAGGTTCAAACTGCTGGATTCCTCACATTTTTTATTCTGTGGGCCCTGTGTTGTTAGGCTACTCCTGCCTGCCTCACTCGGAGCACCTTGGAAATGTGGGTCCTCTGGTTTAGGCCACATGTGCTGGGTTCCTCACCTTTCTATAATGTGGCCACACTGGTGTGAGGACACTCCTGCCTTGTTCCGATCCCCTTGGTGATGTGGGCCCTCTGGTGAGAGTCTTAATCCTGGCTGGGTTCCTCACCCTTCTGTGAGGTAGGCCCTCTGCTGTGAGGTCACTCCTGCCTGGCTGGCACACGTCAACGTGGCGACGTGGGCCCTCAGTTGGGAGTTGGTGCCTGCTGGGAGTCTCCTCCCCTCGGTAATGAGGGCCCTCTGGCGTCAGACCCTAACTCCTGGGCTCCCAAAATTTTCTGATGTGCGCCCTGTGGTGCGAGTACACTCCTGCCAGGATCCCAACCCCATGGGGATGTGGGCCTTCTGCTCTAAGGTCCCAACGGCTGGGTTGCTCACAGTTTCATAATGAGGGCCCTCTGTTTTGAGTTCAGTCAGGCCTGGATCCCATAGCCTCGCTGCTCCTGGCCACCTGCTGGGAGGTTCCAACTGCGGGATCCCTCACCTTTTTTACGCTATGGGCCCTCTGTTTGGAGGCTCCTCCTGCCTGCCTCACTCCCAGCCCCTTGGTGATGTGTGTCCTGTAGTTTGAGGCCACGTGTGCTGGGTCCGTCACATTTCGGTGATGTGACCACACTGGTGTGAGAACACTCCTGCCTGGTTTCCATTCCCTTGGTGATGTGGGCCCTCCGGTGAGAGTCTGATCCTCTTTGGGTTCCTCACACTTTTGTGTGGTTGGCCCTCTGCTCTGAGGTCACTCCTGCCTGGCTGGCACACCCTGCATTGGCGACGTCGGCCTTCTGGTAGCAGTTGGAGCTTGCTGGGAGCCTCCTCTCCTCAGTGATGAGGGCCCTCTGGCGTCCGGCCCTAACTGCTGGGCTCCCCACCTTTTCTGATGTGTGCCCACTGGTGCGATGACACTCTTGCTTGGTTCCCTTCCCCATGGGGATGTGGGCCTTGTGCTCTGAGGTTACAACGGCTGGGTTGCTTACAGTATCACGATGAGGGCCCTCTGTTGTGAGTTCATCACTGCCTGGATCCCATAGCCTCGGTGCTCTGGGCCGCCTGCTGGGATGTTCCAACTGCTGGATTCCTCACCTTTTTTATACAATGGGCCATGGGTTTTGAGGTTAATCCTGCCTGCCTCGCTCCGAGACCCATGGTGATGTGGGTCCTCTGGTTTGAGGCCACATGTGCTGGGTACCTCAACTTTCGATGATGTGGCCCCACGGGTGTGAGGACACTCCTGCCTGGTTCCCAGCCCCTTGCTTATGTGGGCACTCTGGTGAGAGTCTGATCTTGACTGGGTTCCTTACCCTTCTGTGAGGTGGGCCCTCTGATGTGAGGTCACTCCTGCCTGGATGGCTCATGTCGCCTTGGCGACGTAGGCCCTCTGTTGGCCACTGAAGCATGCTGGGAGCCTCCTACCCTCTTTAATAAGGGCCCTGGAAGAAACGCATATGCCCTTTTTGACCAAGTGCATCATTGTCGAGGTTCTGCCTCTTCTCCTATACTTTCAGAGGACTTCCCGTCTACCTCCTGAAATCGTATTCCTGGAATTCTGCCCCGCGTTCAAGTCCTCTTTGCAGCCTTACTTCAATATATTTTTGGACGATAGCTGTCATTTATAACTCTGCAGGTTTGTGAATTACAGTGCCCCTGAGCTCCTTTCTTCAACTCGCTTTCTTGTGAGCTGGCCGCAAAACCGCAGGATTGCTTCAGGCCCTAATCTGGTTCCGACACGGCATGCTGAGCCTTTGGCTAATTCCTCTTCCTGGTGGGAAATGAGCGTTAAATTTGTTCGTGCAGACACCTACAGCTAATCTCTCATTGGTTCTCCCTATTCCTGTTCATCTTGCGCAGAAATTCCAAACTGTGCCAAACAGGAGGTTAAAGGCACTGACTCTCCAAGTGGGGAGAGTGTTAGTAAAGCGTCTGGAATGGTAAAACCGAGTACGAGGGGACGAAAACTGAGACGCATTTAAAAAGTTTTCCCGGTCACACGGTGGACCATATTCTGGGTTGCCCATGCATGTTTTACCTGAAGGAAGAATCCCTTCAACCTGGAGAGTTGGGACCCATGGAATGGGTACCACGCAGTATGACTTCAAAGGGTTGCCTTTGCTCACCGAACGTCACCAATGCTATCAGCCCGAAGTGTCCAGCCTTATGTCTCACTCAGCTCGGGGTGTAGATGTGGTAAATCCACGTTGCATCACAAGCCCTGAATGAATTATTTAAGAATTGCTCTCTATTTCACTGTCATTGTGTTTTGTTTTTGTAATTTATTTTGATAATGGGATTTATCGGATTTTCACTGCTGCGTTTATGCCGCTGTACACATGCTTGATTCTCTTATGGAGACATATAAATCCATGGGTTTTCAGATTCTTACTAGTCAGGTATATTCCTAGGCATTGAATATGGGGTGTTGAGTCCATTTCGTGGAGCAAGGAGTAGGTCCTGACTATTACATATTTGCTTATGGAAAGGTATCTGTGCTAATTTCAATCTCTGGTTTTATGCAGCACCACAACTCACCTTTCCCCTTAAGCAAGCATAAGTTGGTTTTCTAAATTTGAGACCCTTTTCTGTTTTGTAATTGAGTTCATGTGCAGCCATGTTTGCATTCCGTGTATTTGAGATATCTTATGGTGTTTCTTTTTCTGTGTGACTTAGTTAACTTAGAATGATCGTACCTGAATCCACTCATTATGCCGCGACGGGCCTCATGACATAGATTTCATTGCTGAGTGATATTCCATTGTACGTACGTACAACAACTTCTTTATCCATTTTTTGCTTTCTGGGATATTTCACTTGTACCGTAAATGAGGTTCTTGTAAGCAGAGCCGTCCAAAATTTATGGGTGGCTGTGTCTTTTTGATTTTAATTTCCCTAAGCTATAGAACCATAAGTTGAAGTGCCGTAGGCTCCGTTGCTTAGTTTTTTAGGTGTTTGAGGAAACACCATACACTTCTCCAGAGTGGCTGTTGGCAAGTTACATCCCGCCCATCAGCATAACAAGGCTCCCTGTTCTCCATGGCCTGTCCTGCCTTTCTGGATTTTTCACTTTTTTCAGATGTCCCTTTTGACAGGGGGGCAGTGAGACTTCATTGTAATGCAGATTTCTTTACAGGCTTGCTTGTTTGGCCAAAAAGGGCGTATGTGTTTTTTCTTGAATATATTCAGGAAAAAACGCATACGCCCTTTTTGACCAAGTGCATCATTGTCGACTTTCTGTCTCTTTCCTTATGCTTTAAATGCAATTCCAGTCTGCCCCTGAACTCGTTTTCCTGCAATTCTGCCCCGCTTTCAAGTCCTCTACGCAGCCTTACTTCAATACATTTTTGGACAATAGCTGACATTTATAACTCTGCAGGTTTGTGAATGACAGTGCGCCTGAGCTCCTTTCTTCTACTCGCTTTCTTGTGAGCTGGCCGCAAACCCGCAGGATTGCTTCATGCCCTAATCTGGTTCCGGCACAGCATGCTGATCCTTTGGTAAATTCCTCTTCCTGGTGGGAAATGAGTGTTATATTTGAACGTGCAGACACCTAGAGCTAGTCTCTCATTGGTTCTCCCTATTCTTGTTCATCTTGCGCAGAAATTGCAAACTGTGCCAAACAGGAGGTTAAAGGCACTGACTCTCTAAGTGGGGAGAGTATTAGTAAAGGGTCTTCAATCGTGAACCCGAGTAAAAGGGGACGAAAACTGAGATGCATTTGAAAAGGTTTCCCGGTCACACGGTGCACCATACTGTGGGTTTCCCATGCATGTTTTAGCTGAAGGAAGAATCCCTTAAACCTGGAGAGTTGGGACCCATGGAATGGGTACCATGCAGTATGACTTCAAAGGGCCTGCATTTTCTCAACGAACCTCACCAATGCTATCAGGCCGAAGTGTACAGCCTTATGTCTCACTCAGCTCTGGTTGTAGATGTGGTAAATCCAGGTTGCATCACAAGCCCTGAATGAATTATTTAAGAATTGCTCTCTATTTCACTGTCATTGTGTTTGTTTTTGTAATTCATTTTGATAATGGGATTTATCGGATTTTCTCTGCTGCATTCATGCCGCTGTACACACACTTGAGTCTCTTATGGAGACATATAAATCCATGGGTTTGAAGATACTTACTAGTCAGGTGTATTCCTAGGCGTTGAATATGGGGTGTTTAGTCCATTTCGTTGAGCAAGGGCTAGGTCTTGACTATTACATATTTGGCTTATGGAAAGGTATCTGTGCTAATTTCTATCTCTGGTTTTATGCAGCACCACAACTCACCTTTCCCCTTAAGCAAGCATAAGTTGGTTTTCTAAATTTGAGACCCTGTTCTGTTTTGTAATTCAGTTCATGTGTAGCCAAGTTTACATTCCGTGTATTAGTGATATCTTATGATGTTTCATTTTCTGTGTGACTTATTTCACTTAGAATCATCGTACCTGAATCCACTCATTATGCCGCGACGGGCCTGATGACATAGATTTCATTGGTGAGTGATATTCCTTTGTATGTGCGTACCACACTTCTTTATCCATTTTTCACATTCTGGGATATTTAACTTGTACCGTAGACGAGATTCCTGTAAACAGAGCCGTCTGAAACTTTGGGGTGGCTGTCTGTTTTTGATTTTAATTTCTGTGATCTATAAGACCATAAGTGGAAGTGCCGTAGTCTCCGTTGCTTTGTTTCTTAGGTGTTTCAGGAAACACCATACACTTCTCCAGAGTGGCTGTTGGCAATTTACATCCCGCCCATCAGCATAACAAGGCTCTCTGTTCTCCATGGCCTGTGCTGTCTTTCTGGATTTTACACTTTTTTCAGATGGCCCTTTTGACCTGGGGGCAGTGAGACTTCTTTGTAGTGCAGATTTCTTTAACATGCTGGCTTGGTTGGCCAAAAAGGGCGTATGCGTTTTTTCCTGAATATATTCAGGAAAAAACGCATACGCCCTTTTTGGCCAAGTGCATCATTGTCGATGTTCTGCCTCTTTTCCTATGCTTTAAATGCAATTCCAGTCTACCCCCTGAAATCGTTTTCCTGCAATTCTGCCCCGCTTTCCAGTCCTCTTCGCAGCCTTCCTTCAATATATTTTTGGACGATAGCTGTCATTTATAACTCTGCAGGTTTGTGAATTACAGTGCCCCTGAGCTCCTTTCTTCAACTCGCTTTCTTGTGAGCTGGCCGCAAACCCGCAGGAATGCTTCAGGCCCTAATCTGGTTCCGGCACGGCATGCTGAGCCTTTGGTTAATTCCTCTTCCTGGTGGGAAATGAGCGTTCCATTTGCCCGTCCAGACACCTACAGCTAGTCTCTCATTGGTTCTCCCTATTCCTGTTCATCTTGCGCAGAAATTGCAAACTGTGCCAAACAGGAGGTTAAAGGCACTGACTCTCCAAGTGGGGAGAGTGTTAGTAAACGGTCTGGAATGGTGAACCCGAGTAAAAGGGGACGAAAACTGAGATGCATTTGAAAACGTTTCCCGGTCACACAGTGCACTGTACTGTGGGTTTCCCATGCATGTTTTAGCTGAAGGAAGAATCCCTTAAACCTGGAGAGTTGGGACCCATGGAATGGGTACCATGCAGTATGACTTCAAAGGGTCTGCATTTGCTCATCGAACCTCACCAATGCTATCAGCCCGAAGTGTCCAGCCTTATGTCTCACTCAGCTCTGGGTGTAGATGTGGTAAATCCAGGTTGCATCACAAGCCCTGAATGAATTATTTAAGAATTGCTCTCTATTTCACTGTCATTGTGTTTGTTTTTGTAATTCATTTTGATAATGGGTTTTATCGGATTTTCTCTGCTGCATTCATGCCGCTGTACACACACTTGAGTCTCTTACGGAGACATATAAATCCATGGGTTTGAAGATTCTTACTAGTCATGTGTAATCCTAGGCGTTGAATATGGGGTGTTTAGTCCATTTCGTTGAGCAAGGGCTAGGTCTTGACTATTACATATTTGGCTTATGGAAAGGTATCTGTGCTAATTTCTATCTCTGGTTTTATGCAGCACCACAACTCACCTTTCCCCTTAAGCAAGCATAAGTTGGTTTTCTAAATTTGAGACCCTGTTCTGTTTTGTAATTCAGTTCATGTGTAGCCAAGTTTACATTCCGTGTATTAGTGATATCTTATGATGTTTCATTTTCTGTGTGACTTATTTCACTTAGAATCATCGTACGTGAATCCACTCATTATGCCGCGACGGGCCTGATGACATAGATTTCATTGGTGAGTGATATTCCTTTGTACGTACGTACCACACTTCTTTATCCATTTTTCGCTTTCTGGGATATTTAACTTGTACCGTAGACGAGGTTCTTGTAAACAGAGCCGTAAACAGAAACTTTGCGGTGGCTGTGTGTTTTTGATTTTAATTTCCCTAAGCTATAGGAAAAAAAGTGGTAATGCCGTAGGCTCCGTTGCTTTGTTTTTTAGGTTTTTGAGGAAACACCATACACATCTCCAGAGTGGCTGTTGGCAATTTACATCCCGCCCATCAGCATAACAAGGCTCCCTGTTCTCCATGGCCTGTGCTGCCTTTCTGGATTTTACACTTTTTTCAGATGGCCCTTTTGAACGGGGGGCAGTGAGACTTCATTGTAGTGCAGATTTCTTTAACATGCTTGCTTGGTTGGCCAAAAAGGGCGTATGCGTTTTTTCCTGAATATATTCAGGAAAAAACGCATACGCCCTTTTTGGCCAAGTGCATCATTGTCGACGTTCTGCCTCTTTTCCTATGCTTTAAATGCAATTCCAGTCTACCCCCTGGAATCGTTTTCTTGCAATTCTGCCCCGCTTTCCAGTCCTCTTCGCAGCCTTCCTTCAATATATTTTTGGGTGATAGCTGTCATTTATAACTCTGCAGGTTTGTGAATTACAGTGTCCCTGAGCTCCTTTCTTCAACTCGCTTTCTTGTGAGCTGGCCGCAAACCCGCAGGATTGCTTCAGGCCCTAATCTGGTTCCGGCACGGCATGCTGAGCCTTTGGTTAATTCCTCTTCCTGGTGGGAAATGAGCGTTAAATTTGCCCGTGCAGACACCTTCACACGAGTCTTCATGGTGCCACTTTGCCCCGGTTATCTCTATGGAGGTTGGAGTTGGAGGGCCTCCTCGCTCAAGGTCAGTGTGCCCATGGAGCCAACCCTGCAACTTCAGGGCATGGTTGGGTGTTAGGATCACCACGTGGGGTCCTTTTCCCTTCGGAGGGAGGTGGCCTTTTGGGCTGCTGATTTCCAGGTTTTCAGATACTGCCAGTATCTTGGTCAGATGTGGCGGTGGGCCAAGCCCCTTGGTGACCGCAGTTTATCCTACCTGGATCGCATTCTTGCATTGTTCCATCTCAAGTGGTCCCAGGTTTTGCACTAATACTCCAATGGCGATTCACCGTTCACCAGGAATGTAAAGGTCAAAGGGTTTAGCTAAATTAGGGAGTTCCAGGGCAAGGGTCTGAATTGACTGCTCTTTCCATTCTTGAAAGGCCACTTCTGCATTCTATTCAAAAGGATCATCATCTTTTCCTTTCAGTGTTTCATATAGAGGCCCAGCTAGTAGACTGTAGTTAGGGATCCAGAAGCAGCAAACCCTGGCCTCCCCAGGAGCCCCTAAGCTGTCTTCTAGTTTCAGAAATGGGTAAGGCTGTAAATTGTTTCTTCCCTTTCCTGGGATGGGCTTCTCCGACCTTCTGTGAGAATGAAGCCCAGGCAGGTCACCGTAGTCTGTGATATTTGAGCTTTGTCTTGGACAACTTGTATCCTTTATTGGCTTGGTAGTTCAGAGGTCTCCTTAGTAGGGCTGGCGATCAGAATGTCGTCTGCATATTGAAGGAGTGTTTCCTTTTCCAGAGGTAGAACTTTTAGTTCTTTAGCTGAGCTTTCCCCAAAGATGGTGTGGGAATTTTTGAACCCTTGGGGCAACACGGCCCGGAAGTATTGTTTTAGTTGTATGTTGAGTCCTGCCACTCACAAGCCAAAATTTCTTGTGACTCTGGGACTAATAGAATACAAAAGAAGGCATCATTGAAGACTAATACAGAATACCATGTCCTGGTGGTTGGTAGAATGACCAGCAGGGTGTAGGATTTAGGAACTACTGGAGGTATATCCTCGGTGGCTTCACTGACTGTCCTGACATCCTTTACCAGGACTCCAGCAGCCCATGGGGCTCTCGAGGTCAGGCCAATCCCAGGATATGGAGCTCACCTGGGCAGGTACCCCACCCCCACCGCAGCCCATGGGGCTCTCGTGTTCAGGCCCCTCCCAGGATATGGGGTTCCCTGGGCAGGTTCCCCTGCAGCCCATGGGGCTCTCGTGGTCAGGCCCCTCCCAGGATACAGAGCTACCCTTGCAGGTACCATGGCAGGGCTGCGAACACAGGAACCCTGCATATCGCCCTCATTGCAGAGCACTCCCAGCTCACCTGTCACTCAGATCTGACACAGAGCACCTCAGAGCAGGACTTGAACTAACAAACAGCAGCTCCGACAGGTCTGTGACCCTGGGCATCACTCTGTGTGGCCTCCCTCCACCTGGTCTTCCAGAGACTTCCACTGCACCCGGGGCACCAGGCCTCTGTCTCCACCCACCAGCCACCCCTCCTCTCCCTGACTCCTGGGTTCCTCTCATTAGGAGAGGGTTTTCTTGAAGTTGTCTCCCACTCATGGGCCAGATAATATAATTAGAAAACAAGCCTGAGCTGCAGCCCCTTGTCTATCCTGACTCTCAGGAGCCCACACCTGTTCCTTGGACCTGGCCGATTCAGCAAGTTCCAGTTTCTGCAACTGTGAGCCCCTGAGGGGTGATTATTGGCTGGCCTGGGAAGCCCGACCGTGCCGGCCAGCCCTCCCCAGGTGTGCCTGGGTTCAGATCAATATAAACACCGCTCCAGGCAGCAAGAGCCCCTGCAGCTGTGCCTGACGCCATTTTCTCTGCCCTGTCAGCAGTCTTGGGGCTGGACTGGTGGGAGGGAGTGAGAGGCCACGGCTTTGTGGGTGGCCCAGTGTGAGTGGGGCTCTGCTGGACTTTCTGCAGCAGTTGCCAAGATGCCACCTGCTAAAGAAGAGGATGTGTCACCCATACCTGCCGCTGGAATTTCTCCCTGGGCAGAGGTGAGTGAGGAAGAAAGCAGTGGGGGCCGGGACAGCAGGGGTATCTCAGGCAGGGAAATGGAAAGCTTCCAGAAGAGCACCCAGGGCCAGGACCATCCTGGCTGGCCTGCAGGCACCAAGTCGGCTGGCATGCTGTCACTCATGTGGCTCCATGGCCCTTCCTCTAGGCTTTCAAGTCCTTGTACATATTCAGGTGTTTTACCTGGGAAGGGTGGGAACATTTCAGCAGCAGCTGGCCTGGGGCTCAGCACACGTTTACTCACAGATGCCTCGGCACGGTCCCCCAGCTTTGCAATGAGGACGCTTGTTGCGTGGGGCCTGCTGGCTGAATGGGAGATGATTCCCCACCACTGACCAACTTCAGAATTGTTTACAACTGGAGCAAGTGCCCTGATACGGTTTTCCTCTGTGTAACTGGTGGGTTCTGTTTTTTTTTCTTTTTTTCGTTTTTGGTTCAAGGTAGATTTTATTCCTCTTTTTTGTATTTACAGATATAAGCATGGAAATAATTTATTCATATAAATACATGTATGTGAAGGGAAGAATATTTTTTCTGTTTTACTTTTTGTAATTTGAATTTTATTTTATTTTTTTATACAGCAGGTTCTTTTTGGTTATCTATTTTATACATATAAATGTATACATGCCAATCCCAATCTCTCAACTCCTCCCACCACCACCCCCCAACAGCTTTCCCCCCTTGGTGTCCATACGTTTGTTGTCTACATCTGTTGCTCTATTTCTGCCTGGCAAAACGGTTCATCTGTACAATTTTTCTAGGTTCCACATATATGCATTAATAGACAAGATTTGTTTTTCTCTTTCTGACTTACTTCACTCTGTATGACAGTCTCTAGATCCATCAACGTCTCTACAAATGACCCAATTTCATTCCTTTTTATGGCTTAGTAATATTCCATTTTATATATGTACCACTTCTTTATGCATTCGTCTGTCTGTGGGCATTTAGGTTGCTTCCATTACCTGGATATTGTAAATAGTGATGCAATGAACATTGCGGTGAATGTCTCTTTTTGATTTATGGTTTTGTCTGGGTATATGCCCAGTAGTGGGATTGCTGTATCATATGGTAATTCTATTCTTAGTTTTATAAGAAACTCCATAATGTTCTCCACAGTGACTGTATCAATTTACATTCCCAACAATAGTGGAAGAGGGTTCCTTATCTCCACACCCTTTCCAGCATTTGTTGTTTGTAGATTTTCTGATGATGCCCATTCTAACAGGTGTGAGGTGATACACCATGGATGAGTCTATTTCGTTGAGCAAAGAGTAGGTCTTGTCTATTACATATTTGGCTTATGGAACGGTATGTGTGCTAATTTCAATCTCTGGTTTTATACAGCACCCCAACTCAACTTTCCCCTTAAGCAAGCATAAGTTTTTATCTAAATGTGAGACTCTGTTCGGTTTTGGAATTCAGTTTATGTGTAGCCAAGTTTACACTCTCTCTATTAGTGATATCTTATGATAATTCTCTTTCTCTGTGTGACCTATTTCTCTTAGAATCATCATACTTAAATCCACTCAATTTGCTGCTACAGGCCTGATGACATTGATTTCATTGCTGAGTGATATTCCGTTGTACGTAAGTAGCACAACTCCTTTATCCATTTTTTTCTTTCTGGGATATTTAATTTGTACTGGACTCAAGGTTCTTGTAAACACAGCAGCCCTAAATTTTGTGTTGGCTGTGTCTTGTTGATTTTAATTTTCCTAAGCTATAGGGCCAAAAGTGGAAGTGCCCTAGGGTCTGTAGCTTTGTTTTTCAGATGTTTCAGGATACACCATAAACATCTCCAGAGTGTCTGTTGGCAATTTACATCCCGCCCATCAGCATAACAAGGCTCCCTGTTCTCCATGGCCTGTCCTGTGTTTCTGGTTTTTACACTTTTTTCAGATGGCCCTTTTGACGAATGGGAAATGAGACTTCATTGTAGTGCGGATTTCCATTTCTCGAGTGCTTGGTTGGCCAAAAAGGGCCTATGTGTTTTTTCCTGAATATATTCAGGAAAAAATGTTTACGCACTTTTGTCCAAGTGCATCACTGTCAAAGATCTGCCGCTTTTCACATGCTTTAAATGCAATTCCAATCTACCTCCTGAAATATGATTCCTGCAATTCTGCCTCGTTTTCAAGTCCTCTTTGCAGACTTACTTCCATATAATTTTGCCAATAGCTGTCATTTATAACACTGCAGGTTTGTGAATTACAGTGCCCGTGATTTCCTTTCTTAACTCGTTTCCTTGAAAACTGGCCACAGAACCGCAGGTTTGCTTCAGGCCGTAATCAGGGTCCGGCACGGCACTCTGAGACTTTGGTTCATTCCACTTCCTGGTGGGAAATTAGAGTTAAATGTGCCCCTCCAGACACCTGCCTCACTCCTAGCCCCTTGGTGATGTGTGTCCTGTGGTTTGAGGCCACATGTGCTGGGTTCCTCACCTTTGGCTGATGTGGCCCCACTGGTGTGAGGACACTCCTGCCTGGTTCCCATCCCCTTGGTGATGTGGGCCCTCCGGTGAGAGTCTGATCCTGGTTGGGTTCCTCACACTTCTGTGAGGTGGGCCCTCTTCTCTGAGGTCACTCCTGCCTGGCTGGCACACCCCGCCTTGGCGACGTCGGCCCTCTGGTGGGATTTGGTGCCTGCTGGGTGTCTCCTCCCCTCGGTAATGAGGGCCCTCTGGCGTCAGACCCTAACTCCTGGGCTCCCAATATTTTCTGATATGCGCCCTGTGGTTCGAGTACACTCCTGCCAGGTTCCCAACCCCATGGGAATGTGGGCCTTCTGCTCTGAGGTCCCAACCATGGGTTGCTCATTTTCATGATGAGGGCCCTCTGCTGTGAGTTCTCTCCGGCCTGGATCCCATAGCCTCGCTGCTCCTGGCCACCTGCTGGGAGGTTACAACTGCGGGATTCCTCACCTTTTTTCTTCTATGGGCCCTCTGTTTTGAGACTCCTCCTGCCTGCCTCACTCCCAGCCCCTTGGTGATGTGTGTCCTCTGGTTTGAGGCCACGTATGCTGGGTCCCTCGCCTTTCGATGATGTGGCCCCACTGGTGTGAGGACACTCCTGCCTGGTTCCTATCCCCTTGATGATGTGGGCCCTCTGGTGAGAGTCTGATCCTGGCTGGGTTCCTCACCCTTCTGTGAGGGGGGCCCTCTGCTGTGAGGTCACTCCTGCCTGGCTGGCACACCCCACCTGGGCAACATCGGCCCTCTTGTGGCAGTTGGAGCCTGCTGGGAACCTCCCCTCGGTGATGGGGGCCCTCTTGCCTCAGGCCCTAACTGCTGGGTACCCACATTTTCTGATACGTGCTAAGTGGTGCGAGGACACTCCTGCGAGGTTCCCATCCCCATGGGCATGTGGGCCTTCTGCTCTAAGGTCCCAACACCTGTGTTGTTCACCGTTTCATGATGTTGGCTCTCTGGTGTTAGTTCACCCAGGCCTAGATCCCATAGCCTCTGTGCTCTGAGCGGCCTGCTGAGAGGTTCCTACTGCTGGATTCCTTACCTTTTTTATTCTTTGGGTCCTGTGTTTTCATGCTCCTACTTCCTGACTCACTCCCAGCCCATTTGTGATGTAGGTCCTCTTGTTTAAGGCCACATGTACCAGTTTCCTCACCTTTATTGATGTGGCCCCACTGGTGTGAGGACACTCCTGCCTGGTTCCCATCCCCTTGGTGATGTGGGCCCTCTGGTGAGAGTCTGATCCTGTCTGGATTCCTCACACTTCTGGGAGGTGGGCCCTGTGCCGTGAGGTCACTCCTGCCTGGGTGGCACACATCACCTTGGTGATGTGGGCCCTCAGTTGGGAGTTGGTGCCGGCTGGGAGTCTCCTCCCCTCGGTAATGAGGGCCCTCTGGCGTCAGGCCCTAACTCATGGGCTCCCAAAATTTTCTGATGTGCGCCCTGTCGGGCGAGTACACTCCAGCCAGGGTCCCATCCCCATGGGGATGTGGGCTTTCTGCCCTGAGGTCCCAACGGCTGGGTTGCTCACAGTGTCAGAATGTGGGCCCTCTGCTGTGAGTTCACTCCGGCATGGATCCCATAGCCTCGGTGCTCTGGGCCACCTGCTTGGAACTTCCAACTGCGGGGTTCCTCACCTTTTTTATTCTATGGGCGTTCTGTTGTGAGTCTCCTCCTGCATGCCTCACTCCCAGCCCTTTCGTGATGTGTGTCCCCTTGTTTGAGGCCACATGTGCTGTGTTCCTCACCTTTCGCTGATGTGGCCCCACTGGTGTGAGGACACTCCTGCCTGGTTTCCATCCCCTTGGTGATGTGGGCGCTCTGGTTAGAGTCTGATCCTGTTTGGGCTCCTCACACTTCTGTGAGGTGGGCCCTCTGCTGTGAGGTAACTCCTGCCTGGCTTGCTCCCATTGCCTTGGTGACGTCGGCCCTCTGGTGGCATTTGGAGCCTGCTGGTAGCCTCCTCTCCTCCGTGATGAGGGCCCTCTGGCACCAGGACATAACTGCTGGGTTCCCACATTTTCTGATACGTGCTAAGTTGTGCGAGGACACTCCTGCGAGGTTCCCATCCCCATGGGGATGTGGGCCTTCTGCTCTGAGGTCCCACTGGCTGGGTTGCTCACAGTTTCATGATGTGGGCCCTCTGCTGTGAGTTCACTGTGGCCTGGATCCCATAGACTCCATGCTCTGGGCCACCTGCTGGGAGGTTCAAACTGCTGGATTCCTCACATTTTTTATTCTGTGGGCCCTGTGTTGTTAGGCTACTCCTGCCTGCCTCACTCGGAGCACCTTGGAAATGTGGGTCCTCTGGTTTAGGCCACATGTGCTGGGTTCCTCACCTTTCTATAATGTGGCCACACTGGTGTGAGGACACTCCTGCCTTGTTCCGATCCCCTTGGTGATGTGGGCCTTCTGGTGAGAGTCTTATCCTGGCTGGGTTCCTCACCCTTCTGTGAGGTAGGCCCTCTGCTGTGAGGTCACTCCTGCCTGGCTGGCACACGTCAACGTGGCGACGTGGGCCCTCAGTTGGGAGTTGGTGCCTGCTGGGAGTCTCCTCCCCTCGGTAATGAGGGCCCTCTGGCGTCAGACCCTAACTCCTGGGCTCCCAAAATTTTCTGATGTGCGCCCTGTGGTGCGAGTACACTCCTGCCAGGATCCCAACCCCATGGGAATGTGGGCCTTCTGCTCTAAGGTCCCACCGGCTGGGTTGCTCACAGTTTCATAATGAGGGCCCTCTGTTTTGAGTTCAGTCAGGCCTGGATCCCATAGCCTCGCTGCTCCTGGCCACCTGCTGGGAGGTTCCAACTGCGGGATTCCTCACCTTTTTTACGCTATGGGCCCTCTGTTTGGAGGCTCCTCCTGCCTGCCTCACTCCCAGCCCCTTGGTGATGTGTGTCCTGTAGTTTGAGGCCACGTGTGCTGGGTCCGTCACATTTCGGTGATGTGACCACACTGGTGTGAGAACACTCCTGCCTGGTTTCCATTCCCTTGGTGATGTGGGCCCTCCGGTGAGAGTCTGATCCTCTTTGGGTTCCTCACACTTTTGTGTGGTTGGCCCTCTGCTCTGAGGTCACTCCTGCCTGGCTGGCACACCCTGCATTGGCGACGTCGGCCTTCTGGTAGCAGTTGGAGCTTGCTGGGAGCCTCCTCTCCTCAGTGATGAGGGCCCTCTGGCGTCCGGCCCTAACTGCTGGGCTCCCCACCTTTTCTGATGTGTGCCCACTGGTGCGATGACACTCCTGCTTGGTTCCCTTCCCCATGGGGATGTGGGCCTTGTGCTCTGAGGTTACAACGGCTGGGTTGCTTACAGTATCACGATGAGGGCCCTCTGTTGTGAGTTCATCACTGCCTGGATCCCATAGCCTCGGTGCTCTGGGCCGCCTGCTGGGATGTTCCAACTGCTGGATTCCTCACCTTTTTTATACAATGGGCCATGGGTTTTGAGGTTAATCCTGCCTGCCTCGCTCCGAGACCCATGGTGATGTGGGTCCTCTGGTTTGAGGCCACATGTGCTGGGTACCTCAACTTTCGATGATGTGGCCCCACGGGTGTGAGGACACTCCTGCCTGGTTCCCAGCCCCTTGCTTATGTGGGCACTCTGGTGAGAGTCTGATCTTGACTGGGTTCCTTACCCTTCTGTGAGGTGGGCCCTCTGATGTGAGGTCACTCCTGCCTGGATGGCTCATGTCGCCTTGGCGACGTAGGCCCTCTGTTGGCCACTGAAGCATGCTGGGAGCCTCCTACCCTCTTTAATAAGGGCCCTGGAAGAAACGCATATGCCCTTTTTGACCAAGTGCATCATTGTCGAGGTTCTGCCTCTTCTCCTATACTTTCAGAGGACTTCCCGTCTACCTCCTGAAATCGTATTCCTGGAATTCTGCCCCGCGTTCAAGTCCTCTTTGCAGCCTTACTTCAATATATTTTTGGACGATAGCTGTCATTTATAACTCTGCAGGTTTGTGAATTACAGTGCCCCTGAGCTCCTTTCTTCAACTCGCTTTCTTGTGAGCTGGCCGCAAAACCGCAGGATTGCTTCAGGCCCTAATCTGGTTCCGACACGGCATGCTGAGCCTTTGGCTAATTCCTCTTCCTGGTGGGAAATGAGCGTTAAATTTGTTCGTGCAGACACCTACAGCTAATCTCTCATTGGTTCTCCCTATTCCTGTTCATCTTGCGCAGAAATTCCAAACTGTGCCAAACAGGAGGTTAAAGGCACTGACTCTCCAAGTGGGGAGAGTGTTAGTAAAGCGTCTGGAATGGTAAAACCGAGTACGAGGGGACGAAAACTGAGACGCATTTAAAAAGTTTTCCCGGTCACACGGTGGACCATATTCTGGGTTGCCCATGCATGTTTTACCTGAAGGAAGAATCCCTTCAACCTGGATAGTTGGGACCCATGGAATGGGTACCACGCAGTATGACTTCAAAGGGTTGCCTTTGCTCACCGAACGTCACCAATGCTATCAGCCTGAAGTGTCCAGCCTTATGTCTCACTCAGCTCGGGGTGTAGATGTGGTAAATCCACGTTGCATCACAAGCCCTGAATGAATTATTTAAGAATTGCTCTCTATTTCACTGTCATTGTGTTTTGTTTTTGTAATTTATTTTGATAATGGGATTTATCGGATTTTCACTGCTGCGTTTATGCCGCTGTACACATGCTTGATTCTCTTATGGAGACATATAAATCCATGGGTTTTCAGATTCTTACTAGTCAGGTATATTCCTAGGCATTGAATATGGGGTGTTGAGTCCATTTCGTGGAGCAAGGAGTAGGTCCTGACTATTACATATTTGCTTATGGAAAGGTATCTGTGCTAATTTCAATCTCTGGTTTTATGCAGCACCACAACTCACCTTTCCCCTTAAGCAAGCATAAGTTGGTTTTCTAAATTTGAGACCCTTTTCTGTTTTGTAATTGAGTTCATGTGCAGCCATGTTTGCATTCCGTGTATTTGAGATATCTTATGGTGTTTCTTTTTCTGTGTGACTTAGTTAACTTAGAATGATCGTACCTGAATCCACTCATTATGCCGCGACGGGCCTCATGACATAGATTTCATTGCTGAGTGATATTCCATTGTACGTACGTACAACAACTTCTTTATCCATTTTTTGCTTTCTGGGATATTTCACTTGTACCGTAAATGAGGTTCTTGTAAGCAGAGCCGTCCAAAATTTATGGGTGGCTGTGTCTTTTTGATTTTAATTTCCCTAAGGTATAGAGCCATAAGTTGAAGTGCCGTAGGCTCCGTTGCTTAGTTTTTTAGGTGTTTGAAGAAACACCATACACTTCTCCAGAGTGGCTGTTGGCAATTTACATCCCGCCCATCAGCATAACAAGGCTCCCTGTTCTCCATGGCCTGTGCTGCCTTTCTGGATTTTACACTTTTTTCAGATGGCCCTTTTGAACGGGGGGCAGTGAGACTTCATTGTAGTGCAGAATTCTTTAACATGCTTGCTTGGTTGGCCAAAAAGGGCATATGCGTTTTTTCCTGAATATATTCAGGAAAAAACGCATACGCCCTTTTTGGCCAAGTGCATCATTGTCGACGTTCTGCCTCTTTTCCTATGCTTTAAATGCAATTCCAGTCTACCCCCTGAAATCGTTTTCCTGCAATTCTGCCCCGCTTTCCAGTCCTCTTCGCAGCCTTCCTTCAATATATTTTTGGACGATAGCTATCAATTATAACTCTGCAGGTTTGTGAATTACAGTGCCCCTGAGCTCCTTTCTTCAACTCGCTTTCTTGTGAGCTGGCCGCAAACCCGCAGGAATGCTTCAGGCCCTAATCTGGTTCCGGCACGGCATGCTGAGCCTTTGGTTAATTCCTCTTCCTGGTGGGAAATGAGCGTTCCATTTGCCCGTCCAGACACCTACAGCTAGTCTCTCATTGGTTCTCCCTATTCCTGTTCATCTTGCGCAGAAATTGCAAACTGTGCCAAACAGGAGGTTAAAGGCACTGACTCTCCAAGTGGGGAGAGTGTTAGTAAACGGTCTGGAATGGTGAACCCGAGTAAAAGGGGACGAAAACTGAGATGCATTTGAAAACGTTTCCCGGTCACACAGTGCACTGTACTGTGGGTTTCCCATGCATGTTTTAGCTGAAGGAAGAATCCCTTAAACCTGGAGAGTTGGGACCCATGGAATGGGTACCATGCAGTATGACTTCAAAGGGTCTGCATTTGCTCATCGAACCTCACCAATGCTATCAGCCCGAAGTGTCCAGCCTTATGTCTCACTCAGCTCTGGGTGTAGATGTGGTAAATCCAGGTTGCATCACAAGCCCTGAATGAATTATTTAAGAATTGCTCTCTATTTCACTGTCATTGTGTTTGTTTTTGTAATTCATTTTGATAATGGGTTTTATCGGATTTTCTCTGCTGCATTCATGCCGCTGTACACACACTTGAGTCTCTTACGGAGACATATAAATCCATGGGTTTGAAGGTTCTTACTAGTCATGTGTAATCCTAGGCGTTGAATATGGGGTGTTTAGTCCATTTCGTTGAGCAAGGGCTAGGTCTTGACTATTACATATTTGGCTTATGGAAAGGTATCTGTGCTAATTTCTATCTCTGGTTTTATGCAGCACCACAACTCACCTTTCCCCTTAAGCAAGCATAAGTTGGTTTTCTAAATTTGAGACCCTGTTCTGTTTTGTAATTCAGTTCATGTGTAGCCAAGTTTACATTCCGTGTATTAGTGATATCTTATGATGTTTCATTTTCTGTGTGACTTATTTCACTTAGAATCATCGTACGTGAATCCACTCATTATGCCGCGACGGGCCTGATGACATAGATTTCATTGGTGAGTGATATTCCTTTGTACGTACGTACCACACTTCTTTATCCATTTTTCGCTTTCTGGGATATTTAACTTGTACCGTAGACGAGGTTCTTGTAAACAGAGCCGTAAACAGAAACTTTGCGGTGGCTGTGTGCTTTTGATTTTAATTTCCCTAAGCTATAGGAAAATAAGTGGTAATGCCGTAGGCTCCGTTGCTTTGTTTTTTAGGTTTTTGAGGAAACACCATACACATCTCCAGAGTGGCTGTTGGCAATTTACATCCCGCCCATCAGCATAACAAGGCTCCCTGTTCTCCATGGCCTGTGCTGCCTTTCTGGATTTTACACTTTTTTCAGATGGCCCTTTTGAACGGGGGGCAGTGAGACTTCATTGTAGTGCAGATTTCTTTAACATGCTTGCTTGGTTGGCCAAAAAGGGCGTATGCGTTTTTTCCTGAATATATTCAGGAAAAAACGCATACGCCCTTTTTGGCCAAGTGCATCATTGTCGACGTTCTGCCTCTTTTCCTATGCTTTAAATGCAATTCCAGTCTACCCCCTGAAATCGTTTTCTTGCAATTCTGACCCGCTTTCAAGTCCTCTTCGCAGCCTTCCTTCAATATATTTTTGGGTGATAGCTGTCATTTATAACTCTGCAGGTTTTTGAATTACAGAGTCCCTGAGCTCCTTTCTTCAACTCGCTTTCTTGTGAGCTGGCCGCAAACCCGCAGGATTGCTTCAGGCCCTAATCTGGTTCCGGCACGGCATGCTGAGCCTTTGGTTAATTCCTCTTCCTGGTGGGAAATGAGCGTTAAATTTGCCCGTGCAGACACCTTCACACGAGTCTTCATGGTGCCACTTTGCCCCGGTTATCTCTATGGAGGTTGGAGTTGGAGGGCCTCCTCACTCAAGGTCAGTGTGCCCATGGAGCCAACCCTGCAACTTCAGGGCATGGTTGGGTGTTAGGATCACCACGTGGGGTCCTTTTCCCTTAGGAGGGAGGTGGCCTTTTGGGCTGCTGATTTCCAGGTTTTCAGATACTGCCAGTATCTTGGCCAGATGTGGCGGTGGGCCAAGCCCCTTGGTGACCGTAGTTTATCCTACCTGGATCGCATTCTTGCATTGTTCCATTTCAAGTGGTCCCAGGTTTTGCACTAATACTCCAATGGCGATTCACCGTTCACCAGGAATGTAAAGGTCAAAGTGTTTAGCTAAATTAGGGAGTTCCAGGGCAAGGGTCTGAATTGACTGCTCTTTCCATTCTTGAAAGGCCACTTCTGCATTCTATTCAAAAGGATCATCATCTTTTCCTTTCAGTGTTTCATATAGAGGCCCAGCTAGTAGACTGTAGTTAGGGATCCAGAAGCAGCAAACCCTGGCCTCCCCAGGAACCCCTAAGCTGTCTTCTAGTTTCAGAAATGGGTAAGGCTGTAAATTGTTTCTTCCCTTTCCTGGGATGGGCTTCTCCGACCTTCTGTGAGAATGAAGCCCAGGCAGGTCACCGTAGTCTGTGATATTTGAGCTTTTTCTTGGACAACTTGTATCCTTTATTGGCTTGGTAGTTCAGAGGTCTCCTTAGTAGGGCTGGCGATCAGTATTCATCTGCATATTGAAGGAGTGTTTCCTTTTCCAGAGGTAGAAATTTTAGTTCTTTAGCTGAGCTTTCCCCAAAGATGGTGTGGGAATTTTTGAACCCTTGGGGCAACACGGCCCGGAAGTATTGTTTTAGTTGTATGTTGAGTCCTGCCACTCACAAGCCAAAATTTCTTGTGACTCTGGGACTAATAGAATACAAAAGAAGGCATCATTGAAGACTAATACAGAATACCATGTCCTGGTGGTTGGTAGAATGACCAGCAGGGTGTAGGATTTAGGAACTACTGGAGGTATATCCTTGGTGGCTTCACTGACTGTCCTGACATTCTTTACCAGGACTCCAGCAGCCCATGGGGCTCTCGAGGTCAGGCCAATCCCAGGATATGGAGCTCACCTGGGCAGGTACCCCACCCCCACCCCAGCCCATGGGGCTCTCGTGTTCAGGCCCCTCCCAGGATATGGGGTTCCCTGGGCAGGTTCCCCTGCAGCCCATGGGGCTCTCGTGGTCAGGCCCCTCCCAGGATACAGAGCTACCCTTGCAGGTACCATGGCAGGGCTGGGAACACAGGAACCGTGCATATCGCCCTCATTGCAGAGCACTCCCAGCTCACCTGTCACTCAGATCTGACACAGAGCACCTCAGAGCAGGACGTGAACTAACAAACAGCAGCTCCGACAGGTCTGTGACCCTGGGCATCACTCTGTGTGGCCTCCCTCCACCTGGTCTTCCAGAGACTTCCACTGCACCCGGGGCACCAGGCCTCTGTCTCCACCCACCAGCCACCCCTCCTCTCCCTGACTCCTGGGTTCCTCTCATTAGGAGAGGGTTTTCTTGAAGTTGTCTCCCACTCATGGGCCAGATAATATAATTAGAAAACAAGCCAGAGCTGCAGCCCCTTGTCTATCCTGACTCTCAGGAGCCCACACATGTTCCTTGGACCTGGCCGATTCAGCAAGTTCCAGTTTCTGCAACTGTGAGCCCCTGAGGGGTGATTATTGGCTGGCCTGGGAAGCCCGACCGTGCCGGCCAGACCTCCCCAGGTGTGCCTGGGTTCAGATCAATATAAACACCGCTCCAGGCAGCAAGAGCCCCTGCAGCTGTGCCTGACGCCATTTTCTCTGCCCTGTCAGCAGTCTTGGGGCTGGACTGGTGGGAGGGAGTGAGAGGCCACGGCTTTGTGGGTGGCCCAGTGTGAGTGGGGCTCTGCTGGACTTTCTGCAGCAGTTGCCAAGATGTCTCCTGCTAAAGAAGAGGATGTGTCACCCATACCTGCCGCTGGAATTTCTCCCTGGGCAGAGGTGAGTGAGGAAGAAAGCAGTGGGGGCCGGGACAGCAGGGGTATCTCAGGCAGGGAAATGGAAAGCTTCCAGAAGAGCACCCAGGGCCAGGACCATCCTGGCTGGCCTGCAGGCACCAAGTCGGCTGGCATGCTGTCACTCATGTGGCTCCATGGCCCTTCCTCTAGGCTTTCAAGTCCTTGTACATATTCAAGTGTTTTACCTGGGAAGGGTGGGAACATTTCAGCAGCAGCTGGCCTGGGGCTCAGCACACGTTTACTCACAGATGCCTCGGCACGGTCCCCCAGCTTTGCAATGAGGACGCTTGTTGCGTGGGGCCTGCTGGCTGAATGGGGGATGATTCCCCACCACTGACCAACTTCAGAATTGTTTACAACTAGAGCAAGTGCCCTGATACGGATTTCCTCTGTGTAACTGGTGGGTTCTGTTTTTTTTTTCGTTTTTGGTTCAAGGTAGATTTTATTCCTCTTTTTTGTATTTACAGATATAAGCATGGAAATAATTTATTCATATAAATACATGTATGTGAAGGGAAGAATATTTTTTCTGTTTTACTTTTTGTAATTTGAATTTTATTTTATTTTTTTATACAGCAGGTTCTTTTTGGTTATCTATTTTATACATATAAAGGTATACATGCCAATCCCAGTCTCTCAACTCCTCCCACCACCACACCCCAACAGCTTTCCCCCCTTGGTGTCCATACGTTTGTTGTCTACATCTGTTGCTCTATTTCTGCCTGGCAAAACGGTTCATCTGTACAATTTTTCTAGGTTCCACATATAGGCATTAATAGACAAGATTTCTTTTTCTCTTTCTGACTTACTTCACTCTGTATGACAGTCTCTAGATCCATCAACATCTCTACAAATGACCCAATTTCATTCCTTTTTATGGCTTAGTAATATTCCATTTTATATATGTACCACTTCATTATGCATTCGTCTGTCTGTGGGCATTTAGGTTGCTTCCATTACCTGGATATTGTAAATAGTGATGCAATGAACATTGCGGTGAATGTCTCTTTTTGATTTATGGTTTTGTCTGGGTATATGCCCAGTAGTGGGATTGCTGTATCATATGGTAATTCTATTCTTAGTTTTATAAGAAACTCCATAATGTTCTCCACAGTGACTGTATCAATTTACATTCCCAACAATAGTGGAAGAGGGTTCCTTATCTCCACACCCTTTCCAGCATTTGTTGTTTGTAGATTTTCTGATGATGCCCATTCTAACAGGTGTGAGGTGATACACCATGGATGAGTCTATTTCGTTGAGCAAAGAGTAGGTCTTGTCTATTACATATTTGGCTTATGGAACGGTATGTGTGCTAATTTCAATCTCTGGTTTTATACAGCACCCCAACTCAACTTTCCCCTTAAGCAAGCATAAGTTTTTATCTAAATGTGAGACTCTGTTCGGTTTTGGAATTCAGTTTATGTGTAGCCAAGTTTACACTCTCTCTATTAGTGATATCTTATGATAATTCTCTTTCTCTGTGTGACCTATTTCTCTTAGAATCATCATACTTAAATCCACTCAATTTGGTGCTACAGGCCTGATGATTTTGATTTCATTGCTGAGTGATATTCCGTTGTACGTAAGTAGCACAACTCCTTTATCCATTTTTTTCTTTCTGGGATATTTAATTTGTACTGGACTCAAGGTTCTTGTAAACACAGCAGCCCTAAATTTGGTGTTGGCTGTGTCTTGTTGATTTTAATTTTCCTAAGCTATAGGGCCAAAAGTGGAAGTGCCCTAGGGTCTGTAGCTTTGTTTTTCAGATGTTTCAGGATACACCATAAACATCTCCAGAGTGTCTGTTGGCAATTTACATCCCGCCCATCAGCATAACAAGGCTCCCTGTTCTCCATGGCCTGTCCTGTGTTTCTGGTTTTTACACTTTTTTCAGATGGCCCTTTTGACGAATGGGAAATGAGACTTCATTGTAGTGCGGATTTCCATTTCTCGAGTGCTTGGTTGGCCAAAAAGGGCATATGTGTTTTTTCCTGAATATATTCAGGAAAAAATGTTTACGCACTGTTGTCCAAGTGCATCACTGTCAAAGATCTGCCGCTTTTCACATGCTTTAAATGCAATTCCAATCTACCTCCTGAAATATGATTCCTGCAATTCTGCCTCGTTTTCAAGTCCTATTTGCAGACTTACTTCCATATAATTTTGCCAATAACTGTCATTTATAACACTGCAGGTTTGTGAATTACAGTGCCCGTGATTTCCTTTCTTAATTCTTTTCCTTGAAAACTGGCCACAGAACCGCAGGTTTGCTTCAGACCGTAATCAGGGTCCGGCACGGCACTCTGAGACTTTGGTTCATTCCACTTCCTGGTGGGAAATTAAAGTTAAATGTGCCCCTCCAGACACCTGCCTCACTCCTAGCCCCTTGGTGATGTGTGTCCTCTGGTTTGAGGCCACATGTGCTGGGTTCCTCACCTTTGGCTGATGTGGCCCCACTGGTGTGAGGACACTCCTGCCTGGTTCCCATCCCCTTGGTGATGTGGGCCCTCCGGTGAGAGTCTGATCCTGGTTGGGTTCCTCACACTTCTGTGAGGTGGGCCCTCTTCTCTGAGGTCACTCCTGCCTGGCTGGCACACCCCGCCTTGGCGACGTCGGCTCTCTGGTGGGATTTGGTGCCTGCTGGGTGTCTCCTCCCCTTGGTAATGAGGGCCCTCTGGCGTCAGGCCCTAACTCCTGGGCTCCCAATATTTTCTGATATGCGCCCTGTGGTTCGAGTACACTCCTGCCAGGTTCCCAACCCCATGGGAATGTGGGACTTCTGCTCTGAGGTCCCAACCTTGGGTTGCTCAGTTTCATGATGAGGGGCCTCTGCTGTGAGTTCTCTCCGGCTTGGATCCCATAGCCTCGCTGCTCCTGGCCACCTGCTGGGAGGTTCCAACTGCGGGATTCCTCACCTTTTTTCTTCTATGGACCCTCTGTTTTGAGACTCCTCCTGCCTGCCTCACTCCCAGCCCCTTGGTGATGTGTGTCCTCTGGTTTGAGGCCATGTATGCTGGGTCCCTCGCCTTTCGATGATGTGGCCCCACTGGTGTGAGGACACTCCTGCCTGGTTCCTATCCCCTTGATGATGTGGGCCCTCTGGTGAGAGTCTGATCCTGGCTGGGTTCCTCACCCTTCTGTGAGGGGGGCCCTCTGCTGTGAGGTCACTCCTGCCTGGCTGGCACACCCCACCTGGGCAACATCGGCCCTCTTGTGGCAGTTGGAGCCTGCTGGGAACCTCCCCTCGGTGATGGGGGCCCTCTTGCCTCAGGCCCTAACTGCTGGGTACCCACATTTTCTGATACGTGCTAAGTGGTGCGAGGACACTCCTGCGAGGTTCCCATCCCCATGGGCATGTGGGCCTTCTGCTCTAAGGTCCCAACACCTGTGTTGTTCACCGTTTCATGATGTTGGCTCTCTGGTGTTAGTTCACCCAGGCCTAGATCCCATAGCCTCTGTGCTCTGAGCGGCCTGCTGGGAGGTTCCTACTGCTGGATTCCTTACCTTTTTTATTCTTTGTGTCCTGTGTTTTCATGCTCCTACTTCCTGACTCACTCCCAGCCCATTTGTGATGTAGGTCCTCTTGTTTAAGGCCACATGTACCAGTTTCCTCACCTTTATTGATGTGGCCCCACTGGTGTGAGGACACTCCTGCCTGGTTCCCATCCCCTTGGTGATGTGGACCCTCCGGTGAGAGTCTGATCCTGGCTGGGTTCCTCACACTTCTGAGAGGTGGGCCCTCTTCTCTGAGGTCACTCCTGCCTGGCTGGCCCACCCCGCCTTGACGACGTCGGCTCTCTCGTGGGAGTTGGTGCCTGCTGCGAGTCTCCTTCCCTTGGTAATGAGGGACCTCTGGCGTCAGGCCCTAACTCCTGGCCTCCCAAAATTTTCTGATGTGCGCCCTGTGGTGCGAGTACACTCCTGCCAGGTTCCCAACACCATGGGAATGTGGGCCTTCTGCTCTGAGTTCCCAACGATGGGTTGCTCAGTTTCATGATGAGGGCCCTCTGGTGTGAGTTCACTCCGGCCTGGATCCCATAGCCTCGCTGCTCCTGGCCACCTGCGGGGAGGTTACAACTGCGGGATTCCTCACCTTTTTTCTTCTATGGGCCCTCTGTTTTGAGACTCCTCCTGCCTGCCTCACTCCCAGCCCCTTGGTGATGTGTGTCCTCTGGTTTGAGGCCACGTGTGCTGGGTCCCTCACCTTTCGATGATGTGGCCCCACTGGTGTGAGGACACTCTTGCCTGGTTCCTATCCCCTTGAAGATGTGGGCTCTCTGGTGAGAGTCTGATCCTGGCTGGGTTCCTCACCCTTCTGTGAGGTGGGCCCTCTGCTGTGAGGTCACTCCTGCCTGGCTGGCACACCCCGCCTGGGCAACATCGGCCCTCTTGTGGCAGTTGGAGCATGCTGGGAGCCTCCTCCCCTCGGTGATGAGGGCCCTCTTGCGTCAGGCCCTAACTGCTGGGTACCCACATTTTCTGATACGTGCTAAGTGGTGCGAGGACACTCCTGCGAGGTTCCCATCCCCATGGGGATGTGGGCCTTCTGCTCTGAGGTCCCAATGGCTGGGTTGCTCCCAGTTTCATGATGTGGGCCCTCTGCTGTGAGTTCACTGCAGCCTGGATCACATAGACTCGGTGCTCTGGGCCCCCTGCTGGGAGGTTCCCACTGCAGGATTCCTCACCTTTTTTATTCTATTGGCCCTGTGTTGTGAGGCTACTCATGCCTGCCTCAATCCGAGCCCCTTGAAGATGTGGGTCCTCTGGTTTAGGCCTCATGTGCTGGTTTCCTCACCTTTCTATGATGTGGTCACCCTGGTGTGAAGACAGTCCTGCCTGGTTCTGATCCCCTTGGTGATGTGGGCCCTCTGGTGAGAGTCTTATCCTGGCTGGGTTCCTCACCCTTCTGTGAGGTAGGCCCTCTGCTGTGAGGTCACTCCTGCCTGGCTGTCACACGTCACCTTGTCGACATGGGCCCTCAGTTGGGAGTTGGTGCCTGCTTGGAGTCTCCTCCCCTTGGTAATGAGGGCCCTCTGGCGTCAGACCCTAACTTCTGGGCTCCCAAAATTCTCTGATGTGTGCCCTGAGGTGCGAGTACACTTATGCCATGTTCCCAACCACATAGGAATGTGGGCCTTCTGCTCTGAGGTCCCAAAGCCTGGGTTGCTCACAGTTTCATGATGAGGGCCCTCTGTTTTGAGTTCAGTCAGGTCTGGATCCCATAGCCTCGCTGCTCCTGGCCGCCTGCTGGGAGGTTCCAACTGCAGGATTCCTCACCTTTTTTCTTCTATGGGCCCTCTGTTTTGAGACTCCTCCTGCCTGCCTCACTCCCAGCCCCTTGGTGATGTGTGTCCTCTGGTTTGAGGCCACGTGTGCTGGGTCACTCACATTTCGTTGATGAGGTCCCACTGGTGTGAGGACACTCCAGCCTGGTTCCCATTCTCTTGGTGATGTGGGCCCTCTGGTGAGAGTCTGATCCTCCTTGGGTTCCTCACACTTTTGTGAGGTGGGCCCTCTGCTCTGAGGTCACTCTTGCCTGGCTGGCACACCCCGCATTGGCGACGGCGGCCCACTGGTAGCAGTTGGAGCCTGCTGGGAGCCTCCTCTCCTCGGTGATGAGAGCCCTCTGGTGTCAGGCCCTAACTGCTGGGCTCCCCACATTTTCTGATGTGTGCCCACTGGTGCGATGACACTCCTACTTGGTTCCCTTCCCCATGGGGATGTGGGCCTTGTGCTCTGAGGTCACAACGGCTGGTTTGCTCACAGTTTCATGATGAGGGCCCTCTGTTGTGAGTTCATCACTGCCTGGATCCCATAGCCTCGGTGCTCTGGGCCGCCTGCTGGGATGTTCCAACTGCTGGATTCCTCACCTTTTTTATACAATGGGCCATGTGTTGTGAGGTTAATCCTGCCTGCCTCGCTCCAAGACCCATGGTGATGTGGGTCCTCTGGTTTGAGGCCACATTTTCTTGTTACCTCAACTTTTGATGATATGGCCCCACGGGTGTGATGACACTCCTGCCTGGTTCACAGCCCCTTGCTGATGTGGGCACTCTGGTGAGAGTCTGATCCTGGCTGGGTTCCTTACCCTTCTGTGAGGTGGGCCCTCTGATGTGAGGTCACTCCTGCCTGGCTGGCTCACGTCGCCTTGATGATGTGGGCCCTCTGTTGGCCACTAAAGCATTCTGGGAGCCTCCTACCCTCTTTAATGAGGGCCCTGGAAAAAACGCATATGCACATTTTGACCAAGTGCATCATTGTCCAGGATCTGCCTCTTCTCCTATGCTTTCAGAGCACTTCCCGTCTACGTCCTGAAATCATATTCCAGGAATACTGCCCCGCTTTCAAGTCCTCCTCGCAGCCTTACTTCAATATATTTTTGTATGATACCTGTCATTAATAACTCTGCAGGTTTGTTAAATACAGTGTCCCTGAGCTCCTTTCTTCAACATGCTTTCTTGTGAGCTGGCCGCAAAACCGCAGGATTGCTTCAGGCCGTAATCTGGTTTCGGCACGGCACGCTGAGCCTTTGGTAAATTCCTCTTTCTGGTGAGAAATGAGCATTCAATTTGCCCGTGGAGACACCTACAGCTAGTCTCTCATTGGTTCTCCCTATTCCTGTTCATCTTGTGCAGAAATTGCAAACTGTGCCAAACAGGAGGTTAAAGGCACTGACTCTCCAAGTGGGTAGAGGGTTAGTAAAGCATCTGGAATGGTGAACCCGAGTACCAGGGAACGAAACCTGAGAGCCATTTAAAATGGTTTCCCAGTCTCACAGTGGACAATACTCTGGGTTTCCCATGCATGTTTTAGCTGAAGGAAGAATTCCTTAAACCTGCAGATTATTGACCCATGGAATGGGTACCATGCAGTATGACTAAAAAGGGTCTGAATTTGCTCACCGAACCTCACCAATGCTATCAGTTCGAAGTGTCCAGCCTTATGCCTCACCCAGCTCTGGGTGTAGATGTGGTAAATCCAGGTTTCATCACAAGCCCTGAATCAATTATTTAAGAATTGCTGTCTCTTTCACTGTCATTGTGTTTTGTTTTTGTAATTTATTTTGATAATGGGATTTATCGGATTTTCACTGCTGCGTTCATGCCGCTGTACAAACGCTTGATTCTCCTACAGAGAAATAGAAATCCACGGGTTTTAAGATTCTTACTAGTCAGGTATATTCCTAGGTGTTGAATATGTGGTGTTGAGTCCATGTCGTTGAACAAGGAGTAGGTCTTGACTATTACATATTTGGCTTATGGAACGGTATCTGTGCTATTTTCAATCTCTGGTTTTATGCAGCACCCCAACTCACCTTTGCCCTTAAGCAAGCATAAGTTGGTTTTCTAAATTTGAGTCCCTGTTCTGTTTTGTAATTCAGTTCATGTGTAGCCAAGTTTACATTCCGTGTATTAGTGATATCTTATGATGTTTCATTTTCTGTGTGACTTATTTCACTTAGAATCACTGTAGCTGAATCCACTCATTATGCTGTGATGGGCCTGATGACATAGATTTCATTGCTGAGTGATATTCCATTGTACGTACGAACCACAACTTCTTTATCCATTTTTCACATTCTGGGATATTTAACTTGTACCGTAGATGAGGTTCTTGTAAACAGAGCCGTCCGAAAATTTGGGGTGGCTGTGTGTTTTTGATTTTAATTTCCCTAAGCTATAGGACCATAACTGGAAGTGCCGTAGACTCCGTTGCTTTGTTTTTTAGGTGTTTCAGGAAACACCATACACTTCTCCAGGGTGGCTGTTGGCAATTTACATCCCGCCCATCAGCATAACAAGGCTCCCTGTTCTCCATGGCCTGTGCTGTCTTTCTGGATTTTACACTTTTTTTAGATGGCCCTTTTGACCAGGGGGCTGTGAGACTTCATTGTAGTGCATAATTCTTTAACATGCTTGCATGGTTGGCCAAAAAGGGCGTATGCGTTTTTTCCTGAATATATTCAGGAAAAAACGCATACGCCCTTTTTGGCCAAGTGCATCATTGTCGACGTTCTGCCTCTTTTCCTATGCTTTAAATGCAATTCCAGCCTACCCCCGAAATCGTTTTCTTGCAATTCTGCCCACTTACAAGTCCTCTTCGCAGGCTTCCTTCAATATATTTTTGGACGATAGCTGTCATTTATAACTCTGCAGGTTTGTGAATTACAGTGCCCCTGAGCTCCTTTCTTCAACTCGCTTTCTTGTGAGCTGGCTGCAAACACACATGATTGCTTCAGGCCCTAATCTGGTTCCGGCAGGGCACGCTGAGCCTTTGGTTAATTCCTCTTCCTGGTGGGAAATGAGCGTTCCATTTGCCCGTGCAGACACCTACAGCTAGTCTCTCATTGCTTCTCCCTATTCCTGTTCATCTTGCGCAGAAATTGCAAACTGTGCCAAACAGGAGGTTAATGGCACTGACTCTCCAAGTGGGGAGGGTATTAGTAAAGCGTTCAAATGTTGAACCCGAGTACCAGGGGACGAAAACTGAGATGCATTTGAAAACGTTTCCCAATCACACGGTGGACCATACTCTGGGTTTCCCATGCATGTTTTAGCTGAAGGAAGAATCCCTTAAACCTGGAGAGTTGGGACCCATGGAATGGGTCCATGCAGTATGACTTCAAAGTGTCTGCGTTTGCTCACCGAACCTCACCAATGCTATCAGCCCGAAGTGTCCAGCCTTATGTCTCACACAGCTCTGGGTGTAGATGTGGTAAATACAGGTTGCATCACAAGCCCTGAATGAATTATTTAAGAATTGCTCTCTATTTCACTCTCATTGTGTTTTGTTTTTGAAATTCATTTTGATAATGGGATTTATCGTATTTTCACTGCTGCTTTTAGGCCACTGTACACACGCTTGATTTCCTTATGGAGACATATAAATCCATGGGTTTTAAGATTCTTACTTGTCAGGTATCTTCCCAGGCATTGAATATAGGGTGTTGAGTCCATTTCGTTGAGCAAGGAGTAGGTTTTGTCTATTATATATTTGGCTTATGGAACGGTATCTGTGCTAATTTCAAACTCTGGTTTTATTCAGCATCCCAACTGACCTTTCCCCATTAGCAAGCATAAGTTGGTTTTCTAAATTTGAGACCCTGTTCTGTTTTGTAATTCAGTTCATGGGTAGCCAAGTTTACATTCCGTGTATTAGTGATAACTTATGATTTTTCTTTTTCTGTCTGACTTATTTCTCATAGAATCATCATACCTGAATCCACTCATTATGCCGCTACGGTCCTGATGACGTAGATTTCATTGCTGAGTGATATTCCATTGTACGTGCGTACCACAACTTCTTTATCTATTTTATGCTTTCTCGGATATTTAACTTCTACTGTAGATGAGGTTCTTGTAAACAGAGCCATCCCAAACTTTGGGGTGGCTGTGTGTTTTTGATTTTAATTTCCCTATGCTATAGGACCATAAGTGGAGGTGCCATAGGCTGTGTTGCTTTGTTTCCTACGTGTTTCAGGAAACACCATACACTTCTCCAGAGTGGCTGTTGGCTATTTACATCCCGCCCATCAGCATAACAAGGCTCCCTGTTCTCCATGACCTGTCCTGCCTTTCTGGATTTTACAATATTTTCAGATGCCCCTTTTGACCGGGGGGCAGTGAGACTTCATTGTAGTGCAGATTTCTTTTACACGCATGGTTGGTTGTCCAAAAAGTGTGTATGCGTTTTTTCCTGAATATATTCAGGAAAAAACGCATACGCAATTTTTGGCCAAGTGCATCATTGTCGACATTCTGCCTTTTTTCCTATGCTTTAAGTGCAATTCCAGTCTACCCCCTGAAATCGTTTTCCTGAAATTCTGCCCCGCTTTCAAGCCCTCTTTGAAGACTTACTTCAATACATTTTTGGACGATAGCTGTCATTCATAACTCTGCAGGTTTGTGAATTACAGTGTCCCTGAGCTCCTTTCTTCAACTCGCTTTCTTGTGAGCTGTCCGCAAAACTACAGGATGACTTCAGTCCCTAATCTGTTTCTGGCAGGGCACGCTGAGCCTTTGTTTAATTCCTCATCCTGGTGGGAAATGTGCGTTCCATTTGCCCGTGAAGACACCTACAGCTAGTCTCTCATTTGTTCTCCCTATTCCTGTTCATCTTGCGCAGAAATTGCAAACTGTGCCAAACAGGAGGTTAATGGCACTGACTCTCCAAGTGGGGAGAGTGTTAGTAAAGCGTCTGGAATGGTGAACCTGAGTACCAGGGGACGAAAACTGAGATGCATCTGAAAACGTTTCCCAATCACATGGTGGACCATACTCTGGGTTTCCCATGCATGTTTTAGCTGAAGGAAGAATCCCTTAAACCTGGAGAGTTGGGAACCATGGAATGGGTACCATGCAGTATGACTTCAAAGGGTCTGCGTTTGCTCA
This sequence comes from Delphinapterus leucas, assembly GCF_059928025.1. Taxonomy (NCBI): domain Eukaryota; kingdom Metazoa; phylum Chordata; class Mammalia; order Artiodactyla; family Monodontidae; genus Delphinapterus; species Delphinapterus leucas. The sequence goes on along the minus strand of NW_028322241.1, from coordinate 13,620,655 downwards.
CCGAACCTCACCAATTCTATCAGCCCGAAGTGTCCAGCCTTATGTCTCACACAGCTCTGGGTGTAGATGTGGTAAATCCAGGTTGCATCACAAGTCCTGAATGAATTATTTAAGCATTGCTCTCTATTTCACTGTCATTTTTTTTGTTTCTGAAATTTATTTTCATAATGGGATTTATCGGATTTTCACTGCTGCATTTAGGCCGCTGTACACACGCTTGATTTCCTTACAGAGACATATAAATCCATGGGTTTAAAGATTCTTACTTGTCAGGTGTCTTCCCAGGCGTTGAATATGGGGTGTTGAGTCCATTTCGTTGAGCAAGGAGTAGGGCTTGTCTATTATATATTTGGCTTATGGAACGGTATCTGTGCTAATTTCAATCTCTGGTTTTATGCAGCACCCCAACTCACCTTTCCCCATAAGCAAGCAGAAGCTGGTTTTCTAAATTTGAGACCCTGTTCTGTTTTGTAATTCAGTTCATGTGTAACCAATTTTACATTCGGTGTATTAGTGATATCTTATGATGTTTCTTTTTCTGTGTGACTTATTTTTCGTAGAATCATCGTACCTGAATCCACTCATTATGCCGCTACGGGCCTGAAGACGTAGATTTCATTGCTGAGTGATATTCCATTGTACGTGCGTACCACAACTTCTTTATCCATTTTTTGCTTTCTCGGATATTTAACTTGTACCGTAGACGAGATTCTTGTAAACAGAGCCGTCCCAAACTTTGGGGTGGCTGTGTGTTTTTGATTTTAATTTCCCTAATCTATAGGACCATAAGTGGAAGTGCCATAGGCTGTGTCGCTTTGTTTCCTACGTGTTTCTGGAAACACCATACACTTCTCTAGAGTGGTTGTTGGCAATTTACATCCCGACCATCAGCATGAGAAGGCTCCCTGTTCTCCATGACCTGTCCTGCCTTTCTGGATTTTACACTTTTTTCAGATGGCCCTTTTGACCGGGGGGCAGTGAGACTTCATTGTAGTGCAGATTTCCTTTACACGCTTGCTTGGTTGGCCAAAAAGGGCGTATGCGTTTTGTCCTGAATATATTCAGGAAAAAACGCATACGCCCTTTTTGGCCAAGTGCATCATTGTCGACATTCTGCCTCTTTTCCTATGCTTTAAGTGCAATTCCAGTCTACCCCCTGAAATCGTGTTCCTGAAATTCTGCCCCGCTTTCAAGTCCTCTTCGAACACTTACTTCAATACATTTTTGGACGATAGCTGTCATTCATAACTCTGCAGCTTTCTGAATTACACTGCCCCTGAGCTCCGTTCTTCAACTCGCTTTCTTGTGAGCTCGCCGCAAAACCGCAGGATTGCTTCACGCCATAATCTCTTTCTGGCAGGGCACGCTGAGCCTTTGGTTAATTCCTCTTCCTGGTGGGAAATGAGCGTTCCGTTTGCACGTGCAGACACCTACATCTAGTCTCTCATTGGTTCTCCCTATTCCTGTTCATCTTGCGCAGAAATTGCAAACTGTGCCAAACAGGAGGTTAAAGGCCCTGACTCTCCAAGTGGGGAGAGTGTTAGTAAAGCGTCTGGAATGGTGAACCCGAGTACCAGGGGCGAAAACTGAGATGCATTTGAAAACGTTTCCCAATCACACGGTGGTCCATACTCTGGGTTTCCCATGCATGTTTTAGCTGAAGGAAGAATCCCTTAAACCTGGAGAGTTGGGACCCTTAGAATGGGTACCATGCAGTATGACTTCAAAGGGTCTGCGTTTGCTCACCGAACCTCACCAATGCTATCAGCCCGAAGTGCCCAGCCTTATGTCTCACCCAGCTCTGGGTGTACATGTGGTAAATCCAGGTTTCATCACAAGCCCTGAATCAATTATTTAAGAAATGCTCTCTATTTCACTGTCATTGTGTTTTGTTTTTGAAATTTATTTTGATAATGGGATTTATCGTATTTTCACTGCTGCGTTTAGGCCGATGTACAGACATTTGATTTCCTTATGGAGACATATAAATCCATGGGTTTTAAGATTCTTACTTGTCAGGTATATTCCCAGGCGTTGAATATGGGGTGTTGAGTCTATTTCGCTGAGCATGGAGTAGGTCTTGTCTATTATATATTTGGCTTATGGAACGGTATCTGTGCTAATTTCAATCTCTGTTTTTATGCAGCACCCCAACTCACCTTTCCCCATAAGCAAGCATAAGTTGGTTGTCTCAATTTGAGACCCTTTTCTGTTTTGTAATTCAGTTCATGTGTAGCCAAGTTTACATTCCGTGTATTAGTCATATCTTATGATGTTTCTTTTTCTGTGTGACTTATTTCTCGTAGAATCATCGTACCTGAATCCACTCATTATGGCGCTACGGGCCTGATGACGTAGATTTCATTGCTGTGTGATATTCCATTGTACGTACGTAGCACTACTTCTTTATCCATTTTTTGCTTTCTCGGATATTTAACTTGTACCGTAGACGAGGTTCCTGTAAACGGAGCCGTCCCAAACTTTGGGGGGGCTGTGTGTTTTTGATTTTAATTTCCCTAAGCTATAGATCCATAAGTGGAAGTGTCATAGGCTGTGTTGTTTTGTTTCCTACGTGTTTCAGGAAACACCATACACTTCTCCAGAGTGGCTGTTGGCAATTTACATCCTGCCCATCAGCATAACAAGGCTCCATGTTCTCCATGACCTGTCCTGCCTTTCTGGATTTTACACTTTTTTCAGATGGCCCTTTTGACCGGGGGGCAGTTAGACTTCATTTTAGTGCAGATTTCTTAAACACGCTTGCTTGGTTGACCAAAAAGTGCGTATGCGTTTTTTCCTGAATATATTCAGGAAAAAACACATACGCCCTTTTTGGCCAAGTGCATCATTGTCGACATTCTGCCTCATTACCTATGCTTTAAGTGCAATTCCAGTCTACCCCCTGAAATCGTTTTCCAGAAATTCTGCCCCGCTTTCAAGTCCTCTTCGAAGACTTACTTCAATACATTTTTGGACGATAGCTGTCATTCATAACTCTGCAGGTTTGTGAATTTCAGTGGCCCTGAGCTCCTTTCTTCAACTCACTTTCTTGTGAGCTGGCTGCAAAACCGCAGGATTGCTTCAGGCCCTAATCTGTTTCTGGCAGGGCACGCTGAGCCTTTGGTTAATTCGTCTTCCTGGTGGGAAATGAGCGTTCCATTTGCCCGTGCAGACACCTACAGCTAGTCTCTCATTGGTTCTCCCTATTCCTGTTCATCTTGCGCAGAAATTGCAAACTGTGCGAAACAGGAGTTTAAAGGCACTGACTCTCCAAGTGGGGAGAGTGTTAGTAAAGCGTCTGGAATGGTGAACCCGAGTACCAGCGTTCGAAAACTGAGATGCATTTGAAAACGTTTCCCAATCACACGGTGGACCATACTCTGGGTTTCCCATGCATGATTTAGCTGAAGGAAGAATCCCTTAAACCTGGAGAGTTGGGACCCATGGAATGGGTACCATGCAGTATGACTTCAAAGGGTCTGCGTTTGCTCACCGAACCTCACCAAAGCTATCAGCCCGAAGTGTCCAGCCTTATGTGTCACCCAGCTCTGGGTGTAGATGTGGTAAATCCAGGTTTCATCACAAGCCCTGAATGAATTATTTAAGAATTGCTCTCTATTTCACTGTCATTGTGTTTTGTTTTTGACATTTATTTTGATAATGGGATTTATCGGATTTTCACTGCTGCGTTTATGCCGCTGTACACACGCTTTATTTCCTTGTGGAGACATATAAATCCATGGGTTTTAAGATTCTTACTTGTCAGGTATATTCCCAGGCATTGAATATAGGGTGTTGAGTCCATTTCGTTGAGCAAGGAGTAGGTCTTGTCTATTATATATTTGGCTTATGGAAAGGTATCTGTGCTAATTTCAATCTCTGGTTTTATGCAGCACCCCAACTCACCTTTCCCCATAAGCAAGCATAAGTTGGTTTTCTAAATTTGAGACCCTGTTCTGTTGGTATTTCTGTTCATGTGTAGCCAAGTTTACATTCCGTGTATTAGTGATATCTTATGAGGTTTCTTTTTCTGTGTGACTTATTTCTCGTAGAATCATCATACCTGAATCCACTCATTATGCCGCTACAGGCCTGATGACGTAGATTTCATTGCTGAGTGATATTCCATTGTACTTGCATACCACAACTTCTTTATGAATTTTTTGCTTTCTCGGATATTTAACTTGTACCATAGACGAGGTTCTTGTAAACAGAGACGTCCCAAACATTGGGGTGGGTGTGTGTTTTTGATTTTAATTTCCCTAAGCTATAGGACCATAAGTGGAAGTGCCATAGGCTGTGTTGCTTTGTTTCCTACGTGTTTCAGGAAACACCATACACTTCTCCAGAGTGGCTGTTGGCAATTTACATCCCGCCCATCAGCATAACAAGGCTCCCTGTTCTCCATGACCTGTCCTGCCTTTCTGGATTTTACACTTTTTTCAGATGGCCCTTTTGACCGGGGGGCAGTGAGACTTCATTGTAGTGCAGATTTCCTTTACACGCTTGCTTGGTTGGCCAAAAAGGGCGTATGAGTTTTTTCCTGAATATATTCAGGAAAAAACGCATACGCCCTTTTTGGCCAAGTGCATCATTGTCGACATTCTGCCTCTTTTCCTATGCTTTAAGTGCAATTCCGGTCTACCCCCTGAAACCGTTTTCCTGAAATTCTGCCCCACTTTCAAGTCCTCTTCGAAGACTTACTTCAGTACATTTTTGGACGATAGCTGTCATTCATAACTCTGCAGGTTTGTGAATTACAGTGCCCCTGAGCTCCTTTCCTCAACTCGCTTTCTCGTGAGCTGGCCGCAAAACCGCAGGATTGCTTCAGGCCCTAATCTGTTTCTGGCAGGGCACGCTGAGCCTTTGGTTAATTCCTCTTCCTGGTGGGAAATGAGCGTTCCATTTGCCCGTGCAGACACCTACAGCTAGTCTCTCATTGGTTCTCCCTATTCCTGTTCATCTTGCGCAGAAATTGCAAACTGTGCCAAACAGGAGGTTAAAGTCCCTGACTCTCCAAGTGGGGAGAGTGTTAGTAAAGCGTCTGGAATGGTGAACCCGAGTACCAGGGGCGAAAACTGAGATGCATTTGAAAACGTTTCCCAATCACACGGTGGTCCATACTCTGGGTTTCCCATGCATGTTTTAGCTGAAGGAAGAATCCCTTAAACCTGGAGAGTTGGGACCCTTAGAATGGGTACCATGCAGTATGACTTCAAAGGGTCTGCGTTTGCTCACCGAACCTCACCAATGCTATCAGCCCGAAGTGCCCAGCCTTATGTCTCACCCAGCTCTGGGTGTACATGTGGTAAATCCAGGTTTCATCACAAGCCCTGAATCAATTATTTAAGAAATGCTCTCTATTTCACTGTCATTGTGTTTTGTTTTTGAAATTTATTTTGATAATGGGATTTATCGTATTTTCACTGCTGCGTTTAGGCCGATGTACAGACATTTGATTTCCTTATGGAGACATATAAATCCATGGGTTTTAAGATTCTTACTTGTCAGGTATATTCCCAGGCGTTGAATATGGGGTGTTGAGTCTATTTCGCTGAGCATGGAGTAGGTCTTGTCTATTATATATTTGGCTTATGGAACGGTATCTGTGCTAATTTCAATCTCTGTTTTTATGCAGCACCCCAACTCACCTTTCCCCATAAGCAAGCATAAGTTGGTTGTCTCAATTTGAGACCCTTTTCTGTTTTGTAATTCAGTTCATGTGTAGCCAAGTTTACATTCCGTGTATTAGTCATATCTTATGATGTTTCTTTTTCTGTGTGACTTATTTCTCGTAGAATCATCGTACCTGAATCCACTCATTATGGCGCTACGGGCCTGATGACGTAGATTTCATTGCTGTGTGATATTCCATTGTACGTACGTAGCACTACTTCTTTATCCATTTTTTGCTTTCTCGGATATTTAACTTGTACCGTAGACGAGGTTCCTGTAAACGGAGCCGTCCCAAACTTTGGGGGGGCTGTGTGTTTTTGATTTTAATTTCCCTAAGCTATAGATCCATAAGTGGAAGTGTCATAGGCTGTGTTGTTTTGTTTCCTACGTGTTTCAGGAAACACCATACACTTCTCCAGAGTGGCTGTTGGCAATTTACATCCTGCCCATCAGCATAACAAGGCTCCATGTTCTCCATGACCTGTCCTGCCTTTCTGGATTTTACACTTTTTTCAGATGGCCCTTTTGACCGGGGGGCAGTTAGACTTCATTTTAGTGCAGATTTCTTAAACACGCTTGCTTGGTTGACCAAAAAGTGCGTATGCGTTTTTTCCTGAATATATTCAGGAAAAAACACATACGCCCTTTTTGGCCAAGTGCATCATTGTCGACATTCTGCCTCATTACCTATGCTTTAAGTGCAATTCCAGTCTACCCCCTGAAATCGTTTTCCAGAAATTCTGCCCCGCTTTCAAGTCCTCTTCGAAGACTTACTTCAATACATTTTTGGACGATAGCTGTCATTCATAACTCTGCAGGTTTGTGAATTTCAGTGGCCCTGAGCTCCTTTCTTCAACTCACTTTCTTGTGAGCTGGCTGCAAAACCGCAGGATTGCTTCAGGCCCTAATCTGTTTCTGGCAGGGCACGCTGAGCCTTTGGTTAATTCGTCTTCCTGGTGGGAAATGAGCGTTCCATTTGCCCGTGCAGACACCTACAGCTAGTCTCTCATTGGTTCTCCCTATTCCTGTTCATCTTGCGCAGAAATTGCAAACTGTGCGAAACAGGAGTTTAAAGGCACTGACTCTCCAAGTGGGGAGAGTGTTAGTAAAGCGTCTGGAATGGTGAACCCGAGTACCAGCGTTCGAAAACTGAGATGCATTTGAAAACGTTTCCCAATCACACGGTGGACCATACTCTGGGTTTCCCATGCATGATTTAGCTGAAGGAAGAATCCCTTAAACCTGGAGAGTTGGGACCCATGGAATGGGTACCATGCAGTATGACTTCAAAGGGTCTGCGTTTGCTCACCGAACCTCACCAAAGCTATCAGCCCGAAGTGTCCAGCCTTATGTGTCACCCAGCTCTGGGTGTAGATGTGGTAAATCCAGGTTTCATCACAAGCCCTGAATGAATTATTTAAGAATTGCTCTCTATTTCACTGTCATTGTGTTTTGTTTTTGACATTTATTTTGATAATGGGATTTATCGGATTTTCACTGCTGCGTTTATGCCGCTGTACACACGCTTTATTTCCTTGTGGAGACATATAAATCCATGGGTTTTAAGATTCTTACTTGTCAGGTATATTCCCAGGCATTGAATATAGGGTGTTGAGTCCATTTCGTTGAGCAAGGAGTAGGTCTTGTCTATTATATATTTGGCTTATGGAAAGGTATCTGTGCTAATTTCAATCTCTGGTTTTATGCAGCACCCCAACTCACCTTTCCCCATAAGCAAGCATAAGTTGGTTTTCTAAATTTGAGACCCTGTTCTGTTGGTATTTCTGTTCATGTGTAGCCAAGTTTACATTCCGTGTATTAGTGATATCTTATGAGGTTTCTTTTTCTGTGTGACTTATTTCTCGTAGAATCATCATACCTGAATCCACTCATTATGCCGCTACAGGCCTGATGACGTAGATTTCATTGCTGAGTGATATTCCATTGTACTTGCATACCACAACTTCTTTATGAATTTTTTGCTTTCTCGGATATTTAACTTGTACCATAGACGAGGTTCTTGTAAACAGAGACGTCCCAAACATTGGGGTGGGTGTGTGTTTTTGATTTTAATTTCCCTAAGCTATAGGACCATAAGTGGAAGTGCCATAGGCTGTGTTGCTTTGTTTCCTACGTGTTTCAGGAAACACCATACACTTCTCCAGAGTGGCTGTTGGCAATTTACATCCCGCCCATCAGCATAACAAGGCTCCCTGTTCTCCATGACCTGTCCTGCCTTTCTGGATTTTACACTTTTTTCAGATGGCCCTTTTGACCGGGGGGCAGTGAGACTTCATTGTAGTGCAGATTTCCTTTACACGCTTGCTTGGTTGGCCAAAAAGGGCGTATGAGTTTTTTCCTGAATATATTCAGGAAAAAACGCATACGCCCTTTTTGGCCAAGTGCATCATTGTCGACATTCTGCCTCTTTTCCTATGCTTTAAGTGCAATTCCGGTCTACCCCCTGAAACCGTTTTCCTGAAATTCTGCCCCACTTTCAAGTCCTCTTCGAAGACTTACTTCAGTACATTTTTGGACGATAGCTGTCATTCATAACTCTGCAGGTTTGTGAATTACAGTGCCCCTGAGCTCCTTTCCTCAACTCGCTTTCTCGTGAGCTGGCCGCAAAACCGCAGGATTGCTTCAGGCCCTAATCTGTTTCTGGCAGGGCACGCTGAGCCTTTGGTTAATTCCTCTTCCTGGTGGGAAATGAGCGTTCCATTTGCCCGTGCAGACACCTACAGCTAGTCTCTCATTGGTTCTCCCTATTCCTGTTCATCTTGCGCAGAAATTGCAAACTGTGCCAAACAGGAGGTTAAAGTCCCTGACTCTCCAAGTGGGGAGAGTGTTAGTAAAGCGTCTGGAATGGTGAACCCGAGTACCAGAGGCGAAAACTGAGATGCATTTGAAAACGTTTCCCAATCACACGGTGGTCCATACTCTGGGTTTCCCATGCATGTTTTAGCTGAAGGAAGAATCCCTTAAACCTGGAGAGTTGGGACCCTTAGAATGGGTACCATGCAGTATGACTTCAAAGGGTCTGCGTTTGCTCACCGAACCTCACCAATGCTATCAGCCCGAAGTGCCCAGCCTTATGTCTCACCCAGCTCTGGGTGTACATGTGGTAAATCCAGGTTTCATCACAAGCCCTGAATCAATTATTTAAGAAATGCTCTCTATTTCACTGTCATTGTGTTTTGTTTTTGAAATTTATTTTGATAATGGGATTTATCGTATTTTCACTGCTGCGTTTAGGCCGATGTACAGACATTTGATTTCCTTATGGAGACATATAAATCCATGGGTTTTAAGATTCTTACTTGTCAGGTATATTCCCAGGCGTTGAATATGGGGTGTTGAGTCTATTTCGCTGAGCATGGAGTAGGTCTTGTCTATTATATATTTGGCTTATGGAACGGTATCTGTGCTAATTTCAATCTCTGTTTTTATGCAGCACCCCAACTCACCTTTCCCCATAAGCAAGCATAAGTTGGTTGTCTCAATTTGAGACCCTTTTCTGTTTTGTAATTCAGTTCATGTGTAGCCAAGTTTACATTCCGTGTATTAGTCATATCTTATGATGTTTCTTTTTCTGTGTGACTTATTTCTCGTAGAATCATCGTACCTGAATCCACTCATTATGGCGCTACGGGCCTGATGACGTAGATTTCATTGCTGTGTGATATTCCATTGTACGTACGTAGCACTACTTCTTTATCCATTTTTTGCTTTCTCGGATATTTAACTTGTACCGTAGACGAGGTTCCTGTAAACGGAGCCGTCCCAAACTTTGGGGGGGCTGTGTGTTTTTGATTTTAATTTCCCTAAGCTATAGATCCATAAGTGGAAGTGTCATAGGCTGTGTTGTTTTGTTTCCTACGTGTTTCAGGAAACACCATACACTTCTCCAGAGTGGCTGTTGGCAATTTACATCCTGCCCATCAGCATAACAAGGCTCCATGTTCTCCATGACCTGTCCTGCCTTTCTGGATTTTACACTTTTTTCAGATGGCCCTTTTGACCGGGGGGCAGTTAGACTTCATTTTAGTGCAGATTTCTTAAACACGCTTGCTTGGTTGACCAAAAAGTGCGTATGCGTTTTTTCCTGAATATATTCAGGAAAAAACACATACGCCCTTTTTGGCCAAGTGCATCATTGTCGACATTCTGCCTCATTACCTATGCTTTAAGTGCAATTCCAGTCTACCCCCTGAAATCGTTTTCCAGAAATTCTGCCCCGCTTTCAAGTCCTCTTCGAAGACTTACTTCAATACATTTTTGGACGATAGCTGTCATTCATAACTCTGCAGGTTTGTGAATTTCAGTGGCCCTGAGCTCCTTTCTTCAACTCACTTTCTTGTGAGCTGGCTGCAAAACCGCAGGATTGCTTCAGGCCCTAATCTGTTTCTGGCAGGGCACGCTGAGCCTTTGGTTAATTCGTCTTCCTGGTGGGAAATGAGCGTTCCATTTGCCCGTGCAGACACCTACAGCTAGTCTCTCATTGGTTCTCCCTATTCCTGTTCATCTTGCGCAGAAATTGCAAACTGTGCGAAACAGGAGTTTAAAGGCACTGACTCTCCAAGTGGGGAGAGTGTTAGTAAAGCGTCTGGAATGGTGAACCCGAGTACCAGCGTTCGAAAACTGAGATGCATTTGAAAACGTTTCCCAATCACACGGTGGACCATACTCTGGGTTTCCCATGCATGATTTAGCTGAAGGAAGAATCCCTTAAACCTGGAGAGTTGGGACCCATGGAATGGGTACCATGCAGTATGACTTCAAAGGGTCTGCGTTTGCTCACCGAACCTCACCAAAGCTATCAGCCCAAAGTGTCCAGCCTTATGTGTCACCCAGCTCTGGGTGTAGATGTGGTAAATCCAGGTTTCATCACAAGCCCTGAATGAATTATTTAAGAATTGCTCTCTATTTCACTGTCATTGTGTTTTGTTTTTGACATTTATTTTGATAATGGGATTTATCGGATTTTCACTGCTGCGTTTATGCCGCTGTACACACGCTTTATTTCCTTGTGGAGACATATAAATCCATGGGTTTTAAGATTCTTACTTGTCAGGTATATTCCCAGGCATTGAATATAGGGTGTTGAGTCCATTTCGTTGAGCAAGGAGTAGGTCTTGTCTATTATATATTTGGCTTATGGAAAGGTATCTGTGCTAATTTCAATCTCTGGTTTTATGCAGCACCCCAACTCACCTTTCCCCATAAGCAAGCATAAGTTGGTTTTCTAAATTTGAGACCCTGTTCTGTTGGTATTTCTGTTCATGTGTAGCCAAGTTTACATTCCGTGTATTAGTGATATCTTATGAGGTTTCTTTTTCTGTGTGACTTATTTCTCGTAGAATCATCATACCTGAATCCACTCATTATGCCGCTACAGGCCTGATGACGTAGATTTCATTGCTGAGTGATATTCCATTGTACTTGCATACCACAACTTCTTTATGAATTTTTTGCTTTCTCGGATATTTAACTTGTACCATAGACGAGGTTCTTGTAAACAGAGACGTCCCAAACATTGGGGTGGGTGTGTGTTTTTGATTTTAATTTCCCTAAGCTATAGGACCATAAGTGGAAGTGCCATAGGCTGTGTTGCTTTGTTTCCTACGTGTTTCAGGAAACACCATACACTTCTCCAGAGTGGCTGTTGGCAATTTACATCCCGCCCATCAGCATAACAAGGCTCCCTGTTCTCCATGACCTGTCCTGCCTTTCTGGATTTTACACTTTTTTCAGATGGCCCTTTTGACCGGGGGGCAGTGAGACTTCATTGTAGTGCAGATTTCCTTTACACGCTTGCTTGGTTGGCCAAAAAGGGCGTATGAGTTTTTTCCTGAATATATTCAGGAAAAAACGCATACGCCCTTTTTGGCCAAGTGCATCATTGTCGACATTCTGCCTCTTTTCCTATGCTTTAAGTGCAATTCCGGTCTACCCCCTGAAACCGTTTTCCTGAAATTCTGCCCCACTTTCAAGTCCTCTTCGAAGACTTACTTCAGTACATTTTTGGACGATAGCTGTCATTCATAACTCTGCAGGTTTGTGAATTACAGTGCCCCTGAGCTCCTTTCCTCAACTCGCTTTCTCGTGAGCTGGCCGCAAAACCGCAGGATTGCTTCAGGCCCTAATCTGTTTCTGGCAGGGCACGCTGAGCCTTTGGTTAATTCCTCTTCCTGGTGGGAAATGAGCGTTCCATTTGCCCGTGCAGACACCTACAGCTAGTCTCTCATTGGTTCTCCCTATTCCTGTTCATCTTGCGCAGAAATTGCAAACTGTGCCAAACAGGAGGTTAAAGTCCCTGACTCTCCAAGTGGGGAGAGTGTTAGTAAAGCGTCTGGAATGGTGAACCCGAGTACCAGGGGCGAAAACTGAGATGCATTTGAAAACGTTTCCCAATCACACGGTGGTCCATACTCTGGGTTTCCCATGCATGTTTTAGCTGAAGGAAGAATCCCTTAAACCTGGAGAGTTGGGACCCTTAGAATGGGTACCATGCAGTATGACTTCAAAGGGTCTGCGTTTGCTCACCGAACCTCACCAATGCTATCAGCCCGAAGTGCCCAGCCTTATGTCTCACCCAGCTCTGGGTGTACATGTGGTAAATCCAGGTTTCATCACAAGCCCTGAATCAATTATTTAAGAAATGCTCTCTATTTCACTGTCATTGTGTTTTGTTTTTGAAATTTATTTTGATAATGGGATTTATCGTATTTTCACTGCTGCGTTTAGGCCGATGTACAGACATTTGATTTCCTTATGGAGACATATAAATCCATGGGTTTTAAGATTCTTACTTGTCAGGTATATTCCCAGGCGTTGAATATGGGGTGTTGAGTCTATTTCGCTGAGCATGGAGTAGGTCTTGTCTATTATATATTTGGCTTATGGAACGGTATCTGTGCTAATTTCAATCTCTGTTTTTATGCAGCACCCCAACTCACCTTTCCCCATAAGCAAGCATAAGTTGGTTGTCTCAATTTGAGACCCTTTTCTGTTTTGTAATTCAGTTCATGTGTAGCCAAGTTTACATTCCGTGTATTAGTCATATCTTATGATGTTTCTTTTTCTGTGTGACTTATTTCTCGTAGAATCATCGTACCTGAATCCACTCATTATGGCGCTACGGGCCTGATGACGTAGATTTCATTGCTGTGTGATATTCCATTGTACGTACGTAGCACTACTTCTTTATCCATTTTTTGCTTTCTCGGATATTTAACTTGTACCGTAGACGAGGTTCCTGTAAACGGAGCCGTCCCAAACTTTGGGGGGGCTGTGTGTTTTTGATTTTAATTTCCCTAAGCTATAGATCCATAAGTGGAAGTGTCATAGGCTGTGTTGTTTTGTTTCCTACGTGTTTCAGGAAACACCATACACTTCTCCAGAGTGGCTGTTGGCAATTTACATCCTGCCCATCAGCATAACAAGGCTCCATGTTCTCCATGACCTGTCCTGCCTTTCTGGATTTTACACTTTTTTCAGATGGCCCTTTTGACCGGGGGGCAGTTAGACTTCATTTTAGTGCAGATTTCTTAAACACGCTTGCTTGGTTGACCAAAAAGTGCGTATGCGTTTTTTCCTGAATATATTCAGGAAAAAACACATACGCCCTTTTTGGCCAAGTGCATCATTGTCGACATTCTGCCTCATTACCTATGCTTTAAGTGCAATTCCAGTCTACCCCCTGAAATCGTTTTCCAGAAATTCTGCCCCGCTTTCAAGTCCTCTTCGAAGACTTACTTCAATACATTTTTGGACGATAGCTGTCATTCATAACTCTGCAGGTTTGTGAATTTCAGTGGCCCTGAGCTCCTTTCTTCAACTCACTTTCTTGTGAGCTGGCTGCAAAACCGCAGGATTGCTTCAGGCCCTAATCTGTTTCTGGCAGGGCACGCTGAGCCTTTGGTTAATTCGTCTTCCTGGTGGGAAATGAGCGTTCCATTTGCCCGTGCAGACACCTACAGCTAGTCTCTCATTGGTTCTCCCTATTCCTGTTCATCTTGCGCAGAAATTGCAAACTGTGCGAAACAGGAGTTTAAAGGCACTGACTCTCCAAGTGGGGAGAGTGTTAGTAAAGCGTCTGGAATGGTGAACCCGAGTACCAGCGTTCGAAAACTGAGATGCATTTGAAAACGTTTCCCAATCACACGGTGGACCATACTCTGGGTTTCCCATGCATGATTTAGCTGAAGGAAGAATCCCTTAAACCTGGAGAGTTGGGACCCATGGAATGGGTACCATGCAGTATGACTTCAAAGGGTCTGCGTTTGCTCACCGAACCTCACCAAAGCTATCAGCCCGAAGTGTCCAGCCTTATGTGTCACCCAGCTCTGGGTGTAGATGTGGTAAATCCAGGTTTCATCACAAGCCCTGAATGAATTATTTAAGAATTGCTCTCTATTTCACTGTCATTGTGTTTTGTTTTTGACATTTATTTTGATAATGGGATTTATCGGATTTTCACTGCTGCGTTTATGCCGCTGTACACACGCTTTATTTCCTTGTGGAGACATATAAATCCATGGGTTTTAAGATTCTTACTTGTCAGGTATATTCCCAGGCATTGAATATAGGGTGTTGAGTCCATTTCGTTGAGCAAGGAGTAGGTCTTGTCTATTATATATTTGGCTTATGGAAAGGTATCTGTGCTAATTTCAATCTCTGGTTTTATGCAGCACCCCAACTCACCTTTCCCCATAAGCAAGCATAAGTTGGTTTTCTAAATTTGAGACCCTGTTCTGTTGGTATTTCTGTTCATGTGTAGCCAAGTTTACATTCCGTGTATTAGTGATATCTTATGAGGTTTCTTTTTCTGTGTGACTTATTTCTCGTAGAATCATCATACCTGAATCCACTCATTATGCCGCTACAGGCCTGATGACGTAGATTTCATTGCTGAGTGATATTCCATTGTACTTGCATACCACAACTTCTTTATGAATTTTTTGCTTTCTCGGATATTTAACTTGTACCATAGACGAGGTTCTTGTAAACAGAGACGTCCCAAACATTGGGGTGGGTGTGTGTTTTTGATTTTAATTTCCCTAAGCTATAGGACCATAAGTGGAAGTGCCATAGGCTGTGTTGCTTTGTTTCCTACGTGTTTCAGGAAACACCATACACTTCTCCAGAGTGGCTGTTGGCAATTTACATCCCGCCCATCAGCATAACAAGGCTCCCTGTTCTCCATGACCTGTCCTGCCTTTCTGGATTTTACACTTTTTTCAGATGGCCCTTTTGACCGGGGGGCAGTGAGACTTCATTGTAGTGCAGATTTCCTTTACACGCTTGCTTGGTTGGCCAAAAAGGGCGTATGAGTTTTTTCCTGAATATATTCAGGAAAAAACGCATACGCCCTTTTTGGCCAAGTGCATCATTGTCGACATTCTGCCTCTTTTCCTATGCTTTAAGTGCAATTCCGGTCTACCCCCTGAAACCGTTTTCCTGAAATTCTGCCCCACTTTCAAGTCCTCTTCGAAGACTTACTTCAGTACATTTTTGGACGATAGCTGTCATTCATAACTCTGCAGGTTTGTGAATTACAGTGCCCCTGAGCTCCTTTCCTCAACTCGCTTTCTCGTGAGCTGGCCGCAAAACCGCAGGATTGCTTCAGGCCCTAATCTGTTTCTGGCAGGGCACGCTGAGCCTTTGGTTAATTCCTCTTCCTGGTGGGAAATGAGCGTTCCATTTGCCCGTGCAGACACCTACAGCTAGTCTCTCATTGGTTCTCCCTATTCCTGTTCATCTTGCGCAGAAATTGCAAACTGTGCCAAACAGGAGGTTAAAGTCCCTGACTCTCCAAGTGGGGAGAGTGTTAGTAAAGCGTCTGGAATGGTGAACCCGAGTACCAGGGGCGAAAACTGAGATGCATTTGAAAACGTTTCCCAATCACACGGTGGTCCATACTCTGGGTTTCCCATGCATGTTTTAGCTGAAGGAAGAATCCCTTAAACCTGGAGAGTTGGGACCCTTAGAATGGGTACCATGCAGTATGACTTCAAAGGGTCTGCGTTTGCTCACCGAACCTCACCAATGCTATCAGCCCGAAGTGCCCAGCCTTATGTCTCACCCAGCTCTGGGTGTACATGTGGTAAATCCAGGTTTCATCACAAGCCCTGAATCAATTATTTAAGAAATGCTCTCTATTTCACTGTCATTGTGTTTTGTTTTTGAAATTTATTTTGATAATGGGATTTATCGTATTTTCACTGCTGCGTTTAGGCCGATGTACAGACATTTGATTTCCTTATGGAGACATATAAATCCATGGGTTTTAAGATTCTTACTTGTCAGGTATATTCCCAGGCGTTGAATATGGGGTGTTGAGTCTATTTCGCTGAGCATGGAGTAGGTCTTGTCTATTATATATTTGGCTTATGGAACGGTATCTGTGCTAATTTCAATCTCTGTTTTTATGCAGCACCCCAACTCACCTTTCCCCATAAGCAAGCATAAGTTGGTTGTCTCAATTTGAGACCCTTTTCTGTTTTGTAATTCAGTTCATGTGTAGCCAAGTTTACATTCCGTGTATTAGTCATATCTTATGATGTTTCTTTTTCTGTGTGACTTATTTCTCGTAGAATCATCGTACCTGAATCCACTCATTATGGCGCTACGGGCCTGATGACGTAGATTTCATTGCTGTGTGATATTCCATTGTACGTACGTAGCACTACTTCTTTATCCATTTTTTGCTTTCTCGGATATTTAACTTGTACCGTAGACGAGGTTCCTGTAAACGGAGCCGTCCCAAACTTTGGGGGGGCTGTGTGTTTTTGATTTTAATTTCCCTAAGCTATAGATCCATAAGTGGAAGTGTCATAGGCTGTGTTGTTTTGTTTCCTACGTGTTTCAGGAAACACCATACACTTCTCCAGAGTGGCTGTTGGCAATTTACATCCTGCCCATCAGCATAACAAGGCTCCATGTTCTCCATGACCTGTCCTGCCTTTCTGGATTTTACACTTTTTTCAGATGGCCCTTTTGACCGGGGGGCAGTTAGACTTCATTTTAGTGCCGATTTCTTAAACACGCTTGCTTGGTTGACCAAAAAGTGCGTATGCGTTTTTTCCTGAATATATTCAGGAAAAAACACATACGCCCTTTTTGGCCAAGTGCATCATTGTCGACATTCTGCCTCATTACCTATGCTTTAAGTGCAATTCCAGTCTACCCCCTGAAATCGTTTTCCAGAAATTCTGCCCCGCTTTCAAGTCCTCTTCGAAGACTTACTTCAATACATTTTTGGACGATAGCTGTCATTCATAACTCTGCAGGTTTGTGAATTTCAGTGGCCCTGAGCTCCTTTCTTCAACTCACTTTCTTGTGAGCTGGCTGCAAAACCGCAGGATTGCTTCAGGCCCTAATCTGTTTCTGGCAGAGCACGCTGAGCCTTTGGTTAATTCGTCTTCCTGGTGGGAAATGAGCGTTCCATTTGCCCGTGCAGACACCTACAGCTAGTCTCTCATTGGTTCTCCCTATTCCTGTTCATCTTGCGCAGAAATTGCAAACTGTGCGAAACAGGAGTTTAAAGGCACTGACTCTCCAAGTGGGGAGAGTGTTAGTAAAGCGTCTGGAATGGTGAACCCGAGTACCAGCGTTCGAAAACTGAGATGCATTTGAAAACGTTTCCCAATCACACGGTGGACCATACTCTGGGTTTCCCATGCATGATTTAGCTGAAGGAAGAATCCCTTAAACCTGGAGAGTTGGGACCCATGGAATGGGTACCATGCAGTATGACTTCAAAGGGTCTGCGTTTGCTCACCGAACCTCACCAAAGCTATCAGCCCGAAGTGTCCAGCCTTATGTGTCACCCAGCTCTGGGTGTAGATGTGGTAAATCCAGGTTTCATCACAAGCCCTGAATGAATTATTTAAGAATTGCTCTCTATTTCACTGTCATTGTGTTTTGTTTTTGACATTTATTTTGATAATGGGATTTATCGGATTTTCACTGCTGCGTTTATGCCGCTGTACACACGCTTTATTTCCTTGTGGAGACATATAAATCCATGGGTTTTAAGATTCTTACTTGTCAGGTATATTCCCAGGCATTGAATATAGGGTGTTGAGTCCATTTCGTTGAGCAAGGAGTAGGTCTTGTCTATTATATATTTGGCTTATGGAAAGGTATCTGTGCTAATTTCAATCTCTGGTTTTATGCAGCACCCCAACTCACCTTTCCCCATAAGCAAGCATAAGTTGGTTTTCTAAATTTGAGACCCTGTTCTGTTGGTATTTCTGTTCATGTGTAGCCAAGTTTACATTCCGTGTATTAGTGATATCTTATGAGGTTTCTTTTTCTGTGTGACTTATTTCTCGTAGAATCATCATACCTGAATCCACTCATTATGCCGCTACAGGCCTGATGACGTAGATTTCATTGCTGAGTGATATTCCATTGTACTTGCATACCACAACTTCTTTATGAATTTTTTGCTTTCTCGGATATTTAACTTGTACCATAGACGAGGTTCTTGTAAACAGAGACGTCCCAAACATTGGGGTGGGTGTGTGTTTTTGATTTTAATTTCCCTAAGCTATAGGACCATAAGTGGAAGTGCCATAGGCTGTGTTGCTTTGTTTCCTACGTGTTTCAGGAAACACCATATACTTCTCCAGAGTGGCTGTTGGCAATTTACATCCCGCCCATCAGCATAACAAGGCTCCCTGTTCTCCATGACCTGTCCTGCCTTTCTGGATTTTACACTTTTTTCAGATGGCCCTTTTGACCGGGGGGCAGTGAGACTTCATTGTAGTGCAGATTTCCTTTACACGCTTGCTTGGTTGGCCAAAAAGGGCGTATGAGTTTTTTCCTGAATATATTCAGGAAAAAACGCATACGCCCTTTTTGGCCAAGTGCATCATTGTCGACATTCTGCCTCTTTTCCTATGCTTTAAGTGCAATTCCGGTCTACCCCCTGAAACCGTTTTCCTGAAATTCTGCCCCACTTTCAAGTCCTCTTCGAAGACTTACTTCAGTACATTTTTGGACGATAGCTGTCATTCATAACTCTGCAGGTTTGTGAATTACAGTGCCCCTGAGCTCCTTTCCTCAACTCGCTTTCTCGTGAGCTGGCCGCAAAACCGCAGGATTGCTTCAGGCCCTAATCTGTTTCTGGCAGGGCACGCTGAGCCTTTGGTTAATTCCTCTTCCTGGTGGGAAATGAGCGTTCCATTTGCCCGTGCAGACACCTACAGCTAGTCTCTCATTGGTTCTCCCTATTCCTGTTCATCTTGCGCAGAAATTGCAAACTGTGCCAAACAGGAGGTTAAAGTCCCTGACTCTCCAAGTGGGGAGAGTGTTAGTAAAGCGTCTGGAATGGTGAACCCGAGTACCAGGGGCGAAAACTGAGATGCATTTGAAAACGTTTCCCAATCACACGGTGGTCCATACTCTGGGTTTCCCATGCATGTTTTAGCTGAAGGAAGAATCCCTTAAACCTGGAGAGTTGGGACCCTTAGAATGGGTACCATGCAGTATGACTTCAAAGGGTCTGCGTTTGCTCACCGAACCTCACCAATGCTATCAGCCCGAAGTGCCCAGCCTTATGTCTCACCCAGCTCTGGGTGTACATGTGGTAAATCCAGGTTTCATCACAAGCCCTGAATCAATTATTTAAGAAATGCTCTCTATTTCACTGTCATTGTGTTTTGTTTTTGAAATTTATTTTGATAATGGGATTTATCGTATTTTCACTGCTGCGTTTAGGCCGATGTACAGACATTTGATTTCCTTATGGAGACATATAAATCCATGGGTTTTAAGATTCTTACTTGTCAGGTATATTCCCAGGCGTTGAATATGGGGTGTTGAGTCTATTTCGCTGAGCATGGAGTAGGTCTTGTCTATTATATATTTGGCTTATGGAACGGTATCTGTGCTAATTTCAATCTCTGTTTTTATGCAGCACCCCAACTCACCTTTCCCCATAAGCAAGCATAAGTTGGTTGTCTCAATTTGAGACCCTTTTCTGTTTTGTAATTCAGTTCATGTGTAGCCAAGTTTACATTCCGTGTATTAGTCATATCTTATGATGTTTCTTTTTCTGTGTGACTTATTTCTCGTAGAATCATCGTACCTGAATCCACTCATTATGGCGCTACGGGCCTGATGACGTAGATTTCATTGCTGTGTGATATTCCATTGTACGTACGTAGCACTACTTCTTTATCCATTTTTTGCTTTCTCGGATATTTAACTTGTACCGTAGACGAGGTTCCTGTAAACGGAGCCGTCCCAAACTTTGGGGGGGCTGTGTGTTTTTGATTTTAATTTCCCTAAGCTATAGATCCATAAGTGGAAGTGTCATAGGCTGTGTTGTTTTGTTTCCTACGTGTTTCAGGAAACACCATACACTTCTCCAGAGTGGCTGTTGGCAATTTACATCCTGCCCATCAGCATAACAAGGCTCCATGTTCTCCATGACCTGTCCTGCCTTTCTGGATTTTACACTTTTTTCAGATGGCCCTTTTGACCGGGGGGCAGTTAGACTTCATTTTAGTGCAGATTTCTTAAACACGCTTGCTTGGTTGACCAAAAAGTGCGTATGCGTTTTTTCCTGAATATATTCAGGAAAAAACACATACGCCCTTTTTGGCCAAGTGCATCATTGTCGACATTCTGCCTCATTACCTATGCTTTAAGTGCAATTCCAGTCTACCCCCTGAAATCGTTTTCCAGAAATTCTGCCCCGCTTTCAAGTCCTCTTCGAAGACTTACTTCAATACATTTTTGGACGATAGCTGTCATTCATAACTCTGCAGGTTTGTGAATTTCAGTGGCCCTGAGCTCCTTTCTTCAACTCACTTTCTTGTGAGCTGGCTGCAAAACCGCAGGATTGCTTCAGGCCCTAATCTGTTTCTGGCAGGGCACGCTGAGCCTTTGGTTAATTCGTCTTCCTGGTGGGAAATGAGCGTTCCATTTGCCCGTGCAGACACCTACAGCTAGTCTCTCATTGGTTCTCCCTATTCCTGTTCATCTTGCGCAGAAATTGCAAACTGTGTGAAACAGGAGTTTAAAGGCACTGACTCTCCAAGTGGGGAGAGTGTTAGTAAAGCGTCTGGAATGGTGAACCCGAGTACCAGCGTTCGAAAACTGAGATGCATTTGAAAACGTTTCCCAATCACACGGTGGACCATACTCTGGGTTTCCCATGCATGATTTAGCTGAAGGAAGAATCCCTTAAACCTGGAGAGTTGGGACCCATGGAATGGGTACCATGCAGTATGACTTCAAAGGGTCTGCGTTTGCTCACCGAACCTCACCAAAGCTATCAGCCCGAAGTGTCCAGCCTTATGTGTCACCCAGCTCTGGGTGTAGATGTGGTAAATCCAGGTTTCATCACAAGCCCTGAATGAATTATTTAAGAATTGCTCTCTATTTCACTGTCATTGTGTTTTGTTTTTGACATTTATTTTGATAATGGGATTTATCGGATTTTCACTGCTGCGTTTATGCCGCTGTACACACGCTTTATTTCCTTGTGGAGACATATAAATCCATGGGTTTTAAGATTCTTACTTGTCAGGTATATTCCCAGGCATTGAATATAGGGTGTTGAGTCCATTTCGTTGAGCAAGGAGTAGGTCTTGTCTATTATATATTTGGCTTATGGAAAGGTATCTGTGCTAATTTCAATCTCTGGTTTTATGCAGCACCCCAACTCACCTTTCCCCATAAGCAAGCATAAGTTGGTTTTCTAAATTTGAGACCCTGTTCTGTTGGTATTTCTGTTCATGTGTAGCCAAGTTTACATTCCGTGTATTAGTGATATCTTATGAGGTTTCTTTTTCTGTGTGACTTATTTCTCGTAGAATTATCATACCTGAATCCACTCATTATGCCGCTACGGGCCTGATGACGTAGATTTCATAGCTGAGTGATATTCCATTGTACTTGCATACCACAACTTCTTTATGAATTTTTTGCTTTCTCGGATATTTAACTTGTACCGTAGACGAGGTTCTTGTAAACAGAGACGTCCCAAACATTGGGGTGGCTGTGTGTTTTTGATTTTAATTTCCGTAATCTATAGGACCATAAGTGGAAGTGCCATAGGCTGTGTTGCTTTGTTTCCTACGTGTTTCAGGAAACACCATACACTTCTCCAGAGTGGCTGTTGGCAATTTACATCCCGCCCATCAGCATAACAAGGCTCCCTGTTCTCCATGGCCTGTGCTGTCTTTCTGGATTTTACACTTTTTTCAGATGGCCCTTTTGACCTGGGGGCAGTGAGACTTCTTTGTAGTGCAGATTTCTTTAACATGCTGGCTTGGTTGGCCAAAAAGGGCGTATGCGTTTTTTCCTGAATATATTCAGGAAAAAACGCATACGCCCTTTTTGGCCAAGTGCATCATTGTCGACGTTCTGCCTCTTTTCCTATGCTTTAAATGCAATTCCAGTCTACCCCCTGAAATCGTTTTCCTGCAATTCTGCCCCGCTTTCCAGCCCTCTTCGCAGCCTTCCTTCAATATATTTTTGGACGATAGCTGTCATTTATAACTCTGAAGGTTTGTGAATTACAGTGCCCCTGAGCTCCTTTCTTCAACTCGCTTTCTTGTGAGCTGGCCGCAAACCCGCAGGAATGCTTCAGGCCCTAATCTGGTTCCGGCACGGCATGCTGAGCCTTTGGTTAATTCCTCTTCCTGGTGGGAAATGAGCGTTCCATTTGCCCGTCCAGACACCTACAGCTAGTCTCTCATTGGTTCTCCCTATTCCTGTTCATCTTGCGCAGAAATTGCAAACTGTGCCAAACAGGAGGTTAAAGGCACTGACTCTCCAAGTGGGGAGAGTGTTAGTAAACGGTCTGGAATGGTGAACCCGAGTAAAAGGGGACGAAAACTGAGATGCATTTGAAAACGTTTCCCGGTCACACAGTGCACTGTACTGTGGGTTTCCCATGCATGTTTTAGCTGAAGGAAGAATCCCTTAAACCTGGAGAGTTGGGACCCATGGAATGGGTACCATGCAGTATGACTTCAAAGGGTCTGCATTTGCTCATCGAACCTCACCAATGCTATCAACCCGAAGTGTCCAGCCTTATGTCTCACTCAGCTCTTGGTGTAGATGTGGTAAATCCAGGTTGCATCACAAGCCCTGAATGAATTATTTAAGAATTGCTCTCTATTTCACTGTCATTGTGTTTGTTTTTGTAATTCATTTTGATAATGGGTTTTATCGGATTTTCTCTGCTGCATTCATGCCGCTGTACACACACTTGAGTCTCTTACGGAGACATATAAATCCATGGGTTTGAAGGTTCTTACTAGTCATGTGTAATCCTAGGCGTTGAATATGGGGTGTTTAGTCCATTTCGTTGAGCAAGGGCTAGGTCTTGACTATTACATATTTGGCTTATGGAAAGGTATCTGTGCTAATTTCTATCTCTGGTTTTATGCAGCACCACAACTCACCTTTCCCCTTAAGCAAGCATAAGTTGGTTTTCTAAATTTGAGACCCTGTTCTGTTTTGTAATTCAGTTCATGTGTAGCCAAGTTTACATTCCGTGTGTTAGTGATATCTTATGATGTTTCATTTTCTGTGTGACTTATTTCACTTAGAATCATCGTACGTGAATCCACTCATTATGCCGCGACGGGCCTGATGACATAGATTTCATTGGTGAGTGATATTCCTTTGTACGTACGTACCACACTTCTTTATCCATTTTTCGCTTTCTGGGATATTTAACTTGTACCGTAGACGAGGTTCTTGTAAACAGAGCCGTAAACAGAAACTTTGCGGTGGCTGTGTGTTTTTGATTTTAATTTCCCTAAGCTATAGGACCATAAGTGGAAGTGCCATAGGCTGTGTTGCTTTGTTTCCTACGTGTTTCTGGAAACACCATACACTTCTCCAGAGTGGTTGTTGGCAATTTACATCCCGCCCATCAGCATGACAAGGCTCCCTCTTCTCCATGGTCTGTGCTGCCTTTCTGGATTTTACACTTTTTTCAGATGGCCCTTTTGACCGGGGGGCAGTGAGACTTCATTGTAGTGCAGATTTCCTTTACACGCTTGCTTGGTTGTCCAAAAAGGGCGTATGCGTTTTTTCCTGAATATATTCAGGAAAAAACGCATACGCCCTTTTTGGCCAAGTGCATCATTGTCGTCGTTCTGCCTCTTTTCCTATGCTTTAAATGCAATTCCAGTCTACCCCCTGAAATCGTTTTCCTGAAATTCTGCCCCACTTTCAAGTCCTCTTCGCAGCCTTCCTTCAATATATTTTTAGACCATAGCTGTCATTTATAACTCTGCAGGTTTGTGAATTACAGTGCCCCTGAGCTCCTTTCTTCAACTCGCTTTCTTGTGAGCTGGCCGCAAACCCGCAGGAATGCTTCAGGCCCTAATCTGGTTCCGGCACGGCATGCTGAGCCTTTGGTTAATTCCTCTTCCTGGTGGGAAATGAGCGTTAAATTTGCCCGTGCAGACACCTTCACACGAGTCGTCATGGTGCCCCTTTGCCCCGGTTATCTCTATGGAGGTTGGAGTTGGAGGGCCTCCTCACTCAAGGTCAGTGTGCCCACGGAGCCAACCCTGCAACTTCAGGGCATGTTTGGTGGTTAGGATCACCACGTGGGGTCCTTTCACCTTAGGAGGGAGGTGGCCTTTTGGGCTGCTGATTTCCAGGTTTTCGGATACTGCCAGTATCTTGGCCAGATGTGGCGGTGGGCCAAGCCCCTTGGTGACCGTAGTTTATCCTACCTGGATCGCATTCTTGCATTGTTCCATTTCAAGTGGTCCCAGGTTTTGCACTAATACTCCAATGGCGATTCACCGTTCACCAGGAATGTAAAGGTCAAAGGGTTTAGCTAAATTAGGGAGTTCCTGTTCAAGGGTCTGAATTGACTGCTCTTTCCATTCTTGAAAGGCCACTTCTGCATTCTATTCAAAAGGATCATCACCTTTTCCTTTCAGTGTTTCATATAGAGGCCCAGCTAGTAGACTGTAGTTAGGGATCCAGAAGCAGCAAACCCTGGCCTCCCCAGGAACCCCTAAGCTGTCTTCTAGTTTTAGAAATGGGTAAGGCTGTAAATTGTTTCTTCCCTTTCCTGGGATGGGCTTCTCCGACCTTCTGTGAGAATGAAGCCCAGGCAGGTCACCGTAGTCTGTGATATTTGAGCTTTTTCTTGGACAACTTGTATCCTTTATTGGCTTCGTAGTTCAGAGGTCTCCTTAGTAGGGCTGGCGATCAGAATGTCGTCTGCATATTGAAGGAGTGTTCCCTTTTCCAGAGGTAGAACTTTTAGGTCTTTAGCTGAGCTTTCCCCAAAGATGGTGTGGGAATTTTTGAACCCTTGGGACAACACGGCCCGGAAGTATTGTTTTAGTTGTATGTTGAGTCCTGCCACTCACAAGCCAAAATTTCTTGTGACTCTGGGACTAATAGAATACAAAAGAAGGCATCATTGAAGACTAATACAGAATACCATGTCCTGGTGGTTGGTAGAATGACCAGCAGGGTGTAGGGTTTAGGAACTACTGGAGGTATATCCTCAGTGGCTTAACTGACTGTCCTGACATCCTTTACCAGGACTCCAGCAGCCCATGGGGCTCTCGAGGTCAGGCCAATCCCAGGATATGGAGCTCACCTGGGCAGGTACCCCAACCCAGCCCACGGGGCTCTCATGTTCAGGACCCTCCCAGGATATGGTGTTCCCTGGGCAGGTCCCCCTGCAGCCCATGGGGCTCTCGTGGTCAGGCCCCTCCCAGGATACAGAGCTACCCTTTCAGGTACCATGGCAGGGCTGGGAACACAGGAACCGTGCATATCGCCCTCATTGCAGAGCACTCCCAGCTCACCTGTCACTCAGATCTGACACAGAGCACCTCAGAGCAGGACTTGAACTAACAAACAGCAGCTCCGACAGTTCTGTGACCCTGGGCATCACTCTGTGTGGCCTCCCTCCACCTGGTCTTCCAGAGACTTCCACTGCACCCGGGGCACCAGGCCTCTGTCTCCACCCACCAGCCACCCCTCCTCTCCCTGACCCCTGGGTTCCTCTCATTAGGAGAGGGTTTTCTTGAAGTTGTCTCCCACTCATGGGCCAGATAATATAATTAGAAAACAAGCCAGAGCTGCAGCCCCTTGTCTATCCTGACTCTCAGGAGCCCACACCTGTTCCTTGGACCTGGCCGATTCAGCAAGTTCCAGTTTCTGCAACTGTGAGCCCCTGAGGGGTGATTATTGGCTGGCCTGGGAAGCCCGACCGTGCCGGCCAGCCCTCCCCAGGTGTGCCTGTGTTCAGATCAATATAAACACCGCTCCAGGCAGCAAGAGCCCCTGCAGCTGTGCCTGACGCCATTTTCTCTGCCCTGTCAGCAGTCTTGGGGCTGGACTGGTGGGAGGGAGTGAGAGGCCACGGCTTTGTGGGTGGCCCAGTGTGAGTGGGGCTCTGCTGGACTTTCTGCAGCAGTTGCCAAGATGCCACCTGCTAAAGAAGAGGATGTGTCACCCATACCTGCCGCTGGAATTTCTCCCTGGGCAGAGGTGAGTGAGGAAGAAAGCAGTGGGGGCCGGGACAGCAGGGGTATCTCAGGCAGGGAAATGGAAAGCTTCCAGAAGAGCACCCAGGGCCAGGACCACCCTGGCTGGCCTGCAGGCACCAAGTCGGCTGGCATGCTGTCGCTCATGTGGCTCCATGGCCCTTCCTCTAGGCTTTCAAGTCCTTGTACATATTCAGGTGTTTTACCTGGGAAGGGTGGGAACATTTCAGCAGCAGCTGGCCTGGGGCTCAGCCCACGTTTACTCACAGATGCCTCGGCACGGTCCCCCAGCTTTGCAATGAGGACGCTTGTTGCGTGGGGCCTGCTGGCTGAATGGGAGATGATTCCCCACCACTGACCAACTTCAGAATTGCTTACAACTGGAGCAAGTGCCCTGATACGGTTTTCCTCTGTGTAACTGGTGGGTTCTGTTTTTTTTTCTTTTTTTCGTTTTTGGTTCAAGGTAGATTTTATTCCTCTTTTTTGTATTTACAGATATAAGCATGGAAATAATTTATTCATATAAATACATGTATGTGAAGGGAAGAATATTTTCTCTGTTTTACTTTTTGTAATTTGAATTTTATTTTATTTTTTTATACAGCAGGTTCTTTTTGGTTATCTCTTTTATACATATAAATGTATATATGCCAATCCCAATCTCTCAACTCCTCCCACCACCACCCCCCAACAGCTTTCCCCCCTTGGTGTCCATACGTTTGTTGTCTACATCTGTTGCTCTATTTCTGCCTTGCAAAACGGTTCATCTGTAAAATTTGTCTAGGTTCCACATATAGGCATTAATAGACAAGATTTGTTTTTCTATTTCTGACTTACTTCACTCTGTATGACAGTCTCTAGATCCATCAACGTCTCTACAAATGACCCAATTTCATTCCTTTTTATGGCTTAGTAATATTCCATTTTATATATGTACCACTTCTTTATGCATTCGTCTGTCTGTGGGCATTTAGGTTGCTTCCATTACCTGGATATTGTAAATAGTGATGCAATGAACATTGCGGTGAATGTCTCTTTTTGATTTATGGTTTTGTCTGGGTATATGCCCAGTAGTGGGATTGCTGTATCATATGGTAATTCTATTCTTAGTTTTATAAGAAACTCCATAATGTTCTCCACAGTGACTGTATCAATTTACATTCCCAACAATAGTGGAAGAGGGTTCCTTATCTCCACACCCTTTCCAGCATTTGTTGTTTGTAGATTTTCTGATGATGCCCATTCTAACATGTGTGAGGTGATACACCATGGATGAGTCTATTTCGTTGAGCAAAGAGTAGGTCTTGTCTAGTACATATTTGGCTTATGGAACGGTATGTGTGCTAATTTCAATCTCTGGTTTTATACAGCACCCCAACTCAACATTCCCCTTAAGCAAGCATAAGTTTTTATCTAAATGTGAGACTCTGTTCGGTTTTGTATTTCAGTTTATGTGTAACCAAGTTTACACTCCCTCTATTAGTGATATCTTATGATACTTATCTTTCTCTGTGTGACGTATTTCTCTTAGAATCATCATATTTAAATCCACTCAATTTGCTGCTACAGGCCTGATGACATTGATTTCATTGCTGAGTGATATTCCGTTGTACGTAAGTAGCACAACTCCTTTATCCATTTTTTTCTTTCTGGGATATTTAATTTGTACTGGACTCGAGTTTCTTGTAAACACAGCAGCCCTAAATTTTGTGCTGGCTGTGTCTTGTTGATTTTAATTTTCCTAAGCTATAGGGCTAAAAGTGGAAGTGCCCTAGGGTCTGTAGCTTTGTTTTTCAGATGTTTCAGGATACACCATAAACATCTCCAGAGTGTCTGTTGGCAATTTACATCCCGCCCATCAGCATAACAAGGCTCCCTGTTCTCCATGGCCTGTCCTGTGTTTCTGGTTTTTCACATTTTTCAGATGGCCCTTTTGACGAATGGGAATTGAGACTTCATTGTAGTGCGGATTTCCATTGCTGGAGTGCTTGGTTGGCCAAAAAGGGCATATGCGTTTTTTCCTGAATATATTCAGGAAAAAATGTTTACTCACTTTTGTCCAAGTGCATCAGTGTCAAAGATCTGCCGCTTTTCACATGCTTTAAATGCAATTCCAATCTACCTCCTGAAATATGATTCCTGCAATTCTGCCTCGTTTTCAAGTCCTCTTTGTAGACTTACGTCAATATATTTTTGCCAATAGCTGTCATTTATATCTCTGCAGGTTTGTGAATTACAGTGCCCGTGATTTCCTTTCTTAACTCGTTTCCTTGAAAGCTGGCCACAGAACCGCAGGTTTGCTTTAGGCCATAATCAGGGTCCGACACGGCACTCTGAGCCTTTGGTTAATTCCTCTTCCTGATGGGAAATTAGAGTTAAATGTGCCCCTCCGGACACCTGCCTCACTCCCAGCCCCTTGGTTATGTGTGTCCTGTAGTTTGAGGCCACATGTGCTGGGTTCCTCACCTTTGGCTGATGTGGCCCCACTGGTGTGAGGACACTCCTGCCTGGTTCCCATCCCCTTGGTGATGTGGACCCTCCGGTGAGAGTCTGATCCTGGCTGGGTTCCTCACACTTCTGAGAGGTGGGCCCTCTTCTCTGAGGTCACTCCTGCCTGGCTGGCCCACCCCGCCTTGACGACTTCGGCTCTCTCGTGGGAGTTGGTGCCTGCTGCGAGTCTCCTCCCCTTGGTAATGAGGGCCCTCTAGCGTCAGGCCCTAACTCCTGGCCTCCCAAAATTTTCTGATGTGCGCCCTGTGGTGCGAGTACACTCCTGCCAGGTTCCCAACACCATGGGAATGTGGGCCTTCTGCTCTGAGGTCCCAACGATGGGTTGCTCAGTTTCATGATGAGGGCCCTCTGGTGTGAGTTCACTCCGGCCTGGATCCCATAGCCTCGCTGCTCCTGGCCACCTGCGGGGAGGTTACAACTGCGGGATTCCTCACCTTTTTTCTTCTATGGGCCCTCTGTTTTGAGACTCCTCCTGCCTGCCTCACTCCCAGCCCCTTGGTGATGTGTGTCCTCTGGTTTGAGGCCACGTGTGCTGGGTCCCTCACCTTTCGATGATGTGGCCCCACTGGTGTGAGGACACTCTTGCCTGGTTCCTATCCCCTTGAAGATGTGGGCTCTCTGGTGAGAGTCTGATCCTGGCTGGGTTCCTCACCCTTCTGTGAGGTGGGCCCTCTGCTGTGAGGTCACTCCTGCCTGGCTGGCACACCCCGCCTGGGCAACATCGGCCCTCTTGTGGCAGTTGGAGCATGCTGGGAGCCTCCTCCCCTCGGTGATGAGGGCCCTCTTGCGTCAGGCCCTAACTGCTGGGTACCCACATTTTCTGATACGTGCTAAGTGGTGCGAGGACACTCCTGCGAGGTTCCCATCCCCATGGGGATGTGGGCCTTCTGCTCTGAGGTCCCAATGGCTGGGTTGCTCACAGTTTCATGATGTGGGCCCTCTGCTGTGAGTTCACTGCAGCCTGGATCACATAGACTCGGTGCTCTGGGCCGCCTGCTGGGAGGTTCCCACTGCAGGATTCCTCACCTTTTTTATTCTATTGGCCCTGTGTTGTGAGGCTACTCATGCCTGCCTCAATCCGAGCCCCTTGGAGATGTGGGTCCTCTGGTTTAGGCCTCATGTGCTGGTTTCCTCACCTTTCTATGATGTGGTCACCCTGGTGTGAAGACAGTCCTGCCTGGTTCTGATCCCCTTGGTGATGTGGGCCCTCTGGTGAGAGTCTTATCCTGGCTGGGTTCCTCACCCTTCTGTGAGGTAGGCCCTCTGCTGTGAGGTCACTCCTGCCTGGCTGTCACACGTCACCTTGTCGACATGGGCCCTCAGTTGGGAGTTGGTGCCTGCTTGGAGTCTCCTCCCCTTGGTAATGAGGGCCCTCTGGCGTCAGACCCTAACTTCTGGGCTCCCAAAATTCCCTGATGTGTGCCCTGAGGTGCGAGTACACTTATGCCATGTTCCCAACCACATAGGAATGTGGGCCTTCTGCTCTGAGGTCCCAAAGCCTGGGTTGCTCACAGTTTCATGATGAGGGCCCTCTGTTTTGAGTTCAGTCAGGTCTGGATCCCATAGCCTCGCTGCTCCTGGCCGCCTGCTGGGAGGTTCCAACTGCGGGATTCCTCACCTTTTTTCTTCTATGGGCCCTCTGTTTTGAGACTCCTCCTGCCTGCCTCACTCCCAGCCCCTTGGTGATGTGTGTCCTCTGGTTTGAGGCCACGTGTGCTGGGTCACTCACATTTCGTTGATGAGGTCCCACTGGTGTGAGGACACTCCAGCCTGGTTCCCATTCTCTTGGTGATGTGGGCCCTCTGGTGAGAGTCTGATCCTCCTTGGGTTCCTCACACTTTTGTGAGGTGGGCCCTCTGCTCTGAGGTCACTCTTGCCTGGCTGGCACACCCCGCATTGGCGACGGCGGCCCACTGGTAGCAGTTGGAGCCTGCTGGGAGCCTCCTCTCCTCGGTGATGAGAGCCCTCTGGTGTCAGGCCCTAACTGCTGGGCTCCCCACATTTTCTGATGTGTGCCCACTGGTGCGATGACACTCCTACTTGGTTCCCTTCCCCATGGGGATGTGGGCCTTGTGCTCTGAGGTCATAACGGCTGGTTTGCTCACAGTTTCATGATGAGGGCCCTCTGTTGTGAGTTCATCACTGCCTGGATCCCATAGCCTCGGTGCTCTGGGCCGCCTGCTGGGATGCTCCAACTGCTGGATTCCTCACCTTTTTTATACAATGGGCCATGTGTTGTGAGGTTAATCCTGCCTGCCTCGCTCCAAGACCCATGGTGATGTGGGTCCTCTGGTTTGAGGCCACATTTTCTTGTTACCTCAACTTTTGATGATATGGCCCCACGGGTGTGATGACACTCCTGCCTGGTTCACAGCCCCTTGCTGATGTGGGCACTCTGGTGAGAGTCTGATCCTGGCTGGGTTCCTTACCCTTCTGTGAGGTGGGCCCTCTGATGTGAGGTCACTCCTGCCTGGCTGGCTCACGTCGCCTTGATGATGTGGGCCCTCTGTTGGCCACTAAAGCATTCTGGGAGCCTCCTACCCTCTTTAATGAGGGCCCTGGAAAAAACGCATATGCACATTTTGACCAAGTGCATCATTGTCCAGGATCTGCCTCTTCTCCTATGCTTTCAGAGCACTTCCCGTCTACGTCCTGAAATCATATTCCAGGAATACTGCCCCGCTTTCAAGTCCTCCTCGCAGCCTTACTTCAATATACTTTTGTATGATACCTGTCATTAATAACTCTGCAGGTTTGTTAAATAGAGTGTCCCTGAGCTCCTTTCTTCAACATGCTTTCTTGTGAGCTGGCCGCAAAACCGCAGGATTGCTTCAGGCCGTAATCTGGTTTCGGCACAGCACGCTGAGCCTTTGGTAAATTCCTCTTTCTGGTGAGAAATGAGCATTCAATTTGCCCGTGGAGACACCTACAGCTAGTCTCTCATTGGTTCTCCCTATTCCTGTTCATCTTGTGCAGAAATTGCAAACTGCGCCAAACAGGAGGTTAAAGGCACTGACTCTCCAAGTGGGTAGAGGGTTAGTAAAGCATCTGGAATGGTGAACCCGAGTACCAGGGAACGAAACCTGAGAGCCATTTAAAATGGTTTCCCAGTCTCACAGTGGACAATACTCTGGGTTTCCCATGCATGTTTTAGCTGAAGGAAGAATTCCTTAAACCTGCAGATTATTGACCCATGGAATGGGTACCATGCAGTATGACTAAAAAGGGTCTGAATTTGCTCACCGAACCTCACCAATGCTATCAGTTCGAAGTGTCCAGCCTTATGCCTCACCCAGCTCTGGGTGTAGATGTGGTAAATCCAGGTTTCATCACAAGCCCTGAATCAATTATTTAAGAATTGCTCTCTATTTCACTGTCAATGTGTTTTGCTTTTGAAATTTAGTTTGATAATGGGATTTATCGGATTTTCACTGCTGCGTTTAGGCCGCTGTACACACGCTTGATTTCTTTATGGAGACATATAAATCCATGGGTTTTAAGATTCTTACTAGTCAGGTATATTCCCAGGCGTTGGTCCGTTTCGTTGAGCAAGGAGTAGGTCTTGTCTATTATATATTTGGCTTATGGAACGGTATCTGTGCTAATTTCAATCTCTGGTTTTATGCAGCACCCCAACTCACCTTTCCGCATAAGCAAGCATAAGTTGGTTTTCTCAATTTGAGACCATTTTCTGTTTTGTAATTCAGTTCATGTGTAGCCAAGTTTACATTCCACGTATTAGTCATATTTTATGATGTTTCTTTTTCTGTGTGACGTATTTCTCGTAGAATTATCGTACCTGAATCCACTCATTATGGCGCTATGGGCCTGATGACGTAGATTTCATTGCTGTGTGATATTCCATTGTACGTACGTAGCACTACTTCTTTATCCATTTTTTGCTTTCTCGGATATTTAACTTGTACAGTAGACGAGGTTCCTGTAAACGGAGCCGTCCCAAACTTTGGGGTGGCTGTGTGTTTTTGATTTTAATTTCCCTAAGCTATAGGACCATAAGTGGAAGTGCCATAGGCTGTGTTGCTTTGTTTCCTATGTGTTTCAGGAAACACCATACACTTCTCCAGAGTGGCTGTTGGCAATTTACATCCTGCCCATCAGCATAATAAGGCTCCCTGTTCTCCATGACCTGTCCTGCCTTTCTGGATTTTACACTTTTTTCAGATGGCCCTTTTGACCAGGGGGCTGTGAGACTTCATTGTAGTTCAGATTTCCTTTACACGCCGGCTTGGTTGGCCAAAGAGTGCGTATGAGTTTTTTCCTGAATATATTCAGGAAAAAACGCATACGCCCTTTTTGGCCAAGTGCATCATTGTCGACATTCTGCCTCTTTTCCTATGCTTTAAGTGCAATTCCAGTCTACCCCCTGAAATCGTTTTTCTGAAATACTGCCGGGCTTTCAAGTCCTCTTCGAAGACTTACTACAATACATTTTTGGACGATAGCTGTCATTCATAACTCTGCAGGTTTGTGAATTACAGTTCCCCTGAGCTCCTTTCCTGAACTCGCTTTCTTGTGAGCTGGCCGCAGAAACGCAGGATTGCTTCAGGACCTAGTCTCTTTCTGGCAGGGCACGCTGCGCCTTTGTTTAATTCCACTTCCTGGTGGGAAATGAGCGTTCCATTTGCCCGTGCAGACCTACAGCTAGTCTCTCATTGGTTCTCCCTATTCCTGTTCATCTTGCGCAGAAATTGCAAACTGTGCCAAACAGGAGGTTAAAAGCACTGACTCTCCAAGTGGGGAGAATGTTAGTAAAGTGTCTGGAATGGTGAACCTGAGTATAAAGGGACGAAAACTGAGATGCATTTGAAAACGTTTCCCAATCACATGGTGGACCATACTCTGGGTTTCCCATACATGATTTAGTGGAAGGAAGAATCCCTTAAACCTGGAGAGTTGGGACCCATGGAATGGGTACCATGCAGTATGACTTCAAAGGGTCTGCATTTGCTCACCGAACCTCAGCAATGCTATCAGGCCGAAGTGTCTGGCCTTATGTCTCCCCAGCTCTGGGTGTAGATGTGTAAATCCAGGTTGCATCAGAATCCCTGAGTGAATTATTTAAGAATTGCTCTCTATTTCACTGTCATTGTGTTTTGTTTTTGAAATTTATTTTGATAATGGGATTTTTCGGATTTTCACTGCTGCGTTTAGGCCACTGAACACACGCTTGATTCTCTTATGGAGACATATAAATCCATGGGTTTTAAGATATTTACTAGGCAGGTATATTCCTAGGCGTTGAATATGGGTTGTTGAGTCCATTTCGTTGAGCAAGGAGTAGGTCTTGTCTATTACATATTTGGCTTCTGGAACGGTATCTGTGCGAATTTCAATCTCTGTTTTTATGCAGCACCCCAACTCACCTTTCCGAAAAAGCAAGCATAAGTTGGTTTTCTAAATTTGAGACCCTGTTCTGTTTTGTAATTCAGTTCATGTGTAGCCAAGTATACATTCCTTGTATTAGTGATATCTTATGATGTTTCTTTTTCTGTGTGACCTATTTCACGTAGAATCATCGTACCTGAATCCACTCATTATGCCGCTATGGGCCTGATGACATAGATTTCATTGCTGAGTGATATTCCATTGTACATACGTACCACAATTTCTTTATCCATTTTTCGCTCTCTGGGATATTTAACTTGTACCGTAGACGAGTTCTTGTAAACAGAGCCGTTCCAAATTTTGGGGTGCCTGTGTGGTTTTGTTTTTAATTTCCCTAAGCTATAGGACCATAAGTGGAAGTGCCATAGGCTGTGTTGCTTTGTATCTTATGTGTTTATGGAAACACCATACACTTCTCCAGAGTGGCTGTTTGCTATTCACATCCCGCCCATCAGCATAACAATGCTCCCTGTTCTCCATGTCCTGTCCTGCCTTTCTGGATTTTACACTATTTTCAGATGGCCCTTTTGACCGGGGGCAGTGAGACTTCATAGTAGTGCAGATTTCCTTTACACGCTTGATTGGTTGGCCGAAAAGGGCGTATGCGTTTTTTCCTGAATATATTCAGGAAAAAACGCATACGCCCTTTTTGGCCTAGTGCATCATTGTCGCCGTTCTCCCTCTTTTCCTATGCTTTAACTGCAAATCCAGTCTACCCCCTGAAATCGTTTTCCTGAATTTCTGCCCCGCTTTCAAGTTCTCTTCGCAGACTTACTTCAATATATTTTTGGACGATAGCTGTCATTTATAACTCTGCAGGTTTGTGAATTACAGTGCCCCTGAGCTCCTTTCTACAACTCGCCTTCCTGTGAGCTGGCCGCAAAACCGCAGGATTGCTTCAGGCCCTAATCTGGTTCTGGCAGGGCATTCTGAGCCTTTGGTTATTTCCTCTTCCTGGTGGGAAATGAGCGTTAAAGTTGTCCGTGCAGACACCTACAGCTAGTCTCTCATTGGTTCTCCCTATTCCTGTTCATCTTGCACAGAAATTGCAAACTGTGCCAAACAGGAGGTTAAAGGCACTGACTCTCCAAGAGGGGAGAGTGTTAGTTAAGCGTCTGGAATGGAGAACCCGAGTACAAAGGGAAGAAAACTGAGATGCATTTGAAATCGTTTCCCAATCACATGGTGGACCATACTCTGTGTTTCCCATACATGATTTAGCGGAAGGAAGAATCCCTTAAACCTGGAGAGTTGGGACCCATGGAATGGGAACCATGCAGTATGACTACAAAGGGTCTGAATTTGCTCACCGAACCTCACCAATGCTATCAGGCTGAAGTGTCCGGCCTTATGTCTCCCCAGCTCTGGGTGTAGATGTGTAAATCCAGGTTGCATCAGAATCCCTGAGTGAATTATTTAAGAATTGCTCTCTATTTCACTGTCATTGTGTTTTGTTTTTGAAATTTATTTTGATAATGGGATTTTTCGGATTTTCACTGCTGCGTTTAGGCCACTGAACACACGCTTGATTCTCTTATGGAGACATATAAATCCATGGGTTTTAAGATATTTACTAGGCAGGTATATTCCTAGGCGTTGAATATGGGTTGTTGAGTCCATTTCGTTGAGCAAGGAGTAGGTCTTGTCTATTACATATTTGGCTTCTGGAACGGTATCTGTGCGAATTTCAATCTCTGTTTTTATGCAGCACCCCAACTCACCTTTCCGAAAAAGCAAGCATAAGTTGGTTTTCTAAATTTGAGACCCTGTTCTGTTTTGTAATTCAGTTCATGTGTAGCCAAGTATACATTCCTTGTATTAGTGATATCTTATGATGTTTCTTTTTCTGTGTGACCTATTTCACGTAGAATCATCGTACCTGAATCCACTCATTATGCCGCTATGGGCCTGATGACATAGATTTCATTGCTGAGTGATATTCCATTGTACATACGTACCACAATTTCTTTATCCATTTTTCGCTCTCTGGGATATTTAACTTGTACCGTAGACGAGTTCTTGTAAACAGAGCCGTTCCAAATTTTGGGGTGCCTGTGTGGTTTTGTTTTTAATTTCCCTAAGCTATAGGACCATAAGTGGAAGTGCCATAGGCTGTGTTGCTTTGTATCTTATGTGTTTATGGAAACACCATACACTTCTCCAGAGTGGCTGTTTGCTATTCACATCCCGCCCATCAGCATAACAATGCTCCCTGTTCTCCATGTCCTGTCCTGCCTTTCTGGATTTTACACTATTTTCAGATGGCCCTTTTGACCGGGGGCAGTGAGACTTCATAGTAGTGCAGATTTCCTTTACACGCTTGATTGGTTGGCCGAAAAGGGCGTATGCGTTTTTTCCTGAATATATTCAGGAAAAAACGCATACGCCCTTTTTGGCCTAGTGCATCATTGTCGCCGTTCTCCCTCTTTTCCTATGCTTTAACTGCAAATCCAGTCTACCCCCTGAAATCGTTTTCCTGAATTTCTGCCCCGCTTTCAAGTTCTCTTCGCAGACTTACTTCAATATATTTTTGGACGATAGCTGTCATTTATAACTCTGCAGGTTTGTGAATTACAGTGCCCCTGAGCTCCTTTCTACAACTCGCCTTCCTGTGAGCTGGCCGCAAAACCGCAGGATTGCTTCAGGCCCTAATCTGGTTCTGGCAGGGCATTCTGAGCCTTTGGTTATTTCCTCTTCCTGGTGGGAAATGAGCGTTAAAGTTGTCCGTGCAGACACCTACAGCTAGTCTCTCATTGGTTCTCCCTATTCCTGTTCATCTTGCACAGAAATTGCAAACTGTGCCAAACAGGAGGTTAAAGGCACTGACTCTCCAAGAGGGGAGAGTGTTAGTTAAGCGTCTGGAATGGAGAACCCGAGTACAAAGGGAAGAAAACTGAGATGCATTTGAAATCGTTTCCCAATCACATGGTGGACCATACTCTGTGTTTCCCATACATGATTTAGCGGAAGGAAGAATCCCTTAAACCTGGAGAGTTGGGACCCATGGAATGGGAACCATGCAGTATGACTACAAAGGGTCTGAATTTGCTCACCGAACCTCACCAATGCTATCAGGCTGAAGTGTCCGGCCTTATGTCTCCCCAGCTCTGGGTGTAGATGTGGTAAATCCAGGTTGCATCAGAATCCCTGAGTGAATTATTTAAGAATTGCTCTCTATTTCACTGTCATTTTGTTTTGTTTTTGAAATTTATTTTGAAAATGGGATTTATCGGATTTTCACTACTGTGTTTAGGCCACTGAACACACGCTTGATTCACTTACGGAGACATATAAATCCATGGGTTTTAAAATATTACTAGGCAGGTGTATTCCTAGGCATTGAATATGGGGTATTGAGTCCAATTCGTTGAGCAAGTGGTATGTCTTGTCTATTACATATTTGGCTTATGGAACTGTATCTGTGCAAATTTCAATCTCTGTTTTTATGGAGCACCCCAACTCACCTTTCCCAAAAAGCAAGCATAAGTTGGTTTTCTAAATTTGAGACCCTGTTGTGTTTTGTAATTCAGTTCATATGTAGCCAAGTTTACATTCCGTGTATTAGTGATATCTTATGATGTTTCTTTTTCTGTGTGACCTATTTCACGTAGAATCTTCGTAGCTGAATCCACTCATTATGCCTCTACGGGCCTGATGACATAGATTTCATTGCTGAGTGATATTCCATTGTACGTACGTACCACAAATTCTTTATCCATTTTTCACTCTCTGGGATATTTAACTTGTACCGTAGAAGAGGTTCTGGTAAACAGAGCCGTTCCAAACTTTGGGGTAGCTGTGTGGTTTTGATTTTAATATCCCTAAGCTATAGGACCATAAGTGGAAGTGCCATAGGCTGTGTTGCTTTGTTTCTTACGTGTTTCAGGAAACACCATACACTTCTCCAGAGTGGCTGTTGGCAATTCACATCCCACCCATCAGCATAACAATGCTCCCACTTCTCCATGGCCTGTCCTGCCTTTCTGGATTTTACACATTTTTCAGATGTCCCTATTGACCGGGGGGCAGTGAGACTTCATTGTAGTGCAGATTTCCTTTACACGCTTGCTTGGTTTGTCAAAAAGTGCGTATGCGTTTTTTCCTGAATATATTCAGGAAAAAACGCATACGCCCTTTTTGGCCAAGTGCATCATTGCCGCCATTCTGCCTCTTTTCCTATGCTTTAAGCGCAATTCCAGTCTACCCCCTGAAATGGTTTTCCTGAATTTCTGCCCCGCTTTCATGTCCTCTTCGCAGACTTACTTCAATATATTTTTGGACGATAGCTGTCATTTATAACTCTGCAGGTTTGTGAATTACAGTACCCCTGAGCTCCTTTCTTCAACTCGCTATCTTGTGAGCTGGCCGCCAAACCGCAGTATTGCTTCAGGCCCTAATCTTGTTTCGGCACGGCATGCTGAGCCTTTGGTTAATTCCTCTTCCTGGTGGGAAATGAGCATTACATTTGCCCGTGCAGACACCTACAGCTAGTCTCTCATTGGTTCTCCCTATTCCTGTTCATGTTGCGCAGAAATTGCAAACTGTGCCAAACAGGAGGTTAAAGGCACTGACTCTACAAGTGGGGAGAGTGTTATTTAAGTGTCTGGAATGGTGAACACGAGAATAAAGGGGACGAAAACTGAGATGCATTTGAAAACGTGTCCCAGTCACATGGTAAACCATACTCTGGGTTTCCCATACATGATTTAGTGGAAGGAAGAATCCCTTAAACATGGAGAGTTGGGACCCATGGAATGAGTACCATGCAGTATGACTTCAAAGGGTCTGCATTTGCTCACTGAACCTCACCAATGCTATAAGGGCGAAATGTCTGGCCCTATGTCTCCCCAGCCCTGGGTGTATATGCGGTAAATGCAGGTTGCATCAGAAGCCCTTAGTGAATTATTTAAGAATTGCTCTCTATTTCACTGTCATTGTGTTTTGTTTTTGAAATTTATTTTGATAATGGGATTTATCGGATTTTCACGGCTGCGTTTAGGCCACTGAACACACGGTTGATTCTCTTACAGAGACATATAAATCCATGGGTTTTAAGATTCTTGCTAGGCACGTATATTTCTAGGCGGGAATATGGGGTGTTGAGTCCATTTTGTTGAGCAAGGAGTAGGTCTTGTCTATTACATATTTGGTTTATGGAAAGGAATCTGTGCTAATTTCTATCTCTGGTTTTATGTTGCACCCCAACTCACCTTTCCCCTTAAGCAAGCATAAGGTGGTTTTCTAAATTTGAGACCCTGTTCTGTTTTGTAATTCAGTTCATGTGTAGCCAAGGTTACATTCCGTGTATTAATGATATCTTATGATGTTTCATTTTCTGTGTGAATTATTTCACTCAGAATCATCGTACCTGAATCCACTCAGTATGCCGCGACGGGCCTGATGACATAGATTTCATTGGTGAGTGATATTCCATTGTACGTACGTACCACAACTTCATTATCCATTTTTCACATTCTGGGATATTTCACTTGTACCTTGGACGAGGTTCTTGTAAACAGAGCCGTCCGAAATTTTGGGGTGGCTGTGTGTTTTTGATTTTAATTTCCCTAAGCTATAGGACCATAAGTGGAAGTGCCGTAGGTTCCGTTGCTTTGTTTTTTAGGTGTTCCAGGAAACACCATGCACTTCTCCGGAGTGGCTGTTGGCAATTTACATCCCGCCCATCAGCATAACAAGGCTCCCTGTTCTCCATGGCCTGTGCTGCCTTTTTGGATTTTACACTTTTTTCAGATGGCCCTTTTGACCGGGGGGCAGTGACACTTCATTGTAGTGCAGATTTCTTTAACATGCTTGCTTGGTTGGCCAAAAAGGGCGTATGCGTTTTTTCCTGAATATATTCAGGAAAAAATGCATACGCACTTTTTGGCCAAGAGCATCATTGTCAAAGTTCTGCCTCTTTTCCTATGCTTTAAATGCAATTCCAGTTTACCCCCTGAAATTTTTTTCCTGCAATTTTGCCCCGCTTACAAGTCCTCTTCGCAGCCTTCCTTCTATATATTTTTGTACGATAGCTGTCATTTATAACGCTGCATGTTTTTGAATTACAGTGCCCCTGAGCTCCTTTCTTCAACTCGCTTTCTAGTGAGCTGGCCGCAAACCCGCAGGATTGCTTCTGGCCCTAATCTGGTTCTGGCATGGCATGCTGAGCCTGTGGTTAATTCCTCTTCCTGGTGGGAAATGAGCGTTAAATTTGCCCGTGCAGACACCAACAGCTGGTCTCTCATTGGTTCTCCCTATTCCTGTTCATCTTGCGCAGAAATTGCAAACTGTGCCAAACAGGAGGTTAAAGGCTCTGACTCTCCAAGTGGGGAGAGTGTTCGTAAAGGTTCTGGAATGGTGAACCCGAGTAAAAGGGGACGAAATCTGAGATGCATTTAAAAACGTTTCCCGGTCACACGTTGCACCATACTGTGGGTTTCCCATGCACGTTTTAGCTGAAGGAAGAATCCCTTAAACCTTTAGAGTTGGGACCCATGGAATGGGTACCATGCAGTATGACTTCAAAGGGTCTGCATTTGCTCAACGATCCTCATCAATGCTATCAGCCCGAAGTGTCCAACCTTATGTCTCACTCAGCTCTGGGTGTAGTTGTGGTAAATCCAGGTTGCATCACAATCCCTGAATGAATTATTTAAGAATTGCTCTCTATGTCACTGTCATTGTGTTTTGTTTTTGTAATTCAGTTTGATAATGGGATTTATCGAATTTTCTCTGCTGCATTCATGCCGCTGTACACACACTTGATTCTCTTACGGAGACATATATATCCATGGGTTTGAAGATTCTTACTAGTCAGGTGTATTCCTAGTCGTTGAATATGAGGTGTTTAGTCCATTTCGTTGAGCAAGGAGTAGGTCTTGACTATTACATATTAGGCTTATGGAACGGTATCTGTGCTAATTTATATCTCTGCTTTTATGCAGCACCCCAACTCACCTTTCCCCTTAAGCAAGCATATGTTGGTTTTCTAAATTTGAGACCCTGTTCTGCTTAGTAATTCAGTTCATGTGTAGCCAAGTTTACATTCCGTGTATTAGTGATATCTTACTATATTTCATTTTCTGTGTGACTTCTTTCACTTAGAATCATCGTAGATGAATCCACTCATTATGCCGCGACGGTCCTGATGACATAGATTTCATTGGTGAATGATATTCCATTGTACGTATGTATCACAACTTCTTTATCCATTTTTCGCTTTCTGGGATATTTAAATTGTACCGTAGACGAGGCTCTTGTAAACATAGCCGTCAGAAACTTTGAGGTTGCTGTGTGTTTTGATTTTAATTTCCCTAAGCTATAGGACCATAAGTGGAAGTGCAGTAGGCTAAGTTGCTTTGTTTTTTAGGTGTTTCAGGAAACACCATACACTTCTCCAGAGTGGCTGTTGGCAATTTACATCCCGCCCATCAGCATAACAAGGCTCCCTGTTCTCCATGGCCTGTGCTGCCTTTCTCGATTTTACACTTTTTTCAGATGGCCCTTTTGACCAGGGGGCAGTGAGACTTCATTGTAGTGCAGAT
The DNA here is from genome assembly GCF_059928025.1 of Delphinapterus leucas. Classification (NCBI taxonomy): domain Eukaryota; kingdom Metazoa; phylum Chordata; class Mammalia; order Artiodactyla; family Monodontidae; genus Delphinapterus; species Delphinapterus leucas. The sequence continues at coordinate 13,579,011 of NW_028322241.1, read as the reverse complement.
TTCTTTAACATGCTTGCTTGGTTGGCCAAAAAGGGCGTATGCGTTTTTTCCTGAATATATTCAGGAAAAAACGCATACGCACTTTTTGGTCAAGAGCATCATTGTCGACGTTCTGCCTCTTTTCCTATGCTTTAAATGCAATTCCCGTCTACCCCCTGAAATCGTTTTCTTGCCATTCTGCCCCGCTTTCAAGTCCTTTTCGCAGCCTTCCTTCAATATATTTTTGGGTGATAGCTGTCATTTATAACTCTGCTGGTTTGTGAGTTACAGTGCCCCTGAGCTCCTTTCTTCAACTCGCTATCTTGTGAGCTGGCCGCAAACCCACAGGATTGCTTCAGGCCCTAATCTGGTTCTGGCACGGCATGCTAAGCCTTTGGTTAATTCCTCTTCCTGGTGGGAAATGAGAGTTAAATGTGCCCCTCCAGACACCTCCCTCCCTCCCAGCCCCTTGGTGATGTGTGTCCTCTGGTTTGAGGCCACATGTGATGGCTTCCTCATCTTTGGATGATGTGGCCCCACTGGTGTGAGGACACTCCTGCCTGGTTCCTATCCCCTTGGTGATATGGTCCCTCCGGTGACAGTCTGATCCTGGTTGGGTTCCTCACACTTCTGTGAGGTGGGACCTCTTCTCTAAGGTAACTCCTGCCTGGCTGGCACACCCCGCCTTGGCAACGTCGGCGCTCTGGTGGCCGTTGGAGCCTCCTGGGAGCTTCCTCCCCTCGGTGATGAGGCCCTCTGGCATCAGGCCCTAACTGCTGGGTTCCCACATTTTCTGATACGTGCTAAGTGGTGCGAGGGCACTCCTGCCATGTTCCCATCCCCATGGGCATGTGGGCCTTCTGCTCTAAGGTCCCAACACCTGTGTTGTTCACCATTTCATGATGTTGACTCTCTGGTGTTAGTTCACTCAGGCCTAGATCTCATAGACTCTGGCTCTGAGCCGCCTGCTGGGAGGTTCCTACTGCTGGATTCGTTAACTTTTTTATTCTTTGGGTCCTGAGTTTTCATGCTCCAACTTCCTGACTCACTGCCAGCCCTTTTGTGATGTAGGTCCTCTGGTTTAGGCCACATGTACTGGTTTCCTCACCTTTATTGATGTGGCCCCACGGGTGTGAGGACACTCATGCCTGGTTCCCATCCCCTTGGCGATGGGGGCCCTCTGGTGAGAGTCTGATCCTGTCTGGATTCCTCACACTTCTGGGAGGTGGACCCTCTGCTGTGAGGTCACTCCTGCCTGGCTGGCACACGTAAACTTGGCGATGTGGGCCCTCAGTTGGGAGATGCTGCCTGCTGGAAGTCTCCTCCCCTCGGTAATGAGGGCCCTCTGGCGTCAAGCCCTAACTCATGGGCTCCCAAAATTTTCTGATGTGCGCCCTGTCGTGCGAGTACACTCCTGCCAGGGTCCCATCCCCTTGGGGATGTGGGCTTTCTGCTCTGTGGTCCCAACGGCTGGGTTGCTCACAGTGTCAGAATGTGGGCCCTCTGCTGTGAGTTCACTCCAGCATGGATCCCATAGCCTCGGTGCTCTGGGCCACCTGCTTGGAGTTTTCAACTGCGGGGTTCCTCACCTTTTTTATTCTATGGGCCCTGTGTTGTGAGTCTCCTCCTGCATGCCTCACTCCCAGCCTTCTCGTGATGTGTGTCCCCTTGTTTGAGGCCACATGTGCTGTGTTCCTCACCTTTCGCTGATGTGGCCCCACTGGTTTGAGGACACTCCTGCCTTGTTCCCATCCCCTTGGTGATGTTGGCCCTCTGGTGAGAATCTGATCCTGGTTGGGCTCCTCACACTTCCGTGAGGTGGGCCCTCTGCGCTGAGGTCACTCCTGCCTGGCAGGCACACACCGACTTGGTGAAGTCGGCCCTCTGATGGCAGTTGGAGCTTGCTGGTAGCCTCCTCCCCTCGGTGATGAGGGCCCTCTGGCGTCAGGCCCTAACTGCTGGGTACCTACATTTTCTGATACGTGCTAAGTTGTGCGAGGACACTCCTGCCAAGTTCCCATCCACATGGGGATGTGGGCCTCCTGCTCTGTGGTCCCAACGGCTTGGTTGCTCACAGTTTCATGATGAGTGCCCTCTGTTGTGAGTTCACACCGGCCGGGATCCCATAGCCTCGCTGCTCCTTGCCGCCTGCTGGGAGATTCCAACTGCAGTATTCCTCACCTTTTTTATTCTATGGGCCCTCAGTTTTGAGGCTCCTCCTGCCTGCCTCACTCCCAGCCTCTTGGTGATGTTTGTCCTCATGTTGGAGGCCACGTGTGCTGGGTTCCTCTCCTTTCGATAATGTGGCCCCACTGGTGTGAAGACACTCCTGCCTAGTTCCCATCGTCTTGGTGATGTGGGACCTCTGGTGAGAGTCTGATCCTGGCTGGCTTCCACACCCTTCTGGGAGGTTGGCCCTCTCTGTGAGGTAATTCCTGCCTGGCTTGCTCCCATTGCCTTGGTGACGTCGGCCCTCTGGTGGCAGTTGGAGCCTGCTGGGAACCTCCTCTCCTATGTGATGAGGGTCCTCTGGCGTCAGGCTCTAACTGCTGGGCTCCCCACTTTTTTGTGCTGTGAGCCCAGTGATGCCAGGACACTCCTGTAATGTTCCCATCCACATGAGGACGTGTGCCTTCTGTTGTCTTGTCCCAACGCCTGGGTTGCTCACAGTTTCTTAATGTTGGCTCCCTGGTGTTAGTTCACACAGGCCTAGATCCCATAGCCTCTGTGCTCTGGGCCACCTGCTGGGAGGTTCCAACTGCAGGATTCCTCACCATTTTTATACTTCGGTCCCTGTGTTGTGAGTCTCCTCCTGCCTGCCTCACTGCGAACCCGTTGTTGATGTAGGTCCTCTGGTTTGAGGCCACATGTGCCGGTTGCCTCATCTTATAGTGATGTGGCCCCACTGGTGTGAGGACACTCCTGCCTGGTTCCCATCCCCTTGGTGATGTGGGCCCTCTGGTGAGAGTCTGATCCTGGCTGGATTCCTCACACTTATGGGAGATGGGCCCTCTGCTGTGACGTCACTACTGCCTGGCTGGCACATTTCGCCTTGACCACATATGCCCTCTGGTTGCAGTTGGAGCGTGCTGGGTGCCTCCTCCCCTTGGTGATGAGGGCCCTCTGACGTCAGGCCCTAAGTGCTGGGCTCCCCACATTTTCGGATGTGCGCCCACTGGTGTGATGTCACTCCTGCCAGGTTCCCATCCCCATGGGGATGTGTTACTTCTGCTCTGTGGTACCAATGTCTGGGTTGCTCACAGTGTCAGGATGTTAGCCCTCTGGTGTGAATTCACTCTGGCTTGGATCCCATAATCTCGCTGCTCCTGGCTGCCTGCTGGGGGGTTCCATTTGCCGCATTCCTCCAGTTTTTTATTCCATGGGCCCTCTGCTTTGAGGCTCCTCCTGCCTGTCTCACTCCCAGCCCCTCGTTGATGTGTGTCCTCTGGTTTGAGGCCACGTGTGCTGGGTTCCTCACCTTTCGCTGATGTGGCCCCACTGGTGTGAGGACACTCCTGCCTGGTTCCCATCCACTTGGTGATGTGGGCCCACTGGTGAGAGCTTAATCCTAGTTGGGTTCCTCCTACTTCTGTGAGGTGGGCCCTCTGCTCTGAGGTCACTCCTGCCTGCTGGTGCACCCTGCTTTGGCAACGTCGGCCCTCTGGTAGCAGTTGGAGCCTGCTGGGACCCTACTCCCCTCGGTGATGAGGGCCCTCTTGTGTCAGGCCCTAACTGCTGGGCTCCCCACATTTTCTGATGTGTGCCCACTGGTGCAATGAGACTCCTGCCAGGTTCCCATCCCCATGGGGTTGTGGGCCTTCTGCTCTGTGGTCCAAATATCTGGGTTGCTCACAGTTACAAGATGTGGGCCCTCTGCTGTGAGTTCACTCTGGCCTGTATCCCATAACGTCGGTGCTCTCAGCCACCTGCTTGGAGGTTCCAAATTCTGGTTTCCTCACCTTTTTTATTCTATGTGCCCTCTGTTGTGAGTCTCCTCCTGCATGCCTCACTCCCAGCCCCTTCGTGATGTGTGTCCCCTTGTTTGAGGCCACATGGGCTGGGTTCCTCACCTTTAGCTAATGTGGCCCCCTGGTGTGAGAACACTCCTTCCTGGTTCGCATCCCCTTAGTGATGTGGGCCCTCTGGTGAGAGTCTGATCCTGATTGGGTTCCTCACACTTCTGTGAGGTGGACCCTCTGCTCTGAGGTCACTCCTGCCTGGCTGGCAAACGTTACCTTGGCAACGTGTGCCCTCAGTTGTGAGTTGGTGCCGGCTTGGAGTCTCCTCCCCTCGGTAATGAGGGCTCTCTGGCGTCAGGCCCTAACTCCTGGGCTCCCAAATTTTCTAATGTATGCCCTGTGGTGCGAGTACACTCCTGCCAGGAGCCCACCCACATGGGAATGTGGGCCTTCAGAACTGAAGTCCCAACGGCTGTGTTGCTCCCAGTTTCATGATGAGGGCCCTCTGTTGTGAGTTCACTCAGGACTGGATCCCATAGCCTCGCTGCTCCTGGCCGCCTGCTAGGAGGTTCCAACTGCGGGATTCCTCACCCTTTTTATTCTATGGGCCCCCTGTTTTGAGGATCCTCCTGCCTGCCTCACACCAAGCCCCTTGGTGATGTGTGTTCTCTGGTTTGAGGCCACGTGTCCTGGGTCCCTTACCTTTCATTGATGTGGGTCCACTGGTGTGAGAACACTCCTGCCTGGTTTCCAACCCCTTGGTGATGTGGGCCCTCTGGTGAGTCTGATCTTGGTTGGGATCCTCACACTTCTGTGAGGTGGGCCCTCTGCTCTGAGGTCACTCTTGCCTGGCTGGCACACCCCACCTTGGTGATGTTGGCCCTTTGGTGGCAGTTGGAGCCTGCTGGGATCCTCCTCCACTCGGTCATGAGTGCCCTCTGGCGTCATGACATAACTGCTGGGTACCCACATTTTCTGATACGTGCTAAGTGGTGCTAGGACACTCCTGCCAAGTTCCCATCCCCATGTGGATGTGGGCCTTCAGCTCTGAGGTCCCAACAGCTGTGGTGCTCACAGTTTCATGATGTTGGCTTTCTGGTGTTAGTTCACTCAGACCTAGATCACATGGCCTCTGTGCTGTGGGCTGCTTGCTGGGAGTTTCCAACTGCTGGATTCCTCACCTTTTTTATTCTTTGGCCCCTGTGTTGTGAGGCTCCTCTTGCCTGCGTCACTCCCAGCCCCTTGGTGATGTAGGTACTCTGGTTTGAGGCCACATGTGCCGGTCTCCTCACCTTTTAATGATGTGGCCCCACTGGTGTGAGGACACTCCTGCCTGGTTCCCATCCCCTTGGTGATGTGGGCCCTCTGCTGAGAGTCTGATCCTGGCTGGATTCCTCACACTTCTGGGAGGTAGGCCCTCTGCTCTGAGGTCACTCCTGCCTGGCTTGCACACGTGGCCTTGGACACGTGGGCCCTCTGGTTGCTGTTGGAGCATGCTGGGTCATTCTCCCCTCGGTGATGAAGGCCCTATGTTGTCAGGACCTAAGTGCTGGGCTCCACACATTTTCTGATGTGCGCCCAGTGGTGCGAGAACACTCATGCCAGGTTCCCATCCTCATGGACATGTGGGCCTTCGGTTCTGAGGCCCCAACGGCTGGGTTGCTCACAGTTTCATGATGTGGGCCCTCTGCTGTGTTTTCACTCCAGCCTGTATCTCATAGCGTCAGTTCTCTGTGCTGTCTGCTTGGAGGTTCCAACTGCTGGATTCCTCACATTTTTTATACAATGGGCCATGCGTTGTGAGGTTAACACTGCCTGCCTCTCTCTTACACCCATGTTGGTGTGGGTCCTCTGGTTTCAGGCCACATGTGCTGGGTACCTCAACTTTCGCTGATGTGGCCCCACAGGTGTGAGGACACTCCTGCCTGGTTTCCAACCCCTTGCTTATGTGGGCACTCTGGTGAGAGTCTGATCCTGGCTGGGTTCCTTACCGTTCTGTGAGGTGGGCCCTCTGATGTGAGGTCACTCCTGCCTGGCTGGCTCACGTCCCCTCTGCGACGTGGGCCCTCTGTTGGCCACTAAAGCATGCTGGGAGCCTCCTACCCTCTTTAATGTGGGCCCTGGAAAAGACGCATATGCACTTTTTGACCAAGTGCATCATTGGCGAGGATCTGCCTATTCTCCTATGATTTCAGAGCACTTCCCGTCTACCTCGTGAAATCATATTCCTGGAATTCTACCCGCTTTCAAGTCCTCTTCGCAGCCTTACTTCAATATATTTTTGAATGATACCTGTCATTTATATCTCTGCATGTTTGTTAATTACAGTGTCCCTGAGCTCCTTTCTTCAGCTCGCTTTTTGGGAGCTGGCCGCAAACCCGCAGGATTGCTTCAGGCCCTAATCTGGTTCTGGCATGGCATGCTGAGCCTTTGGTTAATTCCTCTTCCTGGTGGGAAATGAGCATTAAATTTGCCCGTGCAGACACCTACAACTAGTCTCTCATTGGTTCTCCCTATACCTGTTAATCTTGTGCAGAAATTGCAGACTGTGTAAAACAGGAGGTTAAAGGCACTGACTCTCCAAGTGGGGAGAGTGTTATTAAACCGTCTGTAATGGTAAACCCGAGTATCAGGGGACGAAAACTGAGATGCTTTTAAAAACGTTGCCCGGTCACATGGTGGACCATAATCTTGGTTTCTCAAGCATGTTTTAGCTGAAGGAAAAATTCCTTAAACCTGGAGAGTTGGGACCCATGGAATGTGTACAACGCCCTATGACTTCAAAGGGTCTGCCTTTGCTCACTGAACCTCACCAATCCTGTCAGCCCGAAGTGCCCAGCCTTATGTCTCACCCAGCTCTGGGTGTAGATGTGGTAAATCCAGGTAGCATCACAAGCCCTGAATTAATTATTTAAGAATTGCTCTCTATTTCACTGTCATTGTGTTTTGTTTTTGTAATTTATTTTGAAAATGGGATTTAACGGATTTTCTCTGCTGCGTTCATGCAGCTGTACACATGCTTGATTCTCTTACAGAGACATATAAATCCATGGGTTTGAAAATTCTTACTAGTCAGGTGTATTCCTAGGCGTTGAATATGGGTTGTTGAGTCCCTTTCGTTGAGAAAGGAGTAGGTCTTGACTCTTACATATTCGGCTTATGGAACGGTATCTGTGCTAATTTCAATCTCTGTTTTTATGCAGCACCCCAACTCACCTTTCCCAAAAAGGAAGCATAAGTTGGTTTTCTAAATTTGAGACCCTGTTCTGTTTTGTAATTCAGTTCATGTGTAGCCAAGTTTACATTCCGTGTACCAGTGATATCTTTTGATGTTTCTTTCTCTGTGTGAATAATTTCACTTAGAATCATCATACCTGAATCCACTCATTATGCCGCGATTGGGCTGACGATATAGATTTCATTGCTGAGTGATATTCCATTGTAAATACGTACCACAACTTCTTTATCCATTTTTCGCTTTCTGGGATATTTAACTTGTACCATAGACGAGGTTCTTATAAACAGAAATGTCCGAAAATTTGGGGTGGCCGTGTGTTTTTGATTTTAATTTCCCTAAGCTATAGGACCATAAGTGGAAGTGCCTTAGGCTCCCTTGCTTTGTTTTTTAGGTGTTTCAGGAAACACCATACACTTCTCCACAGTGGCTATTGGCAGCTTACATCCCACCCATCAGCATAACAAGGCTCCCTGTTGTCCATGGCATGTCCTGCCTTTTCGGATTTTACACTTTTTTCAGATTGCCCTTTTGACTGGGGGGCAGTGAGACTTCATTTTAGTGCAGATTTTGTTTACACGCTTGCTTGGTTGGCCAAAAAGTGCGTATGCATTTTTTACTGAATATATTCAGGATAAAACGCATATGACCTTTTTGGCCATGTGCATCATAGTCGACGTTCTGCCTTTTTTCCTATGCTTTAAGTGCAATTACAGTCTACCCCCAGAAATCGTTTTCATGCAATTCTGCTCCGCTTTCAAGTCCTCTACACAGCCTTACTTCAATATATTTTTGGACGATAGCTGTCATTTATAACTCTGCAGTTTTGTGAATTACAGTGCCCCTGAGCTCCTTTCTTCAACTCGCTTTCTTGTGAGATGCCGCAAAACCGCAGGATTGCTTCAGGCCCTAATCTGGTTGCGGCACGGCACTCTGAGCCTCTGGTTAATTCCTCTTCCTGGTGGGAAATGAGCGTTAAATTTGCCCGTGCAGACACCTACAACTTGTCTCTCATTGGCTCTCCCTGTAATTGTTCATCTTACGCAGAAATTGCAAACTGTGCCAAACAGGAGGTTAAAGGCACTGACTCTCCAAGTGGGGAGAGTTTTAGTAAAGGGTCTGGAATGGTGAACCCAAGGAAAAGGGGACGAAAACTGAGATGCATTTGAAAACGTTTCCCGGTCACACATTGCACCATATTTTGGGTTTCCCATGCATGTTTTAGCTGAAGGAAGAATCCCTTCAACCTGGAGATTTGGGACCCATGGAATGGGTAACATGCAGTATGACTTCAATGGGTCTGCATTTGCTCATCGAACCTCACCAATGCTATCAGCCCAAAGTGTCCAACCTAATGTCTCTCTCAGCTCTGGGTGTAGATGTGGTAAATACAGGTTGCATCACAAGCCCTGAATGAATTATTGAAGAATTGCTCTCCATTTCTCTGTCATTGTGTTTTGTTTTTGTAATTAATTTTGATAATGGGATTTATGGGATTTTCACTGCTGCATTCATGCAGCTGTACACATTCTTGATTTTCTGACGGAGACATATAAATCCAGGGGTTTGAAGATTCTTACTAGTCAGGTGTATTCTTAGGCGTTGAATATGGTGTGTTTGGTCCATTTCGTTGAGCAAGGGGTAGGTCTTGACTATTACATATTTGACTTATGGAATGGAATCTGTGCTAATTTCTATCTCTGGTTTTATGCAGCACCCCAACACACCTTTCCCCTTAAGCAAGCATAAGTTGGTTTTCTAAATTTGAGACCCTGTTCTGTTTTGTAATTCAGTTCATGTGTAGCCAAGTTTACATTCCGTGTATTAGTGATATTTTATGATGTTTCATTTTCTGTGTGACTCATTTCACTTAGAATCATCGTACCTGAATCCACTCATTATGCCGCGACGGGCCTGATGACATAGATTTCATTGGTGAGTGATATTCCATTTTACGTATGTACCACAACTTCTTTATCCATTTTTCGCTTTCTGGGATATTTTACTTTTACCGTAGACGAGGTTCTTGTAAACAGAGCCGTCCGAAACTTTGGGGTGGCTGTGTTTTTTTGATTTGAATTTCCCTAAGCTATAGGACCATAAGTGGAAGTGCCATAGGCTCCGTTGCTTTGTTTTTTAAGTGTTTGAGGAAACACCATACACCTCTCCAGAGTGACTGTTGGCAATTTACATCCCGCCCATCAGCATAACAAGGCTCCCTGTTCTCCATGGCCTGTGCTGTCTTTCTGGATTTTACACTTTTTTCAGATGGCCCTTTTGACCGGGGGGCAGTGAGACTTCATTGTAGTGCAGATTTCTTTAACATGCTTGCTTGGTTGGCCAAAAAGGGCGTATGCGTTTTTTCCTGAATATATTCAGGAAAAAACGCATACGCCCTTTTTGGCCAAGAGCATCATTGTCGACGTTCTACCTCTTTTCCTATGCTTTAAATGCAATTCCCGTCTACCCCCTGAAATCGTTTTCCTGCAATTCTGCCCCGCTTACAAGTCGTCTTCGCAGCCTTCCTTCAATATATTTTTGGGCGATAGCTGTCATTTCTAACTCTGCAGGTTTGTGAGTTACAGTGCCCCTGAGCTCCTTTCTTCAACTCGCTATCTTGTTAGCTGGCCCCTAACCCGCAGGATTGCTTCAGGCCCTAATCTGGTTCCGGCACGGCATGCTGAGCCTGTGGTTAATTCCTCTTCCTGGTGGGAAATGAGCGTTACATTTGCCCGTGCAGACACCTACAGCTAGTCTCTCATTGGTTCTCCCTATTCCTGTTCATCTTGTGCAGAAATTGCAAACTGTGCCAAACAGGAGGTTAAAGGCACTGACTCTCCAAGTGGGGAGAGAGTTAGTAAAAGGTCTGGAATGGTGAACCCGAGTAAAAGGGTACGAAAACTGAGATGCATTTGAAAATGTTTCCCGGTCACACGGTGCACCATACTGTGGGTTTCACATGCATGTTTTAACTGAAGGAAGAATCACTTAAACCTGGAGTTGGGACCCATGGAATGGGTCCCATTCAGTATGATTTCACAGGGTCTGCATTTGCTCATCGAACCTCACCAATGCTATCAGCCTGAAGTGTCCAACCTTATGTCTCACTCAGCTCTGGGTGTAGATGTGGTAAATCCAGGTTGCATCACAAGCCCTGAATGAATTATTTAAGAATTGCTCTCTATTTCACTGTCATTGTGTTTTGTTTTAAAATTCATTTTGATAATGGGATTTATCGGATTTTCTCTGCTGCATTCATGCCGCTGTACACACACTTGATTCTCTTACGGAGACATATAAATCCATGGGTTTGAAGATTCTTACTAGTCAGGTGTATTCCTAGGCGTTGAATACGTGGTGTGTAGTCCATTTCGTTGAACAAGGAGTGCGTCTTGACTATTACATATTTGGCTTATGGAATGATATCTGTGCTAATTTTTATCTCTGGTTTTATGCAGGACCCCAACTCACCTTTCCCCTTAAGCAAGCATAAGTTGGTGTTCTAAATTTGAGACCCCGTTCTGTTTTGTAATTCAGTTCATGTGTAGCCAGGTTTACATTCCTTGTATTAGTGATAACTTATGATGTTTCATTTTCTGTGTGACATATTTAACTTAGAATCATCGTACCTGAATCCACTCATTATGCCGCAAAGGGCCTGATGACATAGATTTCATTGCTGGGTGATATTATATTGTACGTACGTTTCATAACTTCTTTATCCATTTTTCACATTCTGGGATATTTAACTTGTACCATAGACGACGTTCTTGTAAACAGAGCCGTCCGAAATTTTGCGGTGTCTGTGTGTGTTTGATTTTAATTTCCTTAAGCTATAGGACCATAAGTGGAAGTGCCGTAGGCTCCGTTGCTTTGTTTTTTAGGTGTTTCAGGAAACACTATACACTTCTCCAGAGTGGCTGTTGGCAATGTACATCCCGCCCATCAGCATAACAAGGCTCCCTTTTCTCCATGGCCTGTGCTGACTTTCTCGATTTTACACTTTTTTCAGATGGCCCTTTTGACCAGGGGACAGTGAGACTTCATTGTAGTGCAGATTTCTTTAACATGCTTGCTTGTTTGGCCAAAAAGGGCGTATGCGTTTTTTCCTGAATATATTCAGGAAAAAACGCATACGCCCTTTTTGGCCAAGAGCATCATTGTCGACGTTCTGCCTCTTTTCCTATGCTTTAAATGCAATTCCCGTCTACCCCCTGAAATCGTTTTCCTGCAATTCTCTCCGCTTACAATTCCTCTTCGCAGCCTTCCTTCAATATATTTTTGGACAAGAGCTGTCATTTATATCTCTGCAGGTTTGTGAGTTACAGTGCCCCTGAGCTCCTTTCTTCAACTCGCTATCTTGTGAGCTGGCCGCAAACCCACAGGATTGCTTCAGGCCCTAATCTGGTTCCGGCACGGCATTCTAAGCCTTTGGTTAATTCCTCTTCCTGGTGGGAAATGAGAGTTAAATGTGCCCCTCCAGACACCTCCCTCCCTCCCAGCCCCTTGGTGATGTGTGTCCTCTGGTTTGAGGCCACATGTGATGGCTTCCTCATCTTTGGATGATGTGGCCCCACTGGTGTGAGGACACTCCTGCCTGGTTCCTATCCCCTTGGTGATATGGTCCCTCCGGTGACAGTCTGATCCTGGTTGGGTTCCTCACACTTCTGTGAGGTGGGACCTCTTCTCTAAGGTAACTCCTGCCCGGCTGGCACACCCCGCCTTGGCAACGTCGGCGCTCTGGTGGCCGTTGGAGCCTCCTGGGAGCCCCCTCCCCTCGGTGATGAGGCCCTCTGGCATCAGGCCCTAACTGCTGGGTTCCCACATTTTCTGATACGTGCTAAGTGGTGCGAGGGCACTCCTGCCATGTTCCCATCCCCATGGGCATGTGGGCCTTCTGCTCTAAGGTCCCAACACCTGTGTTGTTCACCATTTCATGATGTTGACTCTCTGGTGTTAGTTCACTCAGGCCTAGATCTCATAGACTCTGGCTCTGAGCCGCCTGCTGGGAGGTTCCTACTGCTGGATTCCTTAACTTTTTTATTCTTTGGGTCCTGAGTTTTCATGCTCCAACTTCCTGACTCACTGCCAGCCCTTTTGTGATGTAGGTCCTCTGGTTTAGGCCACATGTACTGGTTTCCTCACCTTTATTGATGTGGCCCCACTGGTGTGAGGACACTTCTGCCTGGTTCCCATCCCCTTGGCGATGGGGGCCCTCTGGTGAGAGTCTGATCCTGTCTGGATTCCTCACACTTCTGGGAGGTGGACCCTCTGCTGTGAGGTCACTCCTGCCTGGCTGGCACACGTCACCTTGGCGATGTGGGCCCTCAGTTGGGAGTTGGTGCCTGTTGGGAGTCTCCTCCCCTCGGTAATGAGGGCCCTCTGGCGTCAGGCCCTAACTCATGGGCTCCCAAAATTTTCTGATGTGCGCCCTGTCGTGCGAGTACACTCCTGCCAGGGTCCCATCCCCTTGGGGATGTGGGCTTTCTGCTCTGTGGTCCCAACGGCTGGGTTGCTCACAGTGTCAGAATGTGGGCCCTCTGCTGTGAGTTCACTCCAGCATGGATCCCATAGCCTCGGTGCTCTGGGCCACCTGCTTGGAGTTTTCAACTGTGGGGTTCCTCACCTTTTTTATTCTATGGGCCCTGTGTTGTGAGTCTCCTCCTGCATGCCTCACTCCCAGCCTTCTCGTGATGTGTGTCCCCTTGTTTGAGGCCACATGTGCTGTGTTCCTCACCTTTCGCTGATGTGGCCCCACTGGTGTGAGGACACTCCTGCCTTGTTCCCATCCCCTTGGTGATGTTGGCCCTCTGGTGAGAATCTGATCCTGGTTGGGTTCCTCACACTTCCGTGAGGTGGGCCCTCTGCGCTGAGGTCACTCCTGCCTGGCAGGCACACACCGACTTGGTGAAGTCGGCCCTCTGATGGCAGTTGGAGCTTGCTGGTAGCCTCCTTCCTTCGGTGATGAGGGCCCTCTGGCGTCAGGCCCTAACTGCTGGGTACCTACATTTTCTGATATGTGCTAAGTTGTGCGAGGACACTCCTGCCAAATTCCCATCCACATGGGGATGTGGGCTTCCTGCTCTGTGGTCCCCCTGCTCTGTGGTCCCAACGGCTTGGTTGCTCACAGTTTCATGATGAGTGCCCTCTGTTGTGAGTTCACACCGGCCGGGATCCCATAGCCTCGCTGCTCCTTGCCGCCTGCTGGGAGATTCCAACTGCAGGATTCCTCACCTTTTTTATTCTATGGGCCCTCAGTTTTGAGGCTCCTTCTGCCTGCCTCACTCCCAGCCTCTTGGTGATGTTTGTCCTCATGTTTGAGGCCACGTGTGCTGGGTTCCTCTCCTTTCGATAATGTGGCCCCACTGGTGTGAAGACACTCCTGCCTAGTTCCCATCGTCTTGGTGATGTGGGACCTCTGGTGAGAGTCTGATCCTGGCTGGCTTCCACACCCTTCTGGGAGGTTGGCCCTCTCTGTGAGGTAATTCCTGCCTGGCTTGCTCCCATTGCCTTGGTGACTTCGGCCCTTTGGTGGCAGTTGGAGCCTGCTGGGAACCTCCTCTCCTATGTGATGAGGGCCCTCTGGCGTCAGGCTCTAACTGCTGGGCTCCCCACTTTTTTGTGCTGTGAGCCCAGTGATGCCAGGACACTCCTGAAATGTTCCCATCCACATGAGGGCGTGTGCCTTCTGTTGTCTTGTCCCAACGCCTGGGTTGCTCACAGTTTCTTAATGTTGGCTCCCCGGTGTTAGTTCACACAGGCCTAGATGCCATAGCCTCTGTGCTCTGGGCCGCCTGCTGGGAGGTTCCAACTGCAGGATTCCTCACCATTTTTATACTTCAGTCCCTGTGTTGTGAGTCTCCTCCTGCCTGCCTCACTGCGAACCCGTTGTTGATGTAGGTCCTCTGGTTTGAGGCCACATGTGCCGGTTGCCTCACCTTATAGTGATGTGGCCCCACTGGTGTGAGGACACTCCTGCCTGGTTCCCATCCCCTTGGTGATGTGGGCCCTCTGGTGAGAGTCTGATCCTGGCTGGATTCCTCACACTTATGGGAGATGGGCCCTCTGCTGTGAGGTCACTACTGCCTGGCTGGCACATTTCGCCTTGACCACATGTGCCCTCTAGTTGCAGTTGGAGCGTGCTGGGTGCCTCCTCCCCTTGGTGATGAGGGCCCTCTGACGTCAGGCCCTAAGTGCTGGGCTCCCCACATTTTCTGATGTGTGCCCACTGGTGTGATGACACTCCTGCCAGGTTCCCATCCCCATGGGGATGTGTTACTTCTGCTCTGTGGTACCAATGTCTGGGTTGCTCACAGTGTCAGGATGTTGGCCCTCTGGTGTGAATTCACTCTGGCTTGGATCCCATAATCTCGCTGCTCCTGGCTGCCTGCTGGGGGGTTCCATTTGCCGTATTCCTCCACTTTTTTATTCCATGGGCCCTCTGCTTTGAGGCTCCTCCTGCCTGTCTCACTCCCAGCCCCTCATTGATGTGTGTCCTCTGGTTTGAGGCCACGTGTGCTGGGTTCCTCATCTTTCGCTGATGTGGCCCCACTGGTGTGAGGACACTCCTGCCTGGTTCCCATCCACTTGGTGATGTGGGCCCACTGGTGAGAGCTTGATCCTAGTTGGGTTCCTCCTACTTCTGTGAGGTGGGCCCTCTGCTCTGAGGTCACTCCTGCCTGCTGGTGCACCCTGCTTTGGCAACGTCGGCCCTCTGGTAGCAGTTGGAGCCTGCTGGGACCCTACTCCCCTCGGTGATGAGGGCCCTCTTGCATCAGGCCCTAACTGCTGGGCTCCCCATATTTTCTGATGTGTGCCCACTGGTGCAATGAGACTCCTGCCAGGTTCCCATTCCCATGGGATTGTGAGCCTTCTGCTCTGTGGTCCAAACGTCTTGGTTGCTCACAGTTTCAGGATGTGGGCCCTCTGCTGTGAGTTCACTCCGGTCTGTATCCCATAACGTCGGTGCTCTCGGCCACCTGCTTGGAGGTTCCAAATTCTGGTTTCCTCACCTTTTTTATTCTATGGTCCCTCTGTTGTGAGTCTCCTCCTGCATGTCTCACTCCGAGCCCCTTCGTGATGTGTGTCCCTTGTTTGAGGCCACATGTGCTTGGTTCCTCACCTTTAGCTGATGTGGCCCCCCTGGTGTAGGGACACTACTTCCTGGTTCACATCCCCTTAGTGATGTAGGCCCTCTGGTGAGAGTCTGATCCTGATTGGGTTCCTCACACTTCTGTGAGGTGGGCCCTCTGCTCTGAGGTCACTCCTGCCTGGCTGGCAAACGTTACCTTGGCAACGTGTGCCCTCAGTTGTGAGTTGGTGCCGGCTTGGAGTCTCCTCCCCTCGGTAATGAGGGCTCTCTGGCGTCAGGCCCTAACTCCTGGGCTCCCAAATTTTCTAATGTATGCCTTGTGGTGCGAGTACACTCCTGCCAGGAGCCCACCCACATGGGAATGTGGGCCTTCAGCTCTGAGGTCCCAACGGCTGTGTTGCTCACAGTCTCATGATGAGGGCCCTCTGTTGTGAGTTCACTCAGGACTGGATCCCATAGCCTCGCTGCTCCTGGCCGCCTGCTAGGAGGTTCCAACTGCGGGATTCCTCACCCTTTTTTATTCTATGGGCCCCCTGTTTTGAGGATCCTCCTGCCTGCCTCACACCAAGCCCCTTGGTGATGTGTGTTCTCTGGTTTGAAGCCACGTGTCCTGGGTCCCTTACCTTTCATTGATGTGGGTCCACTGGTGTGAGAACACTCCTGCCTGGTTTCCAACCCCTTGGTGATGTGGGCCCTCTGGTGAGTCTGATCTTGGTTGGGATCCTCACACTTCTGTGAGGTGGGCCCTCTGCTCTGAGGTCACTCTTGCCTGGCTGGCACACCCCACCTTGGTGATGTTGGCCCTTTGGTGGCAGTTGGAGCCTGCTGGGATCCTCCTCCACTCGGTCATGAGTGCCCTCTGGCGTCATGACATAACTGCTGGGTACCCACATTTTCTGATACGTGCTAAGTGGTGCTAGGACACTCCTGCCAAGTTCCCATCCCCATGTGGATGTGGGCCTTCAGCTCTGAGGTCCCAACGGCTGTGGTGCTCACAGTTTCATGATGTGGGCTTTCTGGTGTTAGTTCACTCAGACCTAGATCCCATGGCCTCTGTTCTGTGGGCTGCTTGCTGGGAGTTTCCAACTGCTGGATTCCTCACCTTTTTTATTCTTTGGCCCCTGTGTTGTGAGGCTCCTCTTGCCTGCGTCACTCCCAGCCCCTTGGTGATGTAGGTACTCTGGTTTGAGGCCACATGTGCCGGTCTCCTCACCTTTTAATGATGTGGCCCCACTGGTGTGAGGACACTCCTGCCTGGTTCCCATCCCCTTGGTGATGTGGGCCCTCTGCTGAGAGTCTGATCCTGGCTGGATTCCTCACACTTCTGGGAGGTAGGCCCTCTGCTCTGAGGTCACTCCTGCCTGGCTTGCACACGTGGCCTTGGACACGTGGGCCCTCTGGTTGCTGTTGGAGCATGCTGGGTCATTCTCCCCTCGGTGATGAAGGCCCTATGTTGTCAGGACCTAAGTGCTGGGCTCCACACATTTTCTGATGTGCGCCCAGTGGTGCGAGAACACTCATGCCAGGTTCCCATCCTCATGGACATGTGGGCCTTCGGTTCTGAGGCCCCAACGGCTGTGTTGCTCACAGTTTCATGATGTGGGCCCTCTGCTGTGTTTTCACTCCAGCCTGTATCTCATAGCGTCAGTTCTCTGTGCTGTCTGCTTGGAGGTTCCAACTGCTGGATTCCTCACATTTTTTATACAATGGGCCATGCGTTGTGAGGTTAACACTGCCTGCCTCTCTTAGACCCATGTTGGTGTGGGTCCTCTGGTTTGAGGCAACATGTGCTGGGTACCTCAACTTTCGCTGATGTGGCCCCACTGGTGTGAGGACACTCCTGCCTGGTTTCCAACCCCTTGCTTATGTGGGCACTCTGGTGAGAGTCTGATCCTGGCTGGGTTCCTTACCGTTCTGTGAGGTGGGCCCTCTGATATGAGGTCACTCCTGCCTGGCTGGCTCACGTCCCCTCTGCGACGTGGGCCCTCTGTTGGCCACTAAAGCATGCTGGGAGCCTCCTACCCTCTTTAATGTGGGCCCTGGAAAAGACGCATATGCACTTTTTGACCAAGTGCATCATTGGCGAGGATCTGCCTATTCTCCTATGATTTCAGAGCACTTCCCGTCTACCTCGTGAAATCATATTCCTGGAATTCTGCCCCGCTTTCAAGTCCTCTTCGCAGCCTTACTTCAATATATTTTTGAATGATACCTGTCATTTATATCTCTGCATGTTTGTTAATTACAGTGTCCCTGAGCTCCTTTCTTCAACTCGCTTTCTTGGGAGCTGGCCGCAAACCTGCAGGATTGCTTCAGGCCCTAATCTGGTTCTGGCATGGCATGCTGAGCCTTTGGTTAATTCCTCTTCCTGGTGGGAAATGAGCATTAAATTTGCCCGTGCAGACACCTACAACTAGTCTCTCATTGGTTCTCCCTATACCTGTTTATCTTGTGCAGAAATTGCAGACTGTGTAAAACAGGAGGTTAAAGGCACTGACTCTCCAAGTGGGGAGAGTGTTATTAAACCGTCTGGAATGGTAAACCCGAGTATCAGGGGACGAGAACTGAGATGCTTTTAAAAACGTTGCCCGGTCACATGGTGGACCATAATCTTGGTTTCCCATGCATGTTTTAGCTGAAGGAAAAATTCCTTAAACCTGGAGAGTTGGGACCCATGGAATGTGTACAACGCCCTATGACTTCAAAGGGTCTGCCTTTGCTCACTGAACCTCACCAATCCTGTCAGCCCGAAGTGCCCAGCCTTATGTCTCACCCAGCTCTGGGTGTAGATGTGGTAAATCCAGGTTGCATCACAAGCCCTGAATTAATTATTTAAGAATTGCTCTCTATTTCACTGTCATTGTGTTTTGTTTTTGTAATTTATTTTGATAATGGGATTTAACAGATTTTCTCTGCTGCGTTCATGCAGCTGTACACACGCTTGATTCTCTTACGGAGACATATAAATCCATGAGTTTGAAAATTCTTACTAGTCAGGTGTATTCCTAGGCGTTGAATATGGGTTGTTGAGTCCCTTTCGTTGAGAAAGGAGTAGGTCTTGACTCTTACATATTCGGCTTATGGAACGGTATCTGTGCTAATTTCAATCTCTGTTTTTATGCAGCACCCCAACTCACCTTTCCCAAAAAGGAAGCATAAGTTGGTTTTCTAAATTTGAGACCCTGTTCTGTTTTGTAATTCAGTTCATGTGTAGCCAAGTTTACATTCCGTGTACTAGTGATATCTTTTGATGTTTCTTTCTCTGTGTGAATAATTTCACTTAGAATCATCATACCTGAATCCACACATTATGCCGCAATTGGGCTGAGGATATAGATTTCATTGCTGAGTGATATTCCATTGTAAATACGTACCACAACTTCTTTATCCATTTTTCGCTCTCTGGGATATTTAACTTGTACCATAGAAGAGGTTCTTGTAAACAGAAACGTCCGAAAATTTGGGGTGGCCGTGTGTTTTTGATTTTAATTTCCGTAATTTATAGGACCATAAGTGGAAGTGCCTTAGGCTCCCTTGCTTTGTTTTTTAGGTGTTTCAGGAAACACCATACACTTCTCCACAGTGGCTATTGGCAGCTTACATCCCACCCATCAGCATAACAAGGCTCCCTGTTGTCCATGGCGTGTCCTGCCTTTTCGGATTTTACACTTTTTTCAGGTTGCCCTTTTGACTGGGGGGCAGTGAGACTTCATTTTAGTGCAGATTTTGCTTACACGCTTGCTTGGTTGGCCAAAAAGTGCGTATGCGTTTTTACTGAATATATTGAGGATAAAACGCGTACGACCTTTTTGGCCATGTGCATCATAGTCGACGTTCTGCCTTTTTTCCTATGCTTTAAGTGCAATTACAGTCTACCCCAAGAAATCGTTTTCATGCAATTCTGCCCCGCTTTCAAGTCCTCTACACAGCCTTACTTCAATATATTTTTGGACGATAGCTGTCATTTATAACTCTGCAGTTTTGTGAATTACAGTGACCCTGAGCTCCTTTCTTCAACTCGCTTTCTGGTGAGCTTGCCGCAAAACGGCAGGATTGCTTCAGGCCCTAATCTGGTTGCGGCACGTCACTCTGAGCCTCTGGTTAATTCCTCTTCGTGGTGGGAAATGAGCGTTAAATTTGCCCGTGCAGACACCTACAACTTGTCTCTCATTGGTTCTCCCTGTAATTGTTCATCTTACGCAGAAATTGCAAACTGTGCCAAACAGGAGGTTAAAGGCACTGACTCTCCAAGTGGGGAGAGTGTTAGTAAAGGGTCTGGAATGGTGAACCCGAGGAAAAGGGGACGAAAACTGAGATGCATTTGAAAACGTTTCCCGGTCACACATTGCACCATATTTTGGGTTTCCCATGCATGTTTTAGCTGAAGGAAGAATCCCTTAAACCTGGAGATTTGGGACCCATGGAATGGGTACCATGCAGTATGACTTCAAAGGGTCTGCATTTGCTCATCGAACCTCACCAATGCTATCAGCCCGAACTGTCCAACCTAATGTCTCTCTCAGCTCTGGGTGTAGATGTGGTAAATCCAGGTTGCATCACAAGCCCTGAATGAATTATTTAAGAATTGCTCTCCATTTCTCTGTCATTGTGTTTTGTTTTTGAAATTCATTTTGATAATGGGATTTATGGGATTTTCACTGCTGCATTCATGCAGCTCTACACATTTTTGATTCTCTTACGGAGACATAAATCCAGGGGTTTGAAGATTCTTACTAGTCAGGTGTATTCCTAGGCGTTGAATATGGTGTGTTTGGTCCATTTCGTTGAGCAAGGGGTAGGTCTTGACTATTACATATTTGACTTATGGAATGGTATCTGTGCTAATTTCTATCTCTGGTTCTATGCAGCACCCCAACGCACCTTTCCCCTTAAGCAAGCATAAGTTGGTTTTCTAAATATGAGACCCTGTTCTGTTTTGTAATTCAGTTCATGTGTAGCCAAGTTTACATTCCGTGTATTGGTGATATCTTATGATGTTTCATTTTCTGTGTGTCTTATTTCACTTAGAATCATCGTACCTGAATCCACTCATTATGCCGCGACGGGCCTGATGACATAGATTTCATTGGTGAGTGATATTCCATTTTACGTATGTACCACAACTTCTTTATCCATTTTTCGCTTTCTGGGATATTTTACTTTTACCGTAGACGAGGTTCTTGTAAACAGAGCCGTCCGAAACTTTGGGGTGGCTGTGTTTTATTGATTTGAATTTCCCTAAGCTATAGGACCATAAGTGGAAATTCCGTAGGCTCCATTGCTTAGTTTTTTAGGTGTTCCAGGAAACACCATACACTTCTCCAGAATGGCTGTTGGCAATTTACATCCCGCCCATCAGCATAACAAGGCTCCCTGTTCTCCATGGCCTGTGCTGCCTTTCTGGATTTTACACTTTTTTCAGATGGCCCTTTTGACCTGGGGGCAGTGAGACTTCATTGTACTGCAGATTTCTTTAACATGCTTGATTGGTTGGCCAAAAAGGGCGTATGCGTTTTTTCCTGAATATATTCAGGAAAAAACGCATACGCCCTTTTTGGCCAAGAGCATCATTGTCGACGTTCTACCTCTTTTCCTATGCTTTAAATGCAATTCCCGTCTACACCCTGAAATCGTTTTCCTGCAATTCTGCCCCGCTTACAAGTCCTCTTCGCAGCCTTCCTTCAATATATTTTTGGGCGATAGCTGTCATTTCTAACTCTGCGGGTTTGTGAGTTACAGTGCCCCTGAGCTCCTTTCTTCAACTCGCTATCTTGTGAGCTGGCCCCAAACCCGCAGGATTGCTTCAGGCCCTAATCTGGTTCCGGCACGGCATGCTGAGCCTGTGATTAATTCCTCTTCCTGGTGGGAAATGAGCGTTAAATTTGCCCGTGCAGACACCTACAGCTAGTCTCTCATTGGTTCTCCCTATTCCTGTTCATCTTGCGCAGAAATTGCAAACTGTGCCAAACAGGAGGTTAAAGGCACTGACTCTCCAAGTGGGGAGAATGTTAGTTAAGGGCCTGGAATGGTGAACCCGAGTAAATGGGGACGAAAACTGAGATGCATTTGAAAACGTTTCCCGGTCACATGGTGCTCCATACTGTGGGTTTCCCATGCATGTTTTAGCTGAAGGAAGAATCCCTTAAACCTGGAGAGTTGGGACCCATGGAATGGGTCCCATTCAGTATGATTTCACAGGGTCTGCATTTGCTCATCGAACCTCACCAATGCTATCAGCCCGAAGTGCCCAACCTTATGTCTCACTCAGCTCTGGGTGTAGATGTGGTAAATCCAGGTTGCATCATAAGCCCTGAATGAATTATTTAAGAATTGCTCTCTATTTCACTGTCCTTGTGTTTTGTTTTTGTAATTCATTTTGATAATGCGATTTATCGGATTTTCTCTGCTGCATTCATGCCGCTGTACAGACGCTTCATTCTCTTATGGAGACATATAAATCCATGGGTTTAAAGATTCTTACTAGTCAGGTGAATTACTAGGCGTTGATTATGGGGTGTTTAGTCCATTTCGTTGAGCAAGTCGTTGGTCTTGACTATTACATATTTGGCTTATGGAAAGGTATCTGTGCTAATTTCTATCTCTGGTTTTATGCAGCACCCCAACTCACCTTTCCCCTTAAGCAAGCATAAGTTGGTTTTCTAAATTTGAGACCCTGTTGTGTTTTGTAATTCAGTTCATGTGTAGCCAAGTTTACATTCCGTGTATTAGTGATATCTTATGATGTTTCATTTTCTGTGTGGCTTATTTCACTGAGAATCATCGTACCTGAATCCACTCATTATGACACGATGGGCCTGATTACATAGATTTCATTGGTCAGTGATATTCCATTGTACGTATGTACCACAACTTCTTTATCCATTTTTCACATTTTGGGATGTTTAACTTGTACCGTAGACGAGTTTCTTGTAAACAGAGCCGTCCGAAACTTTGGGGTGGCTGTGTGTTTTTGATTTCAATTTCCCTAAGGTATAGGACCATAAGTGGAAATGACGTAGGCTCCATTGCTTAGTTTTTTAGGTGTTCCAGGAAACACCATACACTTCTCCAGAGTGGCTGTTGGCAATTTACATCCCGCCCATCAGCATAACAAGGCTCCCTGTTCTCCATGGCCTGTGCTGCCTTTCTGGATTTTACACTTTTTTCAGATGGCCCGTTTGACCGGGGAGCAGTGAGACTTCAATGTAGTGCAGATTTCTTTAACATGCTTGCTTGGTTGGCCAAAAAGTGCGTATGCGTTTTTTTCCGGAAAATATTCAGGAAAAAACGCATACGCCCTTTTTGGTCAAGTGCATCATTGTCAACGTTCTGCCTCTTTTCCTATGCTTTAAATGCAATTCCAGTTTACCCCCTGAAATTGTTTTCCTGCAATTTTGCCCCGCTTACAAGTCCTCTTCGCAGCCTTCCTTCTCTATATTTTTGTACGATAGCTGTCATTTATAACGCTGCATGTTTTTGAATTTCAGTGCCCCTGAGCTCCTTTCTTCAGCTCGATTTCTTGTGAGCTGGCCGCAAACTCGCAGGATTGCTTCAGGCCCTAATCTGGATCCCACACGGCATGCTGAGCCTTTGGTTAATTCCACTTCCTGGTGGGAAATGAGCGTTAAATAGCCCCGTGTAGACACCTACAGCTAGTCTCTCATTGGTTCTCCCTATTCCTGTACATCTTGTGCAAAAATTGAAAACTGTGCCAAACAGGAGGTTAAAGGCACTGACTCTCCAAGTGGGGAGAGTGTTAGTAAAGGGTCTTCAATCATGAACCCGAGTAAAAGGGGACGAAAACTGAGATGCATTTGAAAACGTTTCCCTATCACATGGTGCACCATACTGTGGGTTTCGCATGCATGTTTAGCTGAAGGAAGAATCCCTTAAACCTGGAGAGTTCGGACCCATGGAATGGGTACCATGCAGTATGAATTCAAAGGGTCTGCATTTGCTCATTGAACGTCACCAATGCTATCAGTCCGAAGAGTCCAACTTTATGTCTCACTCAGCTCTGGGTGTAGATGTGGTAAATCCAGGTTGCATCACAAGCCCTGAATGAGTTATTTAAGAACTGCTCCTATTTCACTTTCATTGTGTTTTGTTTTTGTAATTCATTTTGATAATGGGTTTTATCGGATTTTCACTGCTGCGTTTAAGGCACTGAACACACGCTTGATTCTCTTATGGAGACATATAAATCCATGGGTTTTAAGATACTTACTAGGCAGGTATATTCTTAGGCGTTGAATATGGGGTTTTGAGTCCATTTCGTTGAGCAAGGAGTAGGTCTTGTCTATTACATATTTGGCTTATGGAACGGTATCTGTGCTAATTTCAATCTCTGGTTTTATGCAGCACCCCAACTCACCTTTCCCCATAAGCAAGCATAAGTTGGTTTTCTCAATTTGAGACCCTGTTCTGTTTTGTAATTCAGTTCATCGGTAGCCAAGTTTACATTCCGTGTATTAGTGATATCTTATGATGTTTCTTTTTCTGTGTGACTTATTTCTCGTAGAATCATCATACCTGAATCCACTCATTATGCCGCTACGGGCCTGATGACGTAGATTTCATTGCTGAGTGATATTCCATTGTACGTGCGTACCACAACTTCTTTATCCATTTTTTACTTTCAGGGATATTTTACTTATACCGTAGACGAGGTTCTTGTAAACAGAGCCGTCCCAAACTCTGGGGTGGCTGTGTGTTTTTGATTTTAATTTCCCTAAGCTATAGGACCATAAGTGGAAGTGCCATAGGCTGTGTTGCTTTGTTTCCTACGTGTTTCTGGAAACACCATACACTTCTCCAGAGTGGTTGTTGGCAATTTACATCCCGCCCATCAGCATGACAAGGCTCCCTCTTCTCCATGACCTGTCCTGTCTTTCTGGATTTTACACTTTTTTCAGATGGCCCTTTTGACCGGGGGGCAGTGAGACTTCAACGTAGTGCAGATTTCCTTTACACGCTTTCTTGGTTGGCCAAAAAGTGCGTATGCGTTTTTTCCTGAATATATTCAGGAAAAAACGCATATGCCCTTTTTGGCCAAGTGCATCATTGTCGACATTCTGCCTCTTTTCCTATGCTTTAAGTGCAATTCCAGTCTACCCCCTGAAATCGTTTTCCTGAAATTCTGCCCCGCTTTCAAGTCCTCTTTGAAGACTTACTTCAGTACATTTTTGGATGATAGCTGTCATTCATAACTCGGCAGGTTTGTGAATTACAGTGTCCCTGAGCTCCTTTCTTCAACTCGCTTTCTTGTGAGCTGTCCGCAAAACTGCAGGATTACTTCAGGCCCTAATCTGTTTCTGGCAGGGCACGCTGAGCCTTTGTTACTTCCTCATCCTGGTGGGAAATGTGCGTTCCATTTGCCCGTGCAGACACCTACAGCTAGTCTCTCATTGCTTCTCCCTATTCCTGTTCATCTTGCGCAGAAATTGCAAACTGTGCCAAACAGGAGGTTAATGGCACTGACTCTCCAAGTGGGGAGAGTGTTAGTAAAGCGTTCAAATGTTGAACCCGAGTACCAGGGGACGAAAACTGAGATGCCTTTGAAAACGTTTCCCAATCACACGGTGGACCATACTCTGGGTTTCCCATGCATGTTTTAGCTGAAGGAAGAATCCCTTAAACCTGGAGAGTTGGGACCCATGGAATGGGTACCATGCAGTATGACTTCAAAGGGTCTGCGTTTGCTCACCGAACCTCACCAATGCTATCAGCCCAAAGTGTCCTGCCTTATGTCTCATCCAGCTCTGTGTGTAGATGTGGTAAATACAGGTTGCATCGCAAGCCCTGAATGAATTATTTAAGAATTGCTCTCTATTTCACTCTCATTGTGTTTTGTTTTTGAAATTCATTTTGATAATGGGATTTATCGTATTTTCACTGCTGCTTTTAGGCCACTGTACACACGCTTGATTTCCTTATGGAGACATATAAATCCATGGGTTTTAAGAGTCTTACTTGTCAGATATCTTCCAAGGCGTTGAATATAGGGTGTTGAGTCCATTTCGTTGAGCAAGGAGTAGGTTTTGTCTATTACATATTTGGCTTATGGAACGGTATCTGTGCTAATTTCAATCTCTGGTTTTATGCAGCATCCCAACTGACCTTTCCCATAACAAGCATAAGATTGTTTGCTAAATTTGAGACCCTGTTCTGTTTTGTAATTCAGTTCATGGGTAGCCAAGTTTACATTCCGTGTATTAGTGATAACTTATGATGTTTCTTTTTCTGTCTGACTTATTTCTCATAGAATCATCGTACCTGAATCCACTCATTATGCCGCTAGGGTCCTGATGACGTAGATTTCATTGCTGAGTGATATTCCGTTGTACGTGCGTACCACAACTTCTTTATCTATTTTATGCTTTCTCGGATATTTAACTTCTACCGTAGATGAGGTTCTTGTAAACAGAGCCATCCCAAACTTTGGGGTGGCTGTGTGTTTTTGATTTTAATTTCCCTATGTGATAGGACCATAAGTGGAAGTGCCATAGGCTGTGTTGCTTTGTTTCCTACGTGTTTCAGGAAACACCATACACTTTTCCAGAGTGGCTGTTGGAAATTTAAATCCGCCCATCAGCGTAACAAGGCTCCCAGTTCTCCATGACCTGTCCTGCCTTTCTGGATTTTACACTTTTTTCAGATGGCCCTTTTGACCGGGGGGCAGTGAGACTTCATTGTAGTGCAGATTTCCTTTACACGCTTGCTTGGTTGGCCAAAAAGTGCGTATGCGTTTTTTCCTGAATATATTCAGGAAAAAACGCATACGCCCTTTTTGGCCAAGTGCATCATTGTCAACATTCTGCATCTTTTCCTATGCTTTAAGTGCAATTCCAGTCTACCCCCGAAATCGTTTTCCTGAAATTCTGCCCCGCTTTCAAGTCCTCTTCGAAGACTTACTTCTATACATTTTTGGACGATAGCTGTCATTCATAACTCTGCAGGTTTGTGAATTACAGTGCCCCTGAGCTCCTTTCTTCAACTCGCTTTCCTGTGAGCTGGCCGCAAACCCGCAGGATTGCTTCAGGCCCTTATCTGTTTCCGGCAGGGCACGCTGAGCCTTTGGTTAATTCCTCTTCCTGGTGGGAAATGAGCGTTCCATTTGCCCGTGCAGACACCTACAGCTAGTCTCTCATTGGTTCTCCCTATTCCTGTTCATCTTGCGCAGAAATTCCAAACTGTGCCAAACAGGAGGTTAAAGGCACTGACTCTCCAAGTGGGGAGAGTGTTAGTAAAGCGTCTGGAATGGTAAAACCGAGTACGAGGGGACGAAAACTGAGATGCATTTAAAAAGGTTTCCCGGTCACACGGTGGACCATATTCTGGGTTGCCCATGCATGTTTTACCTGAAGGAAGAATCCCTTCAACCTGGAGAGTTGGGACCCATGGAATGGGTACCATGCAGTATGACTTCAAAGGGTTGCCTTTGCTCACCGAACGTCACCAATGTTATCAGCCCGAAGTGTCCAGCCTTATGTCTCACTCAGCTCGGGGTGTAGATGTGGTAAATCCACGTTGCATCACAAGCCCTGAATGAATTATTTAAGAATTGCTCTCTATTTCACTGTCATTGTGTTTTGTTTTTGTAATTTATTTTGATAATGGGATTTATCGGATTTTCACTGCTGCGTTTATGCCGCTGTACACATGCTTGATTCTCTTATGGAGACATATAAATCCATGGGTTTTCAGATTCTTACTAGTCAGGTATATTCCTAGGCATTGAATATGGGGTGTTGAGTCCATTTCGTGGAGCAAGGAGTAGGTCCTGACTATTACATATTTGCTTATGGAAAGGTATCTGTGCTAATTTCAATCTCTGGTTTTATGCCGCACCACAACTCACCTTTCCCCTTAAGCAAGCATAAGTTGGTTTTCTAAATTTGAGACCCTTTTCTGTTTTGTAATTGAGTTCATGTGCAGCCATGTTTGCATTCCGTGTATTTGAGATATCTTATGGTGTTTCTTTTTCTGTGTGACTTAGTTAACTTAGAATGATCGTACCTGAATCCACTCATTATGCCGCGACGGGCCTCATGACATAGATTTCATTGCTGAGTGATATTCCATTGTACGTACGTACAACAACTTCTTTATCCATTTTTGCTTTCTGGGATATTTCACTTGTACCGTAAATGAGGTTCTTGTAAGCAGAGCCGTCCAAAATTTATGGGTGGCTGTGTCTTTTTGATTTTAATTTCCCTAAGCTATAGAACCATAAGTTGAAGTGCCGTAGGCTCCGTTGCTTAGTTTTTTAGGTGTTTGAGGAAACACCATACACTTCTCCAGAGTGGCTGTTGGCAATTTACATCCCGCCCATCAGCATAACAAGGCTCCCTGTTCTCCATGGCCTGTCCTGACTTTCTGGATTTTTCACTTTTTTCAGATGTCCCTTTTGACAGGGGGGCAGTGAGACTTCATTGGAATGCAGATTTCTTTACAGGCTTGCTTGTTTGGCCAAAAAGGGCATATGTGTTTTTTCTTGAATATATTCAGGAAAAAACGCATACGCCCTTTTAGACCAAGTGCATCATTGTCGACTTTCTGTCTCTTTCCCTATGCTTTAAATGCAATTCCAGTCTGCCCCTGAAATCGTTTTCCTGCAATTCTGCCCCGCTTTCCAGTCCTCTTCGCAGCCTTCCTTGAATATATTTTTGGACGATAGCTGTCATTTATAACTCTGCAGGTTTGTGAATTACAGTGCCCCTGAGCTCCTTTCTTCAACTCGCTTTCTTGTGAGCTGGCCGCAAACCCGCAGGATTGCTTCAGGCCTTAATCAGGTTCCGGCATGGCATGCTGAGCCTTTGGTTAATTCTTCTTCCTGGTGGGAAATGAGCGTTAAATTTCCAGTGCAGACACCTACAGCTAGTCTCTCATTGGTTCTCCCTATTCCTGTTCATCTTGCGCAGAAATTGCAAACTGTGCCAAACAGGAGGTTAAAGGCACTGACTCTCCAAGTGGGGAGAGTGTTAGTAAAGGTCTGGAATGGTGAACCCGAGTAAAAGGGGACGAAAACTGAGATGCATTTGAAAACGTTTCCTGGTCACACGGTGCACCATACTGTGGGTTTCCCATGCACGTTTTAGCTGAAGGAAGAATCCCTTAAAACTGGACAGTTGGGACCCATGGAATGGGTAACATGCAGTATGACTTCAAAGGGTCTGCATTTGCTCATCGAACCTCACCAATGCTATCAGCCCGAAGTGTCCAACCTTATGTCTCACTCAGCTCTGGGTGTAGATGTGGTAAATCCAGGTTGCATCACATGCCCTGAATGAATTATTTAAGAATTGCTCTCTATTTCACTGTCATTGTGTTTTGTTTTTGTAATTCATTTTGATAATGGGATTTATTGGATTTTCTCTGCTGCGTTCATGCAGCTGTACACACGCTTGATTGTCTTACGGAGACATATAAATCCATGGGTTTGAAGATTCTTACTAGTCAGGTGTATTCCTAGGTGTTGAATATGAGGTGTTTAGTCCATTTCGTTGAGCAAGGGGTAGGTCTTGACTATTACATATTTGGCTTATGGAAAGGTATCTGTGCTAATTTCTATCTCTGTCTTTATGCAGCACCCCAACTCACTTTTCCCCTTAAGCAAACATAAGGTGGTTTTCAAATTTGAGACCCTGTTCTGTTTTGTAATTCAGTTCATGTGTAGCCAAGTTTACATTCCGTGTATTAGTGATAACTTATGATGTTTCATTTTCTGTGTGACTTATTTCACTTAGAATCATCGTACCTGAATCCACTCATTATGCCGCGACGGGCCTGATGAAATAGATTTCATTGGTGAGTGATATTCCTTTGTACGTACGTACCACACTTCTTTATCCATTTTTCGCTTTCTGGGATATTTAACTTGTACCGTAGACGAGGTTCTTGTAAACAGAGCCGTAAACAGAAACTTTGGGGTGGCTGTGTGTTTTTGATTTTAATTTCCCTAAGCTATAGGAAAATAAGTGGTAATGCCGTAGGCTCCGTTGCTTTGTTTTTTAGGTTTTTGAGGAAACACCATACACATCTCCAGAGTGGCTGTTGGCAATTTACATCCCGCCCATCAGCATAACAAGGCTCCCTGTTCTCCATGGCCTGTCCTGTGTTTCTGGTTTTTACACTTTTTTCAGATGGCCCTTTTGAACGGGGGGCAGTGAGACTTCATTGTAGTGCAGATTTCTTTAACATGCTTGCTTGGTTGGCCAAAAAGTGCGTATGCGTTTTTTCCTGAATATATTCAGGAAAAAACGCATACGCCCTTTTTGGCCAAGTGCATCATTGTCGACGTTCTGCCTCTTTTCCTATGCTTTAAATGCAATTCCAGTCTACCCCCTGAAATCGTTTTCTTGCAATTCTGCCCCGCTTTCAAGTCCTTTTCGCAGCCTTCCTTCAATATATTTTTGGGTGATAGCTGTCATTTATAACTCTGCAGGTTTGTGAATTACAGTGTCCCTGAGCTCCTTTCTTCAACTCGCTTTCTTGTGAGCTGGCCGCAAACCCGCAGGATTGCTTCAGGCCCTAATCTGGTTCCGGCACGGCATGCTGAGCCTTTGGTTAATTCCTCTTCCTGGTGGGAAATGAGTGTTAAATTTGTCCGTGCAGACACCTTCAGACGAGTCGTCATGGTGCCACTTTGCCCCGGTTATCTCTATGGAGGTTGGAGTTGGAGGGCCTCCTCACTCAAGGTCAGTGTGCCCATGGAGCCAACCCTGCAACTTCAGGGCATGGTTGGGTGTTAGGATCACCACGTGGGGTCCTTTTCCCTTAGGAGGGAGGTGGCCTTTTGGGCTGCTGATTTCCAGGTTTTCAGATACTGCCAGTATCTTGGCCAGATGTGGCGGTGGGCCAAGCCCCTTGGTGACCGTAGTTTATCCTACCTGGATCGCAATCTTGCATTGTTCCATTTCAAGTGGTCCCAGGTTTTGCACTAATACTCCAATGGCGATTCACCGTTCACCAGGAATGTAAAGGTCAAAGGGTTTAGCTAAATTAGGGAGTTCCAGGGCAAGGGTCTGAATTGACTGCTCTTTCCATTCTTGAAAGGCCTCTTCTGCATTCTATTCAAAAGGATCATCATCTTTTCCTTTCAGTGTTTCATATAGAGGCCCAGCTAGTAGACTGTAGTTAGGGATCCAGAAGCAGCAAACCCTGGCCTCCCCAGGAACCCCTAAGCTGTCTTCTAGTTTCAGAAATGGGTAAGGCTGCAAATTGTTTCTTCCCTTTCCTGGGATGGGCTTCTCCGACCTTCTGTGAGAATGAAGCCCAGGCAGGTCACCGTAGTCTGTGACATTTGAGCTTTGTCTTGGACAACTTGTATCCTTTATTGGCCGGTAGTTCAGAGGTCTCCTTAGTAGGGCTGGCGATCAGAATGTCGTCTGCATATTGAAGGAGTGTTTCCTTTTCCAGAGGTAGAACTTTTAGGTCTTTAGCTGAGCTTTCCCCAAAGATGGTGTGGGAATTTTTGAACCCTTGGGGCAACACGGCCCGGAAGTATTGTTTTAGTTGTATGTTGAGTCCTGCCACTCACAAGCCAAAATTTCTTTAGACTCTGGGACTAATAGAATACAAAAGAAGGCATCATTGAAGACTAATACAGAATACCATGTCCTGCTGGTTGGTAGAATGACCAGCAGGGTGTAGGATTTAGGAACTACTGGAGGTATATCCTCGGTGGCTTCACTGACTGTCCTGACATCCTTTACCAGGACTCCAGCAGCCCATGGGGCTCTCGAGGTCAGGCCAATCCCAGGATATGGAGCTCACCTGGGCAGGTACCCCACCCCCACCCCAGCCCACGTGGCTCTCGTGTTCAGGCCCCTCCCAGGATATGGGGTTCCCTGGGCAGGTTCCCCTGCAGCCCATGGGTCTCTCGTGGTCAGGCCCCTCCCAGGATACAGAGCTACCCTTGCAGGTACCATGGCAGGGCTGGGAACACAGGAACCGTGCATATCGCCCTCATTGCAGAGCACTCCCAGCTCACCTGTCACTCAGATCTGACACAGAGCACCTCAGAGCAGGACTTGAACTAACAAACAGCAGCTCCGACAGGTCTGTGACCCTGGGCATCACTCTGTGTGGCCTCCCTCCACCTGGTCTTCCAGAGACTTCCACTGCACCCGGGGCACCAGGCCTCTGTCTCCACCCACCAGCCACCCCTCCTTTCCTTGACACCTGGGTTCCTCTCATTAGGAGAGGGTTTTCTTGAAGTTGTCTCCCACTCATGGGCCAGATAATATAATTAGAAAACAAGCCAGAGCTGCAGCCCCTTGTCTATCCTGACTCTCAGGAGCCCACACCTGTTCCTTGGACCTGGCCGATTCAGCAAGTTCCAGTTTCTGCAACTGTGAGCCCCTGAGGGGTGATTATTGGCTGGCCTGGGAAGCCCGACCGTGCCGGCCAGCCCTCCCCAGGTGTGCCTGGGTTCAGATCAATATAAACACCGCTCCAGGCAGCAAGAGCCCCTGCAGCTGTGCCTGACGCCATTTTCTCTGCCCTGTCAGCAGTCTTGGGGCTGGACTGGTGGGAGGGAGTGAGAGGCCACGGCTTTGTGGGTGGCCCAGTGTGAGTGGGGCTCTGCTGGACTTTCTGCAGCAGTTGCCAAGATGCCACCTGCTAAAGAAGAGGATGTGTCACCCATACCTGCCGCTGGAATTTCTCCCTGGGCAGAGGTGAGTGAGGAAGAAAGCAGTGGGGGCCGGGACAGCAGGGGTATCTCAGGCAGGGAAATGGAAAACTTCCAGAAGAGCACCCAGGGCCAGGACCATCCTAGCTGGCCTGCAGGCACCAAGTCGGCTGGCATGCTGTCACTCATGTGGCTCCATGGCCCTTCCTCTAGGCTTTCAAGTCCTTGTACATATTCAGGTGTTTTACCTGGGAAGGGTGGGAACATTTCAGCAGCAGCTGGCCTGGGGCTCAGCCCACGTTTACTCACAGATGTCTCGGCACGGTCCCCCAGCTTTGCAATGAGGACGCTTGTTGCGTGGGGCCTGCTGGCTGAATGGGAGATGATTTCCCACCACTGACCAACTTCAGAATTGTTTACAACTGGAGCAAGTGCCCTGATACGGTTTTCCTCTGTGTAACTGGTGGGTTCTGTTTTTTTTTCTTTTTTTCGTTTTTGGTTCAAGGTAGATTTTATTCCTCTTTTTTGTATTTACAGATATAAGCATGGAAATAATTTATTCATATAAATACATGTATGTGAAGGGAAGAATATTTTTTCTGTTTTACTTTTTGTAATTTGAATTTTATTTTATTTTTTTATACAGCAGGTTCTTTTTAGTTATCTATTTTATACATATAAATGTATACATGCCAATCCCAATCTCTCAACTCCTCCCACCACCACCCCCCAACAGCTTTCCCCCCTTGGTGTCCATACGTTTGTTGTCTACATCTGTTGCTCTATTTCTGCCTGGCAAAACGGTTCTCCTGTACAATATTTCTAGGTTCCACATATATGCATTAATAGACAAGATTTGTTTTTCTCTTTCTAACGTACTTCACTCTGTATGACAGTCTCTAGATCCATCAACGTCTCTACAAATAACCCAATTTCATTCCTTTTTATGGCTTAGTAATATTCCATTTTATATATGTACCACATCTTTATGCATTCGTCTGTCTGTGGACATTTAGGTTGCTTCCATTACCTGGATATTGTAAATAGTGATGTAATGAACATTGCGGTGAATATCTCTTTTTGATTTATGGCTTTGTCTGGGTATATGCCCAGTAGTGGGATTGCTGTATCATATGGTAATTCTATTCTTAGTTTTATAAGAAACTCCATAATGTTCTCCACAGTGACTGTATCAATTTACATTCCCAACAATAGTGGAAGAGGGTTCCTTATCTCCACACCCTTTCCAGCATTTGTTGTTTGTAGATTTTCTGATGATGCCCATTCTAACAGGTGTGAGGTGATACACCATGGATGAGTCTATTTCGTTGAGCAAAAAGTAGGTCTTGTCTAGTACATATTTGGCTTATGGAACGGTATGTGTGCTAATTTCAATCTCTGGTTTTATACAGCACCCCAACTCAACTTTCCCCTTAAGCAAGCATAAGTTTTTATCTAAATGTGAGACTCTGTTCGGTTTTGGAATTCAGTTTATGTGTAGCCAAGTTTACACTCTCTCTATTAGTGATATCTTATGATAATTATCTTTCTCTGTGTGACCTATTTCTCTTAGAATCATCATACTTAAATCCACTCAATTTGCTGCTACAGGCCTGATGACATTGATTTCATTGCTGAGTGATATTCCGTTGTACGTAAGTAGCACAACTCCTTTATCCATTTTTTTCTTTCTGGGATATTTAATTTGTACTGGACTCAAGGTTCTTGTAAACACAGCAGCCCTAAATTTTGTGTTGGCTGTGTCTTGTTGATTTTAATTTTCCTAAGCTATAGGGCCAAAAGTGGAAGTGCCCTAGGGTCTGTAGCTTTGTTTTTCAGATGTTTCAGGATACACCATAAACATCTCCAGAGTGTCTGTTGGCAATTTACATCCCGCCCATCAGCATAACAAGGCTCCCTGTTCTCCATGGCCTGTCCTGTGTTTCTGGTTTTTACACTTTTTTCAGATGGCCCTTTTGACGAATGGGAAATGAGACTTCATTGTAGTGCGGATTTCCATTTCTCGAGTGCTTGGTTGGCCAAAAAGGGCATATGTGTTTTTTCCTGAATATATTCAGGAAAAAATGTTTACGCACTTTTGTCCAAGTGCATCACTGTCAAAGATCTGCCACTTTTCACATGCTTTAAATGCAATTCCAATCTACCTCCTGAAATATGATTCCTGCAATTCTGCCTCGTTTTCAAGTCGTCTTTGCAGACTTACTTCCATATAATTTTGCCAATAGCTGTCATTTATAACACTGCAGGTTTGTGAATTACAGTGCCCGTGATTTCCTTTCTTAACTCGTTTCCTTGAAAACTGGCCACAGAATCGCAGGTTTGCTTCAGGCCGTAATCAGTGTCCGGCACGGCACTCTGAGACTTTGGTTCATTCCACTTCCTGGTGGGAAATTAGAGTTAAATGTGCCCCTCCAGACACCTGCCTCACTCCTAGCCCCTTGGTGATGTGTGTCCTCCTGTTTGAGGCCACATGTGCTGGGTTCCTCACCTTTGGCTGATGTGGCCCCACTGGTGTGAGGACACTCCTGCCTGGTTCCCATCCCCTTGGTGATGTGGGCCCTCCGGTGAGAGTCTGATCCTGGTTGGGTTCCTCACACTTCTGTGAGGTGGGCCCTCTTCTCTGAGGTCACTCCTGCCTGGCTGGCACACCCCGCCTTGGCGACGTCGGCTCTCTGGTGGGATTTGGTGCCTGCTGGGTGTCTCCTCCCCTCGGTAATGAGGGCCCTCTGGCGTCAGGCCCTAACTCCTGGGCTCCCAATATTTTCTGATATGCGCCCTGTGGTTCGAGTACACTCCTGCCAGGTTCCCAACCCCATGGGAATGTGGGCCTTCTGCTCTGAGGTCCCAACCGTGGGTTGCTCAGTTTCATGATGAGGGCCCTCTGCTGTGAGTTCTCTCCGGCCTGGATCCCATAGCCTCGCTGCTCCTGGCCACCTGCTGGGAGGTTACAACTGCGGGATTCCTCACCTTTTTTCTTCTATGGGCCCTCTGTTTTGAGACTCCTCCTGCCTGCCTCACTCCCAGCCCCTTGGTGATGTGTGTCCTCTGGTTTGAGGCCATGTATGCTGGGTCCCTCGCCTTTCGATGATGTGGCCCCACTGGTGTGAGGACACTCCTGCCTGGTTCCTATCCCCTTGATGATGTGGGCCCTCTGGTGAGAGTCTGATCCTGGCTGGGTTCCTCACCCTTCTGTGAGGGGGGCCCTCTGCTGTGAGGTCACTCCTGCCTGGCTGGCACACCCCACCTGGGCAACATCGGCCCTCTTGTGGCAGTTGGAGCCTGCTGGGAACCTCCCCTCGGTGATGGGGGTCCTCTTGCCTCAGGCCCTAACTGCTGGGTACCCACATTTTCTGATACGTGCTAAGTGGTGCGAGGACACTCCTGCGAGGTTCCCATCCCCATGGGCATGTGGGCCTTGTGCTCTAAGGTCCCAACACCTGTGTTGTTCACCGTTTCATGATGTTGGCTCTCTGGTGTTAGTTCACCCAGGCCTAGATCCCATAGCCTCTGTGCTCTGAGCGGCCTGCTGGGAGGTTCCTACTGCTGGATTCCTTACCTTTTTTATTCTTTGGGTCCTGTGTTTTCATGCTCCTACTTCCTGACTCACTCCCAGCCCATTTGTGATGTAGGTCCTCTGGTTTAAGGCCACATGTACCGGTTTCCTCACCTTTATTGATGTGGCCCCACTGGTGTGAGGACACTCCTCCCTGGTTCCCATCCCCTTGGTGATGGGGGCCCTCTGGTGAGAGTCTGATCCTGGCTGGGTTCCTCACCCTTCTGTGAGGGGGGCCCTCTGCTGTGAGGTCACTCCTGCCTGGCTGGCACACGTCACCTTGGCGATGTGGGCCCTCAGTAGGGAGTTGGTGCCTGCTGGGAGTCTCCTCCCCTCGGTAATGAGGGCCCTCTGGCGTCAGGCCCTAACTCATCGGCTCCCAAAATTTTCTGATGTGCGCCCTGTCGTGCGAGTACACTCCAGCCAGGGTCCCATCCCCATGGGGATGTGGGCTTTCTGCCCTGAGGTCCCAATGGCTGGGTTGCTCACAGTGTCAGAATGTGGGCCCTCTGCTGTGAGTTCACTCCGGCATGGATCCCATAGCCTCGGTGCTCTGGGCCACCTGCTTGGAGCTTCCAACTGCGGGGTTCCTCACCTTTTTTATTCTATGGGCGCTCTGTTGTGAGTCTCCTCCTGCATGCCTCACTCCCAGCCCTTTCGTGATGTGTGTCCCCTTGTTTGAGGCCACATGTGCTGTGTTCCTCACCTTTCGCTGATGTGGCCCCACTGGTGTGAGGACACTCCTGCCTGGTTTCCATCCCCTTGGTGATGTGGGCGCTCTGGTTAGAGTCTGATCCTGTTTGGGCTCCTCACACTTCTGTGAGGTGGGCCCTCTGCTGTGAGGTAACTCCTGCCTGGCTTGCTCCCACTGCCTTGGTGACGTCGGCCCTCTGGTGGCATTTGGAGCCTGCTGGTAGCCTCCTCTCCTCCGTGATGAGGGCCCTCTGGCGCCAGGCCATAACTGCTGGGTTCCCACATTTTCTGATACGTGCTAAGTTGTGCGAGGACACTCCTGCGAGGTTCCCATCCCCATGGGGATGTGGGCCTTCTGCTCTGAGGTCCCACTGGCTGGGTTGCTCACAGTTTCATGATGTGGGCCCTCTGCTGTGAGTTCACTGTGGCCTGGATCCCATAGACTCCATGCTCTGGGCCACCTGCTGGGAGGTTCAAACTGCTGGATTCCTCACATTTTTTATTCTGTGGGCCCTGTGTTGTTAGGCTACTCATGCCTGCCTCACTCGGAGCACTTTGGAAATGTGGGTCCTCTGGTTTAGGCCACATGTGCTGGGTTCCTCACCTTTCTATAATGTGGCCACACTGGTGTGAGGACACTCCTGCCTTGTTCCGATCCCCTTGGTGATGTGGGCCCTCTGGTGAGAGTCTTATCCTGGCTGGGTTCCTCACCCTTCTGTGAGGTAGGCCCTCTGCTGTGAGGTCACTCCTGCCTGGCTGGCACACGTCAACGTGGCGACGTGGGCCCTCAGTTGGGAGTTGGTGCCTGCTGGGAGTCTCCTCCCCTCGGTAATGAGGGCCCTCTGGCGTCAGACCCTAACTCCTGGGCTCCCAAAATTTTCTGATGTGCGCCCTGTGGTGCGAGTACACTCCTGCCAGGATCCCAACCCCATGGGAAGGTGGGCCTTCTGCTCTGAGGTCCCAACGGCTGGGTTGCTCACAGTTTCATAATGAGGGCCCTCTGTTTTGAGTTCAGTCAGGCCTGGATCCCATAGCCTCGCTGCTCCTGGCCACTTGCTGGGAGGTTCCAACTGCGGGATTCCTCACCTTTTTTACGCTGTGGGCCCTCTGTTTGGAGGCTCCTCCTGCCTGCCTCACTCCCAGCCCCTTGGTGATGTGTGTCCTGTAGTTTGAGGCCACGTGTGCTGGGTCCGTCACATTTCGGTGATGTGACCACACTGGTGTGAGAACACTCCTGCCTGGTTTCCATTCCCTTGGTGATGTGGGCCCTCCGGTGAGAGTCTGATCCTCTTTGGGTTCCTCACACTTTTGTGTGGTTGGCCCTCTGCTCTGAGGTCACTCCTGCCTGGCTGGCACACCCTGCATTGGAGACGTCGGCCTTCTGGTAGCAGTTGGAGCTTGCTGGGAGCCTCCTCTCCTCAGTGATGAGGGTCCTCTGGCGTCCGGCCCTAACTGCTGGGCTCCCCAACTTTTCTGATGTGTGCCCACTGGTGCACTGACACTCCTGCTTGGTTCCCTTCCCCATGGGGATGTGGGCCTTGTGCTCTGAGGTTACAACGGCTGGGTTGCTTACAGTATCACGATGAGGGCCCTCTGTTGTGAGTTCATCACTGCCTGGATCCCATAGCCTCGGTGCTCTGGGCCGCCTGCTGGGATGTTCCAACTGCTGGATTCCTCACCTTTTTTTATACAATGGGCCATGTGTTTTGAGGTTAATCCTGCCTGCCTCGCTCCGAGACCCATGATGATGTGGGTCCTCTGGTTTGAGGCCACATGTGCTGGGTACCTCAACTTTCGATGATGTGGCCCCACGGGTGTGAGGACACTCCTGCCTGGTTCCCAGCCCCTTGCTTATGTGGGCACTCTGGTGAGAGTCTGATCTTGACTGGGTTCCTTACCCTTCTGTGAGGTGGGCCCTCTGATGTGAGGTCACTCCTGCCTGGATGGCTCACGTCGCCTTGGCGATGTAGGCCCTCTGTTGGCCACTGAAGCATGCTGGGAGCCTCCTACCCTCTTTAATAAGGGCCCTGGAAGAAACGCATATGCCCTTTTTGACCAAGTGCATCATTGTCGAGGTTCTGCCTCTTCTCCTATACTTTCAGAGGACTTCCCGTCTACCTCCTAAAATCGTATTCCTGGAATTCTGCCCCGCGTTCAAGTCCTCTTTGCAGCCTTACTTCAATATATTTTTGGACGATAGCTGTCATTTATAACTCTGCAGGTTTGTGAATTACAGTGCCCCTGAGCTCCTTTCTTCAACTCGCTTTCTTGTGAGCTGGCCGCAAAACCGCAGGATTGCTTCAGGCCCTAATCTGGTTCCGACAGGGCATGCTGAGCCTTTGGCTAATTCCTCTTCCTGGTGGGAAATGAGCGTTAAATTTGTTCGTGCAAACACCTACAGCTAATCTCTCATGGGTTCTCCCTATTCCTGTTCATCTTGCGCAGAAATTCCAAACTGTGCCAAACAGGAGGTTAAAGGCACTGACTCTCCAAGTGGGGAGAGTGTTAGTAAAGCGTCTGGAATGGTAAAACCGAATACAAGGGGACGAAAACTGAGACGCATTTAAAAAGTTTTCCCGGTCACACGGTGGACCATATTCTGGGTTGCCCATGCATGTTTTACCTGAAGGAAGAATCCCTTCAACCTGGAGAGTTGGGACCCATGGAATGGGTACCACGCAGTATGACTTCAAAGGGTTGCCTTTGCTCACCGAACGTCACAAATGCTATCAGCCCGAAGTGTCCAGCCTTATGTCTCACTCAGCTCGGGGTGTAGATGTGGTAAATCCATGTTGCATCACAAGCCCTAAATGAATTATTTAAGAATTGCTCTCTATTTCACTGTCATTGTGTTTTGTTTTTGTAATTTATTTTGATAATGGGATTTATCGGATTTTCACTGCTGCGTTTATGCCGCTGTACACATGCTTGATTCTCTTATGGAGGCATATAAATCCATGGGTTTTCAGATTCTTACTAGTCAGGTATATTCCTAGGCATTGAATATGGGGTGTTGAGTCCATTTCGTGGAGCAAGGAGTAGGTCCTGACTATTACATATTTGCTTATGGAAAGGTATCTGTGCTAATTTCAATCTCTGGTTTTATGCAGCACCACAACTCACCTTTCCCCTTAAGCAAGCATAAGTTGGTTTTCTAAATTTGAGACCCTTTTCTGTTTTGTAATTGAGTTCATGTGCAGCCATGTTTGCATTCCGTGTATTTGAGATATCTTATGGTGTTTCTTTTTCTGTGTGACTTAGTTAACTTAGAATGATCGTACCTGAATCCACTCATTATGCCGCGACGGGCCTCATGACATAGATTTCATTGCTGAGTGATATTCCATTGTACGTACGTACAACAACTTCTTTATCCATTTTTTGCTTTCTGGGATATTTCACTTGTACCGTAAATGAGGTTCTTGTAAGCAGAGCCGTCCAAAATTTATGGGTGGCTGTGTCTTTTTGATTTTAATTTCCCTAAGCTATAGAACCATAAGTTGAAGTGCTGTAGGCTCCGTTGCTTAGTTTTTTAGGTGTTTGAGGGAACACCATACACTTCTCCAGAGTGGCTGTTGGCAATTTACATCCCGCCGATCAGCATAACAAGGCTCCCTGTTCTCCATGGCCTGTCCTGCCTTTCTGGATTTTTCACTTTTTTCAGATGTCCCTTTTGACAGGGGGGCAGTGAGACTTCATTGTAATGCAGATTTCTTTACAGGCTTGCTTGTTTGGCCAAAAAGGGCGTATGTGTTTTTTCTTGAATATATTCAGGAAAAAACGCATACGCCCTTTTTGACCAAGTGCATCATTGTCGACTTTCTGTCTCTTTCCTTATGCTTTAAATGCAATTCCAGTCTGCCCCTGAACTCGTTTTCCTGCAATTCTGCCCCGCTTTCAAGTCCTCTACGCAGCCTTCCTTCAATACATTTTTGGACAATAGCTGACATTTATAACTCTGCAGGTTTGTGAATGACAGTGCGCCTGAGCTCCTTTCTTCTACTCGCTTTCTTGTGAGGTGGCCGCAAACCCGCAGCATTGCTTCATGCCCTAATCTGGTTCCGGCACAGCATGCTGATCCTTTGGTAAATTCCTCTTCCTGGTGGGAAATGAGTGTTATATTTCAACGTGCAGACACCTAGAGCTAGTCTCTCATTGGTTCTCCCTATTCTTGTTCATCTTGCGCAGAAATTGCAAACTGTGCCAAACAGGAGGTTAAAGGCACTGACTCTCTAAGTGGGGAGAGTATTAGTAAAGGGTCTTCAATCGTGAACCCGAGTAAAAGGGGACGAAAACTGAGATGCATTTGAAAAGGTTTCCCGGTCACACGGTGCACCATACTGTGGGTTTCCCATGCATGTTTTAGCTGAAGGAAGAATCCCTTAAACCTGGAGAGTTGGGACCCATGGAATGGGTACCATGCAGTATGACTTCAAAGGGCCTGCATTTTCTCAACGAACCTCACCAATGCTATCAGGCCGAAGTGTACAGCCTTATGTCTCACTCAGCTCTGGTTGTAGATGTGGTAAATCCAGGTTGCATCACAAGCCCTGAATGAATTATTTAAGAATTGCTCTCTATTTCACTGTCATTGTGTTTGTTTTTGTAATTCATTTTGATAATGGGATTTATCGGATTTTCTCTGCTGCATTCATGCCGCTGTACACACACTTGAGTCTCTTTTGGAGACATATAAATCCATGGGTTTGAAGATACTTACTAGTCAGGTGTATTCCTAGGCGTTGAATATGGGGTGTTTAGTCCATTTCGTTGAGCAAGGGCTAGGTCTTGACTATTACATATTTGGCTTATGGAAAGGTATCTGTGCTAATTTCTATCTCTGGTTTTATGCAGCACCCCAACTCACTTTTCCCCTTAAGCAAGCATAAGGTGGTTTTCTAAATTTGAGACCCTGTTCTGTTTTGTAATTCAGTTCATGTGTAGCCAAGTTTACATTCCGTGTATTAGTGATATCTTATGATGTTTCATTTTCTGTGTGACTTATTTCACTTAGAATCATCGTACCTGAATCCACTCATTATGCCACGATGGGCCTGATGACATAGATTTCATTGCTGAGTGATATTCCATTGAATGTGTGTACCACAACTTCTTTATCCATTTCTCACATTCTGGGATATTTAACTTGTACCGTAGACGAGATTCCTGTAAACAGAGCCGTCTGAAACTTTGGGATGGCTGTCTGTTTTTGATTTTAATTTCCGTGATCTATAAGACCATAAATGGAAGTGCCGTAGTCTCCGTTGCTTTGTTTTTTAGGTTTTTGAGGAAACACCATACACTTCTCCAGAGTGGCTGTTGGCAATTTACATCTCGCCCATCAGCATAACAAATCTCCCTGTTCTCAATGACCTGTGCTGTCTTTCTGGATTTTTCACTTTTTTCAGATTGCGCTTTTGACCGGGGGGCAGTGAGACTTCATTGTAGTGCAGATTTCTTTAACATGCTTGCTTGGTTGGCCAAAAAGGGCGTATGCGTTTTTTACTGAATATATTCAGGAAAAAACGCATACGCCCTTTTTGGCCAAGTGCATCATTGTCGACATTCTGCCTCCTTTCCTATGCTTTAAGTGCAATTCCAGTCTACCCCCTGAAATCGTTTTCCTGAAATTCTGCCCCAATTTCAAGTCCTCTTCGAAGACTTACTTCAATATATTTTTGGACGATAACTGTCATTCATAACTCTGCAGGTTTGTGAATAACAGTGCCCCTGAGCTCCTTTCCTCAACTCGCTTTCTTGTGAGCTGGCCGCAAAAGCGCAAGATTGCTTCAGGCCCTAATCTGTTTCCGGCAGGGCAAGCTGACCATTTGGTTAATTCCTCTTCCTGGTGGGAAATGAGCGTTCCATTTGCCCGTGCAGACACCTACAGCTAGTCTCTCATTGGTTCTCCCTATTCCTGTACATCTTGCGCAGAAATTGCAAACTGTGCCAAACAGGAAGTTATAGGCACTGACTCTCCAAGTCGGGAGAGTGTTAGTAAAGCGTCTGGAATGGTGAACCCGAGTACCAGGGTTCGAAAACTGAGATGCATTTGAAAAAATTTCCCAATCACACGGTGGACCATACACTGTGTTTCCCATGCATGTTTTAGCTGAAGGAAGAATCCCTTAAACCTGGAGAGTTTGGACCCATAGAATGGGTACCATGCAGTATGACGTCAAAGGGTCTGCGTTTCCTCACCGAACCTCACCAATGCTATCAGCCCGACGTGTCCAGCCTTATGTCTCACCCAGCTCTGGGTGTAGATGTGGTAAATCCAGGTTGCATCACAAGCCCTGATTGAATTATTTAAGAATTGCTCTCTATTTCATTGTCATTGTGTTTTGTTTTTGAAATTTATTTTGATAATGGGATTTATCGGATTTTCACTGCTGCTTTTAGGCCGCTGTACACACGCTTGATTTCATTATGGAGACATATAAATCCATGGGTTTTAAGATTCTTACTTGTCAGGCACATTCCCAGGCGTTGAATATGTGGTGTTGAGTCCATTTCGTTGAGCAAAGACTAGGTCTTGTCTATTATATATTTGGCTTATGGAACAGTATCTGTGCTAATTTTAATATCTGGTTTTCTGCAGCACCCCAACTCACCTTTCCCCTTAAACAAGCATAAGTTGGTTTTCTGAATTTGAGACCCTGTTCTCTTTTGTAATTCAGTTCATGTGTAGTCAATTTTACATTCCGTGTATTAGTGATATCTTATGATATTTCTTTTTCTGTGTGACTTATTTCTCGTAGAATCATCGTACCTGAATCCACTCATTATGCCGCTACGGGCCTGATGACGTAGATTTCATTGCTGAGTGATATTCCATTGTATGTGCATACCACAACTTCTTTATCCATTTTTTGCTTTCTCGGATATTTAACTTGTACTGTAGACGAGGTTCTTGTAAACAGAGCCGTTCCAAAGTGTTGGGTGGCTGTGTGTTTTTGATTTTAATTTCCCTAAGCTATAGGACCATAAGTGGAAGTGCCATAGGCTGTGTTGCTTTTTTTCCTATGTGTTTCAGGAAACACCATACATTTCTCCAGAGTGGCTGTTGGCAATTTACATCCCGCCCATCAGCATAACAAATCTCCCTGTTCTCAATGACCTGTCCTGCCTTTATGGATTTTACACTTTTTTCAGCTGGCCCTTTTGATGGGGGGCAGTGAGACTTCATAGTAGTGCAGATTTCCTTTACACGCTTGCCTGGTTGGCCAAAAAGGGCGTATGTGTTTTTTCCTGAATATATTCAGGAAAAAACGCATACGCACTTGTTGGCCATGTGCATCATTGTCGACATTCTGCCTCTTTTCCTATGCTTTAATTGCAATTCCAGTCTACCCCCTGAAATCGTTTTCCTGAAATTCTGCCCCGCTTTCAAATCCTCTTCGAAGACTTACTTCAGTACATTTTTGGACGATAGCTGTCATTCATAACTCTGCAGATTTGTGAATTACAGTGCCCCTGAGCTCCTTTGTTCAACTCGCTTTCTTGTGAGCTGGCCGCAGAACCGCAGGATTGCTTCAGGCCCTAATCTGTTTCCGGCAGGGCACACTGAGCCTTTGGTTAACTCCTCTTCCTGGTGGGAAATGAGCGTTCCATTGGCCCGTGCAGACACCTACAGCTAGTCTCTCATTGGTTCTCCTTATTCCTGTTCATCTTGCGCAGAAATTGCAAACTGTGCCAAACAGGAGGTTAAGGGCACTGACTCTCCAAGTGGGGAGAATGTTAGTAAAGCGTCTGGAATGGTGAACCCGAGTACCAGGGGACGAAAACTGAGATGCATTTGAAAACGTTTCCGAATCACACAGTGGACCATACTCTGTGTTTCCCATGCATGTTTTAGCTGAAGGTAGAATCACTTAAACCTGGAGAGTTGGGACCCATGCAATGGCTACCATGCAGTATGACTTCAAAGGGTCTGCGTTTGCTCACCGAACCTCACCAATGCTATCAGCCTGAAGTGTCCAGCCTTATGTCATACCCAGCTCTGGGTGTAGATGTGGTAAATCCAGGTTGCATCACAAGCCCTGAATTAATTATTTAAGAATTGCTCTCTATTTCACTGTCATTCTGTTTTGTTTTTGAAATTTATTTTGATAATGGGATTTATCGGATTTTCACTGCTGCGTTTAGGCCGCTGTACACACGCTTGATTTCCTTTTGGAGACATATAAATCCATGGGTTTTAAGATTCTTACTTG
Source organism: Delphinapterus leucas (assembly GCF_059928025.1). Classification (NCBI taxonomy): domain Eukaryota; kingdom Metazoa; phylum Chordata; class Mammalia; order Artiodactyla; family Monodontidae; genus Delphinapterus; species Delphinapterus leucas. The sequence goes on along the minus strand of NW_028322241.1, from coordinate 13,534,627 downwards.
TCAGGTATATACCCAGGCGTTGAATATGGGGTGTTCAGTCCATTTCATTGAGCAAGGAGTAGGTCTTGTCTTTTATATATTTGGCTTATGGAACGGTATCTGTGCTAATTTCAATCTCTGGTTTTATGCAGCACCCCAACTCACCTTTCCCCGTAAGCAAGCATAAGTTGGCTTTCTAAATTTGAGACCCTGTTCTGTTTTGTAATTCAGTTCATGTGTAGCCAAGTTTACATTCCGTGTATTAGTGATATCTTATGATGTTTCTTTTTCTGTGTGACTTATTTCTCGTAGAATCATCGTACCTGAATCTACTCATTATGCTGCTACGGGCCTGATGATGTAGATTTCATTGCTGAGTGATATTCCATTGTACGTGCGTACCACAACTTCTTTATGCATTTTTTGCTTTCTCGGATATTTAACTTGTACCGTAGACGAGGTTCTTGTAAACAGAGCCGTCCCAAACTTTGGGGTGGCTGTGTGTTTTTGATTTTAACTTCCCTAAGCTATAGGACCATAAGTGGAAGTGCCATAGGCTGTGTTGCTTTGTTTCCTACGTGTTTCAGGAAACACCATACACTTTTCCAGAGTGGGTGTTTGCAATTTCCATCCCGCCCATCAGCATAACAAGGCTCCCTGTTCTCCATGACCTGTCCTGCCTTTCTGGATTTTACACTTTTATCAGGTGGCCCTTTTGACAGGGGGCAGTGAGACTTCATTGTAGTCAGATTTCTTTTACACGCTTGCTTGGTTGGCCAAAAAGTGTGTATGAGTTTTTTCCTGAATATTTTCAGGAAAAAACGCATACGCACTTTTTGGCCAAGTGCATCATTGTCGACATTCTGCCTCTTTTCCTATGCTTTAAGTGCAATTCCAGTCTACCCCCTGAAATCGTTTTCCTGAAATTCTGCCCCGCTTTCAAGTCCTCTTCGAAGACGTACTTCAGTACATTTTTGGACGATAGCTGTCATTCATAACTCTGCAGGTTTGTGAATTACAGTGCCCCTGAGCTCCTTTCTTCAACTCGCATTCTTGTGAGCTGGCCGCAAAACCGCAGGATTGCTTCAGGCCCTAATCTTTTTCTGGTAGGGCACACTGAGCCTTTGGTTAATTCGTCTTCCTGGTGGGAAATGAGCGTTCAATTTGCCCGTGCAGACACCTACAGCTAGTCTCTCATTGGTTCTCCCTATTCCTGTTCATCTTGCGAAGAAATTGCAAAGTGTGCCAAACCGGACATTAAAGGTACAGACTCTCCAAGTGGGGAGAGTGTTAGTAAAGGGTCTGGAATGGTGAACCCGAGTACCAGGGTTTGAAAACTTAGATGCATTTGAAAACGTTTCCCAATCACACGGTGGACCATACTCTGGGTTTCCCATGCATGTTTTAGCTGAAGGAAGAATCCCTTAAACCTGGAGAGTTGGGACCCATGGAATGGGTACCATGCAGTATGACGTCAAAGGGTCTGCGTTTGCTCACCGAAACTCACCAATGCTATCAGCCCGAAGTGTCCAGCCTTATGTCTCACCCAACTCTGGGTGAAATGTGGTAAATCCAGGTTGCATCCCAAGCCCTGAATGAATTATTTAAGAATTGCTCTCTATTTCACTGTCATTGTGTTTTGTTTTTGAAATTTATTTTGATAATGGGATTTATCGGATTTTCACTGCTGCGTTTAGGCCATTGTAAACACGATTGATTTCCTTATGGAGACATATAAATCCATTGGTTTTAAGATTCTTACTTTTCAGGTATCATCCCAGGCGTTGAATATGGGGTGTTGAGTCCATTTCGTTGAGCAAGGAGTAGGTCTTGTCTATTATATATTTGGCTTATGGAACGGTATCTGTGCTAATTTCAATCTCTGGTTTTATGCAGCACCCCAACTCACCTTTCCCCTTAATCAAGCATAAGTTGGTTTTCTAAATTTGAGACCCTGTTCTGTTTTGTAATTCAGTTCATGTGTAGCCAAGTTTACATTCCGTGTATTAGTGATATCTTATGATGTTTCTTATTCTGTGTGAAGTATTTCTCGTAGAATCATCGTACCTGAATCCACTCATTATGCCGCTACGGGCCTGATGACGTAGATTTCATTGCTGAGTGATATTCCATTGTACGTGCGTACCACAACTTCTTTATCCATTTTTTGCTTTCTCGGATATTTAACTTGTGGCGTAGACGAGGTTCTTGTCAACTGAGCCGTCCCAAATTTTGGGGTGGCTGTGTGTTTTTGATTTTAATTTCCCTAAGCTATAGGACCATAAGTGGAAGTGCCATAGGCTGTGTTGCTTTGTTTCCTACGTGTTTCAGGAAACACCATACACTTCTCCAGAGTGGCTGTTGGCAATTCACATCCCGCCCATCAGCATAACAAGGCTCCCTGATCTCCATGACCTGTCCTGCCTTTCTGGATTTTACACTTTTTTCAGATGGCGCTTTTGACCAGGGGGCAGTGAGACTTTATTGTTGTGCAGATTTCCTTTACACGCTTGCTTGGTTGTCCAAAAAGGGCGTATGCGTTTTTTCCTGAATATATTCAGGAAAAAACGCATACGCCCTTTTTGGCCAAGTGCATCATTGTCGACATTCTCCCTCTTTTCCTATGCTTTAAGTGCAATTCCAGTCTACCACCTGAAATCGTTTTCCTGAAATTCTGCCCCGCTTTCCAGTCCTCTTCGAAGACTTACTTCAGTACATTTTTGCACGATAGCTGTCATTCTTAACTCTGTAGGTTTCTGAATTACAGTGACCCTGAGCTCCTTTCTTCAACTCGCTTTCTTGTGAGCTGACCGCAAACCCGCAGGACTGCTTCAGGCCCTAATCTGTTTCCGGTAGGGCACGCTGAGCCTTTGGTTATTTCCTCTTCCTGGTGGGAAATGAGCGTTCCATTTGCCCGTGCAGAGACCTACAGCTAGTCTCTCATTGGTTCTCCCTATTCCTGTTCATCTTGCACAGAAATTGCAAACTGTGCCAAACAGGAGGTTAAATGCACTGACTCTCCAAGTGGGGAGAGTGTTAGTAAAGCGTCTGGAATGGTGAACCTGAGTGCCAGGGGACGAAAACTGAGATGTATTTGAAAACGTTTCCCAATCACACGGTGGACCATACTCTGGGTTTCCCATGCATGTTTTAGCTGAAGGAAGAATCCCTTAAACCTGGAGAGTTGGGACCCTTGGAATGGGTATCATGCAGTATGACTTCAAAGGGTCTGCATTTGCTCACTGAACCTCACCAATGCTATCAGCCCGAAGTGTCCAGCCTTATGTCTCACTCACCTCTGGGTGTAGATGGGGTAAATCCAGGTTGCATGACAAGCCCTGAATGAATTATTTAAGAATTGCTCTCTATTTCACTGTCATTGTGTTTTGTTTTTGAAATTTATGTTGATAATGGGATTTATCAGATTTTCTCTGCTGCGTTGAGGTCGCTGTACACACGCTTGATTTCCTTATGGAGACATATAAATCCATGGGTTTTAAGATTCTTACTTGTCAGGTATCTTCCCATGCGTTGAATATGGGGTGTTGAGTCCATTTCGTTGAGCAAGGAGTAGGTCTTGTCTTTTATATATTTGGCTTATGGAACGCTATCTGTGCTAATTTCAATCTCTGGTTTTATGCAGCACCCCAACTCACCTTTTCCCTTAATCAAGCATAAGTTGGTTTTCTCAATTTGAGACCCTGTTCTGTTTTGTAATTCAGTTCATGTGTAGCCAAGTTTACATTCCTTGTATTAGTGATATCTTATGATGTTTCTTTTTCAGTGTGACTTATTTCTCGTAGAATCATCGTACCTGAATCCACTCATTATGCCGCTACGGGCATGATGACGTAGATTTCATTGCTGAGTGATATTCCATTGTACGTGCGTACCACAACTTCTTTATGCATTTTTTGCTTTCTCGGATATTTAACTTGTACCGTAGACGAGGTTCTTGTAAACACAGCCATCCCAAACTTTGGGGTGGCTGTGTGTTTTTGATTTTAATTTCCCTAAGCTATAGGACCATAAGTGGAAGTGCCATAGGCTGTGTTGCTTTGTTTCCTACGTGTTTCAGGAAACACCATACACTTCTCCAGATTGGGGGTTTGCAATTTCCATCCCGCCCATCAGCATAACAAGGCTCCCTGTTCTCCATGACCTGTCCTGCCTTTCTGGATTATACACTTTTATCAGATGGCCCTTTTAACCGGGGGGCAGTGAGACTTCATTGTAGTGCTGATTTCTTTACACGCTTGCTTGGTTGGCCAAAAAGTGTGTATGAGTTTTTTCCTGAATATTTTCAGGAAAAAACGCATACGCCCTTTTTGGCCAAGTGCATCATTGTCGACATTCTGCCTCTTTTCCTATGCTTTAAGTGCAATTCCAGTCTACCCCCTGAAATCGTTTTCCTGAAATTCTGCCCCGCTTTCAAGTCCTCTTCGAAGACGTACTTCAGTACATTTTTGGACGATAGCTGTCATTCATAACTCTGCAGGTTTGTGAATTACAGTGCCCCTGAGCTCCTTTCTTCAACTCGCATTCTTGTGAGCTGGCTGCAAAACCGCAGGATTGCTTCAGGCCCTAATCTGTTTCTGGTAGGGCACACTGAGCCTTTGGTTAATTTGTCTTCCTGGTGGGAAATGAGCGTTCAATTTGCCCGTGCAGACACCTACAGCTAGTCTCTCATTGGTTCTCCCTATTCCTGTTCATCTTGCGAAGAAATTGCAAACTCTGCCAAACCGGACATTAAAGGTACAGACTCTCCAAGTGGGGAGAGTGTTAGTAAAGGGTCTGGAATGGTGAACCCGAGTACCAGGGTTTGAAAACTTAGATGCATTTGAAAACGTTTCCCAATCACACGGTGGACCATACTCTGGGTTTCCCATGCATGTTTTAGCTGAAGGAAGAATCCCTTAAACCTGGAGAGTTGGGACCCATGGAATGGGTACCATGCAGTATGACGTCAAAGGGTCTGCGTTTGCTCACCGAAACTCACCAATGCTATCAGCCCGAAGTGTCCAGCCTTATGTCTCACCCAACTCTGGGTGAAATGTGGTAAATCCAGGTTGCATCTCAAGCCCTGAATGAATTATTTAAGAATTGCTCTCTATTTCACTGTCATTGTGTTTTGTTTTTGAAATTTATTTTGATAATGGGATTTATCGGATTTTCACTGCTGCGTTTAGGCCATTGTAAACACGATTGATTTCCTTATGGAGACATATAAATCCATTGGTTTTAAGATTCTTACTTTTCAGGTATCATCCCAGGCGTTGAATATGGGGTGTTGAGTCCATTTCGTTGAGCAAGGAGTAGGTCTTGTCTATTATATATTTGGCTTATGGAACGGTATCTGTGCTAATTTCAATCTCTGGTTTTATGCAGCACCCCAACTCACCTTTCCCCTTAATCAAGCATAAGTTGGTTTTCTAAATTTGAGACCCTGTTCTGTTTTGTAATTCAGTTCATGTGTAGCCAAGTTTACATTCCGTGTATTAGTGATATCTTATGATGTTTCTTATTCTGTGTGAAGTATTTCTCGTAGAATCATCGTACCTGAATCCACTCATTATGCCGCTACGGGCCTGATGACGTAGATTTCATTGCTGAGTGATATTCCATTGTACGTGCGTACCACAACTTCTTTATCCATTTTTTGCTTTCTCGGATATTTAACTTGTGGCGTAGACGAGGTTCTTGTCAACTGAGCCGTCCCAAATTTTGGGGTGGCTGTGTGTTTTTGATTTTAATTTCCCTAAGCTATAGGACCATAAGTGGAAGTGCCATAGGCTGTGTTGCTTTGTTTCCTACGTGTTTCAGGAAACACCATACACTTCTCCAGAGTGGCTGTTGGCAATTCACATCCCGCCCATCAGCATAACAAGGCTCCCTGATCTCCATGACCTGTCCTGCCTTTCTGGATTTTACACTTTTTTCAGATGGCGCTTTTGACCAGGGGGCAGTGAGACTTTATTGTTGTGCAGATTTCCTTTACACGCTTGCTTGGTTGGCCAAAAAGGGCGTATGCGTTTTTTCCTGAATATATTCAGGAAAAAACGCATACGCCCTTTTTGGCCAAGTGCATCATTGTCGACATTCTCCCTCTTTTCCTATGCTTTAAGTGCAATTCCAGTCTACCACCTGAAATCGTTTTCCTGAAATTCTGCCCCGCTTTCCAGTCCTCTTCGAAGACTTACTTCAGTACATTTTTGCACGATAGCTGTCATTCTTAACTCTGTAGGTTTCTGAATTACAGTGACCCTGAGCTCCTTTCTTCAACTCGCTTTCTTGTGAGCTGACCGCAAACCCGCAGGACTGCTTCAGGCCCTAATCTGTTTCCGGTAGGGCACGCTGAGCCTTTGGTTATTTCCTCTTCCTGGTGGGAAATGAGCGTTCCATTTGCCCGTGCAGAGACCTACAGCTAGTCTCTCATTGGTTCTCCCTATTCCTGTTCATCTTGCACAGAAATTGCAAACTGTGCCAAACAGGAGGTTAAATGCACTGACTCTCCAAGTGGGGAGAGTGTTAGTAAAGCGTCTGGAATGGTGAACCTGAGTGCCAGGGGACGAAAACTGAGATGTATTTGAAAACGTTTCCCAATCACACGGTGGACCATACTCTGGGTTTCCCATGCATGTTTTAGCTGAAGGAAGAATCCCTTAAACCTGGAGAGTTGGGACCCTTGGAATGGGTATCATGCAGTATGACTTCAAAGGGTCTGCATTTGCTCACTGAACCTCACCAATGCTATCAGCCCGAAGTGTCCAGCCTTATGTCTCACTCACCTCTGGGTGTAGATGGGGTAAATCCAGGTTGCATGACAAGCCCTGAATGAATTATTTAAGAATTGCTCTCTATTTCACTGTCATTGTGTTTTGTTTTTGAAATTTATGTTGATAATGGGATTTATCAGATTTTCTCTGCTGCGTTGAGGTCGCTGTACACACGCTTGATTTCCTTATGGAGACATATAAATCCATGGGTTTTAAGATTCTTACTTGTCAGGTATCTTCCCATGCGTTGAATATGGGGTGTTGAGTCCATTTCGTTGAGCAAGGAGTAGGTCTTGTCTTTTATATATTTGGCTTATGGAACGCTATCTGTGCTAATTTCAATCTCTGGTTTTATGCAGCACCCCAACTCACCTTTCCCCTTAATCAAGCATAAGTTGGTTTTCTCAATTTGAGACCCTGTTCTGTTTTGTAATTCAGTTCATGTGTAGCCAAGTTTACATTCCTTGTATTAGTGATATCTTATGATGTTTCTTTTTCAGTGTGACTTATTTCTCGTAGAATCATCGTACCTGAATCCACTCATTATGCCGCTACGGGCCTGATGACGTAGATTTCATTGTTGAGTGATATTCCATTGTACGTGCGTACCACAACTTCTTTATGCATTTTTTGCTTTCTCGGATATTTAACTTGTACCGTAGACGAGGTTCTTGTAAACACAGCCATCCCAAACTTTGGGGTGGCTGTGTGTTTTTGATTTTAATTTCCCTAAGCTATAGGACCATAAGTGGAAGTGCCATAGGCTGTGTTGCTTTGTTTCCTACGTGTTTCAGGAAACACCATACACTTCTCCAGATTGGGGGTTTGCAATTTCCATCCCGCCCATCAGCATAACAAGGCTCCATGTTCTCCATGACCTGTCCTGCCTTTCTGGATTATACACTTTTATCAGATGGCCCTTTTAACCGGGGGGCAGTGAGACTTCATTGTAGTGCTGATTTCTTTACACGCTTGCTTGGTTGGCCAAAAAGTGTGTATGAGTTTTTTCCTGAATATTTTCAGGAAAAAACGCATACGCCCTTTTTGGCCAAGTGCATCATTGTCGACATTCTGTCTCTTTTCCTATGCTTTAAGTGCAATTCCAGTCTACCCCCTGAAATCGTTTTCCTGAAATTCTGCCCCGCTTTCAAGTCCTCTTCGAAGACGTACTTCAGTACATTTTTGGACGATAGCTGTCATTCATAACTCTGCAGGTTTGTGAATTACAGTGCCCCTGAGCTCCTTTCTTCAACTCGTATTCTTGTGAGCTGGCTGCAAAACCGCAGGATTGCTTCAGGCCCTAATCTGTTTCTGGTAGGGCACACTGAGCCTTTGGTTAATTCGTCTTCCTGGTGGGAAATGAGCGTTCAATTTGCCCGAGCAGACACCTACAGCTAGTCTCTCATTGGTTCTCCCTATTCCTGTTCATCTTGCGAAGAAATTGCAAAGTGTGCCAAACCGGACATTAAAGGTACAGACTCTCCAAGTGGGGAGAGTGTTAGTAAAGGGTCTGGAATGGTGAACCCGAGTACCAGGGTTTGAAAACTTAGATGCATTTGAAAACGTTTCCCAATCACACGGTGGACCATACTCTGGGTTTCCCATGCATGTTTTAGCTGAAGGAAGAATCCCTTAAACCTGGAGAGTTGGGACCCATGGAATGGGTACCATGCAGTATGACGTCAAAGGGTCTGCGTTTGCTCACCGAAACTCACCAATGCTATCAGCCCGAAGTGTCCAGCCTTATGTCTCACCCAACTCTGGGTGAAATGTGGTAAATCCAGGTTGCATCTCAAGCCCTGAATGAATTATTTAAGAATTGCTCTCTATTTCACTGTCATTGTGTTTTGTTTTTGAAATTTATTTTGATAATGGGATTTATCGGATTTTCACTGCTGCGTTTAGGCCATTGTAAACACGATTGATTTCCTTATGGAGACATATAAATCCATTGGTTTTAAGATTCTTACTTTTCAGGTATCATCCCAGGCGTTGAATATGGGGTGTTGAGTCCATTTCGTTGAGCAAGGAGTAGGTCTTGTCTATTATATATTTGGCTTATGGAACGGTATCTGTGCTAATTTCAATCTCTGGTTTTATGCAGCACCCCAACTCACCTTTCCCCTTAATCAAGCATAAGTTGGTTTTCTAAATTTGAGACCCTGTTCTGTTTTGTAATTCAGTTCATGTGTAGCCAAGTTTACATTCCGTGTATTAGTGATATCTTATGATGTTTCTTATTCTGTGTGAAGTATTTCTCGTAGAATCATCGTACCTGAATCCACTCATTATGCCGCTACGGGCCTGATGACGTAGATTTCATTGCTGAGTGATATTCCATTGTACGTGCGTACCACAACTTCTTTATCCATTTTTTGCTTTCTCGGATATTTAACTTGTGGCGTAGACGAGGTTCTTGTCAACTGAGCCGTCCCAAATTTTGGGGTGGCTGTGTGTTTTTGATTTTAATTTCCCTAAGCTATAGGACCATAAGTGGAAGTGCCATAGGCTGTGTTGCTTTGTTTCCTACGTGTTTCAGGAAACACCATACACTTCTCCAGAGTGGCTGTTGGCAATTCACATCCCGCCCATCAGCATAACAAGGCTCCCTGATCTCCATGACCTGTCCTGCCTTTCTGGATTTTACACATTTTTCAGATGGCGCTTTTGACCAGGGGGCAGTGAGACTTTATTGTTGTGCAGATTTCCTTTACACACTTGCTTGGTTGTCCAAAAAGGGCGTATGCGTTTTTTCCTGAATATATTCAGGAAAAAACGCATACGCCCTTTTTGGCCAAGTGCATCATTGTCGACATTCTCCCTCTTTTCCTATGCTTTAAGTGCAATTCCAGTCTACCACCTGAAATCGTTTTCCTGAAATTCTGCCCCGCTTTCCAGTCCTCTTCGAAGACTTACTTCAGTACATTTTTGCACGATAGCTGTCATTCTTAACTCTGTAGGTTTCTGAATTACAGTGACCCTGAGCTCCTTTCTTCAACTCGCTTTCTTGTGAGCTGACCGCAAACCCGCAGGACTGCTTCAGGCCCTAATCTGTTTCCGGTAGGGCACGCTGAGCCTTTGGTTATTTCCTCTTCCTGGTGGGAAATGAGCGTTCCATTTGCCCGTGCAGAGACCTACAGCTAGTCTCTCATTGGTTCTCCCTATTCCTGTTCATCTTGCACAGAAATTGCAAACTGTGCCAAACAGGAGGTTAAATGCACTGACTCTCCAAGTGGGGAGAGTGTTAGTAAAGCGTCTGGAATGGTGAACCTGAGTGCCAGGGGACGAAAACTGAGATGTATTTGAAAACGTTTCCCAATCACCCGGTGGACCATACTCTGGGTTTCCCATGCATGTTTTAGCTGAAGGAAGAATCCCTTAAACCTGGAGAGTTGGGACCCTTGGAATGGGTATCATGCAGTATGACTTCAAAGGGTCTGCATTTGCTCACTGAACCTCACCAATGCTATCAGCCCGAAGTGTCCAGCCTTATGTCTCACTCACCTCTGGGTGTAGATTGGGTAAATCCAGGTTGCATGACAAGCCCTGAATGAATTATTTAAGAATTGCTCTCTATTTCACTGTCATTGTGTTTTGTTTTTGAAATTTATGTTGATAATGGGATTTATCAGATTTTCTCTGCTGCGTTGAGGTCGCTGTACACACGCTTGATTTCCTTATGGAGACATATAAATCCATGGGTTTTAAGATTCTTACTTGTCAGGTATCTTCCCATGCGTTGAATATGGGGTGTTGAGTCCATTTCGTTGAGCAAGGAGTAGGTCTTGTCTTTTATATATTTGGCTTATGGAACGCTATCTGTGCTAATTTCAATCTCTGGTTTTATGCAGCACCCCAACTCACCTTTTCCCTTAATCAAGCATAAGTTGGTTTTCTCAATTTGAGACCCTGTTCTGTTTTGTAATTCAGTTCATGTGTAGCCAAGTTTACATTCCTTGTATTAGTGATATCTTATGATGTTTCTTTTTCAGTGTGACTTATTTCTCGTAGAATCATCGTACCTGAATCCACTCATTATGCCGCTACGGGCATGATGACGTAGATTTCATTGCTGAGTGATATTCCATTGTACGTGCGTACCACAACTTCTTTATGCATTTTTTGCTTTCTCGGATATTTAACTTGTACCGTAGACGAGGTTCTTGTAAACACAGCCATCCCAAACTTTGGGGTGGCTGTGTGTTTTTGATTTTAATTTCCCTAAGCTATAGGACCATAAGTGGAAGTGCCATAGGCTGTGTTGCTTTGTTTCCTACGTGTTTCAGGAAACACCATACACTTCTCCAGATTGGGGGTTTGCAATTTCCATCCCGCCCATCAGCATAACAAGGCTCCCTGTTCTCCATGACCTGTCCTGCCTTTCTGGATTATACACTTTTATCAGATGGCCCTTTTAACCGGGGGGCAGTGAGACTTCATTGTAGTGCTGATTTCTTTACACGCTTGCTTGGTTGGCCAAAAAGTGTGTATGAGTTTTTTCCTGAATATTTTCAGGAAAAAACGCATACGCCCTTTTTGGCCAAGTGCATCATTGTCGACATTCTGCCTCTTTTCCTATGCTTTAAGTGCAATTCCAGTCTACCCCCTGAAATCGTTTTCCTGAAATTCTGCCCCGCTTTCAAGTCCTCTTCGAAGACGTACTTCAGTACATTTTTGGACGATAGCTGTCATTCATAACTCTGCAGGTTTGTGAATTACAGTGCCCCTGAGCTCCTTTCTTCAACTCGCATTCTTGTGAGCTGGCTGCAAAACCGCAGGATTGCTTCAGGCCCTAATCTGTTTCTGGTAGGGCACACTGAGCCTTTGGTTAATTCGTCTTCCTGGTGGGAAATGAGCGTTCAATTTGCCCGTGCAGACACCTACAGCTAGTCTCTCATTGGTTCTCCCTATTCCTGTTCATCTTGCGAAGAAATTGCAAACTCTGCCAAACCGGACATTAAAGGTACAGACTCTCCAAGTGGGGAGAGTGTTAGTAAAGGGTCTGGAATGGTGAACCCGAGTACCAGGGTTTGAAAACTTAGATGCATTTGAAAACGTTTCCCAATCACACGGTGGACCATACTCTGGGTTTCCCATGCATGTTTTAGCTGAAGGAAGAATCCCTTAAACCTGGAGAGTTGGGACCCATGGAATGGGTACCATGCAGTATGACGTCAAAGGGTCTGCGTTTGCTCACCGAAACTCACCAATGCTATCAGCCCGAAGTGTCCAGCCTTATGTCTCACCCAACTCTGGGTGAAATGTGGTAAATCCAGGTTGCATCCCAAGCCCTGAATGAATTATTTAAGAATTGCTCTCTATTTCACTGTCATTGTGTTTTGTTTTTGAAATTTATTTTGATAATGGGATTTATCGGATTTTCACTGCTGCGTTTAGGCCATTGTAAACACGATTGATTTCCTTATGGAGACATATAAATCCATTGGTTTTAAGATTCTTACTTTTCAGGTATCATCCCAGGCGTTGAATATGGGGTGTTGAGTCCATTTCGTTGAGCAAGGAGTAGGTCTTGTCTATTATATATTTGGCTTATGGAACGGTATCTGTGCTAATTTCAATCTCTGGTTTTATGCAGCACCCCAACTCACCTTTCCCCTTAATCAAGCATAAGTTGGTTTTCTAAATTTGAGACCCTGTTCTGTTTTGTAATTCAGTTCATGTGTAGCCAAGTTTACATTCCGTGTATTAGTGATATCTTATGATGTTTCTTATTCTGTGTGAAGTATTTCTCGTAGAATCATCGTACCTGAATCCACTCATTATGCCGCTACGGGCCTGATGACGTAGATTTCATTGCTGAGTGATATTCCATTGTACGTGCGTACCACAACTTCTTTATCCATTTTTTGCTTTCTCGGATATTTAACTTGTGCCGTAGACGAGGTTCTCGTCAACAGAGCCTTCCCAAATTTTGGGGTGGCTGTGTGTTTTTGATTTTAATTTCCCTAAGCTATAAGACGATAAGTGGAAGTGCCATAGGCTGTGTTGCTTTGTTTCCTACGTGTTTCAGGAAACACCATACACTTCTCCAGAGTGGCTGTTGGCAATTCACATCCCGCCCATCAGCATAACAAGGCTCCCTGTTCTCCATGACCTGTCCTGCCTTTCTGGATTTTACACTTTTTTCAGATGGCGCTTTTGACCAGGGGGCAGTGAGACTTTATTGTTGTGCAGATTTCCTTTACACGCTTGCTTGGTTGGCCAAAAAGGGCGTATGCGTTTTTTCCTGAATATATTCAGGAAAAAACGCATACGCCCTTTTTGGCCAAGTGCATCATTGTCGACATTCTCCCTCTTTTCCTATGCTTTAAGTGCAATTCCAGTCTACCCCCTGAAATCGTTTTCCTGAAATTCTGCCCCGCTTTCCAGTCCTCTTCGAAGACTTACTTCAGTACATTTTTGGACGATAGCTGTCATTCTTAACTCTGCAGGTTTTTGAATTACAGTGACCCTGAGCTCCTTTCTTCAACTCGCTTTCTTTTGAGCTGGCTGCAAAACCGCAGTATTGCTTCAGGCCCTAATCTGTTTCCTGCAGGGCACGCTGAGCCTTTGGTTAATTCCTCTTCCTGCTGGGAAATGAGCGTTCCATTTGCCCGTGCAGACACCTACAGCTAGTCTCTCATTGGTTCTCCCTATTCCTGTTCATCTTGCGCAGAAATTGCCAACTGTGCCAAACAGGAGGTTAAATGCACTGACTCTCCAAGTGGGGAGAGTGTTAGTAAAGCGTCTGGAATGGTGAACCCGAGTGCCAGGGCACGAAAACTGAGATGCATTTGAAAACGTTTCCCAATCACACGGTGGACCTTACTCTGGGTTTCCCATGCATGTTTTACCTGAAGGTAGAATCCCTTAAACCTGGAGAGTTGGGACCCTTGGAATGGGTACCATGCAGTATGATTTCAAAGGGTCTGCATTTGCTCACCGAACCTGACCAATGCTATCAGCCCGAAGTGTCCAGCCTTATGTCTCACCCAGCTCTGGGTGTAGATGTGGTAAATCCAGGTTTCATGACAAGCCCTGAATGAATTATTTAAGAATTGCTCTCTATTTCACTGTCATTGTGTTTTGTTTTTGAAATTTATGTTGATAATGGGATTTATCGGATTTTCACTGCTGCGTTCAGGCCACTGTACACACGCTTGATTTCCTTATGGAGACATATAAATCCATGGGTTTTAAGATTCTTACTTGTCAGGTATATTCCCAGACGTTGAATATGTGGTGTTGAGTCCATTTCGTTGAGCAAGGAGTAGGTCTTGTCTATTATATATTTGGCTTATGGAACGGTATCTGTTCTAATTTTAATCTCTGGTTTTATGCAGCACCCCAACTCACCTTTCCCCTTAAGCAAGCAAAAGTTGGTTTTCTAAATTTGAGACCCTGTTCTGTTTTGTAATACAGTTCATGTGTAGCCAAGTTTACATTCCGTGTATTAGTGATATCTTATGATGTTTCTTTTTCAGTGTGACTTATTTCTCGTAGAATCATCGTACCTGAATCCACTCATTATGCCGCTACGGGCATGATGACGTACATTTCATTGCTGAGTGATATTCCATTGTACGTGCGTACCGCAACTGCTTTATGCATTTTTTGCTTTCTCGGATATTTAACTTGTACCGTAGACGAGGTTCTTGTCAACAGGGCCGTCCCAAACTTTGGGGTGGCTGTGTGTTTTTGGTTTTAATTTCCCTAAGCTATAAGACCATAAGTGGAAGTGCCATAGGCTGTGTTGCTTTGTTTCCTACGTGTTTCAGGAAACACCATACACTTCTCCAGAGTGGCTGTTGGCAATTTCCATCCCGCCCATCAGCATAACAAGGCTCCCTGTTCTCCATGACCTGTCCTGCCTTTCTGGATTTTACACTTTTTTCAGATGCCCCTTTTGACCGGGGGGCAGGGAGACTTCATTGTAGTGCATATTGCCTTTACACACTTGGTTGGTAGGCCAAAAAGGGCGTATGCGTTTTTTCCTGAATATATTCAGGAAAAAACGCATACGCCCTTTTTGGCCAAGTGCATCGTTGTCGACATTCTGCCTCTTTTCCTATGCTTTAAGTGCAATTCCAGTCTACCCCCTGAAATCGTTTTCCTGAAATTCTGCGCCGCTTTCAAGTCCTCTTCGAAGACTTACTTCAATACATTTTTGGACGATAGCTGTCATTCATAACTCTGCAAGTTTGTGAATTACAGTGCCCCTGAGCTCCTTTCTTCAACTCGCTTTCTTGTGAGCTGGCCGCAAAACCGCAGGATTGCTTCAGGCCCTAATCTGTTTCCGGCAGGGCACGCTGATCCTTTGGTTAATTCCTCTTCCTGGTGGGAATTGAGCGTTCCATTTGCCCGTGCAGACACCTACAGCTAGTCTCTCATTGGTTCTCCCTATTCCTGTTCATCTTGCGCAGAAATTGCCAACTGTGCCAAACAGGAGGTTAAAGGCACTGACTCTCCAAGTGGGGAGAGTGTTAGTAAAGCGTCTGGAATGGTGAACCTGAGTACCAGGGGACGAAAACTGAGATGCATTTGAAAACGTTTCCCAATCACACGGTGGACCATACTCTGGGTTTCCCATGCATGTGTTAGCTGAAGGAAGAATCCCTTATACCTGGAGAGTTGGGACCTATGGAATGGGTACCATGCTGTACGACTTCAAAGGGTCTGCGTTTGCTCACCGAACCTCACCTATGCTATCAGCCTGAAGAGTCCAGCCTTATGTCTCACCCAGCTCTGGGTGTAGATGTGGTAAATCCAGGTTGCATCACAAGCCCTGAATGAATTATTTAAGAATTGCTCTCTATTTCACTGTCATTGTGTTTTGTTTTTGAAATTTATGTTGATATTGGGATTTATCGGATTTTCACTGCTGGGTTGAGGCCGCTGTACACACGCTTGATTTCCTTATGGAGACATATAAATCCATGGGTTTTAAGATTCTTACTGGTCAGGTATCTTCTCAGGCGTTGAATATGTGGTGTTGAGTCCATTTCGTTGAGCAAGGAGTAGGTCTTGTCTTTTATATATTTGGCTTATGGAACGGTATCTGTGCTAATTTCAATCTCTGATTTTATGCAGCACCCCAACTCACCTTTCCTCATAAGCAAGCATAAGTTGGTTTTCTAAATTTGAGACCCTGTTCTGTTTTGTAATTCAGTTCATGTGTAGCCAAGTTTACATTCCGTGTATTAGTGATAACTTATGATGTTTCTTTTTCAGTGTGACTTATTTCTCGTAGAATCATCGTACCTGAATCCACTCATTATGCCGCTACGGGCCTGATGACGTAGATTTCATTGCTGAGTGATATTCCATTGTACGTGCGTACCACAACTTCTTTATGCATTTTTTGCTTTCTCGGATATTTAACTTGTACCGTAGACGAGGTTCTTGTAAACAGAGCCGTCCCAAACTTTGGGGTGGCTGTGTGTTTTTGATTTTAATTTCCCTAAGCTATCGGACCATAAGTGGAAGTGACATAGGCTGTGTTGCTTTGTTTCCTATATGTTTCAGGAAACACCATACACTTCTCCAGAGTGGGTGTTTGCAATTTCCATCCCGCCCATCAGCATAACAAGGCTCCCTGTTCTCCATGACCTGTCCTGCCTTTCTCTATTTTACACTTTTTTCAGATGGCCCTTTTGACCGGGGGGCAGTGAGACTTCATTGTAGTGCAGATTTCCTTTACACGCTTGCTTGGTTGGCCAAAAAGTGTGTATGCATTTTTTCGTGAATATTTTCAGGAAAAAACGCATACGCCCTTTTTGGTCAAGTGCATCATTGTCGACATTCTACCTCTTTTCGTATGCTTTAAGTGCAATTCCAGTCTACCCCCTGAAATCGTTTTCCTGAAATTCTGCCCCGCTTTCCAGTCCTCTTCGAAGACTTACTTAAGTACATTTTTGGACGATAGCTGTCATTATTTACTCTGTAGGTTTTTGAATTACAGTGACCCTGAGCTCCTTTCTTCAACTCGCTTTCTTTTGAGCTGGCCGCAAACCCGCAGGACTGCTTCAGGCCCTAATCTGTTTCCGGCAGGGCACGCTGAGCCTTTGGTTAATTCCTCTTCCTGGTGGGAAATGAGCGTTCCATTTGCCCGTGCAGAGACCTACAGCTAGTCTCTCATTGGTTCTCCCTATTCCTGTTCATCTTGCACAGAAATTGCAAACTGTGCCAAACAGGAGGTTAAATGCACTGACTCTCCTAGTGGGGAGAGTGTTAGTAAAGCGTCTGGAATGGTGAACCTGAGTGCCAGGGGACGAAAACTGAGATGCATTTGAAAACGTTTCCCAATCACACGGTGGACCATACTCTGGGTTTCCCATGCATGTTTTAGCTGAAGGAAGAATCCCTTAAACCTGGAGAGTTGGGACCCTTGGAATGGGTATCATGCAGTATGACTTCAAAGGGTCTGCATTTGCTCACTGAACCTCACCAATGCTATCAGCCCGAAGTGTCCAGCCTTATGTCTCACTCACCTCTGGGTGTAGATGGGGTAAATCCAGGTTGCATGACAAGCCCTGAATGAATTATTTAAGAATTGCTCTCTATTTCACTGTCATTGTGTTTTGTTTTTGAAATTTATGTTGATATTGGGATTTATCGGATTTTCACTGCTGGGTTGAGGCCGCTGTACACAAGCTTGATTTCCTTATGGAGACATATAAATCCATGGGTTTTAAGATTCTTACTGGTCATGTATCTTCTCAGGCGTTGAATATGTGGTGTTGAGTCCATTTCGTTGAGCAAGGAGTAGGTCTTGTCTTTTATATATTTGGCTTATGGAACGGTATCTGTGCTAATTTCAATCTCTGGTTTTATGCAGCACCCCAACTCACCTTTCCCCATAAGCAAGCATAAGTTGGTTTTCTAAATTTGAGACCCTGTTCTGTTTTGTAATTCAGTTCATGTGTAGCCAAGTTTACATTCCGTGTATTAGTGATATCTTATGATGTTTCTTTTTCAGTGTGACTTATTTCTCGTAGAATCATCGTACCTGAATCCACTCATTATGCCGCTACGGGCCTGATGACGTAGATTTCATTGCTGAGTGATATTCCATTATAAGTGCGTACCACAACTTCTTTATGCATTTTTTGCTTTCTCGGATATTTAACTTGTACCGTAGACGAGGTTCTTGTAAACAGAGCCGTCCCAAACTTTGAGGTGGCTGTGTGTTTTTGATTTTAATTTCCCTAAGCTATAGGACCATAAGTGGAATTGACATAGGCTGTGTTGCTTTGTTTCCTATATGTTTCAGGAAACACCATACACTTCTCCAGAGTGGGTGTTTGCAATTTCCATCCCGCCCATCAACATAACAAGGCTCCCTGTTCTCCATGACCTGTCCTGCCTTTCTGGATTTTACACTTTTTTCAGATGGCCCTTTTGACCGGGTGGCAGTGAGACTTCATTTTAGTGCAGATTTCCTTTACACGCTTGCTTGGTTGGCCAAAAAGTGTGTATGCATTTTTTCGTGAATATTTTCAGGAAAAAACGCATACGCTCTTTTTGGCCAAGTGCATCATTGTCGACATTCTGCCTCTTTTCCTATGCTTTAAGTGCAATTCCAGTCTACCCCCTGAAATCGTTTTCCTGAAATTCTGCCCCGCTTTCAAGTCCTCTTCGAAGACTTACTTCAGTACATTTTTGGACGATACCTGTCATTCATAACTCTGCAGGTTTGTGAATTACAGTGCCCCTGAGCTCCTTTCTTCAACTCGCTTTCTTGTGAGCTGGCCTCAAAACCGCAGGATTGCTTCAGGCGCTAATGTGTTTCCGGCAGGGCACACTGAGCCTTTGGTTAATTTGTCTTCCTGGTGGGAAATGAGCGTTCCATTTGCCCGTGCATACACCTACAGCTAGTCTCTCATTGGTTCTCCCTATTCCTGTTCATCTTGCGCAGAAATTGCCAAATGTGCCAAATAGGATGTTAAAGGCCTTGACTCTCCAAGTGGGGAGAGTGTTAGTAAAGCGTCTGGAATGGTGAACCCGAGTACCAGGGGACGAAAACTGAGATGCATTTGAAAACGTTTCCCAATCACACAGTGGACCATACTCTGGGTTTCCCATGCATGTTTTAGCTGAAGGAAGAATCCCTTAAACCTGGAGAGTTGGGACCTATGGAATGGGTACCATGCTGTACGACTTCAAAGGGTCTGCATTTGCTCACCGAACCTCACCTATGCTATCAGCCTGAAGAGTCCAGCCTTATGTCTCACCCATCTCTGGGTGTAGATGTGGTAAATCCAGTTTGCATCACAAGCCCTGATTGAATTATTTAAGAATTGCTCTCTATTTCACTGTCATTGTGTTTTGTTTTTGAAATTTATTTTGATAATGGGATTTATTGGATTTTCACTGCTGCGTTTCGGCCGCTGTACACACGCTTGATTTCCTTATGGAGACATATAAATCCATGGGTTTTAAGATTCTTACTTGTCAGGTATCTTC
The DNA here is from genome assembly GCF_059928025.1 of Delphinapterus leucas. NCBI lineage: Eukaryota > Metazoa > Chordata > Mammalia > Artiodactyla > Monodontidae > Delphinapterus > Delphinapterus leucas. The sequence goes on along the minus strand of NW_028322241.1, from coordinate 13,515,407 downwards.
GCAGGCATTGAATATGGGGTGTTGAGTCCATTTCGTTGAGCAAGAAGTAGGTCTTGTCTATTATATATTTGGCTTATTTAACGGTATCTGTGCTAATTTCAATCTCTGATTTTATGCAGCACCCCAACTCACCTTTCCCCATAAGCAAGCATAAGTTGGTTTTCTAAATTTGAGACCCTGTTCTGTTTTGTAATTCAGTTCATGTGTAGCCAAGTTTACATTCCGTTTATTAGTGATATCTTATGATGTTTCTTTTTCTGTGTGACTTATTTCTCATAGAATCATCGTACCTGAATCGACTCATTATGCCGCTACGGGCCTGATGACGTAGATTTCATTGCTGAGTGATATTCCATTGTACGTGCGTACCACAACTTCTTTATGCATTTTTTGCTTTCTCGGATATTTAACTTGTACCGTAGATGAGGTTCTTGTAAACAGAGCCGTCCCAAACTTTGGGGTGGCTGTGTGTTTTTGATTTTAATTTCCCTAAGCTATAGGACCATAAGTGGAAGTGCCATAGGCTGTGTTGCTTTGTTTCCTACGTGTTTCAGGAAACACCATACACTTCTCCAGAGTGGCTGTTGGCAATTTACATAACGCCCATCAGCATAACAAGGCTCCCTGTTCTCCATGACCTGTCCTGCCTTTCTGGATTTTACACTTTTTTCAGATGCCCCTTTTGACCGGGGGGCAGGGAGACTTCATTGTAGTGCATATTGCCTTTACACACTTGCTCGGTAGGCCAAAAAGGGCGTATGCGTTTTTTCCTGAATATATTCAGGAAAAAACGCATACGCCCTTTTTGGCCAAGTGCATCATTGTCGACATTCTGCCTCTTTTCCTATGCTTTAAGTGCAATTCCAGTCTACCCCCTGAAATCGTTTTCCTGAAATTCTGCGCCGCTTTCAAGTCCTCTTCGAAGACTTACTTCAATACATTTTTGGACGATAGCTGTCATTCATAACTCTGCAAGTTTGTGAATTACAGTGCCCCTGAGCTCCTTTCTTCAACTCGCTTTCTTGTGAGCTGGCCGCAAAACCGCAGGATTGCTTCAGGCTCTAATCTGTTTCCGGCAGGGCACGCTGATCCTTTGGTTAATTCCTCTTCCTGGTGGGAATTGAGTGTTCCATTTGCCCGTGCAGACACCTACAGCTAGTCTCTCATTGGTTCTCCCTATTCCTGTTCATCTTGCGCAGAAATTGCCAACTGTGCCAAACAGGAGGTTAAAGGCACTGACTCTCCAAGTGGGGAGAGTGTTAGTAAAGCGTCTGGAATGGTGAACCCGAGTACCAGGGGACGAAAACTGAGATGCATTTGAAAACGTTTCCCAATCACACGGTGGACCATACTCTGGGTTTCCCATGCATGTTTTAGCTGAAGGAAGAATCCCTTATACCTGGAGAGTTGGGACCTATGGAATGGGTACCATGCTGTACGTCTCCAAAGGGTCTGCATTTGCTCACCTAACCTCACCTATGCTATCAGCCTGAAGAGTCCAGCCTTATGTCTCACCCAGCTCTGGGTGTAGATGTGGTAAATCCAGGTTGCATCACAAGCCCTGATTGAATTATTTAAGAATTGCTCTCTATTTCACTGTCATTGTGTTTTGTTTTTGAAATTTATTCTGATAATGGGATTTATTGGATTTTCACTGCTGCCTTTCGGCCGCTGTACACACGCTTGATTTCCTTATGGAGACATATAAATCCATTGGTTTTAAGATTCTTACTTGTCAGGTATATTCCCAGGCGTTGAATATGGGGTGTTGAGTCCATTTCGTTGAGCAAGAAGTAGGTCTTGTCTATTATATATTTGGCTTATGGAACGGTATCTGTGCTAATTTCAATCTCTGGTTTTATGCAGCACCGCAACTCATGTTTCCCAATAAGAAAGCAAAAGTTGGTTTTCTAAATTTGAGACGCTGTTCTGTTTTGTAATTCAGTTCATGTGTAGCCAAGTTTACATTCCATGTATTAGTGATATCTTATGATGTTTCTTTTTCTGTGTGACTTATTTCTCGTAGAATCATCGTACCTGAATCCACTCATTATGCCGCTATGGGCCTGATGACGTAGATTTCATTGCTGAGTGATATTCCATTGTACGTGCGTACCACGACTTCTTTATTCATTTTTTGCTTTCTTGGATATTTAACTTGTACCGTAGACGAGGTTCTTGTAAACACAGCCATCCCAAATTTTGGGGTGGCTGTGTGTTTTTGATTTTAATTTCCCTAAGCTATAGGACCATAAGTGGAAGTGCTATAGGCTGTGTTGCTTTGTTTCCTACGTGTTTCAGGAAACACCATACACTTCTCCAGAGTGGGTGGTTGCAATTTCCATCCCGCCCATCAGCATAACAAGGCTCCCTGTTCTCCATGACCTGTCCTGCCTTTCTGGATTTTACACTTTTTTCAGATGGCGCTTTTGACCATGGGGCAGTGAGACTTTATTGTAGTGCAGATTTCCTTTACACGCTTGCTTGGTTGGCCAAAAAGTGCGTATGCGTTTTTTCCTGAATATATTCAGGAAAAAACGCATACGCCCTTTTTGGCCAAGTGCATCATTGTCGACATTCTGCTTTTTTCCTATGCTTTAAGTGCAATTCCAGTCTACCCCCTGAAATCGTTTTCCTGAAATTCTGCCCCGCTTTCAAGTCCTCTTCGAAGACTTACTTCAGTACATTTTTGGACGATAGCTGTCATTCTTAACTCTGTAGGTTTTTGAATTACAGTGACCCTGAGCTCTTTTCTTCAACTCGCTTTATTTTGAGCTGGCCGCAAACCCGCAGGACTGCTTCAGGCCCTAATCTGTTTCCGGCAGGGCACGCTGAGCCTTTGCTTAATTCCTATTCCTGGTGGTAAATGAGCGTTCCATTTGCCCGTGCAGAGACCTACAGCTAGTCTCTCATTGGTTCTCCCTATTCCTGTTCATCTTGCGCAGAAATTGCAAACTGTGCCAAACAGGAGGTTAAAGGCACTGACTCTCCAAGTGGGGAGGGTGTTAGTAAAGCGTCTGGAATGGTGAACCGGAGTGCCAGGGGTCGAAAACTGAGATGCATTTGAAAACGTTTCCCAATCACATGCTGGACTATATTCTGGGTTTCCCATGCATCTTTTAGCTGAAGGAAGAATCACTTAAACCTGGAGAGTTGGGACCCTTGGAATGGGTACCATGCAGTATGACTTCAAAGGGTCTGAATTTGCTCACTGAACCTCATCAATGCTATCAGCCCGAAGTGTCCAGCCTTATGTCTCACTCAGCTTTGGGTGTAGATGGGTTAAATCCAGGTTGCATGACAAGCCCTGAATGAATTATTTAAGAATTTCTCTCTATTTCACTGTCATTGTGTTTGTTTTTGAAATTTATTATGATAATGTGATTTATCGGATTTTCCCTGCTGCATTTAGGCCGCTGTACACACGCTTGATTTCCTTATGGAGACATATAAATCCATGGGATTTAAGATTCTTACTTGTCAGGTATCTTCCCATGCGTTGAATATGGGGTGTTGAGTCCATTTCATTGAGCAAGGAGTAGGTCTTGTCTATTATATATTTGGCTTATGGAACGGTATCTGTTGTAATTTCAATCTCTGGTTTTATGCAGCACCCCAACTCACCTTTCCCCTTAAGCAAGCCAAAGTTGGTTTTCTAAATTTGAGACCCTGTTCTGTTTTGTAATTCAGTTCATGTGTAGCCAAGTTTACATTCCGTGTATTAGTGATATCTTATGATGTTTCTTTTTCAGTGTGACTTATTTTTCGTAGAATCATCGTACCTGAATCCACTCATTATGCCGCTACAGGCATGATGACGTACATTTCATTGCTGAGTCATATTCCATTGTACGTGCGTACCACAACATCTTTATGCATTTTTTGCTTTCTCGGATATTTAACTTGTACCGTAGACGAGGTTCTTGTCAACAGAGCCGTCCCAAACTTTGGGGTGGCTCTGTGTTTTTGATTTTAATTATCCTAAGCTGTAGGACCATAAGTGGAAGTCACATAGGCTGCGCTGCTTTGTTTCCTACGTGTTTCAGGAAACACCATACACTTCTCCAGATTGGCTGTTGGCAATTTACATAACGCCCATCAGCATAACAAGGCTCCTAGTTCTCCATGACCTGTCCTGCCTTTCTGGATTTTACACATTTTTCAGATGCCCCTTTTGACCAGGGGGCAGGGAGAGTTCATTGTAGTGCATATTGCTTTTACAGGCTTGCTTGGTTGGCCAAAAAGGGCGTATGCGTTTTTTCCTGAATATATTCAGCAAAAAACGCATACGCCCTTTTTGGCCAAGTGCATCATTGTCGACATTCTGCCTCTTTTCCTATGCTTTAAGTGCAATTCCAGTCTACCTCCTGAAATCGTTTTCCTGAAATTCTGCCCCGATTTCAAGTCCTCTTCGAAGACTTACTTCAGTACATTTTTGGACGATAGCTGTCATTCATAGCTCTGCAGGTTTGTGAATTACAGTGCCCCTGAGCTCCTTTCTTCAACTCGCATTCTTGTGAGCTGGCTGCAAAACCGCAGGATTGCTTCAGGCCCTAATCTGTTTCCGGCAGGGCACGCTGAGCCTTTGGTTAATTCCTCTTCCTGGTGGGAATTGAGCATTCCATTTGCCCGTGCAGACACCTACAGCTAGTATCTCATTGGTTCTCCCTATTCCTGTTCATCTTGCGCAGAAATTGCCAACTGTGCCAAACAGGATGTTAAAGGCACTGACTCTCCAAATGGGGAGAGTGTTAGTAAAGCCTCTGGAATGGTGAACCCGAATACCAGGGGACGAAAACTGAGATGCATTTGAAAACGTTTCCCAATCACACGGTGAACCATACTCTGGGTTTCCCATGCATGTTTTAACTGAAGGAAGAACCCCTTAAACCTGGAGAGTTGGGACCTATGGAATGGTGACCATGCTGTACGACTTCAAAGGGTCTGCATTTGCTCACCGAACCCCACCTATGCTATCAGCCTGAAGTGTCCAGCCTTATGTCTCACCCAGCTCTGGGTGGAGATGTGGTAAATCCAGGTTGCATCACAAGCCCTGAATGAATTATTTAAGAATTGCTCTCTATTTCACTGTCATTGTGTTTAGTTTTTGAAATTTATTTTGATAATGGGATTTATTGCATTTTCACTGCTGCGTTTAGGCCGCTGTACACACGCTTGATTTCCTTATGGAGACATATAAATCCATGTGTTTTATGATTCTTACTTGTCAGGTATCTTCCCAGGCATTGAATATGGGGTGTTGAGTCCATTTCGTTGAGCAAGAAGTAGGTCTTTTCTATTATATATTTGGCTTATGGAACGGTATCTGTGCTAATTTCAATCTCTGGTTTTATGCAGCACCACAACTCACCTTTCCCCATAAGCAAGCATAAGTTGGTTTTCTAAATTTGAGACCCTGTTCTGTTTTGTAATTCAGTTCATGTGTAGGCAAGTTTACATTCCATGTATTACTGATATCTTATGATGTTTCTTTTTCTGTGTGACTTATTTCAGGTAGAATCATCGAACCTGAATCCACTCATTATGCCGCTATGGGCCTGATGACGTAGATTTCATTGCTGAGTGATATTCCATTGTACGTGCGTACCACAACTTCTTTATGCATTTTTTGCTTTCTCGGATATTTAACTTGTACCGTAGACGAGGTTCTTGTAAACACAGCCATCCCAAACTTTGGGGTGGCTGTGTGTTTTTGATTTTAATTTCCCTAAGCTATAGGACCATAAGTGGAAGTGCCATAGGCTGTGTTGCTTTGTTTCCTACGTGTTTCAGGAAACACCATACACTTCTCCAGAGTGGCTGTTGGCAATTCACATCCCGCCCATCAGCATAACAAGGCTCCGTGTTCGCCATGACCTGTCCTGCCTTTCTGGATTTTACACTTGTTTCAGATGGTGCTTTTGACCAGGGGGCAGTGAGACTTTATTGTTGTGCAGATTTCCTTTACACGCTTGCTTGGTTGGCCAAAAAGTGCGTATGCGTTTTTTCCTGAATATTTGCAGGAAAAAACGCATACACCCTTTTTGGCCAAGTGCATCATTGTCGACATTCTCCCTCTTTTCCTATGCTTTAAGTGCAATTCCAGTGTAACCCCTGAAATCGTTTTCCTGAAATTCTGCCCCGCTTTCCAGTCCTCTTCGAAGACTTACTTCAGTACATTTTTGGACGATAGCTGTCATTCTTTACTCTGTAGGTTTTTGAATTACAGTGACCCTGAGCTCCTTTCTTCAACTCGCTTTCTTTTGAGCTGGCCGCAAACCCGCAGGACTGCTTCAGGCCCTAATCTGTTTCCGGCAGGGCACGCTGAGCCTTTGGTTAATTCCTCTTCCTGGTGGGAATTGAGCGTTCCATTTGCCCGTGCAGACACCTACAGCTAGTCTCTCATTGGTTCTCCCTATTCCTGTTCATCTTGCGCAGAAATTGCCAACTGTGCCAAACAGGAGGTTAAAGGCACTGACTCTCCAAGTGGGGAGAGTGTTAGTAAAGCGTCTGGAATGGTGAACCCGAGTACCAGGGGACGAAAACTGAGATGCATTTGAAAACGTTTCCCAATCACACGGTGGACCATACTCTGGGTTTCCCATGCATGTTTCAGCTGAAGGAAGAATCCCTTAATCCAGGAGAGTTGGGACCTATGGAATGGGTACCATGCTGTACGACTTCAAAGGGTCTGCATTTGCTCACCGAACCTCCCCTATGCTATCAGCCTGAAGAGTCTAGCCTTATGTCTCACCCAGCTCTGGGTGTAGATGTGGTAAATCCAGGTTGCATCAGAAGCCCTGAATGAATTATTTAAGAATTGCTCTCTATTTCACTGTCATTGTGTTTAGTTTTTGAAATTTATTTTGATAATTGGATTTATTGGATTTTCACTGCTGCGTTTAGGCCGCTGTACACACGCTTGATTTCCTTATGGAGACATATAAATCCATGGGTTTTAAGATTCTTACTTGTCAGGTACCTTCCAAGGCATTGAATATGTGGTGTTGAGTCCATTTCGTTGAGCAAGAAGTAGGTCTTGTCTATTATATATTTGGCTTATGGAACGGTATCTGTGCTAATTTCAATCTCTGGTTTTATGCAGCACCGCAACTCACCTTTCCCCATAAGAAAGCAAAAGTTGGTTTTCTAAATTTGAGACCGTGTTCTGTTTTGTAATTCAGTTCATGTGTAGGCAAGTTTACATTCCATGTATTAGTGATATCTTATGATGTTTCTTTTTCTGTGTGAAGTATTTCTCGTAGAATCATCGTACCTGAATCCACTCATTATGCCGCTACGGGCCTGATGACGTAGATTTCATTGCTGAGTGATATTCCATTATACGTGCGTACCACAACTTTTTTATCCATTTTTTGCTTTCTCGGATATTTAACTTGTGCCGTAGACGAGGTTCTCGTCAACAGAGCCGTCCCAAATTTTGGGGTGGCTGTGTGTTTTTGATTTTAATTTCCCTAAGCTATAGGACCATAAGTGGAAGTGCCATAGGCTGTGTTGCTTTGTTTCCTACGTGTTTCAGCGAACACCATACACTTCTCCAGAGTGGGTGTTGGCAATTCACATCCCGCCCATCAGCATAACAAGGCTCCCTGTTCTCCATGACCTGTCCTGCCTTTCTGGATTTTACACATTTATCAGATGGCCCTTTTGACCGGGGGGCAGTGAGACTTCATTGTAGTGCAGATTTCCTTTACACGCTTGCTTGGTTGGCCAAAAAGTGTGTATGCTTTTTTTCCTGAATATTTTCAGGAAAAAACGCATACACCCTTTTTGGCCAAGTGCATCATTGTCGACATTCTGCCTCTTTTCCTATGCTTTAAGTGCAATTCCAGTCTACCCCCTGAAATCGTTTTCCTGAAATTCTGCCCCGCTTTCAAGTCCTCTTTGAAGATTTACTTCAATACATTTTTGGACGATAGCTGTCATTCTTTACTCTGTAGGTTTTTGAATTACAGTGACCCTGAGCTCCTTTCTTCAACTCGCTTTCTTTTGAGCTGGCCGCAAACCCGCAGGACTGCTTCAGTCCCTAATCTGTTTCCGGCAGGGCACGCTGAGCCTTTGGTTAATTCGTCTTCCTGGTGGGAAATGAGTGTTCCATTTGCCCGTGCAGACACCTAGAGCTAGTCTCTCATTGGTTCTCCCTATTCCTGTTCATCTTGCGAAGAAATTGCAAACTGTGCCAAACAGGAGGTTAAAGGCACTGACTCTCCTAGTGGGGAGAGTGTTAGTAAAGCGTCTGGAATGGTGAACCTGAGTGCCAGGGGACGAAAACTGAGATGCATTTGAAAACGTTTCCCAATCACACGGTGGACCATACTCTGGGTTTCCCATGCATGTTTTAGCTGAAGGAAGAATCCCTTAAACCTGGAGAGTTGGGACCCTTGGAATGGGTATCATGCAGTATGACTTCAAAGGGTCTGCATTTGCTCACTGAACCTCACCAATGCTATCAGCCCGAAGTGTCCAGCCTTATGTCTCACTCACCTCTGGGTGTAGATGGGGTAAATCCAGGTTGCATGACAAGCCCTGAATGAATTATTTAAGAATTGCTCTCTATTTCACTGTCATTGTGTTTTGTTTTTGAAATTTATGTTGAATTTGGGATTTATCGGATTTTCACTGCTGGGTTGAGGCCGCTGTACACACGCTTGATTTCCTTATGGAGACATATAAGTCTATGGGTTTTAAGATTCTTACTGGTCAGGTATCTTCTCAGGCGTTGAATATGGGGTGTTGAGTCCATTTCGTTGAGCAAGGAGTAGGTCTTGTCATTTATATATTTGGCTTATGGAACGGTATCTGTGCTAATTTCAATCTCTGATTTTATGCAGCACCCCAACTCACCTTTCCCCATAAGCAAGCATAAGTTGGTTTTCTAAATTTGAGACCCTGTTCTGTTTTGTAATTCAGTTCATGTGTAGCCAAGTTTACATTCCGTGTATTAGTGATATCTTATGATGTTTCTTTTTCAGTGTGACTTATTTCTCGTAGAATCATCATACCTGAATCCACTCATTATGCCGCTACGGGCCTGATGACGTAGATTTCATTGCTGAGTGATATTCCATTGTACGTGCGTACCACAACTTCTTTATGCATTTTTTGCTTTCTCGGATATTTAACTTGTACCATAGACGAGGTTCTTGTAAACAGAGCCGTCCCAAACTTTGGGGTGGCTGTGTGTTTTTGATTTTAATTTCCCTAAGCTATAGGATCATAAGTGGAAGTGACATAGGCTGTGTTGCTTTGTTTCCTATATGTTTCAGGAAACACCATACACTTCTCCAGAGTGGGTGTTTGCAATTTCCATCCCTCCCATCAGCATAACAAGGCTCCCTGTTCTCCATGACCTGTCCTGCCTTTCTGGATTTTACACTTTTTTCAGATGGCGCTTTTGACCATGGGGCAGTGAGACTTTATTGTAGTGCAGATTTCCTTTACACGCTTGCTTGGTTGGCCAAAAAGGGCGTATGCGTTTTTTCCTGAATATATTCAGGAAAAAACGCATACGCCCTTTTTGGCCAAGTGCATCATTGTCGACATTCTGCCTCTTTTCCTATGCTTTAAGTGCAATTCCAGTCTACCCCCTGAAATCGTTTTCCTGAAATTCTGCCCCGCTTTCAAGTCCTCTTCGAAGACTTACTTCAGTACATTTTTGGACGATAGCTGTCATTCTTAACTCTGTAGGTTTTTGAATTACAGTGACCCTGAGCTCTTTTCTTCAACTCGCTTTCTTTTGAGCTGGCCGCAAACCCGCAGGACTGCTTCAGGCCCTAATCTGTTTCCGGCAGGGCACGCTGAGCCTTTGGTTAATTCCTCTTCCTGGTGGGAAATGAGCGTTCCATTTGCCCGTGCAGAGACCTACAGCTAGTCTCTCATTGGTTCTCCCTATTCCTGTTTATCTTGCGCAGAAATTGCAAACTGTGCCAAACAGGAGGTTAAAGGCACTGACTCTCCAAGTGGGGAGAGTGTTAGTAAAGCGTCTGGTATGGTGAACCCGAGTACCAGGGGATGAAAACTGAGATGCATTTGAAAACGTTTCCCAATCACACGGTGGACCATACTCTGGGTTTCCCATGCATGTTGTAGCTGAAGGAAGAATCCCTTAAACCTGGAGATTTGGGACCCTTGGAATGTATACCATGCAATATGATTTCAATGGGTCTGCGTTTGCTCTCCGAACCTCACCAATGCTATCAGCCCGAAGTGTCCAGCCTTATGTCTCACCCAGCTCTGGGTGTAGATGTGGTAAATCCAGGTTGCATCACAAGCCCTGAATGAATTATTTAAGAATTGCTCTCTATTTCACTGTCATTGTGTTTGTTTTTGAAATTTATGTTGATAATGGGATTTATCGGATTTTCACTGCTGCGTTGAGGCCGCTGTATACACGCTTGATTTCCTTATGGAGACATATAAATCCATGGGTTTTAAGATTCTTACTTGTCAGGTATCTTCCCATAGGTTGAATATCGGGTGTTGAGTCCATTTCGTTGAGCAAGGGGTAGGTCTTGTCTTTTATATATTTGGCTTATGGAACGGTATCTGTGCTAATTTCAATCTCTGGTTTTATGCAGCACCCCAACTCACCTTTTCCCGTAAGCAAGCATAAGTTGGTTTTCCCAATTTGAGACCCTGTTCTGTTTTGTAATTCAGTTCATGTGTAGCCAAGTTTACATTCCGTGTATTAGTGATATCTTATGATGTTTCTTTTTGTGTGTGACTTATTTCTCGTAGAATCATCATACCTGAATCCACTCATTATGCCGCTACGGGCATGATGACGTACATTTCATTGCTGAGTGATATTCCATGGTACGTGCGTACCACAACTTCTTTATGCATTTTTTGCTTTCTCGGATATTTAATTTGTACCGTAGACGAGGTTCTTGTCAACAGAGACGTCCCAAACTTTGGGGTGGCTGTGTGTTTTTGGTTTTAATTTCCCTAAGCTATAGGACCATAAGTGGAAATGCCATAGGCTGTGTTGCTTTGTTTCCTACGTGTTTCAGGAAACACCATACACTTCTCCAGACTGGCTGTTGACAATTTACATCCCGCCCATCAGCATAACAAGGCTCCCTGTTCTCCATGACCTGTCCTGCCTTTCTGGATTTTACACTTTTTTCAGATGCCCCTTTTGACCGGGGGGCAGGGAGACTTCATTGTAGTGCATATTGCCTTTACACGCTTGCTTGGTTGGCCAAAAAGGGCGTATGCGTTTTTTCCTGAATATATTCAGGAAAAAACCCATACGCCCTTTTTGGCCAAGTGCATCATTGTCGACATTCTGACTCTTTTCCTATGCTTTAAGTGCAATTCCAGTGTACCCCCTGAAATCGTTTTCCTGAAATTCTGCGCCGCTTTCAAGTCCTCTTCGAAGACTTACTTCAATACATTTTTGGACGATAGCTGTCATTCATAACTCTACAGGTTTGTGAATTACAGTGCCCATTAGCTCCTTTCTTCAACTCGCTTTCTTGTGAGCTGGCCGCAAAACCGCAGGATTGCTTCAGGCCCTAATCTGTTTCCGGCAGGGCACGCTGATCCTTTGGTTAATTCCTCTTCCTGGTGGGAATTGAGCGTTCCATTTGCCCGTGCAGACACCTACAGCTAGTATCTCATTGGTTCTCCCTATTCCTGTTCATCTTGCGCAGAAATTGCCAACTGTGCCAAACAGGAGGTTAAAGGCACTGACTCTCCAAGTGGGGAGAGTGTTAGTAAAGCGTCTGGAATGGTGAACCCGAGTACCAGGGTACGAAAACTGAGATGCATTTGAAAACGTTTCCCAATCACACGGTGGACCATACTCTGGGTTTCCCATGCATGTTTTAGCTGAAGGAAGAATCCCTTAAACCTGGAGAGTTGGGACCTATGGAATGGGTACCATGCTGTACGACTTTAAAAGGCCTGCATTTGCTCACCGAACCGCACCTATGCTATCAGCCTGAAGAGTCCAGCCTTATGTCTCACCCAGCTCTGGGTGTAGATGTGGTAAATCCAGGTTGCATCACAAGCCCTGATTGAATAATTTAAGAATAGCTCTCTATTTCACTGTCATTGTGTTTTGTTTTTGAAATTTATTTTGATAATGGGATTTTTTGGATTTTCACTGCTGCGTTTAGGCCGCTGTACACACGCTTGATTTCCTTATGGAGACATATAAGTCCATGGGTTTTAAGATTCTTACTTGTCAGGTATCTTCCCAGGCATTGAATATGGGGTGTTGAGTCCATTTCGTTGAGCAAGGGCTAGGTCTTGACTATTATATATTTGGCTTATTTAACGGTATCTGTGCTAATTTCAGTCTCTGATTTTATGCAGCACCCCAACTCACCTTTCCCCATAAGCAAGCATAAGTTGGTTTTCTAAATTTGAGACCCTGTTCTGTTTTGTAATTCAGTTCATGTGTAGCCAAGTTTACATTCCGTGTATTAGTGATATCTTATGATGTTTCTTTTTCTGTGTGACTTATTTCTCGTAGAATCATCGTACCTGAATCTACTCATTATGCCGCTACGGGCCTGATGACGTAGATTTCATTGCTGAGTGATATTCCATTGTACGTGCGTACCACAACTTCTTTATGCATTTTTTGCTTTCTCAGATATTTAACTTGTACCGTAGACGAGGTTCTTGTAAACAGAGCCGTCCCAAACTTTGGGGTGGCTGTGTGTTTTTGATTTTAATTTCCCTAAGCTATAGGACCATAAGTGGAAGTGCCATAGGCTGTGTTGCTTTGTTTCCTACGTGTTTCAGGAAACACCATACACTTCTCCAGAGTGGCTGTTGGCAATTTACATCCCGCCCATCAGCATAACAAGGCTCCCTGTTCTCCATGACCTGTCCTGCCTGTCTGGATTTTACACTTTTTTCAGATGCCCCTTTTGACCCGGGGGCAGGGAGACTTCATTGTAGTGCATATTGATTTTACACGCTTGCTTGGTTGGCCAAAAAGGGCGTATGCGTTTTTTCCTAAATATATTCAGCAAAAAACGCATACACCCTTTTTGGCCAAGTGCATCATTGTCGACCTTCTGCCTCTTTTCCTATGCGTTAAGTGCAATTCCAGTCTACCCCCTGAAATCGTTTTCCTGAAATTCTGCCCCGATTTCAAGTCCTCTTCGAAGACTTACTTCAATACAATTTTGGACGATAGCTGTCATTCATAACTCTGCAGGTTTGTGACTTACAGTGCCCAAGAACTCCTTTCCTCAACTCGCTTTCATGTGAACTGGCCGCAAAACAGCAGGATTGTTTCAGGCCCTAAACTGTTTCCGGCATGGCACGCTGAGCCTTTGGTTAATTCCTCTTCCTGGTGGGAAATGAGCATTCCATTTGCCCGTGCAGACACCTACAGGTAGTCTCTCATTGGTTCTCCCTATTCCTGTTCATCTTGCGCAGAAATTGCAAACTGTGCCAAACAGGAGGTTAAAGGCACTGACTCTCCAAGAGGGGAGAGTTTTAGTAAAGCGTCTGGAATGGTGACCCCGAGTACCAGGGTTCGAAAACTGAGATGCATTTGGAAACGTTTCCCAATCACACGGTGGACCATACTCTGGGTTTCCCATGCATGATTTAGCTGAAGGAAGAATCCCTTAAACCTGGAGAGTTGGGACCCATGGAATGAGTACCATGCAGTATGACTTCAAAGGGTCTGCGTTTGCTCACCGAACCTCACCAATGCTATCAGCCTGAAGTGCCCAGCCTTATGTCTCACCCAGCTCTGTGTGTAGATGTGGTAAATCCAGGTTTCATCACAAGCCCTGAATGAATTATTTAAGAATTGCTCTCTATTTCACTGTCATTGTGTTTTGTTTTTGAAATTTATTTTGATAATGGGATTTATCGGATTTTCACTGCTGCGTTTAGGCCGATGTACAGACATTTGATTTCCTTATGGAGACATAAATCCATGGGTTTTAAGATTCTTACTTGTCAGGTATATTCCCACGCGTTGAATATGGGGTGTTGAGTCTATTTCGCTGAGCAAGGAGTAGGTCTTGTCTATTATATATTTGGCTTATGGAACGGTATCTGTGCTAATTTCAATCTCTGTTTTTATGCAGCACCCCAACTCACCTTTCCCCATAAGCAAGCATAAGTTGGTTGTCTCAATTTGAGACCCTTTTCTGTTTTGTAATTCAGTTCATGTGTAGCCAAGTTTACATTCCGTGTATTAGTCATATCTTATGATGTTTCTTTTTCTGTGTGACTTATTTCTCGTAGAATCATCGTACCTGAATCCCCTCATTATGGCGCTACGGGCCTGATGACGTAGATTTCATTGCTGTGTGATATTCCATTGTACGTACGTAGCACTACTTCTTTATCCATTTTTTGCTTTCTCGGATATTTAACTTGTACCGTAGACGAGGTTCCTATAAACGGAGCCGTCCCAAACTTTGGGGTGGGTGTGTGTTTCTGATTTTAATTTCCCTAAGCTATAGATCCATAAGTGGAAGTGCCATAGGCTGTGTTGTTTTGTTTCCTACGTGTTTCAGGAAACACCATACACTTCTCCAGAGTGGCTGTTGGCAATTTACATCCTGCCCATCAGCATAACAAGGCTCCCTGTTCTCCATGACCTGTCCTGCCTTTCTGGATTTTACACTTTTTTCAGATGGCCCTTTTGACCGGGGGGCAGTGAGACTTCATTGTAGTGCAGAATTCCTTTACACGCTTGCTTGGTTGACCAAAAAGTGCGTATGCGTTTTTTCCTGAATATATTCAGGAAAAAACACATACGCACTTTTTGGCCAAGTGCATCATTGTCGACATTCTGCCTCATTTCCTATGCTTTAAGTGCAATTCCAGTCTACCCCTTGAAATCGTTTTCCAGAAATTCTGCCCCGCTTTCAAGTCCTCTTCGAAGACTTATTTCAATACAATTTTGGACGATAGCTGTCATTCATAACTCTGCAGGTTTGTGAATTTCAGTGACCCTGAGCTCCTTTCTTCAACTCACTTTCTTGTGAGCTGGCTGCAAAACCGCAGGATTGCTTCAGGCCCTAATCTGTTTCTGGCAGGGCACGCTGAGCCTTTGGTTAATTCGTCTTCCTGGTGGGAAATGAACGTTCCATTTGCCCGTGCAGACACCTACAGCTAGTCTCTCATTGGTTCTCCCTATTCCTGTTCATCTTGCGCAGAAAGTGCAAACTGTGCCAAACAGGAGTTTAAAGGCACTGACTCTCCAAGTGGGGAGAATGTTAGTAAAGCGTCTGGAATGGTGAAACCGAGTACCAGCGTTCGAAAACTGAGATGTATTTGAAAACGTTTCCCAATCACACGGTGGACCATACTCTGGGTTTCCCATGCATGTTTTAGCTGAAGGAAGATTCCCTTAAACCTGGAGAGTTGGGACCCATGGAATGGGTACCATGCAGTATGACTTCAAAGGGTCTGCGTTTGCTCACCGAACCTCACCAAAGCTATCAGCCCGAAGTGTCCAGCCTTATGTCTCACCCAGCTCTGGGTGTAGATGTGGTAAATCCAGGTTTCATCACAAGCCCTGAATGAATTATTTAAGAATTGCTCTCTATTTCACTGTCATTGTGTTTTGTTTTTGAAATTTATTTTGATAATTGGATTTATCGGATTTTCACTGCTGCGTTTATGCCGCTGTACACACGCTTGATTTCCTTGTGGAGACATATAAATCCATGGGTTTTAAGATTCTTACTTGTCAGGTATATTCCCAGGCGTTGAATATGGAGTGTTGAGTCCGTTTCGTTGAGCAAGGAGTAGGTCTTGTCTATTATATATTTGGCTTATGGAAAGGTATCTGTGCTAATTTCAATCTCTGGTTTTATGCAGCACCCCAACTCACCTTTCCCCATAAGCAAACATAAGTTGGTTTTCTAAATTTGATACCATGTTCTGTTTTGTAATTCAGTTCATGTGTAGTCAAATATACATTCCGTGTATTAGTGATATCTTATGATGTTTCTCTTTCTGTTTGACTTATTTCTCGTAGAATCATCGTACCTGAACCCACTCATTATGCCGATATGGGCCTGATGACGTAGATTTCATTGCTGAGTGATATTCCATTGTACGTGCATACCACAACTTCTTTATCCATTTTTTGCTTTCTCGGATATTTAACTTGTACCGTAGACGAGGTTCTTGTAAACAGAGCCGTCCCAAATTTTGGGGTGGCTGTGTGTTTTTGATTTTAATTTCCATAAGCTATAGGACCATAAGTGGAAGTGCCATAGGCTGTGTTGCTTTGTTTCCTATGTGTTTCAGGAAACACCATACACTTCTCCAGAGTGGCTGTTGGCAATTTACATCCTGCCCACCAGCATAACAAGGCTCCCCGTTCTCCATGACCTGTCCTGCCTTTCTGGATTTTACACTTTTTTCAGATGGCCCTTTTGACCGGGGGGCAGTGAGACTCCATTGTAGTGCAGATTTCCTTTACACGCATGCTTGGTTGGCCAAAAAGGGCGTATGCGTTTTTTCCTGAATATATTCAGGAAAAAACGCATACGCCCTTTTTGGCCAAGTGCATCATTGTCGACATTCTGCCTCTTTTCCTATGCTTTAAGTGCAATTCCAGTCTACCCCCTGAAATCGTTTTCCTGAAATTCTGCCCCACTTTCAAGTCCTCTTCGAAGACTTACTTCAGTACATTTTTGGACGATAGCTGTCATTCATAACTCTGCAGGTTTGTGAATTACAGTGCCCCTGAGCTCCTTTCCTCAACTCGCTTTCTCGTGAGCTGGCTGCAAAACCGCAGGATTGCTTCAGGCCCTAATCTGTTTCCGGCAGGGCACGCTGAGCCTTTGGTTAATTCCTCTTCCTGGTGGGAAATGAGCGTTCCATTTGCCCGTGCAGACACCTACAGCTAGTCTCTCATTGGTTCTTCCTATTCCTGTTCATCTTGCGCAGAAATTGCAAACTGTGCCAAACAGGACGTTAAAGGCACTGACTCTCCAAGTGGGGAGAATGTTAGTAAAGCGTCTGGAATGGTGAACCCGAGTACCAGGGGACGAAAACTGAGATGCATTTGAAAACGTTTCCCGATCACACGGTGGACCATACTCTGGGTTTCCCATGCCTGATTTAGCTGAAGGAAGAATCCCTTAAACCTGGAAAGTTGGGACCCATGGAATGGGTACCAGGCAGTATGACTTCAAAGGGTCTGCGTTTGCTCACCGAACCTCACCAATGCTATCAGCCTGAAGTGTCCAGCCTTATGTCTCACACAGCTCTGGGTGTAGATGTGGTAAATCCAGGTTGCATCACAAGCCCTGAATGAATTATTTAAGAATTGCTCTCTATTTCACTCTCATTGTGTTTTGTTTTCGAAATTTATCTTGATAATGGGATTTATCTGATTTTCACTGCTGCGTTTAGGCCGCTGTACACATGCTTGATTTCCTTATGGAGACATATAAATCCATGGGTTTTAAGATTCTTACTTGTCAGGTATGTTCCCAGGCATTGAATATGGGCTGTTGAGTCCATTTCGCTGAGCAAGGAGTAGGTCTTTTCTATTATATATTTGGCTTATGGAATGGTATCTGTGCTAATTTCAATCTCTGGTTTTATACAGCACCCAAATTCACCTTTCCCCATAAGCAAGCATAAGTTGGTTTTCTAAATTTGAGACCCTGTTCTGTTTTGTAATTCAGTTCATGTGTAGTCAAGTTTACATTCCGTGTATTAGTGATATCTTATGATGTTTCTTATTCTGTGTGACTTATTTCCCATAGAATCATCGTACTTGGATCCACTCATTATGCCGCTACGGGCCTGATGACGGAGATTTCATTGCTGAGTGATATTCCATTGTACGTGCGTACCACAACTTCTTTATCCATTTTTTGCTTTCTCGGATATTTAACTTGTACCGTAGATGAGGTTCTTGTAAACAGAGCCGTCCCAAACTTTGGGGTGGCTGTGTGTTTTTGATTTTAATTTCCCTAAGCTATAGGACCATAAGTGGAAGTGCCATAGGCTGTGTTGCTTTGTTTCCTACGTGTTTCAGGAAACACCATACACTTCTCCAGAATGGCTATTGGCAATTTACATCCTGCCCAGCAGCATAAAAAGGCTCCCTGTTCTCCATGACCTGTCCTGCCTTTCTGGATTTTACACTTTTTTCAGATGGCCCTTTTGACCGGGGGGCAGTGAGACTCCATTGTAGTGCAGATTTCCTTTACACGCATGCTTGGTTGGTCAAAAAGGGCGTATGCGTTTTTTCCTGAATATATTCAGGAAAAAACGCATACGCCATTTTTGGCCAAGTGCATCATTGTCGACATTCTGCCTCTTTTCCTATGCTTTAAATGCAATTCCAGTCTACCCCCTGAAATCGTTTTCCTGAAATTCTGCCCCGCTTTCAAGTCCTCTTCGAAGACTTACTTCAATACAATTTTGGACGATAGCTGTCATTCATAACTCTGCAGGTTTGTGAATTTCAGTGACCCTGAGCTCCTTTCTTCAACTCACTTTCTTGTGAGCTGGCTGCAAAACCGCAGGATTGCTTCAGGCCCTAATCTGTTTCCGGCAGGGCACGCTGAGCCTTTGGTTAATTCGTCTTCCTGGTGGGAAATGAGCGTTCCATTTGCCCGTGCAGACACGTACTGCTAGTCTCTCATTGGTTCTCCCTATTCCTGTTCATCTTGCGCAGAAATTGCAAACTGTGCCAAACAGGAGTTTAAAGGCACTGACTCTCCAAGTGGGGAGAATGTTAGTAAAGCGTCTGGAATGGTGAACCCGAGTACCAGCGTTCGAAAACTGAGATGCATTGGTAAACGTTTCCCAATCACATGGTGGACCATACTCTGGGTTTCCCATGCATGTTTTAGCTGAAAGAAGATTCCCTTAAACCTGGAGAGTTGGGACCCATGGAATGGGTACCATGCAGTATGACTTCAAAGGGTCTGCGTTTGCTCACCGAACCTCATCAAAGGTATCAGCCCGAAGTTTCCAGCCTTATGTCTCACCCAGCTCTGGGTGTAGATGTGGTAAATCCAGGTTTCATCACAAGCCCTGAATGAATTATTTAAGATTTGCTCTCTATTTCACTGTCATTGTGTTTTGTTTTTGAAATTTATTTTGATAATGGGATTTATCGGATTTTCACTGCTGCGTTTATGCTGCTGTACACACGCTTGATTTCCTTGTGGAGACATATAAATCCATGGGTTTTAAGATTCTTACTTGTCAGGTATATTCCCAGGCGTTGAATATGGAGTGTTGAGTCCATTTCGTTGAGCAAGGAGTAGGTCTTGTCTATTATATATTTGGCTTATGGAAAGGTATCTGTGCTAATTTCAATCTCTGGTTTTATGCAGCACCCCAACTCACCTTTCCCCATAAGCAAACATAAGTTGGTTTTCTAAATTTGACACCATGTTCTGTTTTGTAATTCAGTTCATGTGTAGTCAAATTTACATTCCGTGTATTAGTGATATCTTATGATGTTTCATTTTCTGTGTGACTTATTTCTCGTAGAATCATCGTACCTGAACCCACTCATTATGCCGATATGGGCCTGATGACGTAGATTTCATTGCTGAGTGATATTCCATTGTACGTGCATACCACAACTTCTTTATCCATTTTTTGCTTTCTCGGATATTTAACTTGTACCGTAGACGAGGTTCTTGTAAACAGAGCCGTCCCAAACTTTGGGGTGGCTGTGTGTTTTTGATTTTAATTTCCATAAGCTATAGGACCATAAGTGGAAGTGCCATAGGCTGTGTTGCTTTGTTTCCTATGTGTTTCAGGAAACACCATACACTTCTCCAGAGTGGCTGTTGGCAATTTACATCCCGCCCAGCAGCATAACAAGGCTCCCTGTTCTCCATGACCTGTCCTGCCTTTCTGGATTTTACACTTTTTACAGATGGCCCTTTTGACCGGGGGGCAGTGAGACTTCATTGTAGTGCAGATTTCCTTTACACGCCTGCTTGGTTGGCCAAAAAGTGCGTATGCGTTTTTTCCTGAATATATTCAGGAAAAAACGCATACGCCCTTTTTGGCCAAGTGCATCATTGTCGACATTCTGCCTCTTTTCCTATGCTTTAAGTGCAATTCCAGTCTACCCCCTGAAATCGTTTTCCTGAAATTCTGCCCCACTTTCAAGTCCTCTTCGAAGACTTACTTCAGTACATTTTTGGACGATAGCTGTCATTCATAACTCTGCAGGTTTGTGAATTTCAGTGCCCCTGAGCTCCTTTCCTCAACTCGCTTTCTCGTGAGCTGGCTGCAAAACCGCAGGATTGCTTCAGGCCCTAATCTGTTTCCGGCAGGGCACGCTGAGCCTTTGGTTAATTCCTCTTCCTGGTGGGAAATGAGCGTTCCATTTGCCAGTGCAGACACCTACAGCTAGTCTCTCATTGGTTCTCCCTATTCCTGTTCATCTTGCGCAGAATTTGCAAACTGTGCCAAACAGGAGGTTAAAGGCACTGACTCTCCAAGTGGGGAGAGTGTTAGTAAACGGTCTGGAATGGTGAACCCGAGTAAAAGGGGACGAAAACTGAGATGCATTTGAAAACGTTTCCCGGTCACACAGTGCACTGTACTGTGGGTTTCCCATGCATGTTTTAGCTGAAGGAAGAATCCCTTAAACCTGGAGAGTTGGGACCCATGGAATGGGTACCATGCAGTATGACTTCAAAGGGTCTGCATTTGCTCATCGAACCTCACCAATCCTATCAGCCCGAAGTGTCCAGCCTTATGTCTCACTCAGCTCTGGGTGTAGATGTGGTAAATCCAGGTCGCATCACAAGCCCTGAATGAATTATTTAAGAATTGCTCTCTATTTCACTGTCATTGTGTTTGTTTTTGTAATTCATTTTGATAATGGGTTTCATCGGATTTTCTCTGCTGCATTCATGCCGCTGTACACACACTTGAGTCTCTTACGGAGACATATAAATCCATGGGTTTGAAGATTCTTACTAGTCATGTGTAATCCTAGGCGTTGAATATGGGGTGTTTAGTCCATTTCGTTGAGCAAGGGCTAGGTCTTGACTATTACATATTTGGCTTATGGAAAGGTATCTGTGCTAATTTCTATCTCTGGTTTTATGCAGCACCACAACTCACCTTTCCCCTTAAGCAAGCATAAGTTGGTTTTCTAAATTTGAGACCCTGTTCTGTTTTGTAATTCAGTTCATGTGTAGCCAAGTTTACATTCCGTGTATTAGTGATATCTTATGATGTTTCATTTTCTGTGTGACTTATTTCTCGTAGAATCATCGTACCTGAATCCACTCATTATGCCGCGACGGGCCTGATGACATAGATTTCATTGGTGAGTGATATTCCTTTGTACGTACGTACCACACTTCTTTATCCATTTTTCGCTTTCTGGGATATTTAACTTGTACCGTAGACGAGTTTCTTGTAAACAGAGCCGTAAACAGAAACTTTGCGGTGGCTGTGTGTTTTTGATTTTAATTTCCCTAAGCTATAGGAAAATAAGTGGTAATGCCGTAGGCTCCGTTGCTTTGTTTTTTAGGTTTTTGAGGAAACACCATACACATCTCCAGAGTGGCTGTTGGCAATTTACATCCCGCCCATCAGCATAACAAGGCTCCCTGTTCTCCATGGCCTGTGCTGCCTTTCTGGATTTTACACTTTTTTCAGATGGCCCTTTTGAACGGGGGGCAGTGAGACTTCATTGTAGTGCAGATTTCTTTAACATGCTTGCTTGGTTGGCCAAAAAGGGCGTATGCGTTTTTTCCTGAATATATTCAGGAAAAAACGCATACGCCCTTTTTGGCCAAGTGCATCATTGTCGACGTTCTGCCTCTTTTCCTATGCTTTAAATGCAATTCCAGTCTACCCCCTGAAATCGTTTTCTTGCAATTCTGCCCCGCTTTCAAGTCCTCTTTGCAGCCTTCCTTCAATATATTTTTGCGTGATAGCTGTCATTTATAACTCTGCAGGTTTGTGAATTACAGTGTCCCTGAGCTCCTTTCTTCAACTCGCTTTCTTGTGAGCTGGCCGCAAACCCGCAGGATTGCTTCAGGCCCTAATCTGGTTCCGGCAGGGCATGCTGAGCCTTTGGTTAATACCTCTTCCTGGTGGGAAATGAGCGTTAAATTTGCCCGTGCAGACACCTTCACACGAGTCTTCATGGTGCCACTTTGCCCCGGTTATCTCTATGGAGGTTGGAGTTGGAGGGCCTCCTCGCTCAAGGTCAGTGTGCCCACGGAGCCAACCCTGCAACTTCAGGGCATGGTTGGGTGTTAGGATCACCACGTGGGGTCCTTTTCCCTTCGGAGGGAGGTGGCCTTTTGGGCTGCTGATTTCCAGGTTTTCAGATACTGCCAGTATCTTGGCCAGATGTGGCGGTGGGCCAAGCCCCTTGGTGACCGCAGTTTATCCTACCTGGATCCCATTCTTGCATTGTTCCATCTCAAGTGGTCCCAGGTTTTACACTAATACTCCAATAGCGATTCACCGTTCACCAGGAATGTAAAGGTCAAAGGGTTTAGCTAAATTAGGGAGTTCCAGGGCAAGGGTCTGAATTGACTGCTCTTTCCATTCTTGAAAGGCCACTTCTGCATTCTATTCAAAAGGATCATCATCTTTTCCTTTCAGTGTTTCATATAGAGGCCCAGCTAGTAGACTGTAGTTAGGGATCCAGAAGCAGCAAACCCTGGCCTCCCCAGGAACCCCTAAGCTGTCTTCTAGTTTCAGAAATGGGTAAGGCTGTAAATTGTTTCTTCCCTTTCCTGGGATGGGCTTCTCCGAACTTCTGTGAGAATGAAGCCCAGGCAGGTCACCGTAGTCTGTGATATTTGAGCTTTGTCTTGGACAACTTGTATCCTTTAATGGCTTGGTAGTTCAGAGGT
Source organism: Delphinapterus leucas (assembly GCF_059928025.1). Lineage (NCBI taxonomy): Eukaryota > Metazoa > Chordata > Mammalia > Artiodactyla > Monodontidae > Delphinapterus > Delphinapterus leucas. The sequence goes on along the minus strand of NW_028322241.1, from coordinate 13,492,560 downwards.
CTCCTTAGTAGGGCTGGCGATCAGAATGTCGTCTGCATATTGAAGGAGTGTTTCCTTTTCCAGAGGTAGAACTTTTAGTTCTTTAGCTGAGCTTTCCCCAAAGATGGTGTGGGAATTTTTGAACCCTTGGGGCAACACGGCCCGGAAGTATTGTTTTAGTTGTATGTTGAGTCCTGCCACTCACAAGCCAAAATTTCTTGTGACTCTGGGACTAATAGAATACAAAGGAAGGCATCATTGAAGACTAATACAGAATACCATGTCCTGGTGGTTGGTATAATGACCAGCAGGGTGTAGGATTTAGGAACTACTGGAGGTATATCCTCGGTGGCTTCACTGACTGTCCTGACATCCTTTACCAGGACTCCAGCAGCCCATGGGGCTCTCGAGGTCAGGCCAATCCCAGGATATGGAGCTCACCTGGGCAGGTACCCCACCCCCACCCCAGCCCACGGGGCTCTCGTGTTCAGGCCCCTCCCAGGATACGGGGTTCCCTGGGCAGGTTCCCCTGCAGCCCATGGGTCTCTCGTGGTCAGGCCCCTCCCAGGATACAGAGCTACCCTTGCAGGTACCATGGCAGGGCTGGGAACACAGGAACCGTGCATATCGCCCTCATTGCAGAGCACTCCCAGCTCACCTGTCACTCAGATCTGACACAGAGCACCTCAGAGCAGGACTTGAACTAACAAACAGCAGCTCCGACAGGTCTGTGACCCTGGGCATCACTCTGTGTGGCCTCCCTCCACCTGGTCTTCCAGAGACTTCCACTGCACCCGGGGCACCAGGCCTCTGTCTCCACCCACCAGCCACCCCTCCTCTCCCTGACTCCTGGGTTCCTCTCATTAGGAGAGGGTTTTCTTGAAGTTGTCTCCCACTCATGGGCCAGATAATATAATTAGAAAACAAGCCAGAGCTGCAGCCCCTTGTCTATCCTGACTCTCAGGAGCCCACACCTGTTCCTTGGACCTGGCCGATTCAGCAAGTTCCAGTTTCTGCAACTGTGAGCCCCTGAGGGGTGATTATTGGCTGGCCTGGGAAGCCCGACCGTGCCGGCCAGCCCTCCCCAGGTGTGCCTGGGTTCAGATCAATATAAACACCGCTCCAGGCAGCAAGAGCCCCTGCAGCTGTGCCTGACGCCATTTTCTCTGCCCTGTCAGCAGTCTTGGGGCTGGACTGGTGGGAGGGAGTGAGAGGCCACGGCTTTGTGGGTGGCCCAGTGTGAGTGGGGCTCTGCTGGACTTTCTGCAGCAGTTGCCAAGATGCCACCTGCTAAAGAAGAGGATGTGTCACCCATACCTGCCGCTGGAATTTCTCCCTGGGCAGAGGTGAGTGAGGAAGAAAGCAGTGGGGGCCGGGACAGCAGGGGTATCTCAGGCAGGGAAATGGAAAGCTTCCAGAAGAGCACCCAGGGCCAGGACCATCCTGGCTGGCCTGCAGGCACCAAGTCGGCTGGCATGCTGTCACTCATGTGGCTCCATGGCCCTTCCTCTAGGCTTTCAAGTCCTTGTACATATTCAGGTGTTTTACCTGGGAAGGGTGGGAACATTTCAGCAGCAGCTGGCCTGGGGCTCAGCCCACGTTTACTCACAGATGCCTCGGCATGGTCCCCCAGCTTTGCAATGAGGACGCTTGTTGCGTGGGGCCTGCTGGCTGAATGGGAGATGATTCCCCACCACTGACCAACTTCAGAATTGTTTACAACTGGAGCAAGTGCCCTGATACGGTTTTCCTCTGTGTAACTGGTGGGTTCTGTTTTTTTTTCTTTTTTTCGTTTTTGGTTCAAGGTAGATTTTATTCCTCTTTTTTGTATTTACAGATATAAGCATGGAAATAATTTATTCATATAAATACATGTATGTGAAGGGAAGAATATTTTTTCTGTTTTACTTTTTGTAATTTGAATTTTATTTTATTTTTTTATACAGCAGGTTCTTTTTAGTTATCTATTTTATACATATAAATGTATATATGCCAATCCCAATCTCTCAACTCCTCCCACCACCACCCCCCAACAGCTTTCCCCCTTGGTGTCCATACGTTTGTTGTCTACATCTGTTGCTCTATTTCTGCCTGGCAAAACGGTTCATCTGTACAATTTTTCTAGATTCCACATATATGCATTAATAGACAAGATTTGTTTTTCTCTTTCTGACTTACTTCACTCTGTATGACAGTCTCTAGATCCATCAACGTCTCTACAAATGACCCAATTTCATTCCTTTTTATGGCTTAGTAATATTCCATTTTATATATGTACCACATCTTTATGCATTCGTCTGTCTGTGGGCATTTAGGTTGCTTCCATTACCTGGATATTGTAAATAGTGATGCAATGAACATTGCGGTGAATGTCTCTTTTTGATTTATGGTTTTGTCTGGGTATATGCCCAGTAGTGGGATTGCTGTATCATATGGTAATTCTATTCTTAGTTTTATAAGAAACTCCATAATGTTCTCCACAGTGACTGTATCAATTTACATTCCCAACAATAGTGGAAGAGGGTTCCTTATCTCCACACCCTTTCCAGCATTTGTTGTTTGTAGATTTTCTGATGATGCCCATTCTAACAGGTGTGAGGTGATACACCATGGATGAGTCTATTTCGCTGAGCAAAGAGTAGGTCTTGTCTATTACATATTTGGCTTATGGAACGGTATGTGTGCTAATTTCAATCTCTGGTTTTATACAGCACCGCAACTCAACTTTCCCCTTAAGCAAGCATAAGTTTTTATCTAAATGTGAGACTCTGTTCGGTTTTGGAATTCAGTTTATGTGTAGCCAAGTTTACACTCTCTCTATTAGTGATATCTTATGATAATTATCTTTCTCTGTGTGACCTATTTCTCTTAGAATCATCATACCTAAATCCACTCAATTTGCTGCTACAGGCCTGATGACATTGATTTCATTGCTGAGTGATATTCCGTTGTACGTAAGTAGCACAACTCCTTTATCCATTTTTTTCTTTCTGGGATATTTAATTTGTACTGGACTCAAGGTTCTTGTAAACACAGCAGCCCTAAATTTTGTGTTGGCTGTGTCTTGTTGATTTTAATTTTCCTAAGCTATAGGGCCAAAAGTGGAAGTGCCCTAGGGTCTGTAGCTTTGTTTTTCAGATGTTTCAGGATACACCATAAACATCTCCAGAGTGTCTGTTGGCAATTTACATCCCGCCCATCAGCATAACAAGGCTCCCTGTTCTCCATGGCCTGTCCTGTGTTTCTGGTTTTTACACTTTTTTCAGATGGCCCTTTTGACGAATGGGAAATGAGACTTCATTGTAGTGCGGATTTCCATTTCTCGAGTGCTTGGTTGGCCAAAAAGGGCATATGTGTTTTTTCCTGAATATATTCAGGAAAAAATGTTTACGCACTTTTGTCCAAGTGCATCACTGTCAAAGATCTGCCGCTTTTCACATGCTTTAAATGCAATTCCAATCTACCTCCTGAAATATGATTCCTGCAATTCTGCCTCGTTTTCAAGTCCTCTTTGCAGACTTACTTCCATATAATTTTGCCAATAACTGTCATTTATAACACTGCAGGTTTGTGAATTACAGTGCCCGTGATTTCCTTTCTTAACTCGTTTCCTTGAAAACTGGCCACAGAATCGCAGGTTTGCTTCAGGCCGTAATCAGGGTCCGGCACGGCACTCTGAGACTTTGGTTCATTCCACTTCCTGGTGGGAAATTAGAGTTAAATGTGCCCCTCCAGACACCTGCCTCACTCCTAGCCCCTTGGTGATGTGTGTCCTCTGGTTTGAGGCCACATGTGCTGGGTTCCTCACCTTTGGCTGATGTGGCCCCACTGGTGTGAGGACACTCCTGCCTGGTTCCCATCCCCTTGGTGATGTGGGCCCTCCGGTGAGAGTCTGATCCTGGTTGGGTTCCTCACACTTCTGTGAGGTGGGCCCTCTTCTCTGAGGTCACTCCTGCCTGGCTGGCACACCCCGCCTTGGCGACGTCGGCCCTCTGGTGGGATTTGGTGCCTGCTGGGTGTCTCCTCCCCTCGGTAATGAGGGCCCTCTGGCGTCAGGCCCTAACTCCTGGGCTCCCAATATTTTCTGATATGCGCCCTGTGGTTCGAGTACACTCCTGCCAGGTTCCCAACCCCATGGGAATGTGGGCCTTCTGCTCTGAGGTCCCAACCGTGGGTTACTCAGTTTCATGATGAGGGTCCTGTGCTGCGAGTTCTCTCTGGCCTGGATCCCATAGCCTCGCTGCTCTTGGCCACCTGCTGGGAGGTTACAACTGCGGGATTCCTCACCTTTTTTCTTCTATGGGCCCTCTGTTTTGAGACTCCTCCTGCCTGCCTCACTCCCAGCCCCTTGGTGATGTGTGTCCTCTGGTTTGAGGCCACGTATGCTGGGTCCCTCGCCTTTCGATGATGTGGCCCCACTGGTGTGAGGACACTCCTGCCTGGTTCCTATCCCCTTGATGATGTGGGCCCTCTGGTGAGAGTCTGATCCTGGCTGGGTTCCTCACCCTTCTGTGAGGGGGGCCCTCTGCTGTGAGGTCACTCCTGCCTGGCTGGCACACTCCACCTGGGCAACATCGGCCCTCTTGTGGCAGTTGGATCCTGCTGGGAACCTCCCCTCGGTGATGGGGGTCCTCTTGCCTCAGGCCCTAACTGCTGGGTACCCACATTTTCTGATACGTGCTAAGTGGTGCGAGGACACTCCTGCGAGGTTCCCATCCCCATGGGCATGTGGGCCTTCTGCTCTAAGGTCCCAACACCTGTGTTGTTCACCGTTTCATGATGTTGGCTCTCTGGTGTTAGTTCACCCAGGCCTAGATCCCATAGCCTCTGTGCTCTGAGCGGCCTACTGGGAGGTTCCTACTGCTGGATTCCTTACCTTTTTTATTCTTTGGGTCCTGTGTTTTCATGCTCCTACTTCCTGACTCACTCCCAGCCCATTTGTGATGTAGGTCCTCTGGTTTAAGGCCACATGTACCGGTTTCCTCACCTTTATTGATGTGGCCCCACTGGTGTGAGGACACTCCTGCCTGGTTCCCATCCCCTTGGTGATGGGGGCCCTCTGGTGAGAGTCTGATCCTGGCTGGGTTCCTCACCCTTCTGTGAGGGGGGCCCTCTGCTGTGAGGTCACTCCTGCCTGGCTGGCACACGTCACCTTTGCGATGTGGGCCCTCAGTTGGGAGTTGGTGCCTGCTGGGAGTCTCCTCCCCTCGGTAATGAGGGCCCTCTGGCGTCAGGCCCTAACTTCTGGGCTCCCAAAATTCTCTGATGTGTGCCCTGAGGTGCGAGTACACTTATGCCATGTTCCCAACCACATAGGAATGTGGGCCTTCTGCTCTGAGGTCCCAAAGCCTGGGTTGCTCACAGTTTCATGATGAGGGCCCTCTGTTTTGAGTTCAGTCAGGTCTGGATCCCATAGCCTCGCTGCTCCTGGCCGCCTGCTGGGAGGTTCCAACTGCGGGATTCCTCACCTTTTTTCTTCTATGGGCCCTCTGTTTTGAGACTCCTCCTGCCTGCCTCATTCCCAGCCCCTTGGTGATGTGTGTCCTCTGGTTTGAGGCCACGTGTGCTGGGTCACTCACATTTCGTTGATGAGGTCCCACTGGTGTGAGGACACTCCAGCCTGGTTCCCATTCTCTTGGTGATGTGGGCCCTCTGGTGAGAGTCTGATCCTCCTTGGGTTCCTCACACTTTTGTGAGGTGGGCCCTCTGCTCTGAGGTCACTCTTGCCTGGCTGGCACACCCCGCATTGGCGATGGCGGCCCACTGGTAGCAGTTGGAGCCTGCTGGGAGCCTCCTCTCCTCGGTGATGAGAGCCCTCTGGTGTCAGGCCCTAACTGCTGGGCTCCCCACATTTTCTGATGTGTGCCCACTGGTGCGATGACACTCCTACTTGGTTCCCTTCCCCATGGGGATGTGGGCCTTGTGCTCTGAGGTCACAACGGCTGGTTTGCTCACAGTTTCATGATGAGGGCCCTCTGTTGTGAGTTCATCACTGCCTGGATCCCATAGCCTCGGTGCTCTGGGCCGCCTGCTGGGATGTTCCAACTGCTGGATTCCTCACCTTTTTTATACAATGGGCCATGTGTTGTGAGGTTAATCCTGCCTGCCTCGCTCCAAGACCCATGGTGATGTGGGTCCTCTGGTTTGAGGCCACATTTTCTTGTTACCTCAACTTTTGATGATATGGCCCCACGGGTGTGATGACACTCCTGCCTGGTTCACAGCCCCTTGCTGATGTGGGCACTCTGGTGAGAGTCTGATCCTGGCTGGGTTCCTTACCCTTCTGTGAGGTGGGCCCTCTGATGTGAGGTCACTCCTGCCTGGCTGGCTCACGTCGCCTTGATGATGTGGGCCCTCTGTTGGCCACTAAAGCATTCTGGGAGCCTCCTACCCTCTTTAATGAGGGCCCTGGAAAAAACGCATATGCACATTTTGACCAAGTGCATCATTGTCCAGGATCTGCCTCTTCTCCTATGCTTTCAGAGCACTTCCCGTCTACGTCCTGAAATCATATTCCAGGAATACTGCCCCGCTTTCAAGTCCTCCTCGCAGCCTTACTTCAATATATTTTTGTATGATACCTGTCATTAATAACTCTGCAGGTTTGTTAAATACAGTGTCCCTGAGCTCCTTTCTTCAACATGCTTTCTTGTGAGCTGGCCGCAAAACCGCAGGATTGCTTCAGGCCGTAATCTGGTTTCGGCATGGCACGCTGAGCCTTTGGTAAATTCCTCTTTCTGGTGAGAAATGAGCATTCAATTTGCCCGTGGAGACACCTACAGCTAGTCTCTCATTGGTTCTCCCTATTCCTGTTCATCTTGTGCAGAAATTGCAAACTGTGCCAAACAGGAGGTTAAAGGCACTGACTCTCCAAGTGGGTAGAGGGTTAGTAAAGCATCTGGAATGGTGAACCCGAGTACCAGGGAACGAAACCTGAGAGCCATTTAAAATGGTTTCCCAGTCTCACAGTGGACAATACTCTGGGTTTCCCATGCATGTTTTAGCTGAAGGAAGAATTCCTTAAACCTGGAGATTATTGACCCATGGAATGGGTACCATGCAGTATGACTAAAAAGGGTCTGAATTTGCTCACCGAACCTCACCAATGCTATCAGTTCGAAGTGTCCAGCCTTATGCCTCACCCAGCTCTGGGTGTAGATGTGGTAAATCCAGGTTTCATCACAAGCCCTGAATCAATTATTTAAGAATTGCTGTCTCTTTCACTGTCATTGTGTTTTGTTTTTGTAATTTAGTTTGATAATGGGATTTATCGGATTTTCACTGCTGCGTTCATGCCGCTGTACAAACGCTTGATTCTCCTACAGAGAAATATAAATCCACGGGTTTTAAGATTCTTAGTAGTCAGGTATATTCCTAGGCGTTGAATATGTGGTGTTGAGTCCATGTCGTTGAACAAGGAGTAGGTCTTGACTATTACATATTTGGCTTATGGAACGGTATCTGTGCTATTTTCAATCTCTGGTTTTATGCAGCACCCCAACTCACCTTTGCCCTTAAGCAAGCATAAGTTGGTTTTCTAAATTTGAGTCCCTGTTCTGTTTTGTAATTCAGTTCATGTGTAGCCAAGTTTACATTCCGTGTATTAGTGATATCTTATGATGTTTCATTTTCTGTGTGACTTATTTCACTTAGAATCACTGTAGCTGAATCCACTCATTATGCCGTGATGGGCCTGATGACATAGATTTCATTGCTGAGTGATATTCCATTGTACGTACGAACCACAACTTCTTTATCCATTTTTCACATTCTGGGATATTTAACTTGTACCGTAGATGAGGTTCTTGTAAACAGAGCCGTCCGAAAATTTGGGGTGGCTGTGTGTTTTTGATTTTAATTTCCCTAAGCTATAGGACCATAACTGGAAGTGTCGTAGGCTCCGTTGCTTTGTTTTTTAGGTGTTTCAGGAAACACCATACACTTCTCCAGGGTGGCTGTTGGCAATTTACATCCCGCCCATCAGCATAACAAGGCTCCCTGTTCTCCATGGCCTGTGCTGTCTTTCTGGATTTTACACTTTTTTTAGATGGCCCTTTTGACCAGGGGGCTGTGACACTTCATTGTAGTGCATAATTCTTTAACATGCTTGCATGGTTGGCCAAAAAGGGCGTATGCGTTTTTTCCTGAATATATTCAGGAAAAAACGCATACGCCCTTTTTGGCCAAGTGCATCATTGTCGACGTTCTGCCTCTTTTCCTATGCTTTAAATGCAATTCCAGCCTACCCCCTGAAATCGTTTTCTTGCAATTCTGCCCACTTACAAGTCCTCTTCGCAGCCTTCCTTCAATATATTTTTGGACGATAGCTGTCATTTATAACTCTGCAGGTTTGTGAATTACAGTGCGCCTGAGCTCCTTTCTTCAACTCGCTTTCTTGTGAGCTGGCCGCAAACACACATGATTGCTTCAGGCCCTAATCTGGTTCCGGCATGGCATGCTGAGCCTTTGGTGAATTCCTCTTCCTGGTGGGAAATGAGCGTTAAATTTGCCTGTGCAGACACCTCCAGCTAGTCTCTCATTGATTCCCCCTATTCCTGTTCATCTTGCGCAGATATTGCAAACTGTGCCAAACAGGAGGTTAAAGGCACTGAGTCTCCAAGTGGGGAGAGTGTTAGTAAAGGGTCTGGAATGGTGAACCCGAGTAAAAGGGGACGAAAATTGAGATGCATTTGAAAACGTTTCCCGGTCACATGGTGCACCATACTTGGGTTTTCCATGCATGTTTTAGCTGAAGGAAGAATCCCTCAAACCTGGAGAGTTGGGACCCATGGAATGGGTACCATGCAGTATGACTTCAAAGGGTCTGCACTTGCTCATCGAACCTCACCAATGCTATCAGCCCGAAGTGTCCAACCTTATGTCTCACTCAGCTCTGGGTGTAGATGTGGTAAATCCAGGTTGCATCACAAGCCCTGAATGAATTATTTAAAAATTGCTCTCTATTTCACTGTCATTGTGTTTTGTTTGTGTAATTCATTTTGATAATGGGATTTATCGGATTTTCTCTGCTGCATTCTTGCAGCTGTACACACGCTTGATTCTCTTATGGAGACATATAAATCCATGGGTTTGAAGATTCTGAGCAGTCAGGTGTATTCCTAGGCTTTGAATACGGGGTGTTTAGTCCATTTCGTTGAGCAAGGGGTAGGTCTTGAGTATTATATATTTGGCTTATGGAAAGGTATCTGTGCTAATTTCTATCTCTGGTTTTATGCAGCACCCCAACTCACATTTCCCCTTAAGCAAGCATAAGTTGGTTTTCTAAATTTGAGACCCTGTTCTGTTTTGTAATTCAGTTCATGTGTAGCCAAGTTTACATTCCTTGTATTAGTGATATCTTATGATGTTTCATTTTCTGTGTGACTTATTTCACTTAGAATCATCGTACCTGAATCCACTCATTATGCCGCAATGGGCCTGATGACATAGATTTCATTGGTGAGTGATATTCCATTGTACGTACGTACCACAATTTCTTTATCCATTTTTCGCTTTCTTGGATATTTAACTTGTACCGTAGACGAGGTTCTGGTAAACAGAGCCGTCCGAAACTTTGGGGTGGCTGTGTGTTTTTGATTTTAATTTCCCTAAGCTATAGGACCATAAGTGGAAGTGCCATAGGCTGTGTTGCTTTGTTTCCTACGTGTTTCTGGAAACACCATACACTTCTCCAGAGTGGTTGTTGGCAATTTACATCCCGCCCATCAGCATGACAAGGCTCCCTCTTCTCCATGGTCTGTGCTGCCTTTCTGGATTTTACACTTTTTTCAGATGGCCCTTTTGACCGGGGGGCAGTGAGACTTCATTGTAGTGCAGATTTCCTTTAAACGCTTGCTTGGTTGTCCAAAAAGGGCGTATGCGTTTTTTCCTGAATATATTCAGGAAAAAAAGGATACGCCCTTTTTGGCCAAGTGCATCATTGTCGTCGTTCTGCCTCTTTTCCTATGCTTTAAATGCAATTCCAGTCTACCCCCTGAACTCGTTTTCCTGAAATTCTGCCCCACTTTCAAGTCCTCTTCGCAGCCTTCCTTCAATATATTTTTAGACCATAGCTGTCATTTATAACTCTGCAGGTTTGTGAATTACAGTGACCCTGAGCTCCTTCTTCAACTCGCTTTCTTGTGAGCTGGCCGCAAACCCGCAGGAATGCTTCAGGCCCTAATCTGGTTCCGGCACGGCATGCTGAGCCTTTGGTTAATTCCTCTTCCTGGTGGGAAATGTGCGTTAAATTTGCCCGTGCAGACACCTTCACACGAGTCGTCATGGTGCCCCTTTGCCCCGGTTATCTCTATGGAGGTTGGAGTTGGAGGGCCTCCTCACTCAAGGTCAGTGTGCCCACGGAGCCAACCCTGCAACTTCAGGGCATGTTTGGTGGTTAGGGTCACCACGTGGGGTCCTTTCACCTTAGGAGGGAGGTGGCCTTTTGGGCTGCTGATTTCCAGGTTTTCGGATACTGCCAGTATCTTGGCCAGATGTGGCGGTGGGCCTAGCCCCTTGGTGACCGTAGTTTATCCTACCTGGATCGCATTCTTGCATTGTTCCATTTCAAGTGGTCCCAGGTTTTGCACTAATACTCCAATGGCGATTCACCGTTCACCAGGAATGTAAAGGTCAAAGGGTTTAGCTAAATTAGGGAGTTCCTGTGCAAGGGTCTGAATTGACTGCTCTTTCCATTCTTGAAAGGCCACTTCTGCATTCTATTCAAAAGGATCATTACCTTTTCCTTTCAGTGTTTCATATAGAGGCCGAGCTAGTAGACTGTAGTTAGGGATCCAGAAGCAGCAAACCCTGGCCTCCCCAGGAACCCCTAAGCTGTCTTCTAGTTTTAGAAATGGGTAAGGCTGTAAATTGTTTCTTCCCTTTCCTGGGATGGGCTTCTCCGACCTTCTGTGAGAATGAAGCCCAGGCAGGTCACCGTAGTCTGTGATATTTGAGCTTTTTCTTGGACAACTTGTATCCTTTATTGGCTTCGTAGTTCAGAGGTCTCCTTAGTAGGGCTGGCGATCAGAATGTCGTCTGCATATTGAATGAGTGTTTCCTTTTCCAGAGGTAGAACTTTTAGGTCTTTAGCTGAGCTTTCCCCAAAGATGGTGTGGGAATTTTTGAACCCTTGGGGCAACACGGCCCGGAAGTATTGTTTTAGTTGTATGTTGAGTCCTGCCACTCACAAGCCAAAATTTCTTGTGACTCTGGGACTAATAGAATACAAAAGAAGGCATCATTGAAGACTAATACAGAATACCATGTCCTGGTGGTTGGTAGAATGACCAGCAGGGTGTAGGATTTAGGAACTACTGGAGGTATATCCTCAGTGGCTTAACTGACTGTCCTGACATCCTTTACCAGGACTCCAGCAGCCCATGGGGCTCTCGAGGTCAGGCCAATCCCAGGATATGGAGCTCACCTGGGCAGGTACCCCAACCCAGCCCACGGGGCTCTCATGTTCAGGACCCTCCCAGGATATGGTGTTCCCTGGGCAGGTCCCCCTGCAGCCCATGGGGCTCTCGTGGTCAGGCCCCTCCCAGGATACAGAGCTACCCTTGCAGGTACCATGGCAGGGCTGGGAACACAGGAACCGTGCATATCGCCCTCATTGCAGAGCACTCCCAGCTCACCTGTCACTCAGATCTGACACAGAGCACCTCAGAGCAGGACTTGAACTAACAAACAGCAGCTCCGACAGGTCTGTGACCCTGGGCATCACTCTGTGTGGCCTCCCTCCACCTGGTCTTCCAGAGACTTCCACTGCACCCGGGGCACCAGGCCTCTGTCTCCACCCACCAGCCACCCCTCCTCTCCCTGACTCCTGGGTTTCTCTCATTAGGAGAGGGTTTTCTTGAAGTTGTCTCCCACTCATGGGCCAGATAATATAATTAGAAAACAAGCCAGAGCTGCAGCCCCTTGTCTATCCTGACTCTCAGGAGCCCACACCTGTTCCTTTGACCTGGCCGATTCAGCAAGTTCCAGTTTCTGCAACTGTGAGCCCCTGAGGGGTGATTATTGGCTGGCCTGGGAAGCCTGACCGTGCCGGCCAGCCCTCCCCAGGTGTGCCTGGGTTCAGATCAATATAAACACCGCTCCAGGCAGCAAGAGCCCCTGCAGCTGTGCCTGACGCCATTTTCTCTGCCCTGTCAGCAGTCTTGGGGCTGGACTGGTGGGAGGGAGTGAGAGGCCACGGCTTTGTGGGTGGCCCAGTGTGAGTGGGGCTCTGCTGGACTTTCTGCAGCAGTTGCCAAGATGCCACCTGCTAAAGAAGAGGATGTGTCACCCATACCTGCCGCTGGAATTTCTCCCTGGGCAGAGTGAGTGAGGAAGAAAGCAGTGGGGGCCGGGACAGCAGGGGTATCTCAGGCAGGGAAATGGAAAGCTTCCAGAAGAGCACCCAGGGCCAGGACCACCCTGGCTGGCCTGCAGGCACCAAGTCGGCTGGCATGCTGTCGCTCATGTGGCTCCATGGCCCTTCCTCTAGGCTTTCAAGTCCTTGTACATATTCAGGTGTTTTACCTGGGAAGGGTGGGAACATTTCAGCAGCAGCTGGCCTGGGGCTCAGCCCACGTTTACTCACAGATGCCTCGGCACGGTCCCCCAGCTTTGCAATGAGGACGCTTGTTGCGTGGGGCCTGCTGGCTGAATGGGAGATGATTCCCCACCACTGACCAACTTCAGAATTGCTTACAACTGGAGCAAGTGCCCTGATACGGTTTTCCTCTGTGTAACTGGTGGGTTCTGTTTTTTTTTCTTTTTTTCGTTTTTGGTTCAAGGTAGATTTTATTCCTCTTTTTTGTATTTACAGATATAAGCATGGAAATAATTTATTCATATAAATACATGTATGTGAAGGGAAGAATATTTTCTCTGTTTTACTTTTTGTAATTTGAATTTTATTTTATTTTTTTATACAGCAGGTTCTTTTTGGTTATCTCTTTTATACATATAAATGTATATATGCCAATCCCAATCTCTCAACTCCTCCCACCACCACCCCCCAACAGCTTTCCCCCCTTGGTGTCCATACGTTTGTTGTCTACATCTGTTGCTCTATTTCTGCCTTGCAAAACGGTTCATCTGTAAAATTTGTCTAGGTTCCACATATAGGCATTAATAGACAAGATTTGTTTTTCTCTTTCTGACTTACTTCACTCTGTATGACAGTCTCTAGATCCATCAACGTCTCTACAAATGACCCAATTTCATTCCTTTTTATGGCTTAGTAATATTCCATTTTATATATGTACCACTTCTTTATGCATTCGTCTGTCTGTGGGCATTTAGGTTGCTTCCATTACCTGGATATTGTAAATAGTGATGCAATGAACATTGCGGTGAATGTCTCTTTTTGATTTATGGTTTTGTCTGGGTATATGCCCAGTAGTGGGATTGCTGTATCATATGGTAATTCTATTCTTAATTTTATAAGAAACTCCATAATGTTCTCCACAGTGACTGTATCAATTTACATTCCCAACAATAGTGGAAGAGGGTTCCTTATCTCCACACCCTTTCCAGCATTTGTTGTTTGTAGATTTTCTGATGATGCCCATTCTAACATGTGTGAGGTGATACACCATGGATGAGTCTATTTCGTTGAGCAAAGAGTAGGTCTTGTCTAGTACATATTTGGCTTATGGAACGGTATGTGTGCTAATTTCAATCTCTGGTTTTATACAGCACCCCAACTCAACTTTCCCCTTAAGCAAGCATAAGTTTTTATCTAAATGTGAGACTCTGTTCGGTTTTGTATTTCAGTTTATGTGTAGCCAAGTTTACACTCCCTCTATTAGTGATATCTTATGATACTTATCTTTCTCTGTGTGACGTATTTCTCTTAGAATCATCATATTTAAATCCACTCAATTTGCTGCTACAGGCCTGATGACATTGATTTCATTGCTGAGTGATATTCCGTTGTACGTAAGTAGCACAACTCCTTTATCCATTTTTTTCTTTCTCAGATATTTAATTTGTACTGGACTCGAGTTTCTTGTAAACACAGCAGCCCTAAATTTTGTGCTGGCTGTGTCTTGTTGATTTTAATTTTCCTAAGCTATAGGGCTAAAAGTGGAAGTACCCTAGGCTCTGTAGCTTTGTTTTTCAGATGTTTCAGGATACACCATAAACATCTCCAGAGTGTCTGTTGGCAATTTACATCCCGCCCATCAGCATAACAAGGCTCCCTGTTCTCCATGGCCTGTCCTGTGTTTCTGGTTTTTACACTTTTTTCAGATGGCCCTTTTGACGAATGGGAAATGAGACTTCATTGTAGTGCGGATTTCCATTGCTGGAGTGCTTGGTTGGCCAAAAAGGGCATATGCGTTTTTTCCTGAATATATTCAGGAAAAAATGTTTACGCACTTTTGTCCAAGTGCATCAGTGTCAAAGATCTGCCGCTTTTCACATGCTTTAAATGCAATTCCAATCTACCTCCTGAAATATGATTCCTGCAATTCTGCCTCGTTTTCAAGTCCTCTTTGCAGACTTACTTCAATATATTTTTGCCAATAGCTGTCATTTATATCTCTGCAGGTTTGTGAATTACAGTGCCCGTGATTTCCTTTCTTAACTCGTTTCCTTGAAAGCTGGCCACAGAACCGCAGGTTTGCTTTAGGCCATAATCAGGGTCCGACACGGCACTCTGAGCCTTTGGTTAATTCCTCTTCCTGGTGGGAAATTAGAGTTAAATGTGCCCCTCCGGACACCTGCCTCACTCCCAGCCCCTTGGTTATGTGTGTCCTGTAGTTTGAGGCCACATGTGCTGGGTTCCTCACCTTTGGCTGATGTGGCCCCACTGGTGTGAGGACACTCCTGCCTGGTTCCCATCCCCTTGGTGATGTGGACCCTCCGGTGAGAGTCTGATCCTGGCTGGGTTCCTCACACTTCTGAGAGGTGGGCCCTCTTCTCTGAGGTCACTCCTGCCTGGCTGGCCCACCCCGCCTTGACGACGTCGGCTCTCTCGTGGGAGTTGGTGCCTGCTGCGAGTCTCCTCCCCTTGGTAATGAGGGCCCTCTGGCGTCAGGCCCTAACTCCTGGCCTCCCAAAATTTTCTGATGTGCGCCCTGTGGTGCGAGTACACTCCTGCCAGGTTCCCAACACCATGGGAATGTGGGCCTTCTGCTCTGAGGTCCCAACGGTGGGTTGCTCAGTTTCATGATGAGGGCCCTCTGGTGTGAGTTCACTCCGGCCTGGATCCCATAGCCTCGCTGCTCCTGGCCACCTGCGGGGAGGTTACAACTGCGGGATTCCTCACCTTTTTTCTTCTATGGGCCCTCTGCTTTGAGACTCCTCCTGCCTGCCTCACTCCCAGCCCCTTGGTGATGTGTGTCCTCTGGTTTGAGGCCACGTGTGCTGGGTCCCTCACCTTTCGATGATGTGGCCCCACTGGTGTGAGGACACTCTTGCCTGGTTCCTATCCCCTTGAAGATGTGGGCTCTCTGGTGAGAGTCTGATCCTGGCTGGGTTCCTCACCCTTCTGTGAGGTGGGCCCTCTGCTGTGAGGTCACTCCTGCCTGGCTGACACACCCCGCCTGGGCAACATCGGCCCTCTTGTGGCAGTTGGAGCATGCTGGGAGCCTCCTCCCCTCGGTGATGAGGGCCCTCTTGCGTCAGGCCCTAACTGCTGGGTACCCACATTTTCTGATACGTGCTAAGTGGTGCGAGGACACTCCTGCGAGGTTCCCATCCCCATGGGGATGTGGGCCTTCTGCTCTGAGGTCCCAATGGCTGGGTTGCTCACAGTTTCATGATGTGGGCCCTCTGCTGTGAGTTCACTGCAGCCTGGATCACATAGACTCGGTGCTCTGGGCCGCCTGCTGGGAGGTTCCCACTGCAGGATTCCTCACCTTTTTTATTCTATTGGCCCTGTGTTGTGAGGCTACTCATGCCTGCCTCAATCCGAGCCCCTTGGAGATGTGGGTCCTCTGGTTTAGGCCTCATGTGCTGGTTTCCTCACCTTTCTATGATGTGGTCACCCTGGTGTGAAGACAGTCCTGCCTGGTTCTGATCCCCTTGGTGATGTGGGCCCTCTGGTGAGAGTCTTATCCTGGCTGGGTTCCTCACCCTTCTGTGAGGTAGGCCCTCTGCTGTGAGGTCACTCCTGCCTGGCTGTCACACGTCACCTTGTCGACATGGGCCCTCAGTTGGGAGTTGGTGCCTGCTTGGAGTCTCCTCCCCTTGGTAATGAGGGCCCTCTGGCGTCAGACCCTAACTTCTGGGCTCCCAAAATTCTCTGATGTGTGCCCTGAGGTGCGAGTACACTTATGCCATGTTCCCAACCACATAGGAATGTGGGCCTTCTGCTCTGAGGTCCCAAAGCCTGGGTTGCTCACAGTTTCATGATGAGGGCCCTCTGTTTTGAGTTCAGTCAGGTCTGGATCCCATAGCCTCGCTGCTCCTGGCCGCCTGCTGGGAGGTTCCAACTGCGGGATTCCTCACCTTTTTTCTTCTATGGGCCCTCTGTTTTGAGACTCCTCCTGCCTGCCTCACTCCCAGCCCCTTGGTGATGTGTGTCCTCTGGTTTGAGGCCACGTGTGCTGGGTCACTCACATTTCGTTGATGAGGTCCCACTGGTGTGAGGACACTCCAGCCTGGTTCCCATTCTCTTGGTGATGTGGGCCCTCTGGTGAGAGTCTGATCCTCCTTGGGTTCCTCACACTTTTGTGAGGTGGGCCCTCTGCTCTGAGGTCACTCTTGCCTGGCTGGCACACCCCGCATTGGCGACGGCGGCCCACTGGTAGCAGTTGGAGCCTGCTGGGAGCCTCCTCTCCTCGGTGATGAGAGCCCTCTGGTGTCAGGCCCTAACTGCTGGGCTCCCCACATTTTCTGATGTGTGCCCACTGGTGCGATGACACTCCTACTTGGTTCCCTTCCCCATGGGGATGTGGGCCTTGTGCTCTGAGGTCACAACGGCTGGTTTGCTCACAGTTTCATGATGAGGGCCCTCTGTTGTGAGTTCATCACTGCCTGGATCCCATAGCCTCGGTGCTCTGGGCCGCCTGCTGGGATGTTCCAACTGCTGGATTCCTCACCTTTTTTATACAATGGGCCATGTGTTGTGAGGTTAATCCTGCCTGCCTCGATCCAAGACCCATGGTGATGTGGGTCCTCTGGTTTGAGGCCACATTTTCTTGTTACCTCAACTTTTGATGATATGGCCCCACGGGTGTGATGACACTCCTGCCTGGTTCACAGCCCCTTGCTGATGTGGGCACTCTGGTGAGAGTCTGATCCTGGCTGGGTTCCTTACCCTTCTGTGAGGTGGGCCCTCTGATGTGAGGTCACTCCTGCCTGGCTGGCTCACGTCGCCTTGATGATGTGGGCCCTCTGTTGGCCACTAAAGCATTCTGGGAGCCTCCTACCCTCTTTAATGAGGGCCCTGGAAAAAACGCATATGCACATTTTGACCAAGTGCATCATTGTCCAGGATCTGCCTCTTCTCCTATGCTTTCAGAGCACTTCCCGTCTACGTCCTGAAATCATATTCCAGGAATACTGCCCCGCTTTCAAGTCCTCCTCGCAGCCTTACTTCAATATATTTTTGTATGATACCTGTCATTAATAACTCTGCAGGTTTGTTAAATACAGTGTCCCTGAGCTCCTTTCTTCAACATGCTTTCTTGTGAGCTGGCCGCAAAACCGCAGGATTGCTTCAGGCCGTAATCTGGTTTCGGCACGGCACGCTGAGCCTTTGGTAAATTCCTCTTTCTGGTGAGAACTGAGCATTCAATTTGCCCGTGGAGACACCTACAGCTAGTCTCTCATTGGTTCTCCCTATTCCTGTTCATCTTGTGCAGAAATTGCAAACTGTGCCAAACAGGAGGTTAAAGGCACTGACTCTCCAAGTGGGTAGAGGGTTAGTAAAGCATCTGGAATGGTGAACCCGAGTACCAGGGAACGAAACCTGAGAGCCATTTAAAATGGTTTCCCAGTCTCACAGTGGACAATACTCTGGGTTTCCCATGCATGTTTTAGCTGAAGGAAGAATTCCTTAAACCTGGAGATTATTGACCCATGGAATGGGTACCATGCAGTATGACTAAAAAGGGTCTGAATTTGCTCACCGAACCTCACCAATGCTATCAGTTCGAAGTGTCCAGCCTTATGCCTCACCCAGCTCTGGGTGTAGATGTGGTAAATCCAGGTTTCATCACAAGCCCTGAATCAATTATTTAAGAATTGCTGTCTCTTTCACTGTCATTGTGTTTTGTTTCCGAAACATTGGGGTGGCTGTGTGTTTTTGATTTTAATTTCACTAAGCTATAGGACCATAAGTGGAAGTGCTGTAGGCTCCGTTGCTTGGTTTTTTAGGTGTTTGAGGAAACACCATACACTTCTCCAGAGTGGCTGTTGGCAAATTACATCCCGCCCATCAGCATAACAAGGCTCCCTCTTCTCCATGGTCTGTGCTGCCTTTCTGGATTTTACACTTTTTTCAGATGGCCCTTTTGACCGGGGGGCAGTGAGACTTCATTGTAGTGCAGATTTCCTTTACACGCTTGCTTGGTTGGCCAAAAAGGGCGTATGCCCTTTTTCCTGAATATATTCAGGAAAAAACGCATACGCCCTTTTTGGCCAAGTGCATCATTGTCGTCGTTCTGCCTCTTTTCCTATGCTTTAAATGCAATTCCAGTCTACCCCCTGAAATCGTTTTCCTGAAATTCTGCCCCACTTTCAAGTCCTCTTCGCAGCCTTCCTTTAATATATTTTTAGACCATAGCTGTCATTTATAACTCTGCAGTTTTGTGAATTACAGTGCCCTTGATTTTCTTTCTTAACTCGTTTCCTTGAAAACTGGTCACAGAACCGCAGGGTTGCTTCAGGCCATAATCAGTGTCCGGTACAGAACTCTGAGACTTTGGTTCATTCCACTTCCTGGTGGGAAATTAGAGTTAAGTGTGCCCCTCCAGACACCTGCCTCATTCCTAGCCCCTTGGTGATGTGTGTCCTCTGGTTTGAGGCCACATGTGCTGGGTTCCTCACCTTTGGCTGATGTGGCCCCACTGGTGTGAGGACACTCCTGCCTGCTTCCCATCCCCTTGGTGATGTGGGCCCTCCGGTGAGAGTCTGATCCTGGTTGGGTTCCTCACACTTCTGTGAGGTGGGCCCTCTTCACTGAGGTCAATCCTGCCTGGCTGGCACACCCCGCCTTGGAGACGTGGGCCCTCATTTGGGAGTTGGTGCCTGCTGGGAGTCTCCTCCCCTCGGTAATGAGGGACCTCTGACGTCAGGCCCTAACTCCTGGGCTCCCATACTTTTCTGATGTGTGCCCTCTGGTGGGAGTACACTCCTGCCAGGTTCCCAACCCCATGGGAATGTGGGCCTTCTTCTCTGTGGTCCCAACCGCTGGGTTGTTCACAGTTTCGTGATGAGGGCCTTCTGTTGTGAGTTCACACCGGCCGGGATCCCATAGCCTCGCTGCTCCTTGCCGCCTGCTGGGAGGTTCCAACTGCGGGTTACCTCACCTTTTTTATTTTATGGCCCTCTGTTTGAGACACCTCCTGCCTGCCTCACTCTGAGCCCCTTGTTGATGTGGGTCCTCTGGTTTAGGCCATATGTTCTGGGTTCCTCACTTTTCTACGATTTGGCCACACTGGTGTGAGGCCACTCCTGCCTGGTTCTGATCCCCTTGGTGATGTGGGCCCTCTGGTGAGAGTCTTATCCTGGCTGGGTTCCTCCCCCTTCTGTGACATAGGCCCTCTGCTGTGAGGTCACTCCTGCCTGGCTAACGCACATCACCTTGGAGACGTGGGCCCTCAGGTGGGAGTTGGTGCCTTCTAGGAGTCTGCTCCCCTCGGTAATTAGGGCCGTCTGGCGTCAGGCCCTAACTCCTGGGCTCCCAAAATTTTCTGATGTGTGCCCTGTGGTGCGAGTACACTCCTGCCAGGTTCCCAACCCCATGGGAATGTGGGCCTTCTGTTCTGTGGTCCCAACAGCTGTGTTGTTCACAGTTTCATGATGAGGGTCCTCTGTTGTGAGTTCACAACGGCCGGGACCCCATAGCCTCGCTGCTCCTTGCTGCATGCTAGGAGGTTCCAACTGCGGGATTCCTCACCTTTTTAATTCTATGGGTCCTCTGTTTTGAGGCTCCTCCTGCCTGCCTCACTCCGAGCCCCTTGGAGATGTGGGTCCTCTTGTTTAGGCCACATGTTCTGGGTTCCTCACCTTTCTATGATTTGGCCACACTGGTGTGAGGCCACTCCTGCCTGGATCAGATCCCCTTGGTGATGTGGGCCCTCTGGTGAGAGTCTGATCCTGGCTGGGTTCCTCACTCTTCTGTGAGGTGGGCCCTCTGCTGTGAGGTAACTCCTGCCTGGCTTGCTCCCGTTGCCCTGGTGACGTCGGACTTCTGGTGGCAGTTGGAGCCTTCTTGTACCCTCCTCTCCAAGGTGATGAGGGCCCTCTTGCGTCAGGCTCTAACTGCTGGGCTCCCCACGATTTCTGATGTGAGCCCAGTGATGCCAGGACACTCCTGTAAGGTTCCAATACTCATGGGGATGTGTGCCTTCTGCTCTGTGGTCGCAACGCCTGGGTTGCTCACAGTTTCGTTATGTTGGCGCTCCGGTGTTAGTTCACTCAGGCCTAGATCCCATAGCCTCTGTGCTCTGGGCCGCCTGCTGGGAGGTTCCAACTGCTGGATTCCTCACCTTTCTTATACTTTGGGCCCTGTGTGGTGAAGCTCCTCCTGCCTGCCTCACACCGAGCCCCTTGGTGATGTAGGTCTTCTGGCTTGAGACCACGTGTGCCGTTTGTCTCACCTTTTAGGGATGTGGCCCTACTGGTGTGAGGACACTCCTGACTGGTTCCCATCCCCTTGTTGATGTGGGCCCTCTGGTGAGAGTCTGATCCTGGCTTGATTCCTCACACTTCTGTGAGGCGGGCCCTCTGCTGTGAGGTCACACCTGCCTGGCTGGCACACGACGCCTTGGCCACATGGGCCCTCTGGTTGCAGTTGGAGCGTGCTGGGAACCTCCTCCCATCGGTGATGAGGGCCCTCTGGCGTCCGGCCCTAACTGCTGGGCTCACCACATTTTCTGATGTGCGCCCACTTGTGCGATGACACTCCTGCCAGGTTCCCATCCCCATGCAGATTTGGGCCTTCTGTTCTGAGGTGCCAACGGCTGGCTTGCTCACAGTGTCAGGATGTGGGCCCTCTGCTGTGAGTTCACTCCGGCATGCATCCCATAGCCTCGGTGCTCTGGGCCACCTGCTTGGAGCTTCCAACTGCAGGATTCCTTACCTTTTTTCTTCTATGGGCCGTGTGTTGTGAGACACTTCCTGCCTGCCTCACTCTGAGCCCCTTGTTGATGTGGGTCTTCTGGTTTGAGGCCACATGTGGTGGGTTCCTTGCCTTTCAATGATGTGGCCCCACTGGTGTGAGCACACTCCTGCCTGGTTCGCATCCCCTTGGTGATGTGGGCCCTCTGGTGAGAATCTGATCCGGGTTGGGTTCCTCACACTTCCGTGAGCTTGGCCCTCAGCTCTGAGGTCACTCCTGCCTGGCTGGCACACCCCGCCTTGGCGACGTCGGCCCTCTGGTGGCAGTTGGAGCCTGCTGGGAGCCTCCTCCCCTCAGTGATCAGAGCCCTTTGGCGTCAGGCCCTAACTGCTGGGTACCCACATTTTCTAATACGTACTAAGTGGTGCGAGGATACGCCTGCCACGTTCCCATCCCCATGGGGATGTGGGCGTTCTGCTCTGAGGTCCCAACGGCTGGGTTGCTCACAGTTTCATGATGTGGGCCCTCTGCTGTGAGTTCACTTTGGCCTGGATCCCATAGACTCGGTGCTCTGGGCCTCCTGCTGCGAGGTTCCAACTGCTGGATTCCTCACATTTTTTAATCTATGGGCCCTGTGTTGTTAGGCTAGTCCTGCCTGCCTCACTCCGAGCCCCTTGGAGATGTGGTTCCTCTGGTTTAGGCCACATGGTCTGGGTCCCTCACCTTTCCATTATTTGGCCACACTGGTGTGAGTATACTTCTGCCTGGTTCCGATCCCCTTGGTGATGCGGGCCCTCTGGTGAGAGTCTTATCCTGGCTGGGTTCCTCACCCTTCTGTGACGTATGCCCTCTGCTGTGATGTCACTCCTGCCTGGCTGGCGCACGTCACCTTGGCGACGTGGGCCCTCAGTTGGGATTTGGTGTCTGCTGGGAGTTTCCTCCCTTCGGTAATGAGGGCCCTCTGGCGTCAGGCCTTAAATCCTGGGCTCCCAAAGTTTTCTGATGTGTGCCCTGTGGTGCGAGTACACTCCTGCCAGGTTCCCAACCCCATGGCAATGTGGGCCTTCTGCTCTGTGGACCCAATGGCTGGGCTATTCACAGTTTCATGATGAGGGCCCTCTTTTGTGAGTTCACACCGGCCGGGATCCCATAGCCTCGTTGTTCCTTGCCGCCTGCTGGGATGTTCCAACTGCGGGATTCCACACCTTTTTTATTCTATGGGCCCTCTGTTTTGAGACTACTCCTGCCTGCCTCCCTCCCAGCCCCTTGGTGATGTGTGTCCTCTGGTTTGAGGCCACATGTGGTGGTTTCCTCGCCTTTCAATGATGTGGCCCCACTGGACTGAGAACACTCCTGCCTGGTTCCCATCCTCTTGGTGATGTGGGCCCTCTGGTGAGAGTCTGATCCTGGTTGGGTTCCTCACACTTCCGTGAACTTGGCCCTCTGCTCTGAGGTCACTCCTGCCTGGCTGGCACACCCCGCCTTGGTGACGTCGGCCCTCTGGTGGCAGTTGGAGCGTGCTGGGAGCCTCCTTCCCTCAGTAATGAGGGCCCTTTGGCGTCAGGCCCTAACTGCTGTGTACCCACATTTTCTAATACGTACTAAGTGGTGCGAGGACACTCCTGCCAGGTTCCCATCCCCGTGGGGATGTGGGACTTCTGCTCTGATGTCCAAACGGCTGGGTTGCTCAAAGTTTCATGATGTGGGCCCTCTGCTGTGAGTGCACTGCGGCCTGGATCCCATAGACTGGGTGCTCTGGGCCACCTGCTGGGAGGTTCGAACTGTTGGATTCCTCACATTTTTTATTCTATGGGCCCTGCGTTGTGAGGCTAGTCCTGCCTGCCTCACTCTGAACCCCTTGGAGATGTGGATCCTCTGGTTTAGGCCACGTGTTCTGGGTTCCTCACCTTTCTATGATTTGGCCACACTGGTGTGAGGCCACTCTTGCCTGGATCCGATCCCCTTGGTGATGCGGGCCCTCTGGTGAGACTCTTATCCTGGCTGGGTGCCTCACCCTTCTGGGACGTATGCCCTCTGCTGTGAGGTCACTCCTGCCTGGCTGGCGCACGTCACCTTGGCGACGTGGGCCCTCAGTTGGGAGTTGGTGCCTGCTGGGAGTCTCCTCCCCTCGGTAATGAGGGCCCTCTGACGTCAGGCCCTAACTCCTGGGCTCCCATACTTTTCTGATGTGTGCCCTCTGGTGGGAGTACACTCCTGCCAGGTTCCCAACCCCATGGGAATGTGGGCCTTCTTCTCTGTGGTCCCAACCGCTGGGTTGTTCACAGTTTCGTGATGAGGGCCTTCTGTTGTGAGTTCACACCGGCCGGGATCCCATAGCCTCGCTGCTCCTTGCCGCCTGCTGGGAGGTTCCAACTGCGGGTTACCTCACCTTTTTTATTTTATGGCCCTCTGTTTGAGACACCTCCTGCCTGCCTCACTCTGAGCCCCTTGTTGATGTGGGTCCTCTGGTTTAGGCCATATGTTCTGGGTTCCTCACTTTTCTACGATTTGGCCACACTGGTGTGAGGCCACTCCTGCCTGGTTCTGATCCCCTTGGTGATGTGGGCCCTCTGGTGAGAGTCTTATCCTGGCTGGGTTCCTCCCCCTTCTGTGACATAGGCCCTCTGCTGTGAGGTCACTCCTGCCTGGCTAACGCACATCACCTTGGAGACGTGGGCCCTCAGGTGGGAGTTGGTGCCTTCTAGGAGTCTGCTCCCCTCGGTAATTAGGGCCGTCTGGCGTCAGGCCCTAACTCCTGGGCTCCCAAAATTTTCTGATGTGTGCCCTGTGGTGCGAGTACACTCCTGCCAGGTTCCCAACCCCATGGGAATGTGGGCCTTCTGTTCTGTGGTCCCAACAGCTGTGTTGTTCACAGTTTCATGATGAGGGTCCTCTGTTGTGAGTTCACAACGGCCGGGACCCCATAGCCTCGCTGCTCCTTGCTGCATGCTAGGAGGTTCCAACTGCGGGATTCCTCACCTTTTTAATTCTATGGGTCCTCTGTTTTGAGGCTCCTCCTGCCTGCCTCACTCCGAGCCCCTTGGAGATGTGGGTCCTCTTGTTTAGGCCACATGTTCTGGGTTCCTCACCTTTCTATGATTT
This sequence comes from Delphinapterus leucas, assembly GCF_059928025.1. Classification (NCBI taxonomy): domain Eukaryota; kingdom Metazoa; phylum Chordata; class Mammalia; order Artiodactyla; family Monodontidae; genus Delphinapterus; species Delphinapterus leucas. Next base: position 13,468,250 of record NW_028322241.1, on the reverse strand, counting down.
GGCCACACTGGTGTGAGGCCACTCCTGCCTGGATCAGATCCCCTTGGTGATGTGGGCCCTCTGGTGAGAGTCTGATCCTGGCTGGGTTCCTCACTCTTCTGTGAGGTGGGCCCTCTGCTGTGAGGTAACTCCTGCCTGGCTTGCTCCCGTTGCCCTGGTGACGTCGGACTTCTGGTGGCAGTTGGAGCCTTCTTGTACCCTCCTCTCCAAGGTGATGAGGGCCCTCTTGCGTCAGGCTCTAACTGCTGGGCTCCCCACGATTTCTGATGTGAGCCCAGTGATGCCAGGACACTCCTGTAAGGTTCCAATACTCATGGGGATGTGTGCCTTCTGCTCTGTGGTCGCAACGCCTGGGTTGCTCACAGTTTCGTTATGTTGGCGCTCCGGTGTTAGTTCACTCAGGCCTAGATCCCATAGCCTCTGTGCTCTGGGCCGCCTGCTGGGAGGTTCCAACTGCTGGATTCCTCACCTTTCTTATACTTTGGGCCCTGTGTGGTGAAGCTCCTCCTGCCTGCCTCACACCGAGCCCCTTGGTGATGTAGGTCTTCTGGCTTGAGACCACGTGTGCCGTTTGTCTCACCTTTTAGGGATGTGGCCCTACTGGTGTGAGGACACTCCTGACTGGTTCCCATCCCCTTGTTGATGTGGGCCCTCTGGTGAGAGTCTGATCCTGGCTTGATTCCTCACACTTCTGTGAGGCGGGCCCTCTGCTGTGAGGTGACACCTGCCTGGCTGGCACACGACGCCTTGGCCACATGGGCCCTCTGGTTGCAGTTGGAGCGTGCTGGGAACCTCCTCCCATCGGTGATGAGGGCCCTCTGGCGTCCGGCCCTAACTGCTGGGCTCACCACATTTTCTGATGTGCGCCCACTTGTGCGATGACACTCCTGCCAGGTTCCCATCCCCATGCAGATTTGGGCCTTCTGTTCTGAGGTGCCAACGGCTGGCTTGCTCACAGTGTCAGGATGTGGGCCCTCTGCTGTGAGTTCACTCCGGCATGCATCCCATAGCCTCGGTGCTCTGGGCCACCTGCTTGGAGCTTCCAACTGCAGGATTCCTTACCTTTTTTCTTCTATGGGCCGTGTGTTGTGAGACACTTCCTGCCTGCCTCACTCTGAGCCCCTTGTTGATGTGGGTCTTCTGGTTTGAGGCCACATGTGGTGGGTTCCTTGCCTTTCAATGATGTGGCCCCACTGGTGTGAGCACACTCCTGCCTGGTTCGCATCCCCTTGGTGATGTGGGCCCTCTGGTGAGAATCTGATCCGGGTTGGGTTCCTCACACTTCCGTGAGCTTGGCCCTCAGCTCTGAGGTCACTCCTGCCTGGCTGGCACACCCCGCCTTGGCGACGTCGGCCCTCTGGTGGCAGTTGGAGCCTGCTGGGAGCCTCCTCCCCTCAGTGATCAGAGCCCTTTGGCGTCAGGCCCTAACTGCTGGGTACCCACATTTTCTAATACGTACTAAGTGGTGCGAGGATACGCCTGCCACGTTCCCATCCCCATGGGGATGTGGGCGTTCTGCTCTGAGGTCCCAACGGCTGGGTTGCTCACAGTTTCATGATGTGGGCCCTCTGCTGTGAGTTCACTTTGGCCTGGATCCCATAGACTCGGTGCTCTGGGCCTCCTGCTGCGAGGTTCCAACTGCTGGATTCCTCACATTTTTTAATCTATGGGCCCTGTGTTGTTAGGCTAGTCCTGCCTGCCTCACTCCGAGCCCCTTGGAGATGTGGTTCCTCTGGTTTAGGCCACATGGTCTGGGTCCCTCACCTTTCCATTATTTGGCCACACTGGTGTGAGTATACTTCTGCCTGGTTCCGATCCCCTTGGTGATGCGGGCCCTCTGGTGAGAGTCTTATCCTGGCTGGGTTCCTCACCCTTCTGTGACGTATGCCCTCTGCTGTGATGTCACTCCTGCCTGGCTGGCGCACGTCACCTTGGCGACGTGGGCCCTCAGTTGGGATTTGGTGTCTGCTGGGAGTTTCCTCCCTTCGGTAATGAGGGCCCTCTGGCGTCAGGCCTTAAATCCTGGGCTCCCAAAGTTTTCTGATGTGTGCCCTGTGGTGCGAGTACACTCCTGCCAGGTTCCCAACCCCATGGCAATGTGGGCCTTCTGCTCTGTGGACCCAATGGCTGGGCTATTCACAGTTTCATGATGAGGGCCCTCTTTTGTGAGTTCACACCGGCCGGGATCCCATAGCCTCGTTGTTCCTTGCCGCCTGCTGGGATGTTCCAACTGCGGGATTCCTCACCTTTTTTATTCTATGGGCCCTCTGTTTTGAGACTACTCCTGCCTGCCTCCCTCCCAGCCCCTTGGTGATGTGTGTCCTCTGGTTTGAGGCCACATGTGGTGGTTTCCTCGCCTTTCAATGATGTGGCCCCACTGGACTGAGAACACTCCTGCCTGGTTCCCATCCTCTTGGTGATGTGGGCCCTCTGGTGAGAGTCTGATCCTGGTTGGGTTCCTCACACTTCCGTGAACTTGGCCCTCTGCTCTGAGGTCACTCCTGCCTGGCTGGCACACCCCGCCTTGGTGACGTCGGCCCTCTGGTGGCAGTTGGAGCGTGCTGGGAGCCTCCTTCCCTCAGTAATGAGGGCCCTTTGGCGTCAGGCCCTAACTGCTGTGTACCCACATTTTCTAATACGTACTAAGTGGTGCGAGGACACTCCTGCCAGGTTCCCATCCCCGTGGGGATGTGGGACTTCTGCTCTGATGTCCAAACGGCTGGGTTGCTCAAAGTTTCATGATGTGGGCCCTCTGCTGTGAGTGCACTGCGGCCTGGATCCCATAGACTGGGTGCTCTGGGCCACCTGCTGGGAGGTTCGAACTGTTGGATTCCTCACATTTTTTATTCTATGGGCCCTGCGTTGTGAGGCTAGTCCTGCCTGCCTCACTCTGAACCCCTTGGAGATGTGGATCCTCTGGTTTAGGCCACGTGTTCTGGGTTCCTCACCTTTCTATGATTTGGCCACACTGGTGTGAGGCCACTCTTGCCTGGATCCGATCCCCTTGGTGATGCGGGCCCTCTGGTGAGACTCTTATCCTGGCTGGGTGCCTCACCCTTCTGGGACGTATGCCCTCTGCTGTGAGGTCACTCCTGCCTGGCTGGCGCACGTCACCTTGGCGACGTGGGCCCTCAGTTGGGAGTTGGTGCCTGCTGGGAGTCTCCTCCCCTCGGTAATGAGGGCCCTCTGACGTCAGGCCCTAACTCCTGGGCTCCCATACTTTTCTGATGTGTGCCCTCTGGTGGGAGTACACTCCTGCCAGGTTCCCAACCCCATGGGAATGTGGGCCTTCTTCTCTGTGGTCCCAACCGCTGGGTTGTTCACAGTTTCGTGATGAGGGCCTTCTGTTGTGAGTTCACACCGGCCGGGATCCCATAGCCTCGCTGCTCCTTGCCGCCTGCTGGGAGGTTCCAACTGCGGGTTACCTCACCTTTTTTATTTTATGGCCCTCTGTTTGAGACACCTCCTGCCTGCCTCACTCTGAGCCCCTTGTTGATGTGGGTCCTCTGGTTTAGGCCATATGTTCTGGGTTCCTCACTTTTCTACGATTTGGCCACACTGGTGTGAGGCCACTCCTGCCTGGTTCTGATCCCCTTGGTGATGTGGGCCCTCTGGTGAGAGTCTTATCCTGGCTGGGTTCCTCCCCCTTCTGTGACATAGGCCCTCTGCTGTGAGGTCACTCCTGCCTGGCTAACGCACATCACCTTGGAGACGTGGGCCCTCAGGTGGGAGTTGGTGCCTTCTAGGAGTCTGCTCCCCTCGGTAATTAGGGCCGTCTGGCGTCAGGCCCTAACTCCTGGGCTCCCAAAATTTTCTGATGTGTGCCCTGTGGTGCGAGTACACTCCTGCCAGGTTCCCAACCCCATGGGAATGTGGGCCTTCTGTTCTGTGGTCCCAACAGCTGTGTTGTTCACAGTTTCATGATGAGGGTCCTCTGTTGTGAGTTCACAACGGCCGGGACCCCATAGCCTCGCTGCTCCTTGCTGCATGCTAGGAGGTTCCAACTGCGGGATTCCTCACCTTTTTAATTCTATGGGTCCTCTGTTTTGAGGCTCCTCCTGCCTGCCTCACTCCGAGCCCCTTGGAGATGTGGGTCCTCTTGTTTAGGCCACATGTTCTGGGTTCCTCACCTTTCTATGATTTGGCCACACTGGTGTGAGGCCACTCCTGCCTGGATCAGATCCCCTTGGTGATGTGGGCCCTCTGGTGAGAGTCTGATCCTGGCTGGGTTCCTCACTCTTCTGTGAGGTGGGCCCTCTGCTGTGAGGTAACTCCTGCCTGGCTTGCTCCCGTTGCCCTGGTGACGTCGGACTTCTGGTGGCAGTTGGAGCCTTCTTGTACCCTCCTCTCCAAGGTGATGAGGGCCCTCTTGCGTCAGGCTCTAACTGCTGGGCTCCCCACGATTTCTGATGTGAGCCCAGTGATGCCAGGACACTCCTGTAAGGTTCCAATACTCATGGGGATGTGTGCCTTCTGCTCTGTGGTCGCAACGCCTGGGTTGCTCACAGTTTCGTTATGTTGGCGCTCCGGTGTTAGTTCACTCAGGCCTAGATCCCATAGCCTCTGTGCTCTGGGCCGCCTGCTGGGAGGTTCCAACTGCTGGATTCCTCACCTTTCTTATACTTTGGGCCCTGTGTGGTGAAGCTCCTCCTGCCTGCCTCACACCGAGCCCCTTGGTGATGTAGGTCTTCTGGCTTGAGACCACGTGTGCCGTTTGTCTCACCTTTTAGGGATGTGGCCCTACTGGTGTGAGGACACTCCTGACTGGTTCCCATCCCCTTGTTGATGTGGGCCCTCTGGTGAGAGTCTGATCCTGGCTTGATTCCTCACACTTCTGTGAGGCGGGCCCTCTGCTGTGAGGTCACACCTGCCTGGCTGGCACACGACGCCTTGGCCACATGGGCCCTCTGGTTGCAGTTGGAGCGTGCTGGGAACCTCCTCCCATCGGTGATGAGGGCCCTCTGGCGTCCGGCCCTAACTGCTGGGCTCACCACATTTTCTGATGTGCGCCCACTTGTGCGATGACACTCCTGCCAGGTTCCCATCCCCATGCAGATTTGGGCCTTCTGTTCTGAGGTGCCAACGGCTGGCTTGCTCACAGTGTCAGGATGTGGGCCCTCTGCTGTGAGTTCACTCCGGCATGCATCCCATAGCCTCGGTGCTCTGGGCCACCTGCTTGGAGCTTCCAACTGCAGGATTCCTTACCTTTTTTCTTCTATGGGCCGTGTGTTGTGAGACACTTCCTGCCTGCCTCACTCTGAGCCCCTTGTTGATGTGGGTCTTCTGGTTTGAGGCCACATGTGGTGGGTTCCTTGCCTTTCAATGATGTGGCCCCACTGGTGTGAGCACACTCCTGCCTGGTTCGCATCCCCTTGGTGATGTGGGCCCTCTGGTGAGAATCTGATCCGGGTTGGGTTCCTCACACTTCCGTGAGCTTGGCCCTCAGCTCTGAGGTCACTCCTGCCTGGCTGGCACACCCCGCCTTGGCGACGTCGGCCCTCTGGTGGCAGTTGGAGCCTGCTGGGAGCCTCCTCCCCTCAGTGATCAGAGCCCTTTGGCGTCAGGCCCTAACTGCTGGGTACCCACATTTTCTAATACGTACTAAGTGGTGCGAGGATACGCCTGCCACGTTCCCATCCCCATGGGGATGTGGGCGTTCTGCTCTGAGGTCCCAACGGCTGGGTTGCTCACAGTTTCATGATGTGGGCCCTCTGCTGTGAGTTCACTTTGGCCTGGATCCCATAGACTCGGTGCTCTGGGCCTCCTGCTGCGAGGTTCCAACTGCTGGATTCCTCACATTTTTTAATCTATGGGCCCTGTGTTGTTAGGCTAGTCCTGCCTGCCTCACTCCGAGCCCCTTGGAGATGTGGTTCCTCTGGTTTAGGCCACATGGTCTGGGTCCCTCACCTTTCCATTATTTGGCCACACTGGTGTGAGTATACTTCTGCCTGGTTCCGATCCCCTTGGTGATGCGGGCCCTCTGGTGAGAGTCTTATCCTGGCTGGGTTCCTCACCCTTCTGTGACGTATGCCCTCTGCTGTGATGTCACTCCTGCCTGGCTGGCGCACGTCACCTTGGCGACGTGGGCCCTCAGTTGGGATTTGGTGTCTGCTGGGAGTTTCCTCCCTTCGGTAATGAGGGCCCTCTGGCGTCAGGCCTTAAATCCTGGGCTCCCAAAGTTTTCTGATGTGTGCCCTGTGGTGCGAGTACACTCCTGCCAGGTTCCCAACCCCATGGCAATGTGGGCCTTCTGCTCTGTGGACCCAATGGCTGGGCTATTCACAGTTTCATGATGAGGGCCCTCTTTTGTGAGTTCACACCGGCCGGGATCCCATAGCCTCGTTGTTCCTTGCCGCCTGCTGGGATGTTCCAACTGCGGGATTCCTCACCTTTTTTATTCTATGGGCCCTCTGTTTTGAGACTACTCCTGCCTGCCTCCCTCCCAGCCCCTTGGTGATGTGTGTCCTCTGGTTTGAGGCCACATGTGGTGGTTTCCTCGCCTTTCAATGATGTGGCCCCACTGGACTGAGAACACTCCTGCCTGGTTCCCATCCTCTTGGTGATGTGGGCCCTCTGGTGAGAGTCTGATCCTGGTTGGGTTCCTCACACTTCCGTGAACTTGGCCCTCTGCTCTGAGGTCACTCCTGCCTGGCTGGCACACCCCGCCTTGGTGACGTCGGCCCTCTGGTGGCAGTTGGAGCGTGCTGGGAGCCTCCTTCCCTCAGTAATGAGGGCCCTTTGGCGTCAGGCCCTAACTGCTGTGTACCCACATTTTCTAATACGTACTAAGTGGTGCGAGGACACTCCTGCCAGGTTCCCATCCCCGTGGGGATGTGGGACTTCTGCTCTGATGTCCAAACGGCTGGGTTGCTCAAAGTTTCATGATGTGGGCCCTCTGCTGTGAGTGCACTGCGGCCTGGATCCCATAGACTGGGTGCTCTGGGCCACCTGCTGGGAGGTTCGAACTGTTGGATTCCTCACATTTTTTATTCTATGGGCCCTGCGTTGTGAGGCTAGTCCTGCCTGCCTCACTCTGAACCCCTTGGAGATGTGGATCCTCTGGTTTAGGCCACGTGTTCTGGGTTCCTCACCTTTCTATGATTTGGCCACACTGGTGTGAGGCCACTCTTGCCTGGATCCGATCCCCTTGGTGATGCGGGCCCTCTGGTGAGACTCTTATCCTGGCTGGGTGCCTCACCCTTCTGGGACGTATGCCCTCTGCTGTGAGGTCACTCCTGCCTGGCTGGCGCACGTCACCTTGGCGACGTGGGCCCTCAGTTGGGAGTTGGTGCCTGCTGGGAGTCTCCTCCCCTCGGTAATGAGGGCCCTCTGACGTCAGGCCCTAACTCCTGGGCTCCCATACTTTTCTGATGTGTGCCCTCTGGTGGGAGTACACTCCTGCCAGGTTCCCAACCCCATGGGAATGTGGGCCTTCTTCTCTGTGGTCCCAACCGCTGGGTTGTTCACAGTTTCGTGATGAGGGCCTTCTGTTGTGAGTTCACACCGGCCGGGATCCCATAGCCTCGCTGCTCCTTGCCGCCTGCTGGGAGGTTCCAACTGCGGGTTACCTCACCTTTTTTATTTTATGGCCCTCTGTTTGAGACACCTCCTGCCTGCCTCACTCTGAGCCCCTTGTTGATGTGGGTCCTCTGGTTTAGGCCATATGTTCTGGGTTCCTCACTTTTCTACGATTTGGCCACACTGGTGTGAGGCCACTCCTGCCTGGTTCTGATCCCCTTGGTGATGTGGGCCCTCTGGTGAGAGTCTTATCCTGGCTGGGTTCCTCCCCCTTCTGTGACATAGGCCCTCTGCTGTGAGGTCACTCCTGCCTGGCTAACGCACATCACCTTGGAGACGTGGGCCCTCAGGTGGGAGTTGGTGCCTTCTAGGAGTCTGCTCCCCTCGGTAATTAGGGCCGTCTGGCGTCAGGCCCTAACTCCTGGGCTCCCAAAATTTTCTGATGTGTGCCCTGTGGTGCGAGTACACTCCTGCCAGGTTCCCAACCCCATGGGAATGTGGGCCTTCTGTTCTGTGGTCCCAACAGCTGTGTTGTTCACAGTTTCATGATGAGGGTCCTCTGTTGTGAGTTCACAACGGCCGGGACCCCATAGCCTCGCTGCTCCTTGCTGCATGCTAGGAGGTTCCAACTGCGGGATTCCTCACCTTTTTAATTCTATGGGTCCTCTGTTTTGAGGCTCCTCCTGCCTGCCTCACTCCGAGCCCCTTGGAGATGTGGGTCCTCTTGTTTAGGCCACATGTTCTGGGTTCCTCACCTTTCTATGATTTGGCCACACTGGTGTGAGGCCACTCCTGCCTGGATCAGATCCCCTTGGTGATGTGGGCCCTCTGGTGAGAGTCTGATCCTGGCTGGGTTCCTCACTCTTCTGTGAGGTGGGCCCTCTGCTGTGAGGTAACTCCTGCCTGGCTTGCTCCCGTTGCCCTGGTGACGTCGGACTTCTGGTGGCAGTTGGAGCCTTCTTGTACCCTCCTCTCCAAGGTGATGAGGGCCCTCTTGCGTCAGGCTCTAACTGCTGGGCTCCCCACGATTTCTGATGTGAGCCCAGTGATGCCAGGACACTCCTGTAAGGTTCCAATACTCATGGGGATGTGTGCCTTCTGCTCTGTGGTCGCAACGCCTGGGTTGCTCACAGTTTCGTTATGTTGGCGCTCCGGTGTTAGTTCACTCAGGCCTAGATCCCATAGCCTCTGTGCTCTGGGCCGCCTGCTGGGAGGTTCCAACTGCTGGATTCCTCACCTTTCTTATACTTTGGGCCCTGTGTGGTGAAGCTCCTCCTGCCTGCCTCACACCGAGCCCCTTGGTGATGTAGGTCTTCTGGCTTGAGACCACGTGTGCCGTTTGTCTCACCTTTTAGGGATGTGGCCCTACTGGTGTGAGGACACTCCTGACTGGTTCCCATCCCCTTGTTGATGTGGGCCCTCTGGTGAGAGTCTGATCCTGGCTTGATTCCTCACACTTCTGTGAGGCGGGCCCTCTGCTGTGAGGTGACACCTGCCTGGCTGGCACACGACGCCTTGGCCACATGGGCCCTCTGGTTGCAGTTGGAGCGTGCTGGGAACCTCCTCCCATCGGTGATGAGGGCCCTCTGGCGTCCGGCCCTAACTGCTGGGCTCACCACATTTTCTGATGTGCGCCCACTTGTGCGATGACACTCCTGCCAGGTTCCCATCCCCATGCAGATTTGGGCCTTCTGTTCTGAGGTGCCAACGGCTGGCTTGCTCACAGTGTCAGGATGTGGGCCCTCTGCTGTGAGTTCACTCCGGCATGCATCCCATAGCCTCGGTGCTCTGGGCCACCTGCTTGGAGCTTCCAACTGCAGGATTCCTTACCTTTTTTCTTCTATGGGCCGTGTGTTGTGAGACACTTCCTGCCTGCCTCACTCTGAGCCCCTTGTTGATGTGGGTCTTCTGGTTTGAGGCCACATGTGGTGGGTTCCTTGCCTTTCAATGATGTGGCCCCACTGGTGTGAGCACACTCCTGCCTGGTTCACATCCCCTTGGTGATGTGGGCCCTCTGGTGAGAATCTGATCCGGGTTGGGTTCCTCACACTTCCGTGAGCTTGGCCCTCAGCTCTGAGGTCACTCCTGCCTGGCTGGCACACCCCGCCTTGGCGACGTCGGCCCTCTGGTGGCAGTTGGAGCCTGCTGGGAGCCTCCTCCCCTCAGTGATCAGAGCCCTTTGGCGTCAGGCCCTAACTGCTGGGTACCCACATTTTCTAATACGTACTAAGTGGTGCGAGGATACGCCTGCCACGTTCCCATCCCCATGGGGATGTGGGCGTTCTGCTCTGAGGTCCCAACGGCTGGGTTGCTCACAGTTTCATGATGTGGGCCCTCTGCTGTGAGTTCACTTTGGCCTGGATCCCATAGACTCGGTGCTCTGGGCCTCCTGCTGCGAGGTTCCAACTGCTGGATTCCTCACATTTTTTAATCTATGGGCCCTGTGTTGTTAGGCTAGTCCTGCCTGCCTCACTCCGAGCCCCTTGGAGATGTGGTTCCTCTGGTTTAGGCCACATGGTCTGGGTCCCTCACCTTTCCATTATTTGGCCACACTGGTGTGAGTATACTTCTGCCTGGTTCCGATCCCCTTGGTGATGCGGGCCCTCTGGTGAGAGTCTTATCCTGGCTGGGTTCCTCACCCTTCTGTGACGTATGCCCTCTGCTGTGATGTCACTCCTGCCTGGCTGGCGCACGTCACCTTGGCGACGTGGGCCCTCAGTTGGGATTTGGTGTCTGCTGGGAGTTTCCTCCCTTCGGTAATGAGGGCCCTCTGGCGTCAGGCCTTAAATCCTGGGCTCCCAAAGTTTTCTGATGTGTGCCCTGTGGTGCGAGTACACTCCTGCCAGGTTCCCAACCCCATGGCAATGTGGGCCTTCTGCTCTGTGGACCCAATGGCTGGGCTATTCACAGTTTCATGATGAGGGCCCTCTTTTGTGAGTTCACACCGGCCGGGATCCCATAGCCTCGTTGTTCCTTGCCGCCTGCTGGGATGTTCCAACTGCGGGATTCCTCACCTTTTTTATTCTATGGGCCCTCTGTTTTGAGACTACTCCTGCCTGCCTCCCTCCCAGCCCCTTGGTGATGTGTGTCCTCTGGTTTGAGGCCACATGTGGTGGTTTCCTCGCCTTTCAATGATGTGGCCCCACTGGACTGAGAACACTCCTGCCTGGTTCCCATCCTCTTGGTGATGTGGGCCCTCTGGTGAGAGTCTGATCCTGGTTGGGTTCCTCACACTTCCGTGAACTTGGCCCTCTGCTCTGAGGTCACTCCTGCCTGGCTGGCACACCCCGCCTTGGTGACGTCGGCCCTCTGGTGGCAGTTGGAGCGTGCTGGGAGCCTCCTTCCCTCAGTAATGAGGGCCCTTTGGCGTCAGGCCCTAACTGCTGTGTACCCACATTTTCTAATACGTACTAAGTGGTGCGAGGACACTCCTGCCAGGTTCCCATCCCCGTGGGGATGTGGGACTTCTGCTCTGATGTCCAAACGGCTGGGTTGCTCAAAGTTTCATGATGTGGGCCCTCTGCTGTGAGTGCACTGCGGCCTGGATCCCATAGACTGGGTGCTCTGGGCCACCTGCTGGGAGGTTCGAACTGTTGGATTCCTCACATTTTTTATTCTATGGGCCCTGCGTTGTGAGGCTAGTCCTGCCTGCCTCACTCTGAACCCCTTGGAGATGTGGATCCTCTGGTTTAGGCCACGTGTTCTGGGTTCCTCACCTTTCTATGATTTGGCCACACTGGTGTGAGGCCACTCTTGCCTGGATCCGATCCCCTTGGTGATGCGGGCCCTCTGGTGAGACTCTTATCCTGGCTGGGTGCCTCACCCTTCTGGGACGTATGCCCTCTGCTGTGAGGTCACTCCTGCCTGGCTGGCGCACGTCACCTTGGCGACGTGGGCCCTCAGTTGGGAGTTGGTGCCTGCTGGGAGTCTCCTCCCCTCGGTAATGAGGGCCCTCTGACGTCAGGCCCTAACTCCTGGGCTCCCATACTTTTCTGATGTGTGCCCTCTGGTGGGAGTACACTCCTGCCAGGTTCCCAACCCCATGGGAATGTGGGCCTTCTTCTCTGTGGTCCCAACCGCTGGGTTGTTCACAGTTTCGTGATGAGGGCCTTCTGTTGTGAGTTCACACCGGCCGGGATCCCATAGCCTCGCTGCTCCTTGCCGCCTGCTGGGAGGTTCCAACTGCGGGTTACCTCACCTTTTTTATTTTATGGCCCTCTGTTTGAGACACCTCCTGCCTGCCTCACTCTGAGCCCCTTGTTGATGTGGGTCCTCTGGTTTAGGCCATATGTTCTGGGTTCCTCACTTTTCTACGATTTGGCCACACTGGTGTGAGGCCACTCCTGCCTGGTTCTGATCCCCTTGGTGATGTGGGCCCTCTGGTGAGAGTCTTATCCTGGCTGGGTTCCTCCCCCTTCTGTGACATAGGCCCTCTGCTGTGAGGTCACTCCTGCCTGGCTAACGCACATCACCTTGGAGACGTGGGCCCTCAGGTGGGAGTTGGTGCCTTCTAGGAGTCTGCTCCCCTCGGTAATTAGGGCCGTCTGGCGTCAGGCCCTAACTCCTGGGCTCCCAAAATTTTCTGATGTGTGCCCTGTGGTGCGAGTACACTCCTGCCAGGTTCCCAACCCCATGGGAATGTGGGCCTTCTGTTCTGTGGTCCCAACAGCTGTGTTGTTCACAGTTTCATGATGAGGGTCCTCTGTTGTGAGTTCACAACGGCCGGGACCCCATAGCCTCGCTGCTCCTTGCTGCATGCTAGGAGGTTCCAACTGCGGGATTCCTCACCTTTTTAATTCTATGGGTCCTCTGTTTTGAGGCTCCTCCTGCCTGCCTCACTCCGAGCCCCTTGGAGATGTGGGTCCTCTTGTTTAGGCCACATGTTCTGGGTTCCTCACCTTTCTATGATTTGGCCACACTGGTGTGAGGCCACTCCTGCCTGGATCAGATCCCCTTGGTGATGTGGGCCCTCTGGTGAGAGTCTGATCCTGGCTGGGTTCCTCACTCTTCTGTGAGGTGGGCCCTCTGCTGTGAGGTAACTCCTGCCTGGCTTGCTCCCGTTGCCCTGGTGACGTCGGACTTCTGGTGGCAGTTGGAGCCTTCTTGTACCCTCCTCTCCAAGGTGATGAGGGCCCTCTTGCGTCAGGCTCTAACTGCTGGGCTCCCCACGATTTCTGATGTGAGCCCAGTGATGCCAGGACACTCCTGTAAGGTTCCAATACTCATGGGGATGTGTGCCTTCTGCTCTGTGGTCGCAACGCCTGGGTTGCTCACAGTTTCGTTATGTTGGCGCTCCGGTGTTAGTTCACTCAGGCCTAGATCCCATAGCCTCTGTGCTCTGGGCCGCCTGCTGGGAGGTTCCAACTGCTGGATTCCTCACCTTTCTTATACTTTGGGCCCTGTGTGGTGAAGCTCCTCCTGCCTGCCTCACACCGAGCCCCTTGGTGATGTAGGTCTTCTGGCTTGAGACCACGTGTGCCGTTTGTCTCACCTTTTAGGGATGTGGCCCTACTGGTGTGAGGACACTCCTGACTGGTTCCCATCCCCTTGTTGATGTGGGCCCTCTGGTGAGAGTCTGATCCTGGCTTGATTCCTCACACTTCTGTGAGGCGGGCCCTCTGCTGTGAGGTGACACCTGCCTGGCTGGCACACGACGCCTTGGCCACATGGGCCCTCTGGTTGCAGTTGGAGCGTGCTGGGAACCTCCTCCCATCGGTGATGAGGGCCCTCTGGCGTCCGGCCCTAACTGCTGGGCTCACCACATTTTCTGATGTGCGCCCACTTGTGCGATGACACTCCTGCCAGGTTCCCATCCCCATGCAGATTTGGGCCTTCTGTTCTGAGGTGCCAACGGCTGGCTTGCTCACAGTGTCAGGATGTGGGCCCTCTGCTGTGAGTTCACTCCGGCATGCATCCCATAGCCTCGGTGCTCTGGGCCACCTGCTTGGAGCTTCCAACTGCAGGATTCCTTACCTTTTTTCTTCTATGGGCCGTGTGTTGTGAGACACTTCCTGCCTGCCTCACTCTGAGCCCCTTGTTGATGTGGGTCTTCTGGTTTGAGGCCACATGTGGTGGGTTCCTTGCCTTTCAATGATGTGGCCCCACTGGTGTGAGCACACTCCTGCCTGGTTCGCATCCCCTTGGTGATGTGGGCCCTCTGGTGAGAATCTGATCCGGGTTGGGTTCCTCACACTTCCGTGAGCTTGGCCCTCAGCTCTGAGGTCACTCCTGCCTGGCTGGCACACCCCGCCTTGGCGACGTCGGCCCTCTGGTGGCAGTTGGAGCCTGCTGGGAGCCTCCTCCCCTCAGTGATCAGAGCCCTTTGGCGTCAGGCCCTAACTGCTGGGTACCCACATTTTCTAATACGTACTAAGTGGTGCGAGGATACGCCTGCCACGTTCCCATCCCCATGGGGATGTGGGCGTTCTGCTCTGAGGTCCCAACGGCTGGGTTGCTCACAGTTTCATGATGTGGGCCCTCTGCTGTGAGTTCACTTTGGCCTGGATCCCATAGACTCGGTGCTCTGGGCCTCCTGCTGCGAGGTTCCAACTGCTGGATTCCTCACATTTTTTAATCTATGGGCCCTGTGTTGTTAGGCTAGTCCTGCCTGCCTCACTCCGAGCCCCTTGGAGATGTGGTTCCTCTGGTTTAGGCCACATGGTCTGGGTCCCTCACCTTTCCATTATTTGGCCACACTGGTGTGAGTATACTTCTGCCTGGTTCCGATCCCCTTGGTGATGCGGGCCCTCTGGTGAGAGTCTTATCCTGGCTGGGTTCCTCACCCTTCTGTGACGTATGCCCTCTGCTGTGATGTCACTCCTGCCTGGCTGGCGCACGTCACCTTGGCGACGTGGGCCCTCAGTTGGGATTTGGTGTCTGCTGGGAGTTTCCTCCCTTCGGTAATGAGGGCCCTCTGGCGTCAGGCCTTAAATCCTGGGCTCCCAAAGTTTTCTGATGTGTGCCCTGTGGTGCGAGTACACTCCTGCCAGGTTCCCAACCCCATGGCAATGTGGGCCTTCTGCTCTGTGGACCCAATGGCTGGGCTATTCACAGTTTCATGATGAGGGCCCTCTTTTGTGAGTTCACACCGGCCGGGATCCCATAGCCTCGTTGTTCCTTGCCGCCTGCTGGGATGTTCCAACTGCGGGATTCCTCACCTTTTTTATTCTATGGGCCCTCTGTTTTGAGACTACTCCTGCCTGCCTCCCTCCCAGCCCCTTGGTGATGTGTGTCCTCTGGTTTGAGGCCACATGTGGTGGTTTCCTCGCCTTTCAATGATGTGGCCCCACTGGACTGAGAACACTCCTGCCTGGTTCCCATCCTCTTGGTGATGTGGGCCCTCTGGTGAGAGTCTGATCCTGGTTGGGTTCCTCACACTTCCGTGAACTTGGCCCTCTGCTCTGAGGTCACTCCTGCCTGGCTGGCACACCCCGCCTTGGTGACGTCGGCCCTCTGGTGGCAGTTGGAGCGTGCTGGGAGCCTCCTTCCCTCAGTAATGAGGGCCCTTTGGCGTCAGGCCCTAACTGCTGTGTACCCACATTTTCTAATACGTACTAAGTGGTGCGAGGACACTCCTGCCAGGTTCCCATCCCCGTGGGGATGTGGGACTTCTGCTCTGATGTCCAAACGGCTGGGTTGCTCAAAGTTTCATGATGTGGGCCCTCTGCTGTGAGTGCACTGCGGCCTGGATCCCATAGACTGGGTGCTCTGGGCCACCTGCTGGGAGGTTCGAACTGTTGGATTCCTCACATTTTTTATTCTATGGGCCCTGCGTTGTGAGGCTAGTCCTGCCTGCCTCACTCTGAACCCCTTGGAGATGTGGATCCTCTGGTTTAGGCCACGTGTTCTGGGTTCCTCACCTTTCTATGATTTGGCCACACTGGTGTGAGGCCACTCTTGCCTGGATCCGATCCCCTTGGTGATGCGGGCCCTCTGGTGAGACTCTTATCCTGGCTGGGTGCCTCACCCTTCTGGGACGTATGCCCTCTGCTGTGAGGTCACTCCTGCCTGGCTGGCGCACGTCACCTTGGCGACGTGGGCCCTCAGTTGGGAGTTGGTGCCTGCTGGGAGTCTCCTCCCCTCGGTAATGAGGGCCCTCTGACGTCAGGCCCTAACTCCTGGGCTCCCATACTTTTCTGATGTGTGCCCTCTGGTGGGAGTACACTCCTGCCAGGTTCCCAACCCCATGGGAATGTGGGCCTTCTTCTCTGTGGTCCCAACCGCTGGGTTGTTCACAGTTTCGTGATGAGGGCCTTCTGTTGTGAGTTCACACCGGCCGGGATCCCATAGCCTCGCTGCTCCTTGCCGCCTGCTGGGAGGTTCCAACTGCGGGTTACCTCACCTTTTTTATTTTATGGCCCTCTGTTTGAGACACCTCCTGCCTGCCTCACTCTGAGCCCCTTGTTGATGTGGGTCCTCTGGTTTAGGCCATATGTTCTGGGTTCCTCACTTTTCTACGATTTGGCCACACTGGTGTGAGGCCACTCCTGCCTGGTTCTGATCCCCTTGGTGATGTGGGCCCTCTGGTGAGAGTCTTATCCTGGCTGGGTTCCTCCCCCTTCTGTGACATAGGCCCTCTGCTGTGAGGTCACTCCTGCCTGGCTAACGCACATCACCTTGGAGACGTGGGCCCTCAGGTGGGAGTTGGTGCCTTCTAGGAGTCTGCTCCCCTCGGTAATTAGGGCCGTCTGGCGTCAGGCCCTAACTCCTGGGCTCCCAAAATTTTCTGATGTGTGCCCTGTGGTGCGAGTACACTCCTGCCAGGTTCCCAACCCCATGGGAATGTGGGCCTTCTGTTCTGTGGTCCCAACAGCTGTGTTGTTCACAGTTTCATGATGAGGGTCCTCTGTTGTGAGTTCACAACGGCCGGGACCCCATAGCCTCGCTGCTCCTTGCTGCATGCTAGGAGGTTCCAACTGCGGGATTCCTCACCTTTTTAATTCTATGGGTCCTCTGTTTTGAGGCTCCTCCTGCCTGCCTCACTCCGAGCCCCTTGGAGATGTGGGTCCTCTTGTTTAGGCCACATGTTCTGGGTTCCTCACCTTTCTATGATTTGGCCACACTGGTGTGAGGCCACTCCTGCCTGGATCAGATCCCCTTGGTGATGTGGGCCCTCTGGTGAGAGTCTGATCCTGGCTGGGTTCCTCACTCTTCTGTGAGGTGGGCCCTCTGCTGTGAGGTAACTCCTGCCTGGCTTGCTCCCGTTGCCCTGGTGACGTCGGACTTCTGGTGGCAGTTGGAGCCTTCTTGTACCCTCCTCTCCAAGGTGATGAGGGCCCTCTTGCGTCAGGCTCTAACTGCTGGGCTCCCCACGATTTCTGATGTGAGCCCAGTGATGCCAGGACACTCCTGTAAGGTTCCAATACTCATGGGGATGTGTGCCTTCTGCTCTGTGGTCGCAACGCCTGGGTTGCTCACAGTTTCGTTATGTTGGCGCTCCGGTGTTAGTTCACTCAGGCCTAGATCCCATAGCCTCTGTGCTCTGGGCCGCCTGCTGGGAGGTTCCAACTGCTGGATTCCTCACCTTTCTTATACTTTGGGCCCTGTGTGGTGAAGCTCCTCCTGCCTGCCTCACACCGAGCCCCTTGGTGATGTAGGTCTTCTGGCTTGAGACCACGTGTGCCGTTTGTCTCACCTTTTAGGGATGTGGCCCTACTGGTGTGAGGACACTCCTGACTGGTTCCCATCCCCTTGTTGATGTGGGCCC
Organism: Delphinapterus leucas; assembly: GCF_059928025.1. Lineage (NCBI taxonomy): Eukaryota > Metazoa > Chordata > Mammalia > Artiodactyla > Monodontidae > Delphinapterus > Delphinapterus leucas. The sequence goes on along the minus strand of NW_028322241.1, from coordinate 13,451,026 downwards.
TCTGGTGAGAGTCTGATCCTGGCTTGATTCCTCACACTTCTGTGAGGCGGGCCCTCTGCTGTGAGGTCACACCTGCCTGGCTGGCACACGACGCCTTGGCCACATGGGCCCTCTGGTTGCAGTTGGAGCGTGCTGGGAACCTCCTCCCATCGGTGATGAGGGCCCTCTGGCGTCCGGCCCTAACTGCTGGGCTCACCACATTTTCTGATGTGCGCCCACTTGTGCGATGACACTCCTGCCAGGTTCCCATCCCCATGCAGATTTGGGCCTTCTGTTCTGAGGTGCCAACGGCTGGCTTGCTCACAGTGTCAGGATGTGGGCCCTCTGCTGTGAGTTCACTCCGGCATGCATCCCATAGCCTCGGTGCTCTGGGCCACCTGCTTGGAGCTTCCAACTGCAGGATTCCTTACCTTTTTTCTTCTATGGGCCGTGTGTTGTGAGACACTTCCTGCCTGCCTCACTCTGAGCCCCTTGTTGATGTGGGTCTTCTGGTTTGAGGCCACATGTGGTGGGTTCCTTGCCTTTCAATGATGTGGCCCCACTGGTGTGAGCACACTCCTGCCTGGTTCACATCCCCTTGGTGATGTGGGCCCTCTGGTGAGAATCTGATCCGGGTTGGGTTCCTCACACTTCCGTGAGCTTGGCCCTCAGCTCTGAGGTCACTCCTGCCTGGCTGGCACACCCCGCCTTGGCGACGTCGGCCCTCTGGTGGCAGTTGGAGCCTGCTGGGAGCCTCCTCCCCTCAGTGATCAGAGCCCTTTGGCGTCAGGCCCTAACTGCTGGGTACCCACATTTTCTAATACGTACTAAGTGGTGCGAGGATACGCCTGCCACGTTCCCATCCCCATGGGGATGTGGGCGTTCTGCTCTGAGGTCCCAACGGCTGGGTTGCTCACAGTTTCATGATGTGGGCCCTCTGCTGTGAGTTCACTTTGGCCTGGATCCCATAGACTCGGTGCTCTGGGCCTCCTGCTGCGAGGTTCCAACTGCTGGATTCCTCACATTTTTTAATCTATGGGCCCTGTGTTGTTAGGCTAGTCCTGCCTGCCTCACTCCGAGCCCCTTGGAGATGTGGTTCCTCTGGTTTAGGCCACATGGTCTGGGTCCCTCACCTTTCCATTATTTGGCCACACTGGTGTGAGTATACTTCTGCCTGGTTCCGATCCCCTTGGTGATGCGGGCCCTCTGGTGAGAGTCTTATCCTGGCTGGGTTCCTCACCCTTCTGTGACGTATGCCCTCTGCTGTGATGTCACTCCTGCCTGGCTGGCGCACGTCACCTTGGCGACGTGGGCCCTCAGTTGGGATTTGGTGTCTGCTGGGAGTTTCCTCCCTTCGGTAATGAGGGCCCTCTGGCGTCAGGCCTTAAATCCTGGGCTCCCAAAGTTTTCTGATGTGTGCCCTGTGGTGCGAGTACACTCCTGCCAGGTTCCCAACCCCATGGCAATGTGGGCCTTCTGCTCTGTGGACCCAATGGCTGGGCTATTCACAGTTTCATGATGAGGGCCCTCTTTTGTGAGTTCACACCGGCCGGGATCCCATAGCCTCGTTGTTCCTTGCCGCCTGCTGGGATGTTCCAACTGCGGGATTCCTCACCTTTTTTATTCTATGGGCCCTCTGTTTTGAGACTACTCCTGCCTGCCTCCCTCCCAGCCCCTTGGTGATGTGTGTCCTCTGGTTTGAGGCCACATGTGGTGGTTTCCTCGCCTTTCAATGATGTGGCCCCACTGGACTGAGAACACTCCTGCCTGGTTCCCATCCTCTTGGTGATGTGGGCCCTCTGGTGAGAGTCTGATCCTGGTTGGGTTCCTCACACTTCCGTGAACTTGGCCCTCTGCTCTGAGGTCACTCCTGCCTGGCTGGCACACCCCGCCTTGGTGACGTCGGCCCTCTGGTGGCAGTTGGAGCGTGCTGGGAGCCTCCTTCCCTCAGTAATGAGGGCCCTTTGGCGTCAGGCCCTAACTGCTGTGTACCCACATTTTCTAATACGTACTAAGTGGTGCGAGGACACTCCTGCCAGGTTCCCATCCCCGTGGGGATGTGGGACTTCTGCTCTGATGTCCAAACGGCTGGGTTGCTCAAAGTTTCATGATGTGGGCCCTCTGCTGTGAGTGCACTGCGGCCTGGATCCCATAGACTGGGTGCTCTGGGCCACCTGCTGGGAGGTTCGAACTGTTGGATTCCTCACATTTTTTATTCTATGGGCCCTGCGTTGTGAGGCTAGTCCTGCCTGCCTCACTCTGAACCCCTTGGAGATGTGGATCCTCTGGTTTAGGCCACGTGTTCTGGGTTCCTCACCTTTCTATGATTTGGCCACACTGGTGTGAGGCCACTCTTGCCTGGATCCGATCCCCTTGGTGATGCGGGCCCTCTGGTGAGACTCTTATCCTGGCTGGGTGCCTCACCCTTCTGGGACGTATGCCCTCTGCTGTGAGGTCACTCCTGCCTGGCTGGCGCACGTCACCTTGGCGACGTGGGCCCTCAGTTGGGAGTTGGTGCCTGCTGGGAGTCTCCTCCCCTCGGTAATGAGGGCCCTCTGACGTCAGGCCCTAACTCCTGGGCTCCCATACTTTTCTGATGTGTGCCCTCTGGTGGGAGTACACTCCTGCCAGGTTCCCAACCCCATGGGAATGTGGGCCTTCTTCTCTGTGGTCCCAACCGCTGGGTTGTTCACAGTTTCGTGATGAGGGCCTTCTGTTGTGAGTTCACACCGGCCGGGATCCCATAGCCTCGCTGCTCCTTGCCGCCTGCTGGGAGGTTCCAACTGCGGGTTACCTCACCTTTTTTATTTTATGGCCCTCTGTTTGAGACACCTCCTGCCTGCCTCACTCTGAGCCCCTTGTTGATGTGGGTCCTCTGGTTTAGGCCATATGTTCTGGGTTCCTCACTTTTCTACGATTTGGCCACACTGGTGTGAGGCCACTCCTGCCTGGTTCTGATCCCCTTGGTGATGTGGGCCCTCTGGTGAGAGTCTTATCCTGGCTGGGTTCCTCCCCCTTCTGTGACATAGGCCCTCTGCTGTGAGGTCACTCCTGCCTGGCTAACGCACATCACCTTGGAGACGTGGGCCCTCAGGTGGGAGTTGGTGCCTTCTAGGAGTCTGCTCCCCTCGGTAATTAGGGCCGTCTGGCGTCAGGCCCTAACTCCTGGGCTCCCAAAATTTTCTGATGTGTGCCCTGTGGTGCGAGTACACTCCTGCCAGGTTCCCAACCCCATGGGAATGTGGGCCTTCTGTTCTGTGGTCCCAACAGCTGTGTTGTTCACAGTTTCATGATGAGGGTCCTCTGTTGTGAGTTCACAACGGCCGGGACCCCATAGCCTCGCTGCTCCTTGCTGCATGCTAGGAGGTTCCAACTGCGGGATTCCTCACCTTTTTAATTCTATGGGTCCTCTGTTTTGAGGCTCCTCCTGCCTGCCTCACTCCGAGCCCCTTGGAGATGTGGGTCCTCTTGTTTAGGCCACATGTTCTGGGTTCCTCACCTTTCTATGATTTGGCCACACTGGTGTGAGGCCACTCCTGCCTGGATCAGATCCCCTTGGTGATGTGGGCCCTCTGGTGAGAGTCTGATCCTGGCTGGGTTCCTCACTCTTCTGTGAGGTGGGCCCTCTGCTGTGAGGTAACTCCTGCCTGGCTTGCTCCCGTTGCCCTGGTGACGTCGGACTTCTGGTGGCAGTTGGAGCCTTCTTGTACCCTCCTCTCCAAGGTGATGAGGGCCCTCTTGCGTCAGGCTCTAACTGCTGGGCTCCCCACGATTTCTGATGTGAGCCCAGTGATGCCAGGACACTCCTGTAAGGTTCCAATACTCATGGGGATGTGTGCCTTCTGCTCTGTGGTCGCAACGCCTGGGTTGCTCACAGTTTCGTTATGTTGGCGCTCCGGTGTTAGTTCACTCAGGCCTAGATCCCATAGCCTCTGTGCTCTGGGCCGCCTGCTGGGAGGTTCCAACTGCTGGATTCCTCACCTTTCTTATACTTTGGGCCCTGTGTGGTGAAGCTCCTCCTGCCTGCCTCACACCGAGCCCCTTGGTGATGTAGGTCTTCTGGCTTGAGACCACGTGTGCCGTTTGTCTCACCTTTTAGGGATGTGGCCCTACTGGTGTGAGGACACTCCTGACTGGTTCCCATCCCCTTGTTGATGTGGGCCCTCTGGTGAGAGTCTGATCCTGGCTTGATTCCTCACACTTCTGTGAGGCGGGCCCTCTGCTGTGAGGTGACACCTGCCTGGCTGGCACACGACGCCTTGGCCACATGGGCCCTCTGGTTGCAGTTGGAGCGTGCTGGGAACCTCCTCCCATCGGTGATGAGGGCCCTCTGGCGTCCGGCCCTAACTGCTGGGCTCACCACATTTTCTGATGTGCGCCCACTTGTGCGATGACACTCCTGCCAGGTTCCCATCCCCATGCAGATTTGGGCCTTCTGTTCTGAGGTGCCAACGGCTGGCTTGCTCACAGTGTCAGGATGTGGGCCCTCTGCTGTGAGTTCACTCCGGCATGCATCCCATAGCCTCGGTGCTCTGGGCCACCTGCTTGGAGCTTCCAACTGCAGGATTCCTTACCTTTTTTCTTCTATGGGCCGTGTGTTGTGAGACACTTCCTGCCTGCCTCACTCTGAGCCCCTTGTTGATGTGGGTCTTCTGGTTTGAGGCCACATGTGGTGGGTTCCTTGCCTTTCAATGATGTGGCCCCACTGGTGTGAGCACACTCCTGCCTGGTTCGCATCCCCTTGGTGATGTGGGCCCTCTGGTGAGAATCTGATCCGGGTTGGGTTCCTCACACTTCCGTGAGCTTGGCCCTCAGCTCTGAGGTCACTCCTGCCTGGCTGGCACACCCCGCCTTGGCGACGTCGGCCCTCTGGTGGCAGTTGGAGCCTGCTGGGAGCCTCCTCCCCTCAGTGATCAGAGCCCTTTGGCGTCAGGCCCTAACTGCTGGGTACCCACATTTTCTAATACGTACTAAGTGGTGCGAGGATACGCCTGCCACGTTCCCATCCCCATGGGGATGTGGGCGTTCTGCTCTGAGGTCCCAACGGCTGGGTTGCTCACAGTTTCATGATGTGGGCCCTCTGCTGTGAGTTCACTTTGGCCTGGATCCCATAGACTCGGTGCTCTGGGCCTCCTGCTGCGAGGTTCCAACTGCTGGATTCCTCACATTTTTTAATCTATGGGCCCTGTGTTGTTAGGCTAGTCCTGCCTGCCTCACTCCGAGCCCCTTGGAGATGTGGTTCCTCTGGTTTAGGCCACATGGTCTGGGTCCCTCACCTTTCCATTATTTGGCCACACTGGTGTGAGTATACTTCTGCCTGGTTCCGATCCCCTTGGTGATGCGGGCCCTCTGGTGAGAGTCTTATCCTGGCTGGGTTCCTCACCCTTCTGTGACGTATGCCCTCTGCTGTGATGTCACTCCTGCCTGGCTGGCGCACGTCACCTTGGCGACGTGGGCCCTCAGTTGGGATTTGGTGTCTGCTGGGAGTTTCCTCCCTTCGGTAATGAGGGCCCTCTGGCGTCAGGCCTTAAATCCTGGGCTCCCAAAGTTTTCTGATGTGTGCCCTGTGGTGCGAGTACACTCCTGCCAGGTTCCCAACCCCATGGCAATGTGGGCCTTCTGCTCTGTGGACCCAATGGCTGGGCTATTCACAGTTTCATGATGAGGGCCCTCTTTTGTGAGTTCACACCGGCCGGGATCCCATAGCCTCGTTGTTCCTTGCCGCCTGCTGGGATGTTCCAACTGCGGGATTCCTCACCTTTTTTATTCTATGGGCCCTCTGTTTTGAGACTACTCCTGCCTGCCTCCCTCCCAGCCCCTTGGTGATGTGTGTCCTCTGGTTTGAGGCCACATGTGGTGGTTTCCTCGCCTTTCAATGATGTGGCCCCACTGGACTGAGAACACTCCTGCCTGGTTCCCATCCTCTTGGTGATGTGGGCCCTCTGGTGAGAGTCTGATCCTGGTTGGGTTCCTCACACTTCCGTGAACTTGGCCCTCTGCTCTGAGGTCACTCCTGCCTGGCTGGCACACCCCGCCTTGGTGACGTCGGCCCTCTGGTGGCAGTTGGAGCGTGCTGGGAGCCTCCTTCCCTCAGTAATGAGGGCCCTTTGGCGTCAGGCCCTAACTGCTGTGTACCCACATTTTCTAATACGTACTAAGTGGTGCGAGGACACTCCTGCCAGGTTCCCATCCCCGTGGGGATGTGGGACTTCTGCTCTGATGTCCAAACGGCTGGGTTGCTCAAAGTTTCATGATGTGGGCCCTCTGCTGTGAGTGCACTGCGGCCTGGATCCCATAGACTGGGTGCTCTGGGCCACCTGCTGGGAGGTTCGAACTGTTGGATTCCTCACATTTTTTATTCTATGGGCCCTGCGTTGTGAGGCTAGTCCTGCCTGCCTCACTCTGAACCCCTTGGAGATGTGGATCCTCTGGTTTAGGCCACGTGTTCTGGGTTCCTCACCTTTCTATGATTTGGCCACACTGGTGTGAGGCCACTCTTGCCTGGATCCGATCCCCTTGGTGATGCGGGCCCTCTGGTGAGACTCTTATCCTGGCTGGGTGCCTCACCCTTCTGGGACGTATGCCCTCTGCTGTGAGGTCACTCCTGCCTGGCTGGCGCACGTCACCTTGGCGACGTGGGCCCTCAGTTGGGAGTTGGTGCCTGCTGGGAGTCTCCTCCCCTCGGTAATGAGGGCCCTCTGACGTCAGGCCCTAACTCCTGGGCTCCCATACTTTTCTGATGTGTGCCCTCTGGTGGGAGTACACTCCTGCCAGGTTCCCAACCCCATGGGAATGTGGGCCTTCTTCTCTGTGGTCCCAACCGCTGGGTTGTTCACAGTTTCGTGATGAGGGCCTTCTGTTGTGAGTTCACACCGGCCGGGATCCCATAGCCTCGCTGCTCCTTGCCGCCTGCTGGGAGGTTCCAACTGCGGGTTACCTCACCTTTTTTATTTTATGGCCCTCTGTTTGAGACACCTCCTGCCTGCCTCACTCTGAGCCCCTTGTTGATGTGGGTCCTCTGGTTTAGGCCATATGTTCTGGGTTCCTCACTTTTCTACGATTTGGCCACACTGGTGTGAGGCCACTCCTGCCTGGTTCTGATCCCCTTGGTGATGTGGGCCCTCTGGTGAGAGTCTTATCCTGGCTGGGTTCCTCCCCCTTCTGTGACATAGGCCCTCTGCTGTGAGGTCACTCCTGCCTGGCTAACGCACATCACCTTGGAGACGTGGGCCCTCAGGTGGGAGTTGGTGCCTTCTAGGAGTCTGCTCCCCTCGGTAATTAGGGCCGTCTGGCGTCAGGCCCTAACTCCTGGGCTCCCAAAATTTTCTGATGTGTGCCCTGTGGTGCGAGTACACTCCTGCCAGGTTCCCAACCCCATGGGAATGTGGGCCTTCTGTTCTGTGGTCCCAACAGCTGTGTTGTTCACAGTTTCATGATGAGGGTCCTCTGTTGTGAGTTCACAACGGCCGGGACCCCATAGCCTCGCTGCTCCTTGCTGCATGCTAGGAGGTTCCAACTGCGGGATTCCTCACCTTTTTAATTCTATGGGTCCTCTGTTTTGAGGCTCCTCCTGCCTGCCTCACTCCGAGCCCCTTGGAGATGTGGGTCCTCTTGTTTAGGCCACATGTTCTGGGTTCCTCACCTTTCTATGATTTGGCCACACTGGTGTGAGGCCACTCCTGCCTGGATCAGATCCCCTTGGTGATGTGGGCCCTCTGGTGAGAGTCTGATCCTGGCTGGGTTCCTCACTCTTCTGTGAGGTGGGCCCTCTGCTGTGAGGTAACTCCTGCCTGGCTTGCTCCCGTTGCCCTGGTGACGTCGGACTTCTGGTGGCAGTTGGAGCCTTCTTGTACCCTCCTCTCCAAGGTGATGAGGGCCCTCTTGCGTCAGGCTCTAACTGCTGGGCTCCCCACGATTTCTGATGTGAGCCCAGTGATGCCAGGACACTCCTGTAAGGTTCCAATACTCATGGGGATGTGTGCCTTCTGCTCTGTGGTCGCAACGCCTGGGTTGCTCACAGTTTCGTTATGTTGGCGCTCCGGTGTTAGTTCACTCAGGCCTAGATCCCATAGCCTCTGTGCTCTGGGCCGCCTGCTGGGAGGTTCCAACTGCTGGATTCCTCACCTTTCTTATACTTTGGGCCCTGTGTGGTGAAGCTCCTCCTGCCTGCCTCACACCGAGCCCCTTGGTGATGTAGGTCTTCTGGCTTGAGACCACGTGTGCCGTTTGTCTCACCTTTTAGGGATGTGGCCCTACTGGTGTGAGGACACTCCTGACTGGTTCCCATCCCCTTGTTGATGTGGGCCCTCTGGTGAGAGTCTGATCCTGGCTTGATTCCTCACACTTCTGTGAGGCGGGCCCTCTGCTGTGAGGTGACACCTGCCTGGCTGGCACACGACGCCTTGGCCACATGGGCCCTCTGGTTGCAGTTGGAGCGTGCTGGGAACCTCCTCCCATCGGTGATGAGGGCCCTCTGGCGTCCGGCCCTAACTGCTGGGCTCACCACATTTTCTGATGTGCGCCCACTTGTGCGATGACACTCCTGCCAGGTTCCCATCCCCATGCAGATTTGGGCCTTCTGTTCTGAGGTGCCAACGGCTGGCTTGCTCACAGTGTCAGGATGTGGGCCCTCTGCTGTGAGTTCACTCCGGCATGCATCCCATAGCCTCGGTGCTCTGGGCCACCTGCTTGGAGCTTCCAACTGCAGGATTCCTTACCTTTTTTCTTCTATGGGCCGTGTGTTGTGAGACACTTCCTGCCTGCCTCACTCTGAGCCCCTTGTTGATGTGGGTCTTCTGGTTTGAGGCCACATGTGGTGGGTTCCTTGCCTTTCAATGATGTGGCCCCACTGGTGTGAGCACACTCCTGCCTGGTTCACATCCCCTTGGTGATGTGGGCCCTCTGGTGAGAATCTGATCCGGGTTGGGTTCCTCACACTTCCGTGAGCTTGGCCCTCAGCTCTGAGGTCACTCCTGCCTGGCTGGCACACCCCGCCTTGGCGACGTCGGCCCTCTGGTGGCAGTTGGAGCCTGCTGGGAGCCTCCTCCCCTCAGTGATCAGAGCCCTTTGGCGTCAGGCCCTAACTGCTGGGTACCCACATTTTCTAATACGTACTAAGTGGTGCGAGGATACGCCTGCCACGTTCCCATCCCCATGGGGATGTGGGCGTTCTGCTCTGAGGTCCCAACGGCTGGGTTGCTCACAGTTTCATGATGTGGGCCCTCTGCTGTGAGTTCACTTTGGCCTGGATCCCATAGACTCGGTGCTCTGGGCCTCCTGCTGCGAGGTTCCAACTGCTGGATTCCTCACATTTTTTAATCTATGGGCCCTGTGTTGTTAGGCTAGTCCTGCCTGCCTCACTCCGAGCCCCTTGGAGATGTGGTTCCTCTGGTTTAGGCCACATGGTCTGGGTCCCTCACCTTTCCATTATTTGGCCACACTGGTGTGAGTATACTTCTGCCTGGTTCCGATCCCCTTGGTGATGCGGGCCCTCTGGTGAGAGTCTTATCCTGGCTGGGTTCCTCACCCTTCTGTGACGTATGCCCTCTGCTGTGATGTCACTCCTGCCTGGCTGGCGCACGTCACCTTGGCGACGTGGGCCCTCAGTTGGGATTTGGTGTCTGCTGGGAGTTTCCTCCCTTCGGTAATGAGGGCCCTCTGGCGTCAGGCCTTAAATCCTGGGCTCCCAAAGTTTTCTGATGTGTGCCCTGTGGTGCGAGTACACTCCTGCCAGGTTCCCAACCCCATGGCAATGTGGGCCTTCTGCTCTGTGGACCCAATGGCTGGGCTATTCACAGTTTCATGATGAGGGCCCTCTTTTGTGAGTTCACACCGGCCGGGATCCCATAGCCTCGTTGTTCCTTGCCGCCTGCTGGGATGTTCCAACTGCGGGATTCCTCACCTTTTTTATTCTATGGGCCCTCTGTTTTGAGACTACTCCTGCCTGCCTCCCTCCCAGCCCCTTGGTGATGTGTGTCCTCTGGTTTGAGGCCACATGTGGTGGTTTCCTCGCCTTTCAATGATGTGGCCCCACTGGACTGAGAACACTCCTGCCTGGTTCCCATCCTCTTGGTGATGTGGGCCCTCTGGTGAGAGTCTGATCCTGGTTGGGTTCCTCACACTTCCGTGAACTTGGCCCTCTGCTCTGAGGTCACTCCTGCCTGGCTGGCACACCCCGCCTTGGTGACGTCGGCCCTCTGGTGGCAGTTGGAGCGTGCTGGGAGCCTCCTTCCCTCAGTAATGAGGGCCCTTTGGCGTCAGGCCCTAACTGCTGTGTACCCACATTTTCTAATACGTACTAAGTGGTGCGAGGACACTCCTGCCAGGTTCCCATCCCCGTGGGGATGTGGGACTTCTGCTCTGATGTCCAAACGGCTGGGTTGCTCAAAGTTTCATGATGTGGGCCCTCTGCTGTGAGTGCACTGCGGCCTGGATCCCATAGACTGGGTGCTCTGGGCCACCTGCTGGGAGGTTCGAACTGTTGGATTCCTCACATTTTTTATTCTATGGGCCCTGCGTTGTGAGGCTAGTCCTGCCTGCCTCACTCTGAACCCCTTGGAGATGTGGATCCTCTGGTTTAGGCCACGTGTTCTGGGTTCCTCACCTTTCTATGATTTGGCCACACTGGTGTGAGGCCACTCTTGCCTGGATCCGATCCCCTTGGTGATGCGGGCCCTCTGGTGAGACTCTTATCCTGGCTGGGTGCCTCACCCTTCTGGGACGTATGCCCTCTGCTGTGAGGTCACTCCTGCCTGGCTGGCGCACGTCACCTTGGCGACGTGGGCCCTCAGTTGGGAGTTGGTGCCTGCTGGGAGTCTCCTCCCCTCGGTAATGAGGGCCCTCTGACGTCAGGCCCTAACTCCTGGGCTCCCATACTTTTCTGATGTGTGCCCTCTGGTGGGAGTACACTCCTGCCAGGTTCCCAACCCCATGGGAATGTGGGCCTTCTTCTCTGTGGTCCCAACCGCTGGGTTGTTCACAGTTTCGTGATGAGGGCCTTCTGTTGTGAGTTCACACCGGCCGGGATCCCATAGCCTCGCTGCTCCTTGCCGCCTGCTGGGAGGTTCCAACTGCGGGTTACCTCACCTTTTTTATTTTATGGCCCTCTGTTTGAGACACCTCCTGCCTGCCTCACTCTGAGCCCCTTGTTGATGTGGGTCCTCTGGTTTAGGCCATATGTTCTGGGTTCCTCACTTTTCTACGATTTGGCCACACTGGTGTGAGGCCACTCCTGCCTGGTTCTGATCCCCTTGGTGATGTGGGCCCTCTGGTGAGAGTCTTATCCTGGCTGGGTTCCTCCCCCTTCTGTGACATAGGCCCTCTGCTGTGAGGTCACTCCTGCCTGGCTAACGCACATCACCTTGGAGACGTGGGCCCTCAGGTGGGAGTTGGTGCCTTCTAGGAGTCTGCTCCCCTCGGTAATTAGGGCCGTCTGGCGTCAGGCCCTAACTCCTGGGCTCCCAAAATTTTCTGATGTGTGCCCTGTGGTGCGAGTACACTCCTGCCAGGTTCCCAACCCCATGGGAATGTGGGCCTTCTGTTCTGTGGTCCCAACAGCTGTGTTGTTCACAGTTTCATGATGAGGGTCCTCTGTTGTGAGTTCACAACGGCCGGGACCCCATAGCCTCGCTGCTCCTTGCTGCATGCTAGGAGGTTCCAACTGCGGGATTCCTCACCTTTTTAATTCTATGGGTCCTCTGTTTTGAGGCTCCTCCTGCCTGCCTCACTCCGAGCCCCTTGGAGATGTGGGTCCTCTTGTTTAGGCCACATGTTCTGGGTTCCTCACCTTTCTATGATTTGGCCACACTGGTGTGAGGCCACTCCTGCCTGGATCAGATCCCCTTGGTGATGTGGGCCCTCTGGTGAGAGTCTGATCCTGGCTGGGTTCCTCACTCTTCTGTGAGGTGGGCCCTCTGCTGTGAGGTAACTCCTGCCTGGCTTGCTCCCGTTGCCCTGGTGACGTCGGACTTCTGGTGGCAGTTGGAGCCTTCTTGTACCCTCCTCTCCAAGGTGATGAGGGCCCTCTTGCGTCAGGCTCTAACTGCTGGGCTCCCCACGATTTCTGATGTGAGCCCAGTGATGCCAGGACACTCCTGTAAGGTTCCAATACTCATGGGGATGTGTGCCTTCTGCTCTGTGGTCGCAACGCCTGGGTTGCTCACAGTTTCGTTATGTTGGCGCTCCGGTGTTAGTTCACTCAGGCCTAGATCCCATAGCCTCTGTGCTCTGGGCCGCCTGCTGGGAGGTTCCAACTGCTGGATTCCTCACCTTTCTTATACTTTGGGCCCTGTGTGGTGAAGCTCCTCCTGCCTGCCTCACACCGAGCCCCTTGGTGATGTAGGTCTTCTGGCTTGAGACCACGTGTGCCGTTTGTCTCACCTTTTAGGGATGTGGCCCTACTGGTGTGAGGACACTCCTGACTGGTTCCCATCCCCTTGTTGATGTGGGCCCTCTGGTGAGAGTCTGATCCTGGCTTGATTCCTCACACTTCTGTGAGGCGGGCCCTCTGCTGTGAGGTCACACCTGCCTGGCTGGCACACGACGCCTTGGCCACATGGGCCCTCTGGTTGCAGTTGGAGCGTGCTGGGAACCTCCTCCCATCGGTGATGAGAGCCCTCTGGCGTCCGGCCCTAACTGCTGGGCTCACCACATTTTCTGATGTGCGCCCACTTGTGCGATGACACTCCTGCCAGGTTCCCATCCCCATGCAGATTTGGGCCTTCTGTTCTGAGGTGCCAACGGCTGGCTTGCTCACAGTGTCAGGATGTGGGCCCTCTGCTGTGAGTTCACTCCGGCATGCATCCCATAGCCTCGGTGCTCTGGGCCACCTGCTTGGAGCTTCCAACTGCAGGATTCCTTACCTTTTTTCTTCTATGGGCCGTGTGTTGTGAGACACTTCCTGCCTGCCTCACTCTGAGCCCCTTGTTGATGTGGGTCTTCTGGTTTGAGGCCACATGTGGTGGGTTCCTTGCCTTTCAATGATGTGGCCCCACTGGTGTGAGCACACTCCTGCCTGGTTCGCATCCCCTTGGTGATGTGGGCCCTCTGGTGAGAATCTGATCCGGGTTGGGTTCCTCACACTTCCGTGAGCTTGGCCCTCAGCTCTGAGGTCACTCCTGCCTGGCTGGCACACCCCGCCTTGGCGACGTCGGCCCTCTGGTGGCAGTTGGAGCCTGCTGGGAGCCTCCTCCCCTCAGTGATCAGAGCCCTTTGGCGTCAGGCCCTAACTGCTGGGTACCCACATTTTCTAATACGTACTAAGTGGTGCGAGGATACGCCTGCCACGTTCCCATCCCCATGGGGATGTGGGCGTTCTGCTCTGAGGTCCCAACGGCTGGGTTGCTCACAGTTTCATGATGTGGGCCCTCTGCTGTGAGTTCACTTTGGCCTGGATCCCATAGACTCGGTGCTCTGGGCCTCCTGCTGCGAGGTTCCAACTGCTGGATTCCTCACATTTTTTAATCTATGGGCCCTGTGTTGTTAGGCTAGTCCTGCCTGCCTCACTCCGAGCCCCTTGGAGATGTGGTTCCTCTGGTTTAGGCCACATGGTCTGGGTCCCTCACCTTTCCATTATTTGGCCACACTGGTGTGAGTATACTTCTGCCTGGTTCCGATCCCCTTGGTGATGCGGGCCCTCTGGTGAGAGTCTTATCCTGGCTGGGTTCCTCACCCTTCTGTGACGTATGCCCTCTGCTGTGATGTCACTCCTGCCTGGCTGGCGCACGTCACCTTGGCGACGTGGGCCCTCAGTTGGGATTTGGTGTCTGCTGGGAGTTTCCTCCCTTCGGTAATGAGGGCCCTCTGGCGTCAGGCCTTAAATCCTGGGCTCCCAAAGTTTTCTGATGTGTGCCCTGTGGTGCGAGTACACTCCTGCCAGGTTCCCAACCCCATGGCAATGTGGGCCTTCTGCTCTGTGGACCCAATGGCTGGGCTATTCACAGTTTCATGATGAGGGCCCTCTTTTGTGAGTTCACACCGGCCGGGATCCCATAGCCTCGTTGTTCCTTGCCGCCTGCTGGGATGTTCCAACTGCGGGATTCCTCACCTTTTTTATTCTATGGGCCCTCTGTTTTGAGACTACTCCTGCCTGCCTCCCTCCCAGCCCCTTGGTGATGTGTGTCCTCTGGTTTGAGGCCACATGTGGTGGTTTCCTCGCCTTTCAATGATGTGGCCCCACTGGACTGAGAACACTCCTGCCTGGTTCCCATCCTCTTGGTGATGTGGGCCCTCTGGTGAGAGTCTGATCCTGGTTGGGTTCCTCACACTTCCGTGAACTTGGCCCTCTGCTCTGAGGTCACTCCTGCCTGGCTGGCACACACCCCGCCTTGGTGACGTCGGCCCTCTGGTGGCAGTTGGAGCGTGCTGGGAGCCTCCTTCCCTCAGTAATGAGGGCCCTTTGGCGTCAGGCCCTAACTGCTGTGTACCCACATTTTCTAATACGTACTAAGTGGTGCGAGGACACTCCTGCCAGGTTCCCATCCCCGTGGGGATGTGGGACTTCTGCTCTGATGTCCAAACGGCTGGGTTGCTCAAAGTTTCATGATGTGGGCCCTCTGCTGTGAGTGCACTGCGGCCTGGATCCCATAGACTGGGTGCTCTGGGCCACCTGCTGGGAGGTTCGAACTGTTGGATTCCTCACATTTTTTATTCTATGGGCCCTGCGTTGTGAGGCTAGTCCTGCCTGCCTCACTCTGAACCCCTTGGAGATGTGGATCCTCTGGTTTAGGCCACGTGTTCTGGGTTCCTCACCTTTCTATGATTTGGCCACACTGGTGTGAGGCCACTCTTGCCTGGATCCGATCCCCTTGGTGATGCGGGCCCTCTGGTGAGACTCTTATCCTGGCTGGGTGCCTCACCCTTCTGGGACGTATGCCCTCTGCTGTGAGGTCACTCCTGCCTGGCTGGCGCACGTCACCTTGGCGACGTGGGCCCTCAGTTGGGAGTTGGTGCCTGCTGGGAGTCTCCTCCCCTCGGTAATGAGGGCCCTCTGACGTCAGGCCCTAACTCCTGGGCTCCCATACTTTTCTGATGTGTGCCCTCTGGTGGGAGTACACTCCTGCCAGGTTCCCAACCCCATGGGAATGTGGGCCTTCTTCTCTGTGGTCCCAACCGCTGGGTTGTTCACAGTTTCGTGATGAGGGCCTTCTGTTGTGAGTTCACACCGGCCGGGATCCCATAGCCTCGCTGCTCCTTGCCGCCTGCTGGGAGGTTCCAACTGCGGGTTACCTCACCTTTTTTATTTTATGGCCCTCTGTTTGAGACACCTCCTGCCTGCCTCACTCTGAGCCCCTTGTTGATGTGGGTCCTCTGGTTTAGGCCATATGTTCTGGGTTCCTCACTTTTCTACGATTTGGCCACACTGGTGTGAGGCCACTCCTGCCTGGTTCTGATCCCCTTGGTGATGTGGGCCCTCTGGTGAGAGTCTTATCCTGGCTGGGTTCCTCCCCCTTCTGTGACATAGGCCCTCTGCTGTGAGGTCACTCCTGCCTGGCTAACGCACATCACCTTGGAGACGTGGGCCCTCAGGTGGGAGTTGGTGCCTTCTAGGAGTCTGCTCCCCTCGGTAATTAGGGCCGTCTGGCGTCAGGCCCTAACTCCTGGGCTCCCAAAATTTTCTGATGTGTGCCCTGTGGTGCGAGTACACTCCTGCCAGGTTCCCAACCCCATGGGAATGTGGGCCTTCTGTTCTGTGGTCCCAACAGCTGTGTTGTTCACAGTTTCATGATGAGGGTCCTCTGTTGTGAGTTCACAACGGCCGGGACCCCATAGCCTCGCTGCTCCTTGCTGCATGCTAGGAGGTTCCAACTGCGGGATTCCTCACCTTTTTAATTCTATGGGTCCTCTGTTTTGAGGCTCCTCCTGCCTGCCTCACTCCGAGCCCCTTGGAGATGTGGGTCCTCTTGTTTAGGCCACATGTTCTGGGTTCCTCACCTTTCTATGATTTGGCCACACTGGTGTGAGGCCACTCCTGCCTGGATCAGATCCCCTTGGTGATGTGGGCCCTCTGGTGAGAGTCTGATCCTGGCTGGGTTCCTCACTCTTCTGTGAGGTGGGCCCTCTGCTGTGAGGTAACTCCTGCCTGGCTTGCTCCCGTTGCCCTGGTGACGTCGGACTTCTGGTGGCAGTTGGAGCCTTCTTGTACCCTCCTCTCCAAGGTGATGAGGGCCCTCTTGCGTCAGGCTCTAACTGCTGGGCTCCCCACGATTTCTGATGTGAGCCCAGTGATGCCAGGACACTCCTGTAAGGTTCCAATACTCATGGGGATGTGTGCCTTCTGCTCTGTGGTCGCAACGCCTGGGTTGCTCACAGTTTCGTTATGTTGGCGCTCCGGTGTTAGTTCACTCAGGCCTAGATCCCATAGCCTCTGTGCTCTGGGCCGCCTGCTGGGAGGTTCCAACTGCTGGATTCCTCACCTTTCTTATACTTTGGGCCCTGTGTGGTGAAGCTCCTCCTGCCTGCCTCACACCGAGCCCCTTGGTGATGTAGGTCTTCTGGCTTGAGACCACGTGTGCCGTTTGTCTCACCTTTTAGGGATGTGGCCCTACTGGTGTGAGGACACTCCTGACTGGTTCCCATCCCCTTGTTGATGTGGGCCCTCTGGTGAGAGTCTGATCCTGGCTTGATTCCTCACACTTCTGTGAGGCGGGCCCTCTGCTGTGAGGTCACACCTGCCTGGCTGGCACACGACGCCTTGGCCACATGGGCCCTCTGGTTGCAGTTGGAGCGTGCTGGGAACCTCCTCCCATCGGTGATGAGGGCCCTCTGGCGTCCGGCCCTAACTGCTGGGCTCACCACATTTTCTGATGTGCGCCCACTTGTGCGATGACACTCCTGCCAGGTTCCCATCCCCATGCAGATTTGGGCCTTCTGTTCTGAGGTGCCAACGGCTGGCTTGCTCACAGTGTCAGGATGTGGGCCCTCTGCTGTGAGTTCACTCCGGCATGCATCCCATAGCCTCGGTGCTCTGGGCCACCTGCTTGGAGCTTCCAACTGCAGGATTCCTTACCTTTTTTCTTCTATGGGCCGTGTGTTGTGAGACACTTCCTGCCTGCCTCACTCTGAGCCCCTTGTTGATGTGGGTCTTCTGGTTTGAGGCCACATGTGGTGGGTTCCTTGCCTTTCAATGATGTGGCCCCACTGGTGTGAGCACACTCCTGCCTGGTTCGCATCCCCTTGGTGATGTGGGCCCTCTGGTGAGAATCTGATCCGGGTTGGGTTCCTCACACTTCCGTGAGCTTGGCCCTCAGCTCTGAGGTCACTCCTGCCTGGCTGGCACACCCCGCCTTGGCGACGTCGGCCCTCTGGTGGCAGTTGGAGCCTGCTGGGAGCCTCCTCCCCTCAGTGATCAGAGCCCTTTGGCGTCAGGCCCTAACTGCTGGGTACCCACATTTTCTAATACGTACTAAGTGGTGCGAGGATACGCCTGCCACGTTCCCATCCCCATGGGGATGTGGGCGTTCTGCTCTGAGGTCCCAACGGCTGGGTTGCTCACAGTTTCATGATGTGGGCCCTCTGCTGTGAGTTCACTTTGGCCTGGATCCCATAGACTCGGTGCTCTGGGCCTCCTGCTGCGAGGTTCCAACTGCTGGATTCCTCACATTTTTTAATCTATGGGCCCTGTGTTGTTAGGCTAGTCCTGCCTGCCTCACTCCGAGCCCCTTGGAGATGTGGTTCCTCTGGTTTAGGCCACATGGTCTGGGTCCCTCACCTTTCCATTATTTGGCCACACTGGTGTGAGTATACTTCTGCCTGGTTCCGATCCCCTTGGTGATGCGGGCCCTCTGGTGAGAGTCTTATCCTGGCTGGGTTCCTCACCCTTCTGTGACGTATGCCCTCTGCTGTGATGTCACTCCTGCCTGGCTGGCGCACGTCACCTTGGCGACGTGGGCCCTCAGTTGGGATTTGGTGTCTGCTGGGAGTTTCCTCCCTTCGGTAATGAGGGCCCTCTGGCGTCAGGCCTTAAATCCTGGGCTCCCAAAGTTTTCTGATGTGTGCCCTGTGGTGCGAGTACACTCCTGCCAGGTTCCCAACCCCATGGCAATGTGGGCCTTCTGCTCTGTGGACCCAATGGCTGGGCTATTCACAGTTTCATGATGAGGGCCCTCTTTTGTGAGTTCACACCGGCCGGGATCCCATAGCCTCGTTGTTCCTTGCCGCCTGCTGGGATGTTCCAACTGCGGGATTCCTCACCTTTTTTATTCTATGGGCCCTCTGTTTTGAGACTACTCCTGCCTGCCTCCCTCCCAGCCCCTTGGTGATGTGTGTCCTCTGGTTTGAGGCCACATGTGGTGGTTTCCTCGCCTTTCAATGATGTGGCCCCACTGGACTGAGAACACTCCTGCCTGGTTCCCATCCTCTTGGTGATGTGGGCCCTCTGGTGAGAGTCTGATCCTGGTTGGGTTCCTCACACTTCCGTGAACTTGGCCCTCTGCTCTGAGGTCACTCCTGCCTGGCTGGCACACCCCCCGCCTTGGTGACGTCGGCCCTCTGGTGGCAGTTGGAGCGTGCTGGGAGCCTCCTTCCCTCAGTAATGAGGGCCCTTTGGCGTCAGGCCCTAACTGCTGTGTACCCACATTTTCTAATACGTACTAAGTGGTGCGAGGACACTCCTGCCAGGTTCCCATCCCCGTGGGGATGTGGGACTTCTGCTCTGATGTCCAAACGGCTGGGTTGCTCAAAGTTTCATGATGTGGGCCCTCTGCTGTGAGTGCACTGCGGCCTGGATCCCATAGACTGGGTGCTCTGGGCCACCTGCTGGGAGGTTCGAACTGTTGGATTCCTCACATTTTTTATTCTATGGGCCCTGCGTTGTGAGGCTAGTCCTGCCTGCCTCACTCTGAACCCCTTGGAGATGTGGATCCTCTGGTTTAGGCCACGTGTTCTGGGTTCCTCACCTTTCTATGATTTGGCCACACTGGTGTGAGGCCACTCTTGCCTGGATCCGATCCCCTTGGTGATGCGGGCCCTCTGGTGAGACTCTTATCCTGGCTGGGTGC
This sequence comes from Delphinapterus leucas, assembly GCF_059928025.1. Taxonomy (NCBI): domain Eukaryota; kingdom Metazoa; phylum Chordata; class Mammalia; order Artiodactyla; family Monodontidae; genus Delphinapterus; species Delphinapterus leucas. The sequence continues at coordinate 13,432,052 of NW_028322241.1, read as the reverse complement.
CTCACCCTTCTGGGACGTATGCCCTCTGCTGTGAGGTCACTCCTGCCTGGCTGGCGCACGTCACCTTGGCGACGTGGGCCCTCAGTTGGGAGTTGGTGCCTGCTGGGAGTCTCCTCCCCTCGGTAATGAGGGCCCTCTGACGTCAGGCCCTAACTCCTGGGCTCCCATACTTTTCTGATGTGTGCCCTCTGGTGGGAGTACACTCCTGCCAGGTTCCCAACCCCATGGGAATGTGGGCCTTCTTCTCTGTGGTCCCAACCGCTGGGTTGTTCACAGTTTCGTGATGAGGGCCTTCTGTTGTGAGTTCACACCGGCCGGGATCCCATAGCCTCGCTGCTCCTTGCCGCCTGCTGGGAGGTTCCAACTGCGGGTTACCTCACCTTTTTTATTTTATGGCCCTCTGTTTGAGACACCTCCTGCCTGCCTCACTCTGAGCCCCTTGTTGATGTGGGTCCTCTGGTTTAGGCCATATGTTCTGGGTTCCTCACTTTTCTACGATTTGGCCACACTGGTGTGAGGCCACTCCTGCCTGGTTCTGATCCCCTTGGTGATGTGGGCCCTCTGGTGAGAGTCTGATCCTGGTTGGGTTCCTCACACTTCCGTGAACTTGGCCCTCTGCTCTGAGGTCACTCCTGCCTGGCTGGCACACCCCGCCTTGGTGACGTCGGCCCTCTGGTGGCAGTTGGAGCATGCTGGGAGCCTCCTTCCCTCAGTAATGAGGGCCCTTTGGCGTCAGGCCCTAACTGCTGTGTACCCACATTTTCTAATACGTACTAAGTGGTGCGAGGACACTCCTGCCAGGTTCCCATCCCCGTGCGGATGTGGGACTTCTGCTCTGATGTCCAAACGGCTGGGTTGCTCAAAGTTTCATGATGTGGGCCCTCTGCTGTGAGTGCACTGCGGCCTGGATCCCATAGACTGGGTGCTCTGGGCCACCTGCTGGGAGGTTCGAACTGTTGGATTCCTCACATTTTTTATTCTATGGGCCCTGCGTTGTGAGGCTAGTCCTGCCTGCCTCACTCTGAACCCCTTGGAGATGTGGATCCTCTGGTTTAGGCCACGTGTTCTGGGTTCCTCACCTTTCTATGATTTGGCCACACTGGTGTGAGGCCACTCTTGCCTGGATCCGATCCCCTTGGTGATGCGGGCCCTCTGGTGAGAGTCTTATCCTGGCTGGGTTCCTCCCCCTTCTGTGACATAGGCCCTCTGCTGTGAGGTCACTCCTGCCTGGCTAACGCACATCACCTTGGAGACGTGGGCCCTCAGGTGGGAGTTGGTGCCTTCTAGGAGTCTGCTCCCCTCGGTAATTAGGGCCGTCTGGCGTCAGGCCCTAACTCCTGGGCTCCCAAAATTTTCTGATGTGTGCCCTGTGGTGCGAGTACACTCCTGCCAGGTTCCCAACCCCATGGGAATGTGGGCCTTCTGTTCTGTGGTCCCAACAGCTGTGTTGTTCACAGTTTCATGATGAGGGTCCTCTGTTGTGAGTTCACAACGGCCGGGACCCCATAGCCTCGCTGCTCCTTGCTGCATGCTAGGAGGTTCCAACTGCGGGATTCCTCACCTTTTTAATTCTATGGGTCCTCTGTTTTGAGGCTCCTCCTGCCTGCCTCACTCCGAGCCCCTTGGAGATGTGGGTCCTCTTGTTTAGGCCACATGTTCTGGGTTCCTCACCTTTCTATGATTTGGCCACACTGGTGTGAGGCCACTCCTGCCTGGATCAGATCCCCTTGGTGATGTGGGCCCTCTGGTGAGAGTCTGATCCTGGCTGGGTTCCTCACTCTTCTGTGAGGTGGGCCCTCTGCTGTGAGGTAACTCCTGCCTGGCTTGCTCCCGTTGCCCTGGTGACGTCGGACTTCTGGTGGCAGTTGGAGCCTTCTTGTACCCTCCTCTCCAAGGTGATGAGGGCCCTCTTGCGTCAGGCTCTAACTGCTGGGCTCCCCACGATTTCTGATGTGAGCCCAGTGATGCCAGGACACTCCTGTAAGGTTCCAATACTCATGGGGATGTGTGCCTTCTGCTCTGTGGTCGCAACGCCTGGGTTGCTCACAGTTTCGTTATGTTGGCGCTCCGGTGTTAGTTCACTCAGGCCTAGATCCCATAGCCTCTGTGCTCTGGGCCGCCTGCTGGGAGGTTCCAACTGCTGGATTCCTCACCTTTCTTATACTTTGGGCCCTGTGTGGTGAAGCTCCTCCTGCCTGCCTCACACCGAGCCCCTTGGTGATGTAGGTCTTCTGGCTTGAGACCACGTGTGCCGTTTGTCTCACCTTTTAGGGATGTGGCCCTACTGGTGTGAGGACACTCCTGACTGGTTCCCATCCCCTTGTTGATGTGGGCCCTCTGGTGAGAGTCTGATCCTGGCTTGATTCCTCACACTTCTGTGAGGCGGGCCCTCTGCTGTGAGGTCACACCTGCCTGGCTGGCACACGACGCCTTGGCCACATGGGCCCTCTGGTTGCAGTTGGAGCGTGCTGGGAACCTCCTCCCATCGGTGATGAGGGCCCTCTGGCGTCCGGCCCTAACTGCTGGGCTCACCACATTTTCTGATGTGCGCCCACTTGTGCGATGACACTCCTGCCAGGTTCCCATCCCCATGCAGATTTGGGCCTTCTGTTCTGAGGTGCCAACGGCTGGCTTGCTCACAGTGTCAGGATGTGGGCCCTCTGCTGTGAGTTCACTCCGGCATGCATCCCATAGCCTCGGTGCTCTGGGCCACCTGCTTGGAGCTTCCAACTGCAGGATTCCTTACCTTTTTTCTTCTATGGGCCGTGTGTTGTGAGACACTTCCTGCCTGCCTCACTCTGAGCCCCTTGTTGATGTGGGTCTTCTGGTTTGAGGCCACATGTGGTGGGTTCCTTGCCTTTCAATGATGTGGCCCCACTCGTGTGAGCACACTCCTGCCTGGTTCGCATCCCCTTGGTGATGTGGGCCCTCTGGTGAGAATCTGATCCGGGTTGGGTTCCTCACACTTCCGTGAGCTTGGCCCTCAGCTCTGAGGTCACTCCTGCCTGGCTGGCACACCCCGCCTTGACGACGTCGGCCCTCTGGTGGCAGTTGGAGCCTGCTGGGAGCCTCCTCCCCTCAGTGATCAGAGCCCTTTGGCGTCAGGCCCTAACTGCTGGGTACCCACATTTTCTAATACGTACTAAGTGGTGCGAGGATACGCCTGCCACGTTCCCATCCCCATGGGGATGTGGGCGTTCTGCTCTGAGGTCCCAACGGCTGGGTTGCTCACAGTTTCATGATGTGGGCCCTCTGCTGTGAGTTCACTTTGGCCTGGATCCCATAGACTCGGTGCTCTGGGCCTCCTGCTGCGAGGTTCCAACTGCTGGATTCCTCACATTTTTTAATCTATGGGCCCTGTGTTGTTAGGCTAGTCCTGCCTGCCTCACTCCGAGCCCCTTGGAGATGTGGTTCCTCTGGTTTAGGCCACATGGTCTGGGTCCCTCACCTTTCCATTATTTGGCCACACTGGTGTGAGTATACTTCTGCCTGGTTCCGATCCCCTTGGTGATGCGGGCCCTCTGGTGAGAGTCTTATCCTGGCTGGGTTCCTCACCCTTCTGTGACGTATGCCCTCTGCTGTGATGTCACTCCTGCCTGGCTGGCGCACGTCGCCTTGGCGACGTGGGCCCTCAGTTGGGATTTGGTGTCTGCTGGGAGTTTCCTCCCTTTGGTAATGAGGGCCCTCTGGCGTCAGGCCTTAAATCCTGGGCTCCCAAAGTTTTCTGATGTGTGCCCTGTGGTGCGAGTACACTCCTGCCAGGTTCCCAACCCCATGGCAATGTGGGCCTTCTGCTCTGTGGACCCAATGGCTGGGCTATTCACAGTTTCATGATGAGGGCCCTCTTTTGTGAGTTCACACCGGCCGGGATCCCATAGCCTCGTTGTTCCTTGCCGCCTGCTGGGATGTTCCAACTGCGGGATTCCTCACCTTTTTTATTCTATGGGCCCTCTGTTTTGAGACTACTCCTGCCTGCCTCCCTCCCAGCCCCTTGGTGATGTGTGTCCTCTGGTTTGAGGCCACATGTGGTGGTTTCCTCGCCTTTCAATGATGTGGCCCCACTGGACTGAGAACACTCCTGCCTGGTTCCCATCCTCTTGGTGATGTGGGCCCTCTGGTGAGAGTCTGATCCTGGTTGGGTTCCTCACACTTCCGTGAACTTGGCCCTCTGCTCTGAGGTCACTCCTGCCTGGCTGGCACACCCCCCGCCTTGGTGACGTCGGCCCTCTGGTGGCAGTTGGAGCGTGCTGGGAGCCTCCTTCCCTCAGTAATGAGGGCCCTTTGGCGTCAGGCCCTAACTGCTGTGTACCCACATTTTCTAATACGTACTAAGTGGTGCGAGGACACTCCTGCCAGGTTCCCATCCCCGTGGGGATGTGGGACTTCTGCTCTGATGTCCAAACGGCTGGGTTGCTCAAAGTTTCATGATGTGGGCCCTCTGCTGTGAGTGCACTGCGGCCTGGATCCCATAGACTGGGTGCTCTGGGCCACCTGCTGGGAGGTTCGAACTGTTGGATTCCTCACATTTTTTATTCTATGGGCCCTGCGTTGTGAGGCTAGTCCTGCCTGCCTCACTCTGAACCCCTTGGAGATGTGGATCCTCTGGTTTAGGCCACGTGTTCTGGGTTCCTCACCTTTCTATGATTTGGCCACACTGGTGTGAGGCCACTCTTGCCTGGATCCGATCCCCTTGGTGATGCGGGCCCTCTGGTGAGACTCTTATCCTGGCTGGGTGCCTCACCCTTCTGGGACGTATGCCCTCTGCTGTGAGGTCACTCCTGCCTGGCTGGCGCACGTCACCTTGGCGACGTGGGCCCTCAGTTGGGAGTTGGTGCCTGCTGGGAGTCTCCTCCCCTCGGTAATGAGGGCCCTCTGACGTCAGGCCCTAACTCCTGGGCTCCCATACTTTTCTGATGTGTGCCCTCTGGTGGGAGTACACTCCTGCCAGGTTCCCAACCCCATGGGAATGTGGGCCTTCTTCTCTGTGGTCCCAACCGCTGGTTTGTTCACAGTTTCGTGATGAGGGGCTTCTGTTGTGAGTTCACACCGGCCGGGATCCCATAGCCTCGCTGCTCCTTGCCGCCTGCTGGGAGGTTCCAACTGCGGGTTACCTCACCTTTTTTATTTTATGGCCCTCTGTTTGAGGCACCTCCTGCCTGCCTCACTCTGAGCCCCTTGTTGATGTGGGTCCTCTGGTTTAGGCCATATGTTCTGGGTTCCTCACTTTTCTACGATTTGGCCACACTGGTGTGAGGCCACTCCTGCCTGGTTCTGATCCCCTTGGTGATGTGGGCCCTCTGGTGAGAGTCTTATCCTGGCTGGGTTCCTCCCCCTTCTGTGACATAGGCCCTCTGCTGTGAGGTCACTCCTGCCTGGCTAACGCACATCACCTTGGAGACGTGGGCCCTCAGGTGGGAGTTGGTGCCTTCTAGGAGTCTGCTCCCCTCGGTAATTAGGGCCGTCTGGCGTCAGGCCCTAACTCCTGGGCTCCCAAAATTTTCTGATGTGTGCCCTGTGGTGCGAGTACACTCCTGCCAGGTTCCCAACCCCATGGGAATGTGGGCCTTCTGTTCTGTGGTCCCAACAGCTGTGTTGTTCACAGTTTCATGATGAGGGTCCTCTGTTGTGAGTTCACAACGGCCGGGACCCCATTGCCTCGCTGCTCCTTGCTGCATGCTAGGAGGTTCCAACTGCGGGATTCCTCACCTTTTTTATTCTATGGGTCCTCTGTTTTGAGGCTCCTCCTGCCTGCCTCACTCCGAGTCCCTTGGAGATGTGGGTCCTCTTGTTTAGGCCACATGTTCTGGGTTCCTCACCTTTCTATGATTTGGCCACACTGGTGTGAGGCCACTCCTGCCTGGATCAGATCCCCTTGGTGATGTGGGCCCTCTGGTGAGAGTCTGATCCTGGCTGGGTTCCTCACTCTTCTGTGAGGTGGGCCCTCTGCTGTGAGGTAACTCCTGCCTGGCTTGCTCCCGTTGCCCTGGTGACGTCGGACTTCTGGTGGCAGTTGGAGCCTTCTTGTACCCTCCTCTCCAAGGTGATGAGGGCCCTCTTGCGTCAGGCTCTAACTGCTGGGCTCCCCACGATTTCTGATGTGAGCCCAGTGATGCCAGGACACTCCTGTAAGGTTCCAATACTCATGGGGATGTGTGCCTTCTGCTCTGTGGTCGCAACGCCTGGGTTGCTCACAGTTTCGTTATGTTGGCGCTCCGGTGTTAGTTCACTCAGGCCTAGATCCCATAGCCTCTGTGCTCTGGGCCGCCTGCTGGGAGGTTCCAACTGCTGGATTCCTCACCTTTCTTATACTTTGGGCCCTGTGTGGTGAAGCTCCTCCTGCCTGCCTCACACCGAGCCCCTTGGTGATGTAGGTCTTCTGGCTTGAGACCACGTGTGCCGTTTGTCTCACCTTTTAGGGATGTGGCCCTACTGGTGTGAGGACACTCCTGACTGGTTCCCATCCCCTTGTTGATGTGGGCCCTCTGGTGAGAGTCTGATCCTGGCTTGATTCCTCACACTTCTGTGAGGCGGGCCCTCTGCTGTGAGGTCACACCTGCCTGGCTGGCACACGACGCCTTGGCCACATGGGCCCTCTGGTTGCAGTTGGAGCGTGCTGGGAACCTCCTCCCATCGGTGATGAGGGCCCTCTGGCGTCCGGCCCTAACTGCTGGGCTCACCACATTTTCTGATGTGCGCCCACTTGTGCGATGACACTCCTGCCAGGTTCCCATCCCCATGCAGATTTGGGCCTTCTGTTCTGAGGTGCCAACGGCTGGCTTGCTCACAGTGTCAGGATGTGGGCCCTCTGCTGTGAGTTCACTCCGGCATGCATCCCATAGCCTCGGTGCTCTGGGCCACCTGCTTGGAGCTTCCAACTGCAGGATTCCTTACCTTTTTTCTTCTATGGGCCGTGTGTTGTGAGACACTTCCTGCCTGCCTCACTCTGAGCCCCTTGTTGATGTGGGTCTTCTGGTTTGAGGCCACATGTGGTGGGTTCCTTGCCTTTCAATGATGTGGCCCCACTGGTGTGAGCACACTCCTGCCTGGTTCGCATCCCCTTGGTGATGTGGGCCCTCTGGTGAGAATCTGATCCGGGTTGGGTTCCTCACACTTCCGTGAGCTTGGCCCTCAGCTCTGAGGTCACTCCTGCCTGGCTGGCACACCCCGCCTTGGCGACGTCGGCCCTCTGGTGGCAGTTGGAGCCTGCTGGGAGCCTCCTCCCCTCAGTGATCAGAGCCCTTTGGCGTCAGGCCCTAACTGCTGGGTACCCACATTTTCTAATACGTACTAAGTGGTGCGAGGATACGCCTGCCACGTTCCCATCCCCATGGGGATGTGGGCGTTCTGCTCTGAGGTCCCAACGGCTGGGTTGCTCACAGTTTCATGATGTGGGCCCTCTGCTGTGAGTTCACTTTGGCCTGGATCCCATAGACTCGGTGCTCTGGGCCTCCTGCTGCGAGGTTCCAACTGCTGGATTCCTCACATTTTTTAATCTATGGGCCCTGTGTTGTTAGGCTAGTCCTGCCTGCCTCACTCCGAGCCCCTTGGAGATGTGGTTCCTCTGGTTTAGGCCACATGGTCTGGGTCCCTCACCTTTCCATTATTTGGCCACACTGGTGTGAGTATACTTCTGCCTGGTTCCGATCCCCTTGGTGATGCGGGCCCTCTGGTGAGAGTCTTATCCTGGCTGGGTTCCTCACCCTTCTGTGACGTATGCCCTCTGCTGTGATGTCACTCCTGCCTGGCTGGCGCACGTCACCTTGGCGACGTGGGCCCTCAGTTGGGATTTGGTGTCTGCTGGGAGTTTCCTCCCTTCGGTAATGAGGGCCCTCTGGCGTCAGGCCTTAAATCCTGGGCTCCCAAAGTTTTCTGATGTGTGCCCTGTGGTGCGAGTACACTCCTGCCAGGTTCCCAACCCCATGGCAATGTGGGCCTTCTGCTCTGTGGACCCAATGGCTGGGCTATTCACAGTTTCATGATGAGGGCCCTCTTTTGTGAGTTCACACCGGCCGGGATCCCATAGCCTCGTTGTTCCTTGCCGCCTGCTGGGATGTTCCAACTGCGGGATTCCTCACCTTTTTTATTCTATGGGCCCTCTGTTTTGAGACTACTCCTGCCTGCCTCCCTCCCAGCCCCTTGGTGATGTGTGTCCTCTGGTTTGAGGCCACATGTGGTGGTTTCCTCGCCTTTCAATGATGTGGCCCCACTGGACTGAGAACACTCCTGCCTGGTTCCCATCCTCTTGGTGATGTGGGCCCTCTGGTGAGAGTCTGATCCTGGTTGGGTTCCTCACACTTCCGTGAACTTGGCCCTCTGCTCTGAGGTCACTCCTGCCTGGCTGGCACACCCCCCGCCTTGGTGACGTCGGCCCTCTGGTGGCAGTTGGAGCGTGCTGGGAGCCTCCTTCCCTCAGTAATGAGGGCCCTTTGGCGTCAGGCCCTAACTGCTGTGTACCCACATTTTCTAATACGTACTAAGTGGTGCGAGGACACTCCTGCCAGGTTCCCATCCCCGTGGGGATGTGGGACTTCTGCTCTGATGTCCAAACGGCTGGGTTGCTCAAAGTTTCATGATGTGGGCCCTCTGCTGTGAGTGCACTGCGGCCTGGATCCCATAGACTGGGTGCTCTGGGCCACCTGCTGGGAGGTTCGAACTGTTGGATTCCTCACATTTTTTATTCTATGGGCCCTGCGTTGTGAGGCTAGTCCTGCCTGCCTCACTCTGAACCCCTTGGAGATGTGGATCCTCTGGTTTAGGCCACGTGTTCTGGGTTCCTCACCTTTCTATGATTTGGCCACACTGGTGTGAGGCCACTCTTGCCTGGATCCGATCCCCTTGGTGATGCGGGCCCTCTGGTGAGACTCTTATCCTGGCTGGGTGCCTGACCCTTCTGGGACGTATGCCCTCTGCTGTGAGGTCACTCCTGCCTGGCTGGCGCACGTCACCTTGGCGACGTGGGCCCTCAGTTGGGAGTTGGTGCCTGCTGGGAGTCTCCTCCCCTCGGTAATGAGGGCCCTCTGACGTCAGGCCCTAACTCCTGGGCTCCCATACTTTTCTGATGTGTGCCCTCTGGTGGGAGTACACTCCTGCCAGGTTCCCAACCCCATGGGAATGTGGGCCTTCTTCTCTGTGGTCCCAACCGCTGGGTTGTTCACAGTTTCGTGATGAGGGCCTTCTGTTGTGAGTTCACACCGGCCGGGATCCCATAGCCTCGCTGCTCCTTGCCGCCTGCTGGGAGGTTCCAACTGCGGGTTACCTCACCTTTTTTATTTTATGGCCCTCTGTTTGAGACACCTCCTGCCTGCCTCACTCTGAGCCCCTTGTTGATGTGGGTCCTCTGGTTTAGGCCATATGTTCTGGGTTCCTCACTTTTCTACGATTTGGCCACACTGGTGTGAGGCCACTCCTGCCTGGTTCTGATCCCCTTGGTGATGTGGGCCCTCTGGTGAGAGTCTTATCCTGGCTGGGTTCCTCCCCCTTCTGTGACATAGGCCCTCTGCTGTGAGGTCACTCCTGCCTGGCTAACGCACATCACCTTGGAGACGTGGGCCCTCAGGTGGGAGTTGGTGCCTTCTAGGAGTCTGCTCCCCTCGGTAATTAGGGCCGTCTGGCGTCAGGCCCTAACTCCTGGGCTCCCAAAATTTTCTGATGTGTGCCCTGTGGTGCGAGTACACTCCTGCCAGGTTCCCAACCCCATGGGAATGTGGGCCTTCTGTTCTGTGGTCCCAACAGCTGTGTTGTTCACAGTTTCATGATGAGGGTCCTCTGTTGTGAGTTCACAACGGCCGGGACCCCATAGCCTCGCTGCTCCTTGCTGCATGCTAGGAGGTTCCAACTGCGGGATTCCTCACCTTTTTAATTCTATGGGTCCTCTGTTTTGAGGCTCCTCCTGCCTGCCTCACTCCGAGCCCCTTGGAGATGTGGGTCCTCTTGTTTAGGCCACATGTTCTGGGTTCCTCACCTTTCTATGATTTGGCCACACTGGTGTGAGGCCACTCCTGCCTGGATCAGATCCCCTTGGTGATGTGGGCCCTCTGGTGAGAGTCTGATCCTGGCTGGGTTCCTCACTCTTCTGTGAGGTGGGCCCTCTGCTGTGAGGTAACTCCTGCCTGGCTTGCTCCCGTTGCCCTGGTGACGTCGGACTTCTGGTGGCAGTTGGAGCCTTCTTGTACCCTCCTCTCCAAGGTGATGAGGGCCCTCTTGCGTCAGGCTCTAACTGCTGGGCTCCCCACGATTTCTGATGTGAGCCCAGTGATGCCAGGACACTCCTGTAAGGTTCCAATACTCATGGGGATGTGTGCCTTCTGCTCTGTGGTCGCAACGCCTGGGTTGCTCACAGTTTCGTTATGTTGGCGCTCCGGTGTTAGTTCACTCAGGCCTAGATCCCATAGCCTCTGTGCTCTGGGCCGCCTGCTGGGAGGTTCCAACTGCTGGATTCCTCACCTTTCTTATACTTTGGGCCCTGTGTGGTGAAGCTCCTCCTGCCTGCCTCACACCGAGCCCCTTGGTGATGTAGGTCTTCTGGCTTGAGACCACGTGTGCCGTTTGTCTCACCTTTTAGGGATGTGGCCCTACTGGTGTGAGGACACTCCTGACTGGTTCCCATCCCCTTGTTGATGTGGGCCCTCTGGTGAGAGTCTGATCCTGGCTTGATTCCTCACACTTCTGTGAGGCGGGCCCTCTGCTGTGAGGTCACACCTGCCTGGCTGGCACACGACGCCTTGGCCACATGGGCCCTCTGGTTGCAGTTGGAGCGTGCTGGGAACCTCCTCCCATCGGTGATGAGGGCCCTCTGGCGTCCGGCCCTAACTGCTGGGCTCACCACATTTTCTGATGTGCGTCCACTTGTGCGATGACACTCCTGCCAGGTTCCCATCCCCATGCAGATTTGGGCCTTCTGTTCTGAGGTGCCAACGGCTGGCTTGCTCACAGTGTCAGGATGTGGGCCCTCTGCTGTGAGTTCACTCCGGCATGCATCCCATAGCCTCGGTGCTCTGGGCCACCTGCTTGGAGCTTCCAACTGCAGGATTCCTTACCTTTTTTCTTCTATGGGCCGTGTGTTGTGAGACACTTCCTGCCTGCCTCACTCTGAGCCCCTTGTTGATGTGGGTCTTCTGGTTTGAGGCCACATGTGGTGGGTTCCTTGCCTTTCAATGATGTGGCCCCACTGGTGTGAGCACACTCCTGCCTGGTTCGCATCCCCTTGGTGATGTGGGCCCTCTGGTGAGAATCTGATCCGGGTTGGGTTCCTCACACTTCCGTGAGCTTGGCCCTCAGCTCTGAGGTCACTCCTGCCTGGCTGGCACACCCCGCCTTGGCGACGTCGGCCCTCTGGTGGCAGTTGGAGCCTGCTGGGAGCCTCCTCCCCTCAGTGATCAGAGCCCTTTGGCGTCAGGCCCTAACTGCTGGGTACCCACATTTTCTAATACGTACTAAGTGGTGCGAGGATACGCCTGCCACGTTCCCATCCCCATGGGGATGTGGGCGTTCTGCTCTGAGGTCCCAACGGCTGGGTTGCTCACAGTTTCATGATGTGGGCCCTCTGCTGTGAGTTCACTTTGGCCTGGATCCCATAGACTCGGTGCTCTGGGCCTCCTGCTGCGAGGTTCCAACTGCTGGATTCCTCACATTTTTTAATCTATGGGCCCTGTGTTGTTAGGCTAGTCCTGCCTGCCTCACTCCGAGCCCCTTGGAGATGTGGTTCCTCTGGTTTAGGCCACATGGTCTGGGTCCCTCACCTTTCCATTATTTGGCCACACTGGTGTGAGTATACTTCTGCCTGGTTCCGATCCCCTTGGTGATGCGGGCCCTCTGGTGAGAGTCTTATCCTGGCTGGGTTCCTCACCCTTCTGTGACGTATGCCCTCTGCTGTGATGTCACTCCTGCCTGGCTGGCGCACGTCACCTTGGCGACGTGGGCCCTCAGTTGGGATTTGGTGTCTGCTGGGAGTTTCCTCCCTTCGGTAATGAGGGCCCTCTGGCGTCAGGCCTTAAATCCTGGGCTCCCAAAGTTTTCTGATGTGTGCCCTGTGGTGCGAGTACACTCCTGCCAGGTTCCCAACCCCATGGCAATGTGGGCCTTCTGCTCTGTGGACCCAATGGCTGGGCTATTCACAGTTTCATGATGAGGGCCCTCTTTTGTGAGTTCACACCGGCCGGGATCCCATAGCCTCGTTGTTCCTTGCCGCCTGCTGGGATGTTCCAACTGCGGGATTCCTCACCTTTTTTATTCTATGGGCCCTCTGTTTTGAGACTACTCCTGCCTGCCTCCCTCCCAGCCCCTTGGTGATGTGTGTCCTCTGGTTTGAGGCCACATGTGGTGGTTTCCTCGCCTTTCAATGATGTGGCCCCACTGGACTGAGAACACTCCTGCCTGGTTCCCATCCTCTTGGTGATGTGGGCCCTCTGGTGAGAGTCTGATCCTGGTTGGGTTCCTCACACTTCCGTGAACTTGGCCCTCTGCTCTGAGGTCACTCCTGCCTGGCTGGCACACCCCCCGCCTTGGTGACGTCGGCCCTCTGGTGGCAGTTGGAGCGTGCTGGGAGCCTCCTTCCCTCAGTAATGAGGGCCCTTTGGCATCAGGCCCTAACTGCTGTGTACCCACATTTTCTAATACGTACTAAGTGGTGCGAGGACACTCCTGCCAGGTTCCCATCCCCGTGGGGATGTGGGACTTCTGCTCTGATGTCCAAACGGCTGGGTTGCTCAAAGTTTCATGATGTGGGCCCTCTGCTGTGAGTGCACTGCGGCCTGGATCCCATAGACTGGGTGCTCTGGGCCACCTGCTGGGAGGTTCGAACTGTTGGATTCCTCACATTTTTTATTCTATGGGCCCTGCGTTGTGAGGCTAGTCCTGCCTGCCTCACTCTGAACCCCTTGGAGATGTGGATCCTCTGGTTTAGGCCACGTGTTCTGGGTTCCTCACCTTTCTATGATTTGGCCACACTGGTGTGAGGCCACTCTTGCCTGGATCCGATCCCCTTGGTGATGCGGGCCCTCTGGTGAGACTCTTATCCTGGCTGGGTGCCTCACCCTTCTGGGACGTATGCCCTCTGCTGTGAGGTCACTCCTGCCTGGCTGGCGCACGTCACCTTGGCGACGTGGGCCCTCAGTTGGGAGTTGGTGCCTGCTGGGAGTCTCCTCCCCTCGGTAATGAGGGCCCTCTGACGTCAGGCCCTAACTCCTGGGCTCCCATACTTTTCTGATGTGTGCCCTCTGGTGGGAGTACACTCCTGCCAGGTTCCCAACCCCATGGGAATGTGGGCCTTCTTCTCTGTGGTCCCAACCGCTGGGTTGTTCACAGTTTCGTGATGAGGGCCTTCTGTTGTGAGTTCACACCGGCCGGGATCCCATAGCCTCGCTGCTCCTTGCCGCCTGCTGGGAGGTTCCAACTGCGGGTTACCTCACCTTTTTTATTTTATGGCCCTCTGTTTGAGACACCTCCTGCCTGCCTCACTCTGAGCCCCTTGTTGATGTGGGTCCTCTGGTTTAGGCCATATGTTCTGGGTTCCTCACTTTTCTACGATTTGGCCACACTGGTGTGAGGCCACTCCTGCCTGGTTCTGATCCCCTTGGTGATGTGGGCCCTCTGGTGAGAGTCTTATCCTGGCTGGGTTCCTCCCCCTTCTGTGACATAGGCCCTCTGCTGTGAGGTCACTCCTGCCTGGCTAACGCACATCACCTTGGAGACGTGGGCCCTCAGGTGGGAGTTGGTGCCTTCTAGGAGTCTGCTCCCCTCGGTAATTAGGGCCGTCTGGCGTCAGGCCCTAACTCCTGGGCTCCCAAAATTTTCTGATGTGTGCCCTGTGGTGCGAGTACACTCCTGCCAGGTTCCCAACCCCATGGGAATGTGGGCCTTCTGTTCTGTGGTCCCAACAGCTGTGTTGTTCACAGTTTCATGATGAGGGTCCTCTGTTGTGAGTTCACAACGGCCGGGACCCCATAGCCTCGCTGCTCCTTGCTGCATGCTAGGAGGTTCCAACTGCGGGATTCCTCACCTTTTTAATTCTATGGGTCCTCTGTTTTGAGGCTCCTCCTGCCTGCCTCACTCCGAGCCCCTTGGAGATGTGGGTCCTCTTGTTTAGGCCACATGTTCTGGGTTCCTCACCTTTCTATGATTTGGCCACACTGGTGTGAGGCCACTCCTGCCTGGATCAGATCCCCTTGGTGATGTGGGCCCTCTGGTGAGAGTCTGATCCTGGCTGGGTTCCTCACTCTTCTGTGAGGTGGGCCCTCTGCTGTGAGGTAACTCCTGCCTGGCTTGCTCCCGTTGCCCTGGTGACGTCGGACTTCTGGTGGCAGTTGGAGCCTTCTTGTACCCTCCTCTCCAAGGTGATGAGGGCCCTCTTGCGTCAGGCTCTAACTGCTGGGCTCCCCACGATTTCTGATGTGAGCCCAGTGATGCCAGGACACTCCTGTAAGGTTCCAATACTCATGGGGATGTGTGCCTTCTGCTCTGTGGTCGCAACGCCTGGGTTGCTCACAGTTTCGTTATGTTGGCGCTCCGGTGTTAGTTCACTCAGGCCTAGATCCCATAGCCTCTGTGCTCTGGGCCGCCTGCTGGGAGGTTCCAACTGCTGGATTCCTCACCTTTCTTATACTTTGGGCCCTGTGTGGTGAAGCTCCTCCTGCCTGCCTCACACCGAGCCCCTTGGTGATGTAGGTCTTCTGGCTTGAGACCACGTGTGCCGTTTGTCTCACCTTTTAGGGATGTGGCCCTACTGGTGTGAGGACACTCCTGACTGGTTCCCATCCCCTTGTTGATGTGGGCCCTCTGGTGAGAGTCTGATCCTGGCTTGATTCCTCACACTTCTGTGAGGCGGGCCCTCTGCTGTGAGGTGACACCTGCCTGGCTGGCACACGACGCCTTGGCCACATGGGCCCTCTGGTTGCAGTTGGAGCGTGCTGGGAACCTCCTCCCATCGGTGATGAGGGCCCTCTGGCGTCCGGCCCTAACTGCTGGGCTCACCACATTTTCTGATGTGCGTCCACTTGTGCGATGACACTCCTGCCAGGTTCCCATCCCCATGCAGATTTGGGCCTTCTGTTCTGAGGTGCCAACGGCTGGCTTGCTCACAGTGTCAGGATGTGGGCCCTCTGCTGTGAGTTCACTCCGGCATGCATCCCATAGCCTCGGTGCTCTGGGCCACCTGCTTGGAGCTTCCAACTGCAGGATTCCTTACCTTTTTTCTTCTATGGGCCGTGTGTTGTGAGACACTTCCTGCCTGCCTCACTCTGAGCCCCTTGTTGATGTGGGTCTTCTGGTTTGAGGCCACATGTGGTGGGTTCCTTGCCTTTCAATGATGTGGCCCCACTGGTGTGAGCACACTCCTGCCTGGTTCGCATCCCCTTGGTGATGTGGGCCCTCTGGTGAGAATCTGATCCGGGTTGGGTTCCTCACACTTCCGTGAGCTTGGCCCTCAGCTCTGAGGTCACTCCTGCCTGGCTGGCACACCCCGCCTTGGCGACGTCGGCCCTCTGGTGGCAGTTGGAGCCTGCTGGGAGCCTCCTCCCCTCAGTGATCAGAGCCCTTTGGCGTCAGGCCCTAACTGCTGGGTACCCACATTTTCTAATACGTACTAAGTGGTGCGAGGATACGCCTGCCACGTTCCCATCCCCATGGGGATGTGGGCGTTCTGCTCTGAGGTCCCAACGGCTGGGTTGCTCACAGTTTCATGATGTGGGCCCTCTGCTGTGAGTTCACTTTGGCCTGGATCCCATAGACTCGGTGCTCTGGGCCTCCTGCTGCGAGGTTCCAACTGCTGGATTCCTCACATTTTTTAATCTATGGGCCCTGTGTTGTTAGGCTAGTCCTGCCTGCCTCACTCCGAGCCCCTTGGAGATGTGGTTCCTCTGGTTTAGGCCACATGGTCTGGGTCCCTCACCTTTCCATTATTTGGCCACACTGGTGTGAGTATACTTCTGCCTGGTTCCGATCCCCTTGGTGATGCGGGCCCTCTGGTGAGAGTCTTATCCTGGCTGGGTTCCTCACCCTTCTGTGACGTATGCCCTCTGCTGTGATGTCACTCCTGCCTGGCTGGCGCACGTCACCTTGGCGACGTGGGCCCTCAGTTGGGATTTGGTGTCTGCTGGGAGTTTCCTCCCTTCGGTAATGAGGGCCCTCTGGCGTCAGGCCTTAAATCCTGGGCTCCCAAAGTTTTCTGATGTGTGCCCTGTGGTGCGAGTACACTCCTGCCAGGTTCCCAACCCCATGGCAATGTGGGCCTTCTGCTCTGTGGACCCAATGGCTGGGCTATTCACAGTTTCATGATGAGGGCCCTCTTTTGTGAGTTCACACCGGCCGGGATCCCATAGCCTCGTTGTTCCTTGCCGCCTGCTGGGATGTTCCAACTGCGGGATTCCTCACCTTTTTTATTCTATGGGCCCTCTGTTTTGAGACTACTCCTGCCTGCCTCCCTCCCAGCCCCTTGGTGATGTGTGTCCTCTGGTTTGAGGCCACATGTGGTGGTTTCCTCGCCTTTCAATGATGTGGCCCCACTGGACTGAGAACACTCCTGCCTGGTTCCCATCCTCTTGGTGATGTGGGCCCTCTGGTGAGAGTCTGATCCTGGTTGGGTTCCTCACACTTCCGTGAACTTGGCCCTCTGCTCTGAGGTCACTCCTGCCTGGCTGGCACACCCCCCGCCTTGGTGACGTCGGCCCTCTGGTGGCAGTTGGAGCGTGCTGGGAGCCTCCTTCCCTCAGTAATGAGGGCCCTTTGGCATCAGGCCCTAACTGCTGTGTACCCACATTTTCTAATACGTACTAAGTGGTGCGAGGACACTCCTGCCAGGTTCCCATCCCCGTGGGGATGTGGGACTTCTGCTCTGATGTCCAAACGGCTGGGTTGCTCAAAGTTTCATGATGTGGGCCCTCTGCTGTGAGTGCACTGCGGCCTGGATCCCATAGACTGGGTGCTCTGGGCCACCTGCTGGGAGGTTCGAACTGTTGGATTCCTCACATTTTTTATTCTATGGGCCCTGCGTTGTGAGGCTAGTCCTGCCTGCCTCACTCTGAACCCCTTGGAGATGTGGATCCTCTGGTTTAGGCCACGTGTTCTGGGTTCCTCACCTTTCTATGATTTGGCCACACTGGTGTGAGGCCACTCTTGCCTGGATCCGATCCCCTTGGTGATGCGGGCCCTCTGGTGAGACTCTTATCCTGGCTGGGTGCCTCACCCTTCTGGGACGTATGCCCTCTGCTGTGAGGTCACTCCTGCCTGGCTGGCGCACGTCACCTTGGCGACGTGGGCCCTCAGTTGGGAGTTGGTGCCTGCTGGGAGTCTCCTCCCCTCGGTAATGAGGGCCCTCTGACGTCAGGCCCTAACTCCTGGGCTCCCATACTTTTCTGATGTGTGCCCTCTGGTGGGAGTACACTCCTGCCAGGTTCCCAACCCCATGGGAATGTGGGCCTTCTTCTCTGTGGTCCCAACCGCTGGGTTGTTCACAGTTTCGTGATGAGGGCCTTCTGTTGTGAGTTCACACCGGCCGGGATCCCATAGCCTCGCTGCTCCTTGCCGCCTGCTGGGAGGTTCCAACTGCGGGTTACCTCACCTTTTTTATTTTATGGCCCTCTGTTTGAGACACCTCCTGCCTGCCTCACTCTGAGCCCCTTGTTGATGTGGGTCCTCTGGTTTAGGCCATATGTTCTGGGTTCCTCACTTTTCTACGATTTGGCCACACTGGTGTGAGGCCACTCCTGCCTGGTTCTGATCCCCTTGGTGATGTGGGCCCTCTGGTGAGAGTCTTATCCTGGCTGGGTTCCTCCCCCTTCTGTGACATAGGCCCTCTGCTGTGAGGTCACTCCTGCCTGGCTAACGCACATCACCTTGGAGACGTGGGCCCTCAGGTGGGAGTTGGTGCCTTCTAGGAGTCTGCTCCCCTCGGTAATTAGGGCCGTCTGGCGTCAGGCCCTAACTCCTGGGCTCCCAAAATTTTCTGATGTGTGCCCTGTGGTGCGAGTACACTCCTGCCAGGTTCCCAACCCCATGGGAATGTGGGCCTTCTGTTCTGTGGTCCCAACAGCTGTGTTGTTCACAGTTTCATGATGAGGGTCCTCTGTTGTGAGTTCACAACGGCCGGGACCCCATAGCCTCGCTGCTCCTTGCTGCATGCTAGGAGGTTCCAACTGCGGGATTCCTCACCTTTTTTATTCTATGGGTCCTCTGTTTTGAGGCTCCTCCTGCCTGCCTCACTCCGAGTCCCTTGGAGATGTGGGTCCTCTTGTTTAGGCCACATGTTCTGGGTTCCTCACCTTTCTATGATTTGGCCACACTGGTGTGAGGCCACTCCTGCCTGGATCAGATCCCCTTGGTGATGTGGGCCCTCTGGTGAGAGTCTGATCCTGGCTGGGTTCCTCACTCTTCTGTGAGGTGGGCCCTCTGCTGTGAGGTAACTCCTGCCTGGCTTGCTCCCGTTGCCCTGGTGACGTCGGACTTCTGGTGGCAGTTGGAGCCTTCTTGTACCCTCCTCTCCAAGGTGATGAGGGCCCTCTTGCGTCAGGCTCTAACTGCTGGGCTCCCCACGATTTCTGATGTGAGCCCAGTGATGCCAGGACACTCCTGTAAGGTTCCAATACTCATGGGGATGTGTGCCTTCTGCTCTGTGGTCGCAACGCCTGGGTTGCTCACAGTTTCGTTATGTTGGCACTCCGGTGTTAGTTCACTCAGGCCTAGATCCCATAGCCTCTGTGCTCTGGGCCGCCTGCTGGGAGGTTCCAACTGCTGGATTCCTCACCTTTCTTATACTTTGGGCCCTGTGTGGTGAAGCTCCTCCTGCCTGCCTCACACCGAGCCCCTTGGTGATGTAGGTCTTCTGGCTTGAGACCACGTGTGCCGTTTGTCTCACCTTTTAGGGATGTGGCCCTACTGGTGTGAGGACACTCCTGACTGGTTCCCATCCCCTTGTTGATGTGGGCCCTCTGGTGAGAGTCTGATCCTGGCTTGATTCCTCACACTTCTGTGAGGCGGGCCCTCTGCTGTGAGGTGACACCTGCCTGGCTGGCACACGACGCCTTGGCCACATGGGCCCTCTGGTTGCAGTTGGAGCGTGCTGGGAACCTCCTCCCATCGGTGATGAGGGCCCTCTGGCGTCCGGCCCTAACTGCTGGGCTCACCACATTTTCTGATGTGCGCCCACTTGTGCGATGACACTCCTGCCAGGTTCCCATCCCCATGCAGATTTGGGCCTTCTGTTCTGAGGTGCCAACGGCTGGCTTGCTCACAGTGTCAGGATGTGGGCCCTCTGCTGTGAGTTCACTCCGGCATGCATCCCATAGCCTCGGTGCTCTGGGCCACCTGCTTGGAGCTTCCAACTGCAGGATTCCTTACCTTTTTTCTTCTATGGGCCGTGTGTTGTGAGACACTTCCTGCCTGCCTCACTCTGAGCCCCTTGTTGATGTGGGTCTTCTGGTTTGAGGCCACATGTGGTGGGTTCCTTGCCTTTCAATGATGTGGCCCCACTGGTGTGAGCACACTCCTGCCTGGTTCGCATCCCCTTGGTGATGTGGGCCCTCTGGTGAGAATCTGATCCGGGTTGGGTTCCTCACACTTCCGTGAGCTTGGCCCTCAGCTCTGAGGTCACTCCTACCTGGCTGGCACACCCCGCCTTGGCGACGTCAGCCCTCTGGTGGCAGTTGGAGCCTGCTGGGAGCCTCCTCCCGTCAGTGATGAGAGCCCTTTGGCGTCAGGCCCTAACTGCTGGGTACCCACATTTTCTAATACGTACTAAGTGGTGCGAGGATACGCCTGCCACGTTCCCATCCCCATGGGGATGTGGGCGTTCTGCTCTGAGGTCCCAACGGCTGGGTTGCTCACAGTTTCATGATGTGGGCCCTCTGCTGTGAGTTCACTTTGGCCTGGATCCCATAGACTCGGTGCTCTGGGCCTCCTGCTGCGAGGTTCCAACTGCTGGATTCCTCACATTTTTTAATCTATGGGCCCTGTGTTGTTAGGCTAGTCCTGCCTGCCTCACTCCGAGCCCCTTGGAGATGTGGTTCCTCTGGTTTAGGCCACATGTTCTGGGTCCCTCACCTTTCCATTATTTGGCCACACTGGTGTGAGTATACTTCTGCCTGGTTCCGATCCCCTTGGTGATGCGGGCCCTCTGGTGAGAGTCTTATCCTGGCTGGGTTCCTCACCCTTCTGTGACGTATGCCCTCTGCTGTGATGTCACTCCTGCCTGGCTGGCGCACGTCGCCTTGGCGACGTGGGCCCTCAGTTGGGATTTGGTGTCTGCTGGGAGTTTCCTCCCTTCGGTAATGAGGGCCCTCTGGCGTCAGGCCTTAAATCCTGGGCTCCCAAAGTTTTCTGATGTGTGCCCTGTGGTGCGAGTACACTCCTGCCAGGTTCCCAACCCCATGGCAATGTGGGCCTTCTGCTCTGTGGACCCAATGGCTGGGCTATTCACAGTTTCATGATGAGGGCCCTCTTTTGTGAGTTCACACCGGCCGGGATCCCATAGCCTCGTTGTTCCTTGCCGCCTGCTGGGATGTTCCAACTGCGGGATTCCTCACCTTTTTTATTCTATGGGCCCTCTGTTTTGAGACTACTCCTGCCTGCCTCCCTCCCAGCCCCTTGGTGATGTGTGTCCTCTGGTTTGAGGCCACATGTGGTGGTTTCCTCGCCTTTCAATGATGTGGCCCCACTGGACTGAGAACACTCCTGCCTGGTTCCCATCCTCTTGGTGATGTGGGCCCTCTGGTGAGAGTCTGATCCTGGTTGGGTTCCTCACACTTCCGTGAACTTGGCCCTCTGCTCTGAGGTCACTCCTGCCTGGCTGGCACACCCCGCCTTGGTGACGTCGGCCCTCTGGTGGCAGTTGGAGCATGCTGGGAGCCTCCTTCCCTCAGTAATGAGGGCCCTTTGGCGTCAGGCCCTAACTGCTGTGTACCCACATTTTCTAATACGTACTAAGTGGTGCGAGGACACTCCTGCCAGGTTCCCATCCCCGTGGGGATGTGGGACTTCTGCTCTGATGTCCAAACGGCTGGGTTGCTCAAAGTTTCATGATGTGGGCCCTCTGCTGTGAGTGCACTGCGGCCTGGATCCCATAGACTGGGTGCTCTGGGCCACCTGCTGGGAGGTTCGAACTGTTGGATTCCTCACATTTTTTATTCTATGGGCCCTGCGTTGTGAGGCTAGTCCTGCCTGCCTCACTCTGAACCCCTTGGAGATGTGGATCCTCTGGTTTAGGCCACGTGTTCTGGGTTCCTCACCTTTCTATGATTTGGCCACACTGGTGTGAGGCCACTCTTGCCTGGATCCGATCCCCTTGGTGATGCGGGCCCTCTGGTGAGACTCTTATCCTGGCTGGGTGCCTGACCCTTCTGGGACGTATGCCCTCTGCTGTGAGGTCACTCCTGCCTGGCTGGCGCACATCACCTTGGCGACGTGGGCCCTCAGTTGGGAGTTGGTGCCTGCTGGGAGTCTCCTCCCCTCGGTAATGAGGGCCCTCTGACGTCAGGCCCTAACTCCTGGGCTCCCATACTTTTCTGATGTGTGCCCTCTGGTGGGAGTACACTCCTGCCAGGTTCCCAACCCCATGGGAATGTGGGCCTTCTTCTCTGTGGTCCCAACCGCTGGGTTGTTCACAGTTTCGTGATGAGGGCCTTCTGTTGTGAGTTCACACCGGCCGGGATCCCATAGCCTCGCTGCTCCTTGCCGCCTGCTGGGAGGTTCCAACTGCGGGTTACCTCACCTTTTTTATTTTATGGCCCTCTGTTTGAGGCACCTCCTGCCTGCCTCACTCTGAGCCCCTTGTTGATGTGGGTCCTCTGGTTTAGGCCATATGTTCTGGGTTCCTCACTTTTCTACGATTTGGCCACACTGGTGTGAGGCCACTCCTGCCTGGTTCTGATCCCCTTGGTGATGTGGGCCCTCTGGTGAGAGTCTTATCCTGGCTGGGTTCCTCCCCCTTCTGTGACATAGGCCCTCTGCTGTGAGGTCACTCCTGCCTGGCTAACGCACATCACCTTGGAGACGTGGGCCCTCAGGTGGGAGTTGGTGCCTTCTAGGAGTCTGCTCCCCTCGGTAATTAGGGCCGTCTGGCGTCAGGCCCTAACTCCTGGGCTCCCAAAATTTTCTGATGTGTGCCCTGTGGTGCGAGTACACTCCTGCCAGGTTCCCAACCCCATGGGAATGTGGGCCTTCTGTTCTGTGGTCCCAACAGCTGTGTTGTTCACAGTTTCATGATGAGGGTCCTCTGTTGTGAGTTCACAACGGCCGGGACCCCATAGCCTCGCTGCTCCTTGCTGCATGCTAGGAGGTTCCAACTGCGGGATTCCTCACCTTTTTAATTCTATGGGTCCTCTGTTTTGAGGCTCCTCCTGCCTGCCTCACTCCGAGCCCCTTGGAGATGTGGGTCCTCTTGTTTAGGCCACATGTTCTGGGTTCCTCACCTTTCTATGATTTGGCCACACTGGTGTGAGGCCACTCCTGCCTGGATCAGATCCCCTTGGTGATGTGGGCCCTCTGGTGAGAGTCTGATCCTGGCTGGGTTCCTCACTCTTCTGTGAGGTGGGCCCTCTGCTGTGAGGTAACTCCTGCCTGGCTTGCTCCCGTTGCCCTGGTGACGTCGGACTTCTGGTGGCAGTTGGAGCCTTCTTGTACCCTCCTCTCCAAGGTGATGAGGGCCCTCTTGCGTCAGGCTCTAACTGCTGGGCTCCCCACGATTTCTGATGTGAGCCCAGTGATGCCAGGACACTCCTGTAAGGTTCCAATACTCATGGGGATGTGTGCCTTCTGCTCTGTGGTCGCAACGCCTGGGTTGCTCACAGTTTCGTTATGTTGGCGCTCCGGTGTTAGTTCACTCAGGCCTAGATCCCATAGCCTCTGTGCTCTGGGCCGCCTGCTGGGAGGTTCCAACTGCTGGATTCCTCACCTTTCTTATACTTTGGGCCCTGTGTGGTGAAGCTCCTCCTGCCTGCCTCACACCGAGCCCCTTGGTGATGTAGGTCTTCTGGCTTGAGACCACGTGTGCCGTTTGTCTCACCTTTTAGGGATGTGGCCCTACTGGTGTGAGGACACTCCTGACTGGTTCCCATCCCCTTGTTGATGTGGGCCCTCTGGTGAGAGTCTGATCCTGGCTTGATTCCTCACACTTCTGTGAGGCGGGCCCTCTGCTGTGAGGTCACACCTGCCTGGCTGGCACACGACGCCTTGGCCACATGGGCCCTCTGGTTGCAGTTGGAGCGTGCTGGGAACCTCCTCCCATCGGTGATGAGGGCCCTCTGGCGTCCGGCCCTAACTGCTGGGCTCACCACATTTTCTGATGTGCGCCCACTTGTGCGATGACACTCCTGCCAGGTTCCCATCCCCATGCAGATTTGGGCCTTCTGTTCTGAGGTGCCAACGGCTGGCTTGCTCACAGTGTCAGGATGTGGGCCCTCTGCTGTGAGTTCACTCCGGCATGCATCCCATAGCCTCGGTGCTCTGGGCCACCTGCTTGGAGCTTCCAACTGCAGGATTCCTTACCTTTTTTCTTCTATGGGCCGTGTGTTGTGAGACACTTCCTGCCTGCCTCACTCTGAGCCCCTTGTTGATGTGGGTCTTCTGGTTTGAGGCCACATGTGGTGGGTTCCTTGCCTTTCAATGATGTGGCCCCACTGGTGTGAGCACACTCCTGCCTGGTTCGCATCCCCTTGGTGATGTGGGCCCTCTGGTGAGAATCTGATCCGGGTTGGGTTCCTCACACTTCCGTGAGCTTGGCCCTCAGCTCTGAGGTCACTCCTGCCTGGCTGGCACACCCCGCCTTGGCGACGTCGGCCCTCTGGTGGCAGTTGGAGCCTGCTGGGAGCCTCCTCCCCTCAGTGATCAGAGCCCTTTGGCGTCAGGCCCTAACTGCTGGGTACCCACATTTTCTAATACGTACTAAGTGGTGCGAGGATACGCCTGCCACGTTCCCATCCCCATGGGGATGTGGGCGTTCTGCTCTGAGGTCCCAACGGCTGGGTTGCTCACAGTTTCATGATGTGGGCCCTCTGCTGTGAGTTCACTTTGGCCTGGATCCCATAGACTCGGTGCTCTGGGCCTCCTGCTGCGAGGTTCCAACTGCTGGATTCCTCACATTTTTTAATCTATGGGCCCTGTGTTAGGCTAGTCCTGCCTGCCTCACTCCGAGCCCCTTGGAGATGTGGTTCCTCTGGTTTAGGCCACATGGTCTGGGTCCCTCACCTTTCCATTATTTGGCCACACTGGTGTGAGTATACTTCTGCCTGGTTCCGATCCCCTTGGTGATGCGGGCCCTCTGGTGAGAGTCTTATCCTGGCTGGGTTCCTCACCCTTCTGTGACGTATGCCCTCTGCTGTGATGTCACTCCTGCCTGGCTGGCGCACGTCACCTTGGCGACGTGGGCCCTCAGTTGGGATTTGGTGTCTGCTGGGAGTTTCCTCCCTTCGGTAATGAGGGCCCTCTGGCGTCAGGCCTTAAATCCTGGGCTCCCAAACTTTTCTGATGTGTGCCCTGTGGTGCGAGTACACTCCTGCCAGGTTCCCAACCCCATGGCAATGTGGGCCTTCTGCTCTGTGGACCCAATGGCTGGGCTATTCACAGTTTCATGATGAGGGCCCTCTTTTGTGAGTTCACACCGGCCGGGATCCCATAGCCTCGTTGTTCCTTGCCGCCTGCTGGGATGTTCCAACTGCGGGATTCCTCACCTTTTTTATTCTATGGGCCCTCTGTTTTGAGACTACTCCTGCCTGCCTCCCTCCCAGCCCCTTGGTGATGTGTGTCCTCTGGTTTGAGGCCACATGTGGTGGTTTCCTCGCCTTTCAATGATGTGGCCCCACTGGACTGAGAACACTCCTGCCTGGTTCCCATCCTCTTGGTGATGTGGGCCCTCTGGTGAGAGTCTGATCCTGGTTGGGTTCCTCACACTTCCGTGAACTTGGCCCTCTGCTCTGAGGTCACTCCTGCCTGGCTGGCACACCCCCCGCCTTGGTGACGTCGGCCCTCTGGTGGCAGTTGGAGCGTGCTGGGAGCCTCCTTCCCTCAGTAATGAGGTCCCTTTGGCATCAGGCCCTAACTGCTGTGTACCCACATTTTCTAATACGTACTAAGTGGTGCGAGGACACTCCTGCCAGGTTCCCATCCCCGTGGGGATGTGGGACTTCTGCTCTGATGTCCAAACGGCTGGGTTGCTCAAAGTTTCATGATGTGGGCCCTCTGCTGTGAGTGCACTGCGGCCTGGATCCCATAGACTGGGTGCTCTGGGCCACCTGCTGGGAGGTTCGAACTGTTGGATTCCTCACATTTTTTATTCTATGGGCCCTGCGTTGTGAGGCTAGTCCTGCCTGCCTCACTCTGAACCCCTTGGAGATGTGGATCCTCTGGTTTAGGCCACGTGTTCTGGGTTCCTCACCTTTCTATGATTTGGCCACACTGGTGTGAGGCCACTCTTGCCTGGATCCGATCCCCTTGGTGATGCGGGCCCTCTGGTGAGACTCTTATCCTGGCTGGGTGCCTCACCCTTCTGGGACGTATGCCCTCTGCTGTGAGGTCACTCCTGCCTGGCTGGCGCACGTCACCTTGGCGACGTGGGCCCTCAGTTGGGAGTTGGTGCCTGCTGGGAGTCTCCTCCCCTCGGTAATGAGGGCCCTCTGACGTCAGGCCCTAACTCCTGGGCTCCCATACTTTTCTGATGTGTGCCCTCTGGTGGGAGTACACTCCTGCCAGGTTCCCAACCCCATGGGAATGTGGGCCTTCTTCTCTGTGGTCCCAACCGCTGGGTTGTTCACAGTTTCGTGATGAGGGCCTTCTGTTGTGAGTTCACACCGGCCGGGATCCCATAGCCTCGCTGCTCCTTGCCGCCTGCTGGGAGGTTCCAACTGCGGGTTACCTCACCTTTTTTATTTTATGGCCCTCTGTTTGAGACACCTCCTGCCTGCCTCACTCTGAGCCCCTTGTTGATGTGGGTCCTCTGGTTTAGGCCATATGTTCTGGGTTCCTCACTTTTCTACGATTTGGCCACACTGGTGTGAGGCCACTCCTGCCTGGTTCTGATCCCCTTGGTGATGTGGGCCCTCTGGTGAGAGTCTTATCCTGGCTGGGTTCCTCCCCCTTCTGTGACATAGGCCCTCTGCTGTGAGGTCACTCCTGCCTGGCTAACGCACATCACCTTGGAGACGTGGGCCCTCAGGTGGGAGTTGGTGCCTTCTAGGAGTCTGCTCCCCTCGGTAATTAGGGCCGTCTGGCGTCAGGCCCTAACTCCTGGGCTCCCAAAATTTTCTGATGTGTGCCCTGTGGTGCGAGTACACTCCTGCCAGGTTCCCAACCCCATGGGAATGTGGGCCTTCTGTTCTGTGGTCCCAACAGCTGTGTTGTTCACAGTTTCATGATGAGGGTCCTCTGTTGTGAGTTCACAACGGCCGGGACCCCATAGCCTCGCTGCTCCTTGCTGCATGCTAGGAGGTTCCAACTGCGGGATTCCTCACCTTTTTTATTCTATGGGTCCTCTGTTTTGAGGCTCCTCCTGCCTGCCTCACTCCGAGCCCCTTGGAGATGTGGGTCCTCTTGTTTAGGCCACATGTTCTGGGTTCCTCACCTTTCTATGATTTGGCCACACTGGTGTGAGGCCACTCCTGCCTGGATCAGATCCCCTTGGTGATGTGGGCCCTCTGGTGAGAGTCTGATCCTGGCTGGGTTCCTCACTCTTCTGTGAGGTGGGCCCTCTGCTGTGAGGTAACTCCTGCCTGGCTTGCTCCCGTTGCCCTGGTGACGTCGGACTTCTGGTGGCAGTTGGAGCCTTCTTGTACCCTCCTCTCCAAGGTGATGAGGGCCCTCTTGCGTCAGGCTCTAACTGCTGGGCTCCCCACGATTTCTGATGTGAGCCCAGTGATGCCAGGACACTCCTGTAAGGTTCCAATACTCATGGGGATGTGTGCCTTCTGCTCTGTGGTCGCAACGCCTGGGTTGCTCACAGTTTCGTTATGTTGGCGCTCCGGTGTTAGTTCACTCAGGCCTAGATCCCATAGCCTCTGTGCTCTGGGCCGCCTGCTGGGAGGTTCCAACTGCTGGATTCCTCACCTTTCTTATACTTTGGGCCCTGTGTGGTGAAGCTCCTCCTGCCTGCCTCACACCGAGCCCCTTGGTGATGTAGGTCTTCTGGCTTGAGACCACGTGTGCCGTTTGTCTCACCTTTTAGGGATGTGGCCCTACTGGTGTGAGGACACTCCTGACTGGTTCCCATCCCCTTGTTGATGTGGGCCCTCTGGTGAGAGTCTGATCCTGGCTTGATTCCTCACACTTCTGTGAGGCGGGCCCTCTGCTGTGAGGTCACACCTGCCTGGCTGGCACACGACGCCTTGGCCACATGGGCCCTCTGGTTGCAGTTGGAGCGTGCTGGGAACCTCCTCCCATCGGTGATGAGGGCCCTCTGGCGTCCGGCCCTAACTGCTGGGCTCACCACATTTTCTGATGTGCGCCCACTTGTGCGATGACACTCCTGCCAGGTTCCCATCCCCATGCAGATTTGGGCCTTCTGTTCTGAGGTGCCAACGGCTGGCTTGCTCACAGTGTCAGGATGTGGGCCCTCTGCTGTGAGTTCACTCCGGCATGCATCCCATAGCCTCGGTGCTCTGGGCCACCTGCTTGGAGCTTCCAACTGCAGGATTCCTTACCTTTTTTCTTCTATGGGCCGTGTGTTGTGAGACACTTCCTGCCTGCCTCACTCTGAGCCCCTTGTTGATGTGGGTCTTCTGGTTTGAGGCCACATGTGGTGGGTTCCTTGCCTTTCAATGATGTGGCCCCACTGGTGTGAGCACACTCCTGCCTGGTTCGCATCCCCTTGGTGATGTGGGCCCTCTGGTGAGAATCTGATCCGGGTTGGGTTCCTCACACTTCCGTGAGCTTGGCCCTCAGCTCTGAGGTCACTCCTGCCTGGCTGGCACACCCCGCCTTGGCGACGTCGGCCCTCTGGTGGCAGTTGGAGCCTGCTGGGAGCCTCCTCCCCTCAGTGATCAGAGCCCTTTGGCGTCAGGCCCTAACTGCTGGGTACCCACATTTTCTAATACGTACTAAGTGGTGCGAGGATACGCCTGCCACGTTCCCATCCCCATGGGGATGTGGGCGTTCTGCTCTGAGGTCCCAACGGCTGGGTTGCTCACAGTTTCATGATGTGGGCCCTCTGCTGTGAGTTCACTTTGGCCTGGATCCCATAGACTCGGTGCTCTGGGCCTCCTGCTGCGAGGTTCCAACTGCTGGATTCCTCACATTTTTTAATCTATGGGCCCTGTGTTGTTAGGCTAGTCCTGCCTGCCTCACTCCGAGCCCCTTGGAGATGTGGTTCCTCTGGTTTAGGCCACATGGTCTGGGTCCCTCACCTTTCCATTATTTGGCCACACTGGTGTGAGTATACTTCTGCCTGGTTCCGATCCCCTTGGTGATGCGGGCCCTCTGGTGAGAGTCTTATCCTGGCTGGGTTCCTCACCCTTCTGTGACGTATGCCCTCTGCTGTGATGTCACTCCTGCCTGGCTGGCGCACGTCACCTTGGCGACGTGGGCCCTCAGTTGGGATTTGGTGTCTGCTGGGAGTTTCCTCCCTTCGGTAATGAGGGCCCTCTGGCGTCAGGCCTTAAATCCTGGGCTCCCAAACTTTTCTGATGTGTGCCCTGTGGTGCGAGTACACTCCTGCCAGGTTCCCAACCCCATGGCAATGTGGGCCTTCTGCTCTGTGGACCCAATGGCTGGGCTATTCACAGTTTCATGATGAGGGCCCTCTTTTGTGAGTTCACACCGGCCGGGATCCCATAGCCTCGTTGTTCCTTGCCGCCTGCTGGGATGTTCCAACTGCGGGATTCCTCACCTTTTTTATTCTATGGGCCCTCTGTTTTGAGACTACTCCTGCCTGCCTCCCTCCCAGCCCCTTGGTGATGTGTGTCCTCTGGTTTGAGGCCACATGTGGTGGTTTCCTCGCCTTTCAATGATGTGGCCCCACTGGACTGAGAACACTCCTGCCTGGTTCCCATCCTCTTGGTGATGTGGGCCCTCTGGTGAGAGTCTGATCCTGGTTGGGTTCCTCACACTTCCGTGAACTTGGCCCTCTGCTCTGAGGTCACTCCTGCCTGGCTGGCACACCCCGCCTTGGTGACGTCGGCCCTCTGGTGGCAGTTGGAGCGTGCTGGGAGCCTCCTTCCCTCAGTAATGAGGGCCCTTTGGCGTCAGGCCCTAACTGCTGTGTACCCACATTTTCTAATACGTACTAAGTGGTGCGAGGACACTCCTGCCAGGTTCCCATCCCCGTGGGGATGTGGGACTTCTGCTCTGATGTCCAAACGGCTGGGTTGCTCAAAGTTTCATGATGTGGGCCCTCTGCTGTGAGTGCACTGCGGCCTGGATCCCATAGACTGGGTGCTCTGGGCCACCTGCTGGGAGGTTCGAACTGTTGGATTCCTCACATTTTTTATTCTATGGGCCCTGCGTTGTGAGGCTAGTCCTGCCTGCCTCACTCTGAACCCCTTGGAGATGTGGATCCTCTGGTTTAGGCCACGTGTTCTGGGTTCCTCACCTTTCTATGATTTGGCCACACTGGTGTGAGGCCACTCTTGCCTGGATCCGATCCCCTTGGTGATGCGGGCCCTCTGGTGAGACTCTTATCCTGGCTGGGTGCCTCACCCTTCTGGGACGTATGCCCTCTGCTGTGAGGTCACTCCTGCCTGGCTGGCGCACGTCACCTTGGCGACGTGGGCCCTCAGTTGGGAGTTGGTGCCTGCTGGGAGTCTCCTCCCCTCGGTAATGAGGGCCCTCTGACGTCAGGCCCTAACTCCTGGGCTCCCATACTTTTCTGATGTGTGCCCTCTGGTGGGAGTACACTCCTGCCAGGTTCCCAACCCCATGGGAATGTGGGCCTTCTTCTCTGTGGTCCCAACCGCTGGGTTGTTCACAGTTTCGTGATGAGGGCCTTCTGTTGTGAGTTCACACCGGCCGGGATCCCATAGCCTCGCTGCTCCTTGCCGCCTGCTGGGAGGTTCCAACTGCGGGTTACCTCACCTTTTTTATTTTATGGCCCTCTGTTTGAGGCACCTCCTGCCTGCCTCACTCTGAGCCCCTTGTTGATGTGGGTCCTCTGGTTTAGGCCATATGTTCTGGGTTCCTCACTTTTCTACGATTTGGCCACACTGGTGTGAGGCCACTCCTGCCTGGTTCTGATCCCCTTGGTGATGTGGGCCCTCTGGTGAGAGTCTTATCCTGGCTGGGTTCCTCCCCCTTCTGTGACATAGGCCCTCTGCTGTGAGGTCACTCCTGCCTGGCTAACGCACATCACCTTGGAGACGTGGGCCCTCAGGTGGGAGTTGGTGCCTTCTAGGAGTCTGCTCCCCTCGGTAATTAGGGCCGTCTGGCGTCAGGCCCTAACTCCTGGGCTCCCAAAATTTTCTGATGTGTGCCCTGTGGTGCGAGTACACTCCTGCCAGGTTCCCAACCCCATGGGAATGTGGGCCTTCTGTTCTGTGGTCCCAACAGCTGTGTTGTTCACAGTTTCATGATGAGGGTCCTCTGTTGTGAGTTCACAACGGCCGGGACCCCATAGCCTCGCTGCTCCTTGCTGCATGCTAGGAGGTTCCAACTGCGGGATTCCTCACCTTTTTAATTCTATGGGTCCTCTGTTTTGAGGCTCCTCCTGCCTGCCTCACTCCGAGCCCCTTGGAGATGTGGGTCCTCTTGTTTAGGCCACATGTTCTGGGTTCCTCACCTTTCTATGATTTGGCCACACTGGTGTGAGGCCACTCCTGCCTGGATCAGATCCCCTTGGTGATGTGGGCCCTCTGGTGAGAGTCTGATCCTGGCTGGGTTCCTCACTCTTCTGTGAGGTGGGCCCTCTGCTGTGAGGTAACTCCTGCCTGGCTTGCTCCCGTTGCCCTGGTGACGTCGGACTTCTGGTGGCAGTTGGAGCCTTCTTGTACCCTCCTCTCCAAGGTGATGAGGGCCCTCTTGCGTCAGGCTCTAACTGCTGGGCTCCCCACGATTTCTGATGTGAGCCCAGTGATGCCAGGACACTCCTGTAAGGTTCCAATACTCATGGGGATGTGTGCCTTCTGCTCTGTGGTCGCAACGCCTGGGTTGCTCACAGTTTCGTTATGTTGGCGCTCCGGTGTTAGTTCACTCAGGCCTAGATCCCATAGCCTCTGTGCTCTGGGCCGCCTGCTGGGAGGTTCCAACTGCTGGATTCCTCACCTTTCTTATACTTTGGGCCCTGTGTGGTGAAGCTCCTCCTGCCTGCCTCACACCGAGCCCCTTGGTGATGTAGGTCTTCTGGCTTGAGACCACGTGTGCCGTTTGTCTCATCTTTTAGGGATGTGGCCCTACTGGTGTGAGGACACTCCTGACTGGTTCCCATCCCCTTGTTGATGTGGGCCCTCTGGTGAGAGTCTGATCCTGGCTTGATTCCTCACACTTCTGTGAGGCGGGCCCTCTGCTGTGAGGTCACACCTGCCTGGCTGGCACACGACGCCTTGGCCACATGGGCCCTCTGGTTGCAGTTGGAGCGTGCTGGGAACCTCCTCCCATCGGTGATGAGGGCCCTCTGGCGTCCGGCCCTAACTGCTGGGCTCACCACATTTTCTGATGTGCGCCCACTTGTGCGATGACACTCCTGCCAGGTTCCCATCCCCATGCAGATTTGGGCCTTCTGTTCTGAGGTGCCAACGGCTGGCTTGCTCACAGTGTCAGGATGTGGGCCCTCTGCTGTGAGTTCACTCCGGCATGCATCCCATAGCCTCGGTGCTCTGGGCCACCTGCTTGGAGCTTCCAACTGCAGGATTCCTTACCTTTTTTCTTCTATGGGCCGTGTGTTGTGAGACACTTCCTGCCTGCCTCACTCTGAGCCCCTTGTTGATGTGGGTCTTCTGGTTTGAGGCCACATGTGGTGGGTTCCTTGCCTTTCAATGATGTGGCCCCACTGGTGTGAGCACACTCCTGCCTGGTTCGCATCCCCTTGGTGATGTGGGCCCTCTGGTGAGAATCTGATCCGGGTTGGGTTCCTCACACTTCCGTGAGCTTGGCCCTCAGCTCTGAGGTCACTCCTGCCTGGCTGGCACACCCCGCCTTGGCGACGTCGGCCCTCTGGTGGCAGTTGGAGCCTGCTGGGAGCCTCCTCCCCTCAGTGATCAGAGCCCTTTGGCGTCAGGCCCTAACTGCTGGGTACCCACATTTTCTAATACGTACTAAGTGGTGCGAGGATACGCCTGCCACGTTCCCATCCCCATGGGGATGTGGGCGTTCTGCTCTGAGGTCCCAACGGCTGGGTTGCTCACAGTTTCATGATGTGGGCCCTCTGCTGTGAGTTCACTTTGGCCTGGATCCCATAGACTCGGTGCTCTGGGCCTCCTGCTGCGAGGTTCCAACTGCTGGATTCCTCACATTTTTTAATCTATGGGCCCTGTGTTGTTAGGCTAGTCCTGCCTGCCTCACTCCGAGCCCCTTGGAGATGTGGTTCCTCTGGTTTAGGCCACATGGTCTGGGTCCCTCACCTTTCCATTATTTGGCCACACTGGTGTGAGTATACTTCTGCCTGGTTCCGATCCCCTTGGTGATGCGGGCCCTCTGGTGAGAGTCTTATCCTGGCTGGGTTCCTCACCCTTCTGTGACGTATGCCCTCTGCTGTGATGTCACTCCTGCCTGGCTGGCGCACGTCACCTTGGCGACGTGGGCCCTCAGTTGGGATTTGGTGTCTGCTGGGAGTTTCCTCCCTTCGGTAATGAGGGCCCTCTGGCGTCAGGCCTTAAATCCTGGGCTCCCAAAGTTTTCTGATGTGTGCCCTGTGGTGCGAGTACACTCCTGCCAGGTTCCCAACCCCATGGCAATGTGGGCCTTCTGCTCTGTGGACCCAATGGCTGGGCTATTCACAGTTTCATGATGAGGGCCCTCTTTTGTGAGTTCACACCGGCCGGGATCCCATAGCCTCGTTGTTCCTTGCCGCCTGCTGGGATGTTCCAACTGCGGGATTCCTCACCTTTTTTATTCTATGGGCCCTCTGTTTTGAGACTACTCCTGCCTGCCTCCCTCCCAGCCCCTTGGTGATGTGTGTCCTCTGGTTTGAGGCCACATGTGGTGGTTTCCTCGCCTTTCAATGATGTGGCCCCACTGGACTGAGAACACTCCTGCCTGGTTCCCATCCTCTTGGTGATGTGGGCCCTCTGGTGAGAGTCTGATCCTGGTTGGGTTCCTCACACTTCCGTGAACTTGGCCCTCTGCTCTGAGGTCACTCCTGCCTGGCTGGCACACCCCCCGCCTTGGTGACGTCGGCCCTCTGGTGGCAGTTGGAGCGTGCTGGGAGCCTCCTTCCCTCAGTAATGAGGGCCCTTTGGCGTCAGGCCCTAACTGCTGTGTACCCACATTTTCTAATACGTACTAAGTGGTGCGAGGACACTCCTGCCAGGTTCCCATCCCCGTGGGGATGTGGGACTTCTGCTCTGATGTCCAAACGGCTGGGTTGCTCAAAGTTTCATGATGTGGGCCCTCTGCTGTGAGTGCACTGCGGCCTGGATCCCATAGACTGGGTGCTCTGGGCCACCTGCTGGGAGGTTCGAACTGTTGGATTCCTCACATTTTTTATTCTATGGGCCCTGCGTTGTGAGGCTAGTCCTGCCTGCCTCACTCTGAACCCCTTGGAGATGTGGATCCTCTGGTTTAGGCCACGTGTTCTGGGTTCCTCACCTTTCTATGATTTGGCCACACTGGTGTGAGGCCACTCTTGCCTGGATCCGATCCCCTTGGTGATGCGGGCCCTCTGGTGAGACTCTTATCCTGGCTGGGTGCCTCACCCTTCTGGGACGTATGCCCTCTGCTGTGAGGTCACTCCTGCCTGGCTGGCGCACGTCACCTTGGCGACGTGGGCCCTCAGTTGGGAGTTGGTGCCTGCTGGGAGTCTCCTCCCCTCGGTAATGAGGGCCCTCTGACGTCAGGCCCTAACTCCTGGGCTCCCATACTTTTCTGATGTGTGCCCTCTGGTGGGAGTACACTCCTGCCAGGTTCCCAACCCCATGGGAATGTGGGCCTTCTTCTCTGTGGTCCCAACCGCTGGGTTGTTCACAGTTTCGTGATGAGGGCCTTCTGTTGTGAGTTCACACCGGCCGGGATCCCATAGCCTCGCTGCTCCTTGCCGCCTGCTGGGAGGTTCCAACTGCGGGTTACCTCACCTTTTTTATTTTATGGCCCTCTGTTTGAGACACCTCCTGCCTGCCTCACTCTGAGCCCCTTGTTGATGTGGGTCCTCTGGTTTAGGCCATATGTTCTGGGTTCCTCACTTTTCTACGATTTGGCCACACTGGTGTGAGGCCACTCCTGCCTGGTTCTGATCCCCTTGGTGATGTGGGCCCTCTGGTGAGAGTCTGATCCTGGTTGGGTTCCTCACACTTCCGTGAACTTGGCCCTCTGCTCTGAGGTCACTCCTGCCTGGCTGGCACACCCCGCCTTGGTGACGTCGGCCCTCTGGTGGCAGTTGGAGCATGCTGGGAGCCTCCTTCCCTCAGTAATGAGGGCCCTTTGGCGTCAGGCCCTAACTGCTGTGTACCCACATTTTCTAATACGTACTAAGTGGTGCGAGGACACTCCTGCCAGGTTCCCATCCCCGTGGGGATGTGGGACTTCTGCTCTGATGTCCAAACGGCTGGGTTGCTCAAAGTTTCATGATGTGGGCCCTCTGCTGTGAGTGCACTGCGGCCTGGATCCCATAGACTGGGTGCTCTGGGCCACCTGCTGGGAGGTTCGAACTGTTGGATTCCTCACATTTTTTATTCTATGGGCCCTGCGTTGTGAGGCTAGTCCTGCCTGCCTCACTCTGAACCCCTTGGAGATGTGGATCCTCTGGTTTAGGCCACGTGTTCTGGGTTCCTCACCTTTCTATGATTTGGCCACACTGGTGTGAGGCCACTCTTGCCTGGATCCGATCCCCTTGGTGATGCGGGCCCTCTGGTGAGACTCTTATCCTGGCTGGGTGCCTGACCCTTCTGGGACGTATGCCCTCTGCTGTGAGGTCACTCCTGCCTGGCTGGCGCACATCACCTTGGCGACGTGGGCCCTCAGTTGGGAGTTGGTGCCTGCTGGGAGTCTCCTCCCCTCGGTAATGAGGGCCCTCTGACGTCAGGCCCTAACTCCTGGGCTCCCATACTTTTCTGATGTGTGCCCTCTGGTGGGAGTACACTCCTGCCAGGTTCCCAACCCCATGGGAATGTGGGC
The DNA here is from genome assembly GCF_059928025.1 of Delphinapterus leucas. Classification (NCBI taxonomy): domain Eukaryota; kingdom Metazoa; phylum Chordata; class Mammalia; order Artiodactyla; family Monodontidae; genus Delphinapterus; species Delphinapterus leucas. Next base: position 13,396,889 of record NW_028322241.1, on the reverse strand, counting down.
CTTCTTCTCTGTGGTCCCAACCGCTGGGTTGTTCACAGTTTCGTGATGAGGGCCTTCTGTTGTGAGTTCACACCGGCCGGGATCCCATAGCCTCGCTGCTCCTTGCCGCCTGCTGGGAGGTTCCAACTGCGGGTTACCTCACCTTTTTTATTTTATGGCCCTCTGTTTGAGGCACCTCCTGCCTGCCTCACTCTGAGCCCCTTGTTGATGTGGGTCCTCTGGTTTAGGCCATATGTTCTGGGTTCCTCACTTTTCTACGATTTGGCCACACTGGTGTGAGGCCACTCCTGCCTGGTTCTGATCCCCTTGGTGATGTGGGCCCTCTGGTGAGAGTCTTATCCTGGCTGGGTTCCTCCCCCTTCTGTGACATAGGCCCTCTGCTGTGAGGTCACTCCTGCCTGGCTAACGCACATCACCTTGGAGACGTGGGCCCTCAGGTGGGAGTTGGTGCCTTCTAGGAGTCTGCTCCCCTCGGTAATTAGGGCCGTCTGGCGTCAGGCCCTAACTCCTGGGCTCCCAAAATTTTCTGATGTGTGCCCTGTGGTGCGAGTACACTCCTGCCAGGTTCCCAACCCCATGGGAATGTGGGCCTTCTGTTCTGTGGTCCCAACAGCTGTGTTGTTCACAGTTTCATGATGAGGGTCCTCTGTTGTGAGTTCACAACGGCCGGGACCCCATAGCCTCGCTGCTCCTTGCTGCATGCTAGGAGGTTCCAACTGCGGGATTCCTCACCTTTTTAATTCTATGGGTCCTCTGTTTTGAGGCTCCTCCTGCCTGCCTCACTCCGAGCCCCTTGGAGATGTGGGTCCTCTTGTTTAGGCCACATGTTCTGGGTTCCTCACCTTTCTATGATTTGGCCACACTGGTGTGAGGCCACTCCTGCCTGGATCAGATCCCCTTGGTGATGTGGGCCCTCTGGTGAGAGTCTGATCCTGGCTGGGTTCCTCACTCTTCTGTGAGGTGGGCCCTCTGCTGTGAGGTAACTCCTGCCTGGCTTGCTCCCGTTGCCCTGGTGACGTCGGACTTCTGGTGGCAGTTGGAGCCTTCTTGTACCCTCCTCTCCAAGGTGATGAGGGCCCTCTTGCGTCAGGCTCTAACTGCTGGGCTCCCCACGATTTCTGATGTGAGCCCAGTGATGCCAGGACACTCCTGTAAGGTTCCAATACTCATGGGGATGTGTGCCTTCTGCTCTGTGGTCGCAACGCCTGGGTTGCTCACAGTTTCGTTATGTTGGCGCTCCGGTGTTAGTTCACTCAGGCCTAGATCCCATAGCCTCTGTGCTCTGGGCCACCTGCTGGGAGGTTCCAACTGCTGGATTCCTCACCTTTCTTATACTTTGGGCCCTGTGTGGTGAAGCTCCTCCTGCCTGCCTCACACCGAGCCCCTTGGTGATGTAGGTCTTCTGGCTTGAGACCACGTGTGCCGTTTGTCTCACCTTTTAGGGATGTGGCCCTACTGGTGTGAGGACACTCCTGACTGGTTCCCATCCCCTTGTTGATGTGGGCCCTCTGGTGAGAGTCTGATCCTGGCTTGATTCCTCACACTTCTGTGAGGCGGGCCCTCTGCTGTGAGGTGACACCTGCCTGGCTGGCACACGACGCCTTGGCCACATGGGCCCTCTGGTTGCAGTTGGAGCGTGCTGGGAACCTCCTCCCATCGGTGATGAGGGCCCTCTGGCGTCCGGCCCTAACTGCTGGGCTCACCACATTTTCTGATGTGCGCCCACTTGTGCGATGACACTCCTGCCAGGTTCCCATCCCCATGCAGATTTGGGCCTTCTGTTCTGAGGTGCCAACGGCTGGCTTGCTCACAGTGTCAGGATGTGGGCCCTCTGCTGTGAGTTCACTCCGGCATGCATCCCATAGCCTCGGTGCTCTGGGCCACCTGCTTGGAGCTTCCAACTGCAGGATTCCTTACCTTTTTTCTTCTATGGGCCGTGTGTTGTGAGACACTTCCTGCCTGCCTCACTCTGAGCCCCTTGTTGATGTGGGTCTTCTGGTTTGAGGCCACATGTGGTGGGTTCCTTGCCTTTCAATGATGTGGCCCCACTGGTGTGAGCACACTCCTGCCTGGTTCGCATCCCCTTGGTGATGTGGGCCCTCTGGTGAGAATCTGATCCGGGTTGGGTTCCTCACACTTCCGTGAGCTTGGCCCTCAGCTCTGAGGTCACTCCTGCCTGGCTGGCACACCCCGCCTTGGCGACGTCGGCCCTCTGGTGGCAGTTGGAGCCTGCTGGGAGCCTCCTCCCCTCAGTGATCAGAGCCCTTTGGCGTCAGGCCCTAACTGCTGGGTACCCACATTTTCTAATACGTACTAAGTGGTGCGAGGATACGCCTGCCACGTTCCCATCCCCATGGGGATGTGGGCGTTCTGCTCTGAGGTCCCAACGGCTGGGTTGCTCACAGTTTCATGATGTGGGCCCTCTGCTGTGAGTTCACTTTGGCCTGGATCCCATAGACTCGGTGCTCTGGGCCTCCTGCTGCGAGGTTCCAACTGCTGGATTCCTCACATTTTTTAATCTATGGGCCCTGTGTTGTTAGGCTAGTCCTGCCTGCCTCACTCCGAGCCCCTTGGAGATGTGGTTCCTCTGGTTTAGGCCACATGGTCTGGGTCCCTCACCTTTCCATTATTTGGCCACACTGGTGTGAGTATACTTCTGCCTGGTTCCGATCCCCTTGGTGATGCGGGCCCTCTGGTGAGAGTCTTATCCTGGCTGGGTTCCTCACCCTTCTGTGACGTATGCCCTCTGCTGTGATGTCACTCCTGCCTGGCTGGCGCACGTCACCTTGGCGACGTGGGCCCTCAGTTGGGATTTGGTGTCTGCTGGGAGTTTCCTCCCTTCGGTAATGAGGGCCCTCTGGCGTCAGGCCTTAAATCCTGGGCTCCCAAAGTTTTCTGATGTGTGCCCTGTGGTGCGAGTACACTCCTGCCAGGTTCCCAACCCCATGGCAATGTGGGCCTTCTGCTCTGTGGACCCAATGGCTGGGCTATTCACAGTTTCATGATGAGGGCCCTCTTTTGTGAGTTCACACCGGCCGGGATCCCATAGCCTCGTTGTTCCTTGCCGCCTGCTGGGATGTTCCAACTGCGGGATTCCTCACCTTTTTTATTCTATGGGCCCTCTGTTTTGAGACTACTCCTGCCTGCCTCCCTCCCAGCCCCTTGGTGATGTGTGTCCTCTGGTTTGAGGCCACATGTGGTGGTTTCCTCGCCTTTCAATGATGTGGCCCCACTGGACTGAGAACACTCCTGCCTGGTTCCCATCCTCTTGGTGATGTGGGCCCTCTGGTGAGAGTCTGATCCTGGTTGGGTTCCTCACACTTCCGTGAACTTGGCCCTCTGCTCTGAGGTCACTCCTGCCTGGCTGGCACACCCCCCGCCTTGGTGACATCGGCCCTCTGGTGGCAGTTGGAGCGTGCTGGGAGCCTCCTTCCCTCAGTAATGAGGGCCCTTTGGCGTCAGGCCCTAACTGCTGTGTACCCACATTTTCTAATACGTACTAAGTGGTGCGAGGACACTCCTGCCAGGTTCCCATCCCCGTGGGGATGTGGGACTTCTGCTCTGATGTCCAAACGGCTGGGTTGCTCAAAGTTTCATGATGTGGGCCCTCTGCTGTGAGTGCACTGCGGCCTGGGTCCCATAGACTGGGTGCTCTGGGCCACCTGCTGGGAGGTTCGAACTGTTGGATTCCTCACATTTTTTATTCTATGGGCCCTGCGTTGTGAGGCTAGTCCTGCCTGCCTCACTCTGAACCCCTTGGAGATGTGGATCCTCTGGTTTAGGCCACGTGTTCTGGGTTCCTCACCTTTCTATGATTTGGCCACACTGGTGTGAGGCCACTCTTGCCTGGATCCGATCCCCTTGGTGATGCGGGCCCTCTGGTGAGACTCTTATCCTGGCTGGGTGCCTCACCCTTCTGGGACGTATGCCCTCTGCTGTGAGGTCACTCCTGCCTGGCTGGCGCACGTCACCTTGGCGACGTGGGCCCTCAGTTGGGAGTTGGTGCCTGCTGGGAGTCTCCTCCCCTCGGTAATGAGGGCCCTCTGACGTCAGGCCCTAACTCCTGGGCTCCCATACTTTTCTGATGTGTGCCCTCTGGTGGGAGTACACTCCTGCCAGGTTCCCAACCCCATGGGAATGTGGGCCTTCTTCTCTGTGGTCCCAACCGCTGGGTTGTTCACAGTTTCGTGATGAGGGCCTTCTGTTGTGAGTTCACACCGGCCGGGATCCCATAGCCTCGCTGCTCCTTGCCGCCTGCTGGGAGGTTCCAACTGCGGGTTACCTCACCTTTTTTATTTTATGGCCCTCTGTTTGAGACACCTCCTGCCTGCCTCACTCTGAGCCCCTTGTTGATGTGGGTCCTCTGGTTTAGGCCATATGTTCTGGGTTCCTCACTTTTCTACGATTTGGCCACACTGGTGTGAGGCCACTCCTGCCTGGTTCTGATCCCCTTGGTGATGTGGGCCCTCTGGTGAGAGTCTTATCCTGGCTGGGTTCCTCCCCCTTCTGTGACATAGGCCCTCTGCTGTGAGGTCACTCCTGCCTGGCTAACGCACATCACCTTGGAGACGTGGGCCCTCAGGTGGGAGTTGGTGCCTTCTAGGAGTCTGCTCCCCTCGGTAATTAGGGCCGTCTGGCGTCAGGCCCTAACTCCTGGGCTCCCAAAATTTTCTGATGTGTGCCCTGTGGTGCGAGTACACTCCTGCCAGGTTCCCAACCCCATGGGAATGTGGGCCTTCTGTTCTGTGGTCCCAACAGCTGTGTTGTTCACAGTTTCATGATGAGGGTCCTCTGTTGTGAGTTCACAACGGCCGGGACCCCATAGCCTCGCTGCTCCTTGCTGCATGCTAGGAGGTTCCAACTGCGGGATTCCTCACCTTTTTAATTCTATGGGTCCTCTGTTTTGAGGCTCCTCCTGCCTGCCTCACTCCGAGCCCCTTGGAGATGTGGGTCCTCTTGTTTAGGCCACATGTTCTGGGTTCCTCACCTTTCTATGATTTGGCCACACTGGTGTGAGGCCACTCCTGCCTGGATCAGATCCCCTTGGTGATGTGGGCCCTCTGGTGAGAGTCTGATCCTGGCTGGGTTCCTCACTCTTCTGTGAGGTGGGCCCTCTGCTGTGAGGTAACTCCTGCCTGGCTTGCTCCCGTTGCCCTGGTGACGTCGGACTTCTGGTGGCAGTTGGAGCCTTCTTGTACCCTCCTCTCCAAGGTGATGAGGGCCCTCTTGCGTCAGGCTCTAACTGCTGGGCTCCCCACGATTTCTGATGTGAGCCCAGTGATGCCAGGACACTCCTGTAAGGTTCCAATACTCATGGGGATGTGTGCCTTCTGCTCTGTGGTCGCAACGCCTGGGTTGCTCACAGTTTCGTTATGTTGGCGCTCCGGTGTTAGTTCACTCAGGCCTAGATCCCATAGCCTCTGTGCTCTGGGCCGCCTGCTGGGAGGTTCCAACTGCTGGATTCCTCACCTTTCTTATACTTTGGGCCCTGTGTGGTGAAGCTCCTCCTGCCTGCCTCACACCGAGCCCCTTGGTGATGTAGGTCTTCTGGCTTGAGACCACGTGTGCCGTTTGTCTCACCTTTTAGGGATGTGGCCCTACTGGTGTGAGGACACTCCTGACTGGTTCCCATCCCCTTGTTGATGTGGACCCTCTGGTGAGAGTCTGATCCTGGCTTGATTCCTCACACTTCTGTGAGGCGGGCCCTCTGCTGTGAGGTGACACCTGCCTGGCTGGCACACGACGCCTTGGCCACATGGGCCCTCTGGTTGCAGTTGGAGCGTGCTGGGAACCTCCTCCCATCGGTGATGAGGGCCCTCTGGCGTCCGGCCCTAACTGCTGGGCTCACCACATTTTCTGATGTGCGCCCACTTGTGCGATGACACTCCTGCCAGGTTCCCATCCCCATGCAGATTTGGGCCTTCTGTTCTGAGGTGCCAACGGCTGGCTTGCTCACAGTGTCAGGATGTGGGCCCTCTGCTGTGAGTTCACTCCGGCATGCATCCCATAGCCTCGGTGCTCTGGGCCACCTGCTTGGAGCTTCCAACTGCAGGATTCCTTACCTTTTTTCTTCTATGGGCCGTGTGTTGTGAGACACTTCCTGCCTGCCTCACTCTGAGCCCCTTGTTGATGTGGGTCTTCTGGTTTGAGGCCACATGTGGTGGGTTCCTTGCCTTTCAATGATGTGGCCCCACTGGTGTGAGCACACTCCTGCCTGGTTCGCATCCCCTTGGTGATGTGGGCCCTCTGGTGAGAATCTGATCCGGGTTGGGTTCCTCACACTTCCGTGAGCTTGGCCCTCAGCTCTGAGGTCACTCCTGCCTGGCTGGCACACCCCGCCTTGGCGACGTCGGCCCTCTGGTGGCAGTTGGAGCCTGCTGGGAGCCTCCTCCCCTCAGTGATCAGAGCCCTTTGGCGTCAGGCCCTAACTGCTGGGTACCCACATTTTCTAATACGTACTAAGTGGTGCGAGGATACGCCTGCCACGTTCCCATCCCCATGGGGATGTGGGCGTTCTGCTCTGAGGTCCCAACGGCTGGGTTGCTCACAGTTTCATGATGTGGGCCCTCTGCTGTGAGTTCACTTTGGCCTGGATCCCATAGACTCGGTGCTCTGGGCCTCCTGCTGCGAGGTTCCAACTGCTGGATTCCTCACATTTTTTAATCTATGGGCCCTGTGTTGTTAGGCTAGTCCTGCCTGCCTCACTCCGAGCCCCTTGGAGATGTGGTTCCTCTGGTTTAGGCCACATGGTCTGGGTCCCTCACCTTTCCATTATTTGGCCACACTGGTGTGAGTATACTTCTGCCTGGTTCCGATCCCCTTGGTGATGCGGGCCCTCTGGTGAGAGTCTTATCCTGGCTGGGTTCCTCACCCTTCTGTGACGTATGCCCTCTGCTGTGATGTCACTCCTGCCTGGCTGGCGCACGTCACCTTGGCGACGTGGGCCCTCAGTTGGGATTTGGTGTCTGCTGGGAGTTTCCTCCCTTTGGTAATGAGGGCCCTCTGGCGTCAGGCCTTAAATCCTGGGCTCCCAAAGTTTTCTGATGTGTGCCCTGTGGTGCGAGTACACTCCTGCCAGGTTCCCAACCCCATGGCAATGTGGGCCTTCTGCTCTGTGGACCCAATGGCTGGGCTATTCACAGTTTCATGATGAGGGCCCTCTTTTGTGAGTTCACACCGGCCGGGATCCCATAGCCTCGTTGTTCCTTGCCGCCTGCTGGGATGTTCCAACTGCGGGATTCCTCACCTTTTTTATTCTATGGGCCCTCTGTTTTGAGACTACTCCTGCCTGCCTCCCTCCCAGCCCCTTGGTGATGTGTGTCCTCTGGTTTGAGGCCACATGTGGTGGTTTCCTCGCCTTTCAATGATGTGGCCCCACTGGACTGAGAACACTCCTGCCTGGTTCCCATCCTCTTGGTGATGTGGGCCCTCTGGTGAGAGTCTGATCCTGGTTGGGTTCCTCACACTTCCGTGAACTTGGCCCTCTGCTCTGAGGTCACTCCTGCCTGGCTGGCACACCCCGCCTTGGTGACGTCGGCCCTCTGGTGGCAGTTGGAGCGTGCTGGGAGCCTCCTTCCCTCAGTAATGAGGGCCCTTTGGCGTCAGGCCCTAACTGCTGTGTACCCACATTTTCTAATACGTACTAAGTGGTGCGAGGACACTCCTGCCACGTTCCCATCCCCGTGGGGATGTGGGACTTCTGCTCTGATGTCCAAACGGCTGGGTTGCTCAAAGTTTCATGATGTGGGCCCTCTGCTGTGAGTGCACTGCGGCCTGGATCCCATAGACTGGGTGCTCTGGGCCACCTGCTGGGAGGTTCGAACTGTTGGATTCCTCACATTTTTTATTCTATGGGCCCTGCGTTGTGAGGCTAGTCCTGCCTGCCTCACTCTGAACCCCTTGGAGATGTGGATCCTCTGGTTTAGGCCACGTGTTCTGGGTTCCTCACCTTTCTATGATTTGGCCACACTGGTGTGAGGCCACTCTTGCCTGGATCCGATCCCCTTGGTGATGCGGGCCCTCTGGTGAGACTCTTATCCTGGCTGGGTGCCTCACCCTTCTGGGACGTATGCCCTCTGCTGTGAGGTCACTCCTGCCTGGCTGGCGCACGTCACCTTGGCGACGTGGGCCCTCAGTTGGGAGTTGGTGCCTGCTGGGAGTCTCCTCCCCTCGGTAATGAGGGCCCTCTGACGTCAGGCCCTAACTCCTGGGCTCCCATACTTTTCTGATGTGTGCCCTCTGGTGGGAGTACACTCCTGCCAGGTTCCCAACCCCATGGGAATGTGGGCCTTCTTCTCTGTGGTCCCAACCGCTGGGTTGTTCACAGTTTCGTGATGAGGGCCTTCTGTTGTGAGTTCACACCGGCCGGGATCCCATAGCCTCGCTGCTCCTTGCCGCCTGCTGGGAGGTTCCAACTGCGGGTTACCTCACCTTTTTTATTTTATGGCCCTCTGTTTGAGACACCTCCTGCCTGCCTCACTCTGAGCCCCTTGTTGATGTGGGTCCTCTGGTTTAGGCCATATGTTCTGGGTTCCTCACTTTTCTACGATTTGGCCACACTGGTGTGAGGCCACTCCTGCCTGGTTCTGATCCCCTTGGTGATGTGGGCCCTCTGGTGAGAGTCTTATCCTGGCTGGGTTCCTCCCCCTTCTGTGACATAGGCCCTCTGCTGTGAGGTCACTCCTGCCTGGCTAACGCACATCACCTTGGAGACGTGGGCCCTCAGGTGGGAGTTGGTGCCTTCTAGGAGTCTGCTCCCCTCGGTAATTAGGGCCGTCTGGCGTCAGGCCCTAACTCCTGGGCTCCCAAAATTTTCTGATGTGTGCCCTGTGGTGCGAGTACACTCCTGCCAGGTTCCCAACCCCATGGGAATGTGGGCCTTCTGTTCTGTGGTCCCAACAGCTGTGTTGTTCACAGTTTCATGATGAGGGTCCTCTGTTGTGAGTTCACAACGGCCGGGACCCCATAGCCTCGCTGCTCCTTGCTGCATGCTAGGAGGTTCCAACTGCGGGATTCCTCACCTTTTTAATTCTATGGGTCCTCTGTTTTGAGGCTCCTCCTGCCTGCCTCACTCCGAGCCCCTTGGAGATGTGGGTCCTCTTGTTTAGGCCACATGTTCTGGGTTCCTCACCTTTCTATGATTTGGCCACACTGGTGTGAGGCCACTCCTGCCTGGATCAGATCCCCTTGGTGATGTGGGCCCTCTGGTGAGAGTCTGATCCTGGCTGGGTTCCTCACTCTTCTGTGAGGTGGGCCCTCTGCTGTGAGGTAACTCCTGCCTGGCTTGCTCCCGTTGCCCTGGTGACGTCGGACTTCTGGTGGCAGTTGGAGCCTTCTTGTACCCTCCTCTCCAAGGTGATGAGGGCCCTCTTGCGTCAGGCTCTAACTGCTGGGCTCCCCACGATTTCTGATGTGAGCCCAGTGATGCCAGGACACTCCTGTAAGGTTCCAATACTCATGGGGATGTGTGCCTTCTGCTCTGTGGTCGCAACGCCTGGGTTGCTCACAGTTTCGTTATGTTGGCGCTCCGGTGTTAGTTCACTCAGGCCTAGATCCCATAGCCTCTGTGCTCTGGGCCGCCTGCTGGGAGGTTCCAACTGCTGGATTCCTCACCTTTCTTATACTTTGGGCCCTGTGTGGTGAAGCTCCTCCTGCCTGCCTCACACCGAGCCCCTTGGTGATGTAGGTCTTCTGGCTTGAGACCACGTGTGCCGTTTGTCTCACCTTTTAGGGATGTGGCCCTACTGGTGTGAGGACACTCCTGACTGGTTCCCATCCCCTTGTTGATGTGGGCCCTCTGGTGAGAGTCTGATCCTGGCTTGATTCCTCACACTTCTGTGAGGCGGGCCCTCTGCTGTGAGGTCACACCTGCCTGGCTGGCACACGACGCCTTGGCCACATGGGCCCTCTGGTTGCAGTTGGAGCGTGCTGGGAACCTCCTCCCATCGGTGATGAGGGCCCTCTGGCGTCCGGCCCTAACTGCTGGGCTCACCACATTTTCTGATGTGCGCCCACTTGTGCGATGACACTCCTGCCAGGTTCCCATCCCCATGCAGATTTGGGCCTTCTGTTCTGAGGTGCCAACGGCTGGCTTGCTCACAGTGTCAGGATGTGGGCCCTCTGCTGTGAGTTCACTCCGGCATGCATCCCATAGCCTCGGTGCTCTGGGCCACCTGCTTGGAGCTTCCAACTGCAGGATTCCTTACCTTTTTTCTTCTATGGGCCGTGTGTTGTGAGACACTTCCTGCCTGCCTCACTCTGAGCCCCTTGTTGATGTGGGTCTTCTGGTTTGAGGCCACATGTGGTGGGTTCCTTGCCTTTCAATGATGTGGCCCCACTGGTGTGAGCACACTCCTGCCTGGTTCGCATCCCCTTGGTGATGTGGGCCCTCTGGTGAGAATCTGATCCGGGTTGGGTTCCTCACACTTCCGTGAGCTTGGCCCTCAGCTCTGAGGTCACTCCTGCCTGGCTGGCACACCCCGCCTTGGCGACGTCGGCCCTCTGGTGGCAGTTGGAGCCTGCTGGGAGCCTCCTCCCCTCAGTGATCAGAGCCCTTTGGCGTCAGGCCCTAACTGCTGGGTACCCACATTTTCTAATACGTACTAAGTGGTGCGAGGATACGCCTGCCACGTTCCCATCCCCATGGGGATGTGGGCGTTCTGCTCTGAGGTCCCAACGGCTGGGTTGCTCACAGTTTCATGATGTGGGCCCTCTGCTGTGAGTTCACTTTGGCCTGGATCCCATAGACTCGGTGCTCTGGGCCTCCTGCTGCGAGGTTCCAACTGCTGGATTCCTCACATTTTTTAATCTATGGGCCCTGTGTTGTTAGGCTAGTCCTGCCTGCCTCACTCCGAGCCCCTTGGAGATGTGGTTCCTCTGGTTTAGGCCACATGGTCTGGGTCCCTCACCTTTCCATTATTTGGCCACACTGGTGTGAGTATACTTCTGCCTGGTTCCGATCCCCTTGGTGATGCGGGCCCTCTGGTGAGAGTCTTATCCTGGCTGGGTTCCTCACCCTTCTGTGACGTATGCCCTCTGCTGTGATGTCACTCCTGCCTGGCTGGCGCACGTCACCTTGGCGACGTGGGCCCTCAGTTGGGATTTGGTGTCTGCTGGGAGTTTCCTCCCTTCGGTAATGAGGGCCCTCTGGCGTCAGGCCTTAAATCCTGGGCTCCCAAAGTTTTCTGATGTGTGCCCTGTGGTGCGAGTACACTCCTGCCAGGTTCCCAACCCCATGGCAATGTGGGCCTTCTGCTCTGTGGACCCAATGGCTGGGCTATTCACAGTTTCATGATGAGGGCCCTCTTTTGTGAGTTCACACCGGCCGGGATCCCATAGCCTCGTTGTTCCTTGCCGCCTGCTGGGATGTTCCAACTGCGGGATTCCTCACCTTTTTTATTCTATGGGCCCTCTGTTTTGAGACTACTCCTGCCTGCCTCCCTCCCAGCCCCTTGGTGATGTGTGTCCTCTGGTTTGAGGCCACATGTGGTGGTTTCCTCGCCTTTCAATGATGTGGCCCCACTGGACTGAGAACACTCCTGCCTGGTTCCCATCCTCTTGGTGATGTGGGCCCTCTGGTGAGAGTCTGATCCTGGTTGGGTTCCTCACACTTCCGTGAACTTGGCCCTCTGCTCTGAGGTCACTCCTGCCTGGCTGGCACACCCCCCGCCTTGGTGACGTCGGCCCTCTGGTGGCAGTTGGAGCGTGCTGGGAGCCTCCTTCCCTCAGTAATGAGGTCCCTTTGGCGTCAGGCCCTAACTGCTGTGTACCCACATTTTCTAATACGTACTAAGTGGTGCGAGGACACTCCTGCCTGGTTCCCATCCCCGTGGGGATGTGGGACTTCTGCTCTGATGTCCAAACGGCTGGGTTGCTCAAAGTTTCATGATGTGGGCCCTCTGCTGTGAGTGCACTGCGGCCTGGATCCCATAGACTGGGTGCTCTGGGCCACCTGCTGGGAGGTTCGAACTGTTGGATTCCTCACATTTTTTATTCTATGGGCCCTGCGTTGTGAGGCTAGTCCTGCCTGCCTCACTCTGAACCCCTTGGAGATGTGGATCCTCTGGTTTAGGCCACGTGTTCTGGGTTCCTCACCTTTCTATGATTTGGCCACACTGGTGTGAGGCCACTCTTGCCTGGATCCGATCCCCTTGGTGATGCGGGCCCTCTGGTGAGACTCTTATCCTGGCTGGGTGCCTCACCCTTCTGGGACGTATGCCCTCTGCTGTGAGGTCACTCCTGCCTGGCTGGCGCACGTCACCTTGGCGACGTGGGCCCTCAGTTGGGAGTTGGTGCCTGCTGGGAGTCTCCTCCCCTCGGTAATGAGGGCCCTCTGACGTCAGGCCCTAACTCCTGGGCTCCCATACTTTTCTGATGTGTGCCCTCTGGTGGGAGTACACTCCTGCCAGGTTCCCAACCCCATGGGAATGTGGGCCTTCTTCTCTGTGGTCCCAACCGCTGGGTTGTTCACAGTTTCGTGATGAGGGCCTTCTGTTGTGAGTTCACACCGGCCGGGATCCCATAGCCTCGCTGCTCCTTGCCGCCTGCTGGGAGGTTCCAACTGCGGGTTACCTCACCTTTTTTATTTTATGGCCCTCTGTTTGAGACACCTCCTGCCTGCCTCACTCTGAGCCCCTTGTTGATGTGGGTCCTCTGGTTTAGGCCATATGTTCTGGGTTCCTCACTTTTCTACGATTTGGCCACACTGGTGTGAGGCCACTCCTGCCTGGTTCTGATCCCCTTGGTGATGTGGGCCCTCTGGTGAGAGTCTTATCCTGGCTGGGTTCCTCCCCCTTCTGTGACATAGGCCCTCTGCTGTGAGGTCACTCCTGCCTGGCTAACGCACATCACCTTGGAGACGTGGGCCCTCAGGTGGGAGTTGGTGCCTTCTAGGAGTCTGCTCCCCTCGGTAATTAGGGCCGTCTGGTGTCAGGCCCTAACTCCTGGGCTCCCAAAATTTTCTGATGTGTGCCCTGTGGTGCGAGTACACTCCTGCCAGGTTCCCAACCCCATGGGAATGTGGGCCTTCTGTTCTGTGGTCCCAACAGCTGTGTTGTTCACAGTTTCATGATGAGGGTCCTCTGTTGTGAGTTCACAACGGCCGGGACCCCATAGCCTCGCTGCTCCTTGCTGCATGCTAGGAGGTTCCAACTGCGGGATTCCTCACCTTTTTTATTCTATGGGTCCTCTGTTTTGAGGCTCCTCCTGCCTGCCTCACTCCGAGCCCCTTGGAGATGTGGGTCCTCTTGTTTAGGCCACATGTTCTGGGTTCCTCACCTTTCTATGATTTGGCCACAATGGTGTGAGGCCACTCCTGCCTGGATCAGATCCCCTTGGTGATGTGGGCCCTCTGGTGAGAGTCTGATCCTGGCTGGGTTCCTCACTCTTCTGTGAGGTGGGCCCTCTGCTGTGAGGTAACTCCTGCCTGGCTTGCTCCCGTTGCCCTGGTGACGTCAGACTTCTGGTGGCAGTTGGAGCCTTCTTGTACCCTCCTCTCCAAGGTGATGAGGGCCCTCTTGCGTCAGGCTCTAACTGCTGGGCTCCCCACGATTTCTGATGTGAGCCCAGTGATGCCAGGACACTCCTGTAAGGTTCCAATACTCATGGGGATGTGTGCCTTCTGCTCTGTGGTCGCAACGCCTGGGTTGCTCACAGTTTCGTTATGTTGGCACTCCGGTGTTAGTTCACTCAGGCCTAGATCCCATAGCCTCTGTGCTCTGGGCCACCTGCTGGGAGGTTCCAACTGCTGGATTCCTCACCTTTCTTATACTTTGGGCCCTGTGTGGTGAAGCTCCTCCTGCCTGCCTCACACCGAGCCCCTTGGTGATGTAGGTCTTCTGGTTTGAGACCACGTGTGCCGTTTGTCTCACCTTTTAGGGATGTGGCCCTACTGGTGTGAGGACACTCCTGACTGGTTCCCATCCCCTTGTTGATGTGGGCCCTCTGGTGAGAGTCTGATCCTGGCTTGATTCCTCACACTTCTGTGAGGCGGGCCCTCTGCTGTGAGGTCACACCTGCCTGGCTGGCACACGACGCCTTGGCCACATGGGCCCTCTGGTTGCAGTTGGAGCGTGCTGGGAACCTCCTCCCATCGGTGATGAGGGCCCTCTGGCGTCCGGCCCTAACTGCTGGGCTCACCACATTTTCTGATGTGCGCCCACTTGTGCGATGACACTCCTGCCAGGTTCCCATCCCCATGCAGATTTGGGCCTTCTGTTCTGAGGTGCCAACGGCTGGCTTGCTCACAGTGTCAGGATGTGGGCCCTCTGCTGTGAGTTCACTCCGGCATGCATCCCATAGCCTCGGTGCTCTGGGCCACCTGCTTGGAGCTTCCAACTGCAGGATTCCTTACCTTTTTTCTTCTATGGGCCGTGTGTTGTGAGACACTTCCTGCCTGCCTCACTCTGAGCCCCTTGTTGATGTGGGTCTTCTGGTTTGAGGCCACATGTGGTGGGTTCCTTGCCTTTCAATGATGTGGCCCCACTGGTGTGAGCACACTCCTGCCTGGTTCGCATCCCCTTGGTGATGTGGGCCCTCTGGTGAGAATCTGATCCGGGTTGGGTTCCTCACACTTCCGTGAGCTTGGCCCTCAGCTCTGAGGTCACTCCTGCCTGGCTGGCACACCCCGCCTTGGCGACGTCGGCCCTCTGGTGGCAGTTGGAGCCTGCTGGGAGCCTCCTCCCCTCAGTGATCAGAGCCCTTTGGCGTCAGGCCCTAACTGCTGGGTACCCACATTTTCTAATACATACTAAGTGGTGCGAGGATACGCCTGCCACGTTCCCATCCCCATGGGGATGTGGGCGTTCTGCTCTGAGGTCCCAACGGCTGGGTTGCTCACAGTTTCATGATGTGGGCCCTCTGCTGTGAGTTCACTTTGGCCTGGATCCCATAGACTCGGTGCTCTGGGCCTCCTGCTGCGAGGTTCCAACTGCTGGATTCCTCACATTTTTTAATCTATGGGCCCTGTGTTGTTAGGCTAGTCCTGCCTGCCTCACTCCGAGCCCCTTGGAGATGTGGTTCCTCTGGTTTAGGCCACATGGTCTGGGTCCCTCACCTTTCCATTATTTGGCCACACTGGTGTGAGTATACTTCTGCCTGGTTCCGATCCCCTTGGTGATGCGGGCCCTCTGGTGAGAGTCTTATCCTGGCTGGGTTCCTCACCCTTCTGTGACGTATGCCCTCTGCTGTGATGTCACTCCTGCCTGGCTGGCGCACGTCACCTTGGCGACGTGGGCCCTCAGTTGGGATTTGGTGTCTGCTGGGAGTTTCCTCCCTTCGGTAATGAGGGCCCTCTGGCGTCAGGCCTTAAATCCTGGGCTCCCAAAGTTTTCTGATGTGTGCCCTGTGGTGCGAGTACACTCCTGCCAGGTTCCCAACCCCATGGCAATGTGGGCCTTCTGCTCTGTGGACCCAATGGCTGGGCTATTCACAGTTTCATGATGAGGGCCCTCTTTTGTGAGTTCACACCGGCCGGGATCCCATAGCCTCGTTGTTCCTTGCCGCCTGCTGGGATGTTCCAACTGCGGGATTCCTCACCTTTTTTATTCTATGGGCCCTCTGTTTTGAGACTACTCCTGCCTGCCTCCCTCCCAGCCCCTTGGTGATGTGTGTCCTCTGGTTTGAGGCCACATGTGGTGGTTTCCTCGCCTTTCAATGATGTGGCCCCACTGGACTGAGAACACTCCTGCCTGGTTCCCATCCTCTTGGTGATGTGGGCCCTCTGGTGAGAGTCTGATCCTGGTTGGGTTCCTCACACTTCCGTGAACTTGGCCCTCTGCTCTGAGGTCACTCCTGCCTGGCTGGCACACCCCCCGCCTTGGTGACGTCGGCCCTCTGGTGGCAGTTGGAGCGTGCTGGGAGCCTCCTTCCCTCAGTAATGAGGTCCCTTTGGCGTCAGGCCCTAACTGCTGTGTACCCACATTTTCTAATACGTACTAAGTGGTGCGAGGACACTCCTGCCTGGTTCCCATCCCCGTGGGGATGTGGGACTTCTGCTCTGATGTCCAAACGGCTGGGTTGCTCAAAGTTTCATGATGTGGGCCCTCTGCTGTGAGTGCACTGCGGCCTGGATCCCATAGACTGGGTGCTCTGGGCCACCTGCTGGGAGGTTCGAACTGTTGGATTCCTCACATTTTTTATTCTATGGGCCCTGCGTTGTGAGGCTAGTCCTGCCTGCGTCACTCTGAACCCCTTGGAGATGTGGATCCTCTGGTTTAGGCCACGTGTTCTGGGTTCCTCACCTTTCTATGATTTGGCCACACTGGTGTGAGGCCACTCTTGCCTGGATCCGATCCCCTTGGTGATGCGGGCCCTCTGGTGAGACTCTTATCCTGGCTGGGTGCCTCACCCTTCTGGGACGTATGCCCTCTGCTGTGAGGTCACTCCTGCCTGGCTGGCGCACGTCACCTTGGTGACGTGGGCCCTCAGTTGGGAGTTGGTGCCTGCTGGGAGTCTCCTCCCCTCGGTAATGAGGGCCCTCTGACGTCAGGCCCTAACTCCTGGGCTCCCATACTTTTCTGATGTGTGCCCTCTGGTGGGAGTACACTCCTGCCAGGTTCCCAACCCCATGGGAATGTGGGCCTTCTTCTCTGTGGTCCCAACCGCTGGGTTGTTCACAGTTTCGTGATGAGGGCCTTCTGTTGTGAGTTCACACCGGCCGGGATCCCATAGCCTCGCTGCTCCTTGCCGCCTGCTGGGAGGTTCCAACTGCGGGTTACCTCACCTTTTTTATTTTATGGCCCTCTGTTTGAGACACCTCCTGCCTGCCTCACTCTGAGCCCCTTGTTGATGTGGGTCCTCTGGTTTAGGCCATATGTTCTGGGTTCCTCACTTTTCTACGATTTGGCCACACTGGTGTGAGGCCACTCCTGCCTGGTTCTGATCCCCTTGGTGATGTGGGCCCTCTGGTGAGAGTCTTATCCTGGCTGGGTTCCTCCCCCTTCTGTGACATAGGCCCTCTGCTGTGAGGTCACTCCTGCCTGGCTAACGCACATCACCTTGGAGACGTGGGCCCTCAGGTGGGAGTTGGTGCCTTCTAGGAGTCTGCTCCCCTCGGTAATTAGGGCCGTCTGGTGTCAGGCCCTAACTCCTGGGCTCCCAAAATTTTCTGATGTGTGCCCTGTGGTGCGAGTACACTCCTGCCAGGTTCCCAACCCCATGGGAATGTGGGCCTTCTGTTCTGTGGTCCCAACAGCTGTGTTGTTCACAGTTTCATGATGAGGGTCCTCTGTTGTGAGTTCACAACGGCCGGGACCCCATAGCCTCGCTGCTCCTTGCTGCATGCTAGGAGGTTCCAACTGCGGGATTCCTCACCTTTTTTATTCTATGGGTCCTCTGTTTTGAGGCTCCTCCTGCCTGCCTCACTCCGAGCCCCTTGGAGATGTGGGTCCTCTTGTTTAGGCCACATGTTCTGGGTTCCTCACCTTTCTATGATTTGGCCACAATGGTGTGAGGCCACTCCTGCCTGGATCAGATCCCCTTGGTGATGTGGGCCCTCTGGTGAGAGTCTGATCCTGGCTGGGTTCCTCACTCTTCTGTGAGGTGGGCCCTCTGCTGTGAGGTAACTCCTGCCTGGCTTGCTCCCGTTGCCCTGGTGACGTCGGACTTCTGGTGGCAGTTGGAGCCTTCTTGTACCCTCCTCTCCAAGGTGATGAGGGCCCTCTTGCGTCAGGCTCTAACTGCTGGGCTCCCCACGATTTCTGATGTGAGCCCAGTGATGCCAGGACACTCCTGTAAGGTTCCAATACTCATGGGGATGTGTGCCTTCTGCTCTATGGTCGCAACGCCTGGGTTGCTCACAGTTTCGTTATGTTGGCACTCTGGTGTTAGTTCACTCAGGCCTAGATCCCATAGCCTCTGTGCTCTGGGCCACCTGCTGGGAGGTTCCAACTGCTGGATTCCTCACCTTTCTTATACTTTGGGCCCTGTGTGGTGAAGCTCCTCCTGCCTGCCTCACACCGAGCCCCTTGGTGATGTAGGTCTTCTGGTTTGAGACCACGTGTGCCGTTTGTCTCACCTTTTAGGGATGTGGCCCTACTGGTGTGAGGACACTCCTGACTGGTTCCCATCCCCTTGTTGATGTGGGCCCTCTGGTGAGAGTCTGATCCTGGCTTGATTCCTCACACTTCTGTGAGGCGGGCCCTCTGCTGTGAGGTCACACCTGCCTGGCTGGCACACGACGCCTTGGCCACATGGGCCCTCTGGTTGCAGTTGGAGCGTGCTGGGAACCTCCTCCCATCGGTGATGAGGGCCCTCTGGCGTCCGGCCCTAACTGCTGGGCTCACCACATTTTCTGATGTGCGCCCACTTGTGCGATGACACTCCTGCCAGGTTCCCATCCCCATGCAGATTTGGGCCTTCTGTTCTGAGGTGCCAACGGCTGGCTTGCTCACAGTGTCAGGATGTGGGCCCTCTGCTGTGAGTTCACTCCGGCATGCATCCCATAGCCTCGGTGCTCTGGGCCACCTGCTTGGAGCTTCCAACTGCAGGATTCCTTACCTTTTTTCTTCTATGGGCCGTGTGTTGTGAGACACTTCCTGCCTGCCTCACTCTGAGCCCCTTGTTGATGTGGGTCTTCTGGTTTGAGGCCACATGTGGTGGGTTCCTTGCCTTTCAATGATGTGGCCCCACTGGTGTGAGCACACTCCTGCCTGGTTCGCATCCCCTTGGTGATGTGGGCCCTCTGGTGAGAATCTGATCCGGGTTGGGTTCCTCACACTTCCGTGAGCTTGGCCCTCAGCTCTGAGGTCACTCCTGCCTGGCTGGCACACCCCGCCTTGGCGACGTCGGCCCTCTGGTGGCAGTTGGAGCCTGCTGGGAGCCTCCTCCCCTCAGTGATCAGAGCCCTTTGGCGTCAGGCCCTAACTGCTGGGTACCCACATTTTCTAATACATACTAAGTGGTGCGAGGATACGCCTGCCACGTTCCCATCCCCATGGGGATGTGGGCGTTCTGCTCTGAGGTCCCAACGGCTGGGTTGCTCACAGTTTCATGATGTGGGCCCTCTGCTGTGAGTTCACTTTGGCCTGGATCCCATAGACTCGGTGCTCTGGGCCTCCTGCTGCGAGGTTCCAACTGCTGGATTCCTCACATTTTTTAATCTATGGGCCCTGTGTTGTTAGGCTAGTCCTGCCTGCCTCACTCCGAGCCCCTTGGAGATGTGGTTCCTCTGGTTTAGGCCACATGGTCTGGGTCCCTCACCTTTCCATTATTTGGCCACACTGGTGTGAGTATACTTCTGCCTGGTTCCGATCCCCTTGGTGATGCGGGCCCTCTGGTGAGAGTCTTATCCTGGCTGGGTTCCTCACCCTTCTGTGACGTATGCCCTCTGCTGTGATGTCACTCCTGCCTGGCTGGCGCACGTCACCTTGGCGACGTGGGCCCTCAGTTGGGATTTGGTGTCTGCTGGGAGTTTCCTCCCTTCGGTAATGAGGGCCCTCTGGCGTCAGGCCTTAAATCCTGGGCTCCCAAAGTTTTCTGATGTGTGCCCTGTGGTGCGAGTACACTCCTGCCAGGTTCCCAACCCCATGGCAATGTGGGCCTTCTGCTCTGTGGACCCAATGGCTGGGCTATTCACAGTTTCATGATGAGGGCCCTCTTTTGTGAGTTCACACCGGCCGGGATCCCATAGCCTCGTTGTTCCTTGCCGCCTGCTGGGATGTTCCAACTGCGGGATTCCTCACCTTTTTTATTCTATGGGCCCTCTGTTTTGAGACTACTCCTGCCTGCCTCCCTCCCAGCCCCTTGGTGATGTGTGTCCTCTGGTTTGAGGCCACATGTGGTGGTTTCCTCGCCTTTCAATGATGTGGCCCCACTGGACTGAGAACACTCCTGCCTGGTTCCCATCCTCTTGGTGATGTGGGCCCTCTGGTGAGAGTCTGATCCTGGTTGGGTTCCTCACACTTCCGTGAACTTGGCCCTCTGCTCTGAGGTCACTCCTGCCTGGCTGGCACACCCCGCCTTGGTGACGTCGGCCCTCTGGTGGCAGTTGGAGCGTGCTGGGAGCCTCCTTCCCTCAGTAATGAGGGCCCTTTGGCGTCAGGCCCTAACTGCTGTGTACCCACATTTTCTAATACGTACTAAGTGGTGCGAGGACACTCCTGCCAGGTTCCCATCCCCGTGGGGATGTGGGACTTCTGCTCTGATGTCCAAACGGCTGGGTTGCTCAAAGTTTCATGATGTGGGCCCTCTGCTGTGAGTGCACTGCGGCCTGGATCCCATAGACTGGGTGCTCTGGGCCACCTGCTGGGAGGTTCGAACTGTTGGATTCCTCACATTTTTTATTCTATGGGCCCTGCGTTGTGAGGCTAGTCCTGCCTGCCTCACTCTGAACCCCTTGGAGATGTGGATCCTCTGGTTTAGGCCACGTGTTCTGGGTTCCTCACCTTTCTATGATTTGGCCACACTGGTGTGAGGCCACTCTTGCCTGGATCCGATCCCCTTGGTGATGCGGGCCCTCTGGTGAGACTCTTATCCTGGCTGGGTGCCTCACCCTTCTGGGACGTATGCCCTCTGCTGTGAGGTCACTCCTGCCTGGCTGGCGCACGTCACCTTGGCGACGTGGGCCCTCAGTTGGGAGTTGGTGCCTGCTGGGAGTCTCCTCCCCTCGGTAATGAGGGCCCTCTGACGTCAGGCCCTAACTCCTGGGCTCCCATACTTTTCTGATGTGTGCCCTCTGGTGGGAGTACACTCCTGCCAGGTTCCCAACCCCATGGGAATGTGGGCCTTCTTCTCTGTGGTCCCAACCGCTGGGTTGTTCACAGTTTCGTGATGAGGGCCTTCTGTTGTGAGTTCACACCGGCCGGGATCCCATAGCCTCGCTGCTCCTTGCCGCCTGCTGGGAGGTTCCAACTGCGGGTTACCTCACCTTTTTTATTTTATGGCCCTCTGTTTGAGACACCTCCTGCCTGCCTCACTCTGAGCCCCTTGTTGATGTGGGTCCTCTGGTTTAGGCCATATGTTCTGGGTTCCTCACTTTTCTACGATTTGGCCACACTGGTGTGAGGCCACTCCTGCCTGGTTCTGATCCCCTTGGTGATGTGGGCCCTCTGGTGAGAGTCTTATCCTGGCTGGGTTCCTCCCCCTTCTGTGACATAGGCCCTCTGCTGTGAGGTCACTCCTGCCTGGCTAACGCACATCACCTTGGAGACGTGGGCCCTCAGGTGGGAGTTGGTGCCTTCTAGGAGTCTGCTCCCCTCGGTAATTAGGGCCGTCTGGCGTCAGGCCCTAACTCCTGGGCTCCCAAAATTTTCTGATGTGTGCCCTGTGGTGCGAGTACACTCCTGCCAGGTTCCCAACCCCATGGGAATGTGGGCCTTCTGTTCTGTGGTCCCAACAGCTGTGTTGTTCACAGTTTCATGATGAGGGTCCTCTGTTGTGAGTTCACAACGGCCGGGACCCCATAGCCTCGCTGCTCCTTGCTGCATGCTAGGAGGTTCCAACTGCGGGATTCCTCACCTTTTTAATTCTATGGGTCCTCTGTTTTGAGGCTCCTCCTGCCTGCCTCACTCCGAGCCCCTTGGAGATGTGGGTCCTCTTGTTTAGGCCACATGTTCTGGGTTCCTCACCTTTCTATGATTTGGCCACACTGGTGTGAGGCCACTCCTGCCTGGATCAGATCCCCTTGGTGATGTGGGCCCTCTGGTGAGAGTCTGATCCTGGCTGGGTTCCTCACTCTTCTGTGAGGTGGGCCCTCTGCTGTGAGGTAACTCCTGCCTGGCTTGCTCCCGTTGCCCTGGTGACGTCGGACTTCTGGTGGCAGTTGGAGCCTTCTTGTACCCTCCTCTCCAAGGTGATGAGGGCCCTCTTGCGTCAGGCTCTAACTGCTGGGCTCCCCACGATTTCTGATGTGAGCCCAGTGATGCCAGGACACTCCTGTAAGGTTCCAATACTCATGGGGATGTGTGCCTTCTGCTCTGTGGTCGCAACGCCTGGGTTGCTCACAGTTTCGTTATGTTGGCGCTCCGGTGTTAGTTCACTCAGGCCTAGATCCCATAGCCTCTGTGCTCTGGGCCGCCTGCTGGGAGGTTCCAACTGCTGGATTCCTCACCTTTCTTATACTTTGGGCCCTGTGTGGTGAAGCTCCTCCTGCCTGCCTCACACCGAGCCCCTTGGTGATGTAGGTCTTCTGGCTTGAGACCACGTGTGCCGTTTGTCTCACCTTTTAGGGATGTGGCCCTACTGGTGTGAGGACACTCCTGACTGGTTCCCATCCCCTTGTTGATGTGGGCCCTCTGGTGAGAGTCTGATCCTGGCTTGATTCCTCACACTTCTGTGAGGCGGGCCCTCTGCTGTGAGGTCACACCTGCCTGGCTGGCACACGACGCCTTGGCCACATGGGCCCTCTGGTTGCAGTTGGAGCGTGCTGGGAACCTCCTCCCATCGGTGATGAGGGCCCTCTGGCGTCCGGCCCTAACTGCTGGGCTCACCACATTTTCTGATGTGCGCCCACTTGTGCGATGACACTCCTGCCAGGTTCCCATCCCCATGCAGATTTGGGCCTTCTGTTCTGAGGTGCCAACGGCTGGCTTGCTCACAGTGTCAGGATGTGGGCCCTCTGCTGTGAGTTCACTCCGGCATGCATCCCATAGCCTCGGTGCTCTGGGCCACCTGCTTGGAGCTTCCAACTGCAGGATTCCTTACCTTTTTTCTTCTATGGGCCGTGTGTTGTGAGACACTTCCTACCTGCCTCACTCTGAGCCCCTTGTTGATGTGGGTCTTCTGGTTTGAGGCCACATGTGGTGGGTTCCTTGCCTTTCAATGATGTGGCCCCACTGGTGTGAGCACACTCCTGCCTGGTTCGCATCCCCTTGGTGATGTGGGCCCTCTGGTGAGAATCTGATCCGGGTTGGGTTCCTCACACTTCCGTGAGCTTGGCCCTCAGCTCTGAGGTCACTCCTGCCTGGCTGGCACACCCCGCCTTGGCGACGTCGGCCCTCTGGTGGCAGTTGGAGCCTGCTGGGAGCCTCCTCCCCTCAGTGATCAGAGCCCTTTGGCGTCAGGCCCTAACTGCTGGGTACCCACATTTTCTAATACGTACTAAGTGGTGCGAGGATACGCCTGCCACGTTCCCATCCCCATGGGGATGTGGGCGTTCTGCTCTGAGGTCCCAACGGCTGGGTTGCTCACAGTTTCATGATGTGGGCCCTCTGCTGTGAGTTCACTTTGGCCTGGATCCCATAGACTCGGTGCTCTGGGCCTCCTGCTGCGAGGTTCCAACTGCTGGATTCCTCACATTTTTTAATCTATGGGCCCTGTGTTGTTAGGCTAGTCCTGCCTGCCTCACTCCGAGCCCCTTGGAGATGTGGTTCCTCTGGTTTAGGCCACATGGTCTGGGTCCCTCACCTTTCCATTATTTGGCCACACTGGTGTGAGTATACTTCTGCCTGGTTCCGATCCCCTTGGTGATGCGGGCCCTCTGGTGAGAGTCTTATCCTGGCTGGGTTCCTCACCCTTCTGTGACGTATGCCCTCTGCTGTGATGTCACTCCTGCCTGGCTGGCGCACGTCACCTTGGCGACGTGGGCCCTCAGTTGGGATTTGGTGTCTGCTGGGAGTTTCCTCCCTTCGGTAATGAGGGCCCTCTGGCGTCAGGCCTTAAATCCTGGGCTCCCAAAGTTTTCTGATGTGTGCCCTGTGGTGCGAGTACACTCCTGCCAGGTTCCCAACCCCATGGCAATGTGGGCCTTCTGCTCTGTGGACCCAATGGCTGGGCTATTCACAGTTTCATGATGAGGGCCCTCTTTTGTGAGTTCACACCGGCCGGGATCCCATAGCCTCTTTGTTCCTTGCCGCCTGCTGGGATGTTCCAACTGCGGGATTCCTCACCTTTTTTATTCTATGGGCCCTCTGTTTTGAGACTACTCCTGCCTGCCTCCCTCCCAGCCCCTTGGTGATGTGTGTCCTCTGGTTTGAGGCCACATGTGGTGGTTTCCTCGCCTTTCAATGATGTGGCCCCACTGGACTGAGAACACTCCTGCCTGGTTCCCATCCTCTTGGTGATGTGGGCCCTCTGGTGAGAGTCTGATCCTGGTTGGGTTCCTCACACTTCCGTGAACTTGGCCCTCTGCTCTGAGGTCACTCCTGCCTGGCTGGCACACCCCGCCTTGGTGACGTCGGCCCTCTGGTGGCAGTTGGAGCGTGCTGGGAGCCTCCTTCCCTCAGTAATGAGGGCCCTTTGGCGTCAGGCCCTAACTGCTGTGTACCCACATTTTCTAATACGTACTAAGTGGTGCGAGGACACTCCTGCCAGGTTCCCATCCCCGTGGGGATGTGGGACTTCTGCTCTGATGTCCAAACGGCTGGGTTGCTCAAAGTTTCATGATGTGGGCCCTCTGCTGTGAGTGCACTGCGGCCTGGATCCCATAGACTGGGTGCTCTGGGCCACCTGCTGGGAGGTTCGAACTGTTGGATTCCTCACATTTTTTATTCTATGGGCCCTGCGTTGTGAGGCTAGTCCTGCCTGCCTCACTCTGAACCCCTTGGAGATGTGGATCCTCTGGTTTAGGCCACGTGTTCTGGGTTCCTCACCTTTCTATGATTTGGCCACACTGGTGTGAGGCCACTCTTGCCTGGATCCGATCCCCTTGGTGATGCGGGCCCTCTGGTGAGACTCTTATCCTGGCTGGGTGCCTGACCCTTCTGGGACGTATGCCCTCTGCTGTGAGGTCACTCCTGCCTGGCTGGCGCACGTCACCTTGGCGACGTGGGCCCTCAGTTGGGAGTTGGTGCCTGCTGGGAGTCTCCTCCCCTCGGTAATGAGGGCCCTCTGACGTCAGGCCCTAACTCCTGGGCTCCCATACTTTTCTGATGTGTGCCCTCTGGTGGGAGTACACTCCTGCCAGGTTCCCAACCCCATGGGAATGTGGGCCTTCTTCTCTGTGGTCCCAACCGCTGGGTTGTTCACAGTTTCGTGATGAGGGCCTTCTGTTGTGAGTTCACACCGGCCGGGATCCCATAGCCTCGCTGCTCCTTGCCGCCTGCTGGGAGGTTCCAACTGCGGGTTACCTCACCTTTTTTATTTTATGGCCCTCTGTTTGAGACACCTCCTGCCTGCCTCACTCTGAGCCCCTTGTTGATGTGGGTCCTCTGGTTTAGGCCATATGTTCTGGGTTCCTCACTTTTCTACGATTTGGCCACACTGGTGTGAGGCCACTCCTGCCTGGTTCTGATCCCCTTGGTGATGTGGGCCCTCTGGTGAGAGTCTTATCCTGGCTGGGTTCCTCCCCCTTCTGTGACATAGGCCCTCTGCTGTGAGGTCACTCCTGCCTGGCTAACGCACATCACCTTGGAGACGTGGGCCCTCAGGTGGGAGTTGGTGCCTTCTAGGAGTCTGCTCCCCTCGGTAATTAGGGCCGTCTGGCGTCAGGCCCTAACTCCTGGGCTCCCAAAATTTTCTGATGTGTGCCCTGTGGTGCGAGTACACTCCTGCCAGGTTCCCAACCCCATGGGAATGTGGGCCTTCTGTTCTGTGGTCCCAACAGCTGTGTTGTTCACAGTTTCATGATGAGGGTCCTCTGTTGTGAGTTCACAACGGCCGGGACCCCATAGCCTCGCTGCTCCTTGCTGCATGCTAGGAGGTTCCAACTGCGGGATTCCTCACCTTTTTAATTCTATGGGTCCTCTGTTTTGAGGCTCCTCCTGCCTGCCTCACTCCGAGCCCCTTGGAGATGTGGGTCCTCTTGTTTAGGCCACATGTTCTGGGTTCCTCACCTTTCTATGATTTGGCCACACTGGTGTGAGGCCACTCCTGCCTGGATCAGATCCCCTTGGTGATGTGGGCCCTCTGGTGAGAGTCTGATCCTGGCTGGGTTCCTCACTCTTCTGTGAGGTGGGCCCTCTGCTGTGAGGTAACTCCTGCCTGGCTTGCTCCCGTTGCCCTGGTGACGTTGGACTTCTGGTGGCAGTTGGAGCCTTCTTGTACCCTCCTCTCCAAGGTGATGAGGGCCCTCTTGCGTCAGGCTCTAACTGCTGGGCTCCCCACGATTTCTGATGTGAGCCCAGTGATGCCAGGACACTCCTGTAAGGTTCCAATACTCATGGGGATGTGTGCCTTCTGCTCTGTGGTCGCAACGCCTGGGTTGCTCACAGTTTCGTTATGTTGGCGCTCCGGTGTTAGTTCACTCAGGCCTAGATCCCATAGCCTCTGTGCTCTGGGCCGCCTGCTGGGAGGTTCCAACTGCTGGATTCCTCACCTTTCTTATACTTTGGGCCCTGTGTGGTGAAGCTCCTCCTGCCTGCCTCACACCGAGCCCCTTGGTGATGTAGGTCTTCTGGCTTGAGACCACGTGTGCCGTTTGTCTCACCTTTTAGGGATGTGGCCCTACTGGTGTGAGGACACTCCTGACTGGTTCCCATCCCCTTGTTGATGTGGGCCCTCTGGTGAGAGTCTGATCCTGGCTTGATTCCTCACACTTCTGTGAGGCGGGCCCTCTGCTGTGAGGTCACACCTGCCTGGCTGGCACACGACGCCTTGGCCACATGGGCCCTCTGGTTGCAGTTGGAGCGTGCTGGGAACCTCCTCCCATCGGTGATGAGGGCCCTCTGGCGTCCGGCCCTAACTGCTGGGCTCACCACATTTTCTGATGTGCGCCCACTTGTGCGATGACACTCCTGCCAGGTTCCCATCCCCATGCAGATTTGGGCCTTCTGTTCTGAGGTGCCAACGGCTGGCTTGCTCACAGTGTCAGGATGTGGGCCCTCTGCTGTGAGTTCACTCCGGCATGCATCCCATAGCCTCGGTGCTCTGGGCCACCTGCTTGGAGCTTCCAACTGCAGGATTCCTTACCTTTTTTCTTCTATGGGCCGTGTGTTGTGAGACACTTCCTGCCTGCCTCACTCTGAGCCCCTTGTTGATGTGGGTCTTCTGGTTTGAGGCCACATGTGGTGGGTTCCTTGCCTTTCAATGATGTGGCCCCACTGGTGTGAGCACACTCCTGCCTGGTTCGCATCCCCTTGGTGATGTGGGCCCTCTGGTGAGAATCTGATCCGGGTTGGGTTCCTCACACTTCCGTGAGCTTGGCCCTCAGCTCTGAGGTCACTCCTGCCTGGCTGGCACACCCCGCCTTGGCGACGTCGGCCCTCTGGTGGCAGTTGGAGCCTGCTGGGAGCCTCCTCCCCTCAGTGATCAGAGCCCTTTGGCGTCAGGCCCTAACTGCTGGGTACCCACATTTTCTAATACGTACTAAGTGGTGCGAGGATACGCCTGCCACGTTCCCATCCCCATGGGGATGTGGGCGTTCTGCTCTGAGGTCCCAACGGCTGGGTTGCTCACAGTTTCATGATGTGGGCCCTCTGCTGTGAGTTCACTTTGGCCTGGATCCCATAGACTCGGTGCTCTGGGCCTCCTGCTGCGAGGTTCCAACTGCTGGATTCCTCACATTTTTTAATCTATGGGCCCTGTGTTGTTAGGCTAGTCCTGCCTGCCTCACTCCGAGCCCCTTGGAGATGTGGTTCCTCTGGTTTAGGCCACATGGTCTGGGTCCCTCACCTTTCCATTATTTGGCCACACTGGTGT
Organism: Delphinapterus leucas; assembly: GCF_059928025.1. Taxonomy (NCBI): domain Eukaryota; kingdom Metazoa; phylum Chordata; class Mammalia; order Artiodactyla; family Monodontidae; genus Delphinapterus; species Delphinapterus leucas. Next base: position 13,369,379 of record NW_028322241.1, on the reverse strand, counting down.
GAGTATACTTCTGCCTGGTTCCGATCCCCTTGGTGATGCGGGCCCTCTGGTGAGAGTCTTATCCTGGCTGGGTTCCTCACCCTTCTGTGACGTATGCCCTCTGCTGTGATGTCACTCCTGCCTGGCTGGCGCACGTCACCTTGGCGACGTGGGCCCTCAGTTGGGATTTGGTGTCTGCTGGGAGTTTCCTCCCTTCGGTAATGAGGGCCCTCTGGCGTCAGGCCTTAAATCCTGGGCTCCCAAAGTTTTCTGATGTGTGCCCTGTGGTGCGAGTACACTCCTGCCAGGTTCCCAACCCCATGGCAATGTGGGCCTTCTGCTCTGTGGACCCAATGGCTGGGCTATTCACAGTTTCATGATGAGGGCCCTCTTTTGTGAGTTCACACCGGCCGGGATCCCATAGCCTCGTTGTTCCTTGCCGCCTGCTGGGATGTTCCAACTGCGGGATTCCTCACCTTTTTTATTCTATGGGCCCTCTGTTTTGAGACTACTCCTGCCTGCCTCCCTCCCAGCCCCTTGGTGATGTGTGTCCTCTGGTTTGAGGCCACATGTGGTGGTTTCCTCGCCTTTCAATGATGTGGCCCCACTGGACTGAGAACACTCCTGCCTGGTTCCCATCCTCTTGGTGATGTGGGCCCTCTGGTGAGAGTCTGATCCTGGTTGGGTTCCTCACACTTCCGTGAACTTGGCCCTCTGCTCTGAGGTCACTCCTGCCTGGCTGGCACACCCCGCCTTGGTGACGTCGGCCCTCTGGTGGCAGTTGGAGCGTGCTGGGAGCCTCCTTCCCTCAGTAATGAGGGCCCTTTGGCGTCAGGCCCTAACTGCTGTGTACCCACATTTTCTAATACGTACTAAGTGGTGCGAGGACACTCCTGCCAGGTTCCCATCCCCGTGGGGATGTGGGACTTCTGCTCTGATGTCCAAACGGCTGGGTTGCTCAAAGTTTCATGATGTGGGCCCTCTGCTGTGAGTGCACTGCGGCCTGGATCCCATAGACTGGGTGCTCTGGGCCACCTGCTGGGAGGTTCGAACTGTTGGATTCCTCACATTTTTTATTCTATGGGCCCTGCGTTGTGAGGCTAGTCCTGCCTGCCTCACTCTGAACCCCTTGGAGATGTGGATCCTCTGGTTTAGGCCACGTGTTCTGGGTTCCTCACCTTTCTATGATTTGGCCACACTGGTGTGAGGCCACTCTTGCCTGGATCCGATCCCCTTGGTGATGCGGGCCCTCTGGTGAGACTCTTATCCTGGCTGGGTGCCTCACCCTTCTGGGACGTATGCCCTCTGCTGTGAGGTCACTCCTGCCTGGCTGGCGCACGTCACCTTGGCGACGTGGGCCCTCAGTTGGGAGTTGGTGCCTGCTGGGAGTCTCCTCCCCTCGGTAATGAGGGCCCTCTGACGTCAGGCCCTAACTCCTGGGCTCCCATACTTTTCTGATGTGTGCCCTCTGGTGGGAGTACACTCCTGCCAGGTTCCCAACCCCATGGGAATGTGGGCCTTCTTCTCTGTGGTCCCAACCGCTGGGTTGTTCACAGTTTCGTGATGAGGGCCTTCTGTTGTGAGTTCACACCGGCCGGGATCCCATAGCCTCGCTGCTCCTTGCCGCCTGCTGGGAGGTTCCAACTGCGGGTTACCTCACCTTTTTTATTTTATGGCCCTCTGTTTGAGACACCTCCTGCCTGCCTCACTCTGAGCCCCTTGTTGATGTGGGTCCTCTGGTTTAGGCCATATGTTCTGGGTTCCTCACTTTTCTACGATTTGGCCACACTGGTGTGAGGCCACTCCTGCCTGGTTCTGATCCCCTTGGTGATGTGGGCCCTCTGGTGAGAGTCTTATCCTGGCTGGGTTCCTCCCCCTTCTGTGACATAGGCCCTCTGCTGTGAGGTCACTCCTGCCTGGCTAACGCACATCACCTTGGAGACGTGGGCCCTCAGGTGGGAGTTGGTGCCATCTAGGAGTCTGCTCCCCTCGGTAATTAGGGCCGTCTGGCGTCAGGCCCTAACTCCTGGGCTCCCAAAATTTTCTGATGTGTGCCCTGTGGTGCGAGTACACTCCTGCCAGGTTCCCAACCCCATGGGAATGTGGGCCTTCTGTTCTGTGGTCCCAACAGCTGTGTTGTTCACAGTTTCATGATGAGGGTCCTCTGTTGTGAGTTCACAACGGCCGGGACCCCATAGCCTCGCTGCTCCTTGCTGCATGCTAGGAGGTTCCAACTGCGGGATTCCTCACCTTTTTTATTCTATGGGTCCTCTGTTTTGAGGCTCCTCCTGCCTGCCTCACTCCGAGCCCCTTGGAGATGTGGGTCCTCTTGTTTAGGCCACATGTTCTGGGTTCCTCACCTTTCTATGATTTGGCCACACTGGTGTGAGGCCACTCCTGCCTGGATCAGATCCCCTTGGTGATGTGGGCCCTCTGGTGAGAGTCTGATCCTGGCTGGGTTCCTCACTCTTCTGTGAGGTGGGCCCTCTGCTGTGAGGTAACTCCTGCCTGGCTTGCTCCCGTTGCCCTGGTGACGTCGGACTTCTGGTGGCAGTTGGAGCCTTCTTGTACCCTCCTCTCCAAGGTGATGAGGGCCCTCTTGCGTCAGGCTCTAACTGCTGGGCTCCCCACGATTTCTGATGTGAGCCCAGTGATGCCAGGACACTCCTGTAAGGTTCCAATACTCATGGGGATGTGTGCCTTCTGCTCTGTGGTCGCAACGCCTGGGTTGCTCACAGTTTCGTTATGTTGGCACTCCGGTGTTAGTTCACTCAGGCCTAGATCCCATAGCCTCTGTGCTCTGGGCCGCCTGCTGGGAGGTTCCAACTGCTGGATTCCTCACCTTTCTTATACTTTGGGCCCTGTGTGGTGAAGCTCCTCCTGCCTGCCTCACACCGAGCCCCTTGGTGATGTAGGTCTTCTGGCTTGAGACCACGTGTGCCGTTTGTCTCACCTTTTAGGGATGTGGCCCTACTGGTGTGAGGACACTCCTGACTGGTTCCCATCCCCTTGTTGATGTGGGCCCTCTGGTGAGAGTCTGATCCTGGCTTGATTCCTCACACTTCTGTGAGGCGGGCCCTCTGCTGTGAGGTCACACCTGCCTGGCTGGCACACGACGCCTTGGCCACATGGGCCCTCTGGTTGCAGTTGGAGCGTGCTGGGAACCTCCTCCCATCGGTGATGAGGGCCCTCTGGCGTCCGGCCCTAACTGCTGGGCTCACCACATTTTCTGATGTGCGCCCACTTGTGCGATGACACTCCTGCCAGGTTCCCATCCCCATGCAGATTTGGGCCTTCTGTTCTGAGGTGCCAACGGCTGGCTTGCTCACAGTGTCAGGATGTGGGCCCTCTGCTGTGAGTTCACTCCGGCATGCATCCCATAGCCTCGGTGCTCTGGGCCACCTGCTTGGAGCTTCCAACTGCAGGATTCCTTACCTTTTTTCTTCTATGGGCCGTGTGTTGTGAGACACTTCCTGCCTGCCTCACTCTGAGCCCCTTGTTGATGTGGGTCTTCTGGTTTGAGGCCACATGTGGTGGGTTCCTTGCCTTTCAATGATGTGGCCCCACTGGTGTGAGCACACTCCTGCCTGGTTCGCATCCCCTTGGTGATGTGGGCCCTCTGGTGAGAATCTGATCCGGGTTGGGTTCCTCACACTTCCGTGAGCTTGGCCCTCAGCTCTGAGGTCACTCCTGCCTGGCTGGCACACCCCGCCTTGGCGACGTCGGCCCTCTGGTGGCAGTTGGAGCCTGCTGGGAGCCTCCTCCCCTCAGTGATGAGAGCCCTTTGGCGTCAGGCCCTAACTGCTGGGTACCCACATTTTCTAATACGTACTAAGTGGTGCGAGGATACGCCTGCCACGTTCCCATCCCCATGGGGATGTGGGCGTTCTGCTCTGAGGTCCCAACGGCTGGGTTGCTCACAGTTTCATGATGTGGGCCCTCTGCTGTGAGTTCACTTTGGCCTGGATCCCATAGACTCGGTGCTCTGGGCCTCCTGCTGCGAGGTTCCAACTGCTGGATTCCTCACATTTTTTAATCTATGGGCCCTGTGTTGTTAGGCTAGTCCTGCCTGCCTCACTCCGAGCCCCTTGGAGATGTGGTTCCTCTGGTTTAGGCCACATGGTCTGGGTCCCTCACCTTTCCATTATTTGGCCACACTGGTGTGAGTATACTTCTGCCTGGTTCCAATCCCCTTGGTGATGCGGGCCCTCTGGTGAGAGTCTTATCCTGGCTGGGTTCCTCACCCTTCTGTGACGTATGCCCTCTGCTGTGATGTCACTCCTGCCTGGCTGGCGCACGTCACCTTGGCGACGTGGGCCCTCAGTTGGGATTTGGTGTCTGCTGGGAGTTTCCTCCCTTCGGTAATGAGGGCCCTCTGGCGTCAGGCCTTAAATCCTGGGCTCCCAAAGTTTTCTGATGTGTGCCCTGTGGTGCGAGTACACTCCTGCCAGGTTCCCAACCCCATGGCAATGTGGGCCTTCTGCTCTGTGGACCCAATGGCTGGGCTATTCACAGTTTCATGATGAGGGCCCTCTTTTGTGAGTTCACACCGGCCGGGATCCCATAGCCTCGTTGTTCCTTGCCGCCTGCTGGGATGTTCCAACTGCGGGATTCCTCACCTTTTTTATTCTATGGGCCCTCTGTTTTGAGACTACTCCTGCCTGCCTCCCTCCCAGCCCCTTGGTGATGTGTGTCCTCTGGTTTGAGGCCACATGTGGTGGTTTCCTCGCCTTTCAATGATGTGGCCCCACTGGACTGAGAACACTCCTGCCTGGTTCCCATCCTCTTGGTGATGTGGGCCCTCTGGTGAGAGTCTGATCCTGGTTGGGTTCCTCACACTTCCGTGAACTTGGCCCTCTGCTCTGAGGTCACTCCTGCCTGGCTGGCACACCCCGCCTTGGTGACGTCGGCCCTCTGGTGGCAGTTGGAGCGTGCTGGGAGCCTCCTTCCCTCAGTAATGAGGGCCCTTTGGCGTCAGGCCCTAACTGCTGTGTACCCACATTTTCTAATACGTACTAAGTGGTGCGAGGACACTCCTGCCAGGTTCCCATCCCCGTGGGGATGTGGGACTTCTGCTCTGATGTCCAAACGGCTGGGTTGCTCAAAGTTTCATGATGTGGGCCCTCTGCTGTGAGTGCACTGCGGCCTGGATCCCATAGACTGGGTGCTCTGGGCCACCTGCTGGGAGGTTCGAACTGTTGGATTCCTCACATTTTTTATTCTATGGGCCCTGCGTTGTGAGGCTAGTCCTGCCTGCCTCACTCTGAACCCCTTGGAGATGTGGATCCTCTGGTTTAGGCCACGTGTTCTGGGTTCCTCACCTTTCTATGATTTGGCCACACTGGTGTGAGGCCACTCTTGCCTGGATCCGATCCCCTTGGTGATGCGGGCCCTCTGGTGAGACTCTTATCCTGGCTGGGTGCCTCACCCTTCTGGGACGTACGCCCTCTGCTGTGAGGTCACTCCTGCCTGGCTGGCGCACGTCACCTTGGCGACGTGGGCCCTCAGTTGGGAGTTGGTGCCTGCTGGGAGTCTCCTCCCCTCGGTAATGAGGGCCCTCTGACGTCAGGCCCTAACTCCTGGGCTCCCATACTTTTCTGATGTGTGCCCTCTGGTGGGAGTACACTCCTGCCAGGTTCCCAACCCCATGGGAATGTGGGCCTTCTTCTCTGTGGTCCCAACCACTGGGTTGTTCACAGTTTCGTGATGAGGGCCTTCTGTTGTGAGTTCACACCGGCCGGGATCCCATAGCCTCGCTGCTCCTTGCCGCCTGCTGGGAGGTTCCAACTGCGGGTTACCTCACCTTTTTTATTTTATGGCCCTCTGTTTGAGACACCTCCTGCCTGCCTCACTCTGAGCCCCTTGTTGATGTGGGTCCTCTGGTTTAGGCCATATGTTCTGGGTTCCTCACTTTTCTACGATTTGGCCACACTGGTGTGAGGCCACTCCTGCCTGGTTCTGATCCCCTTGGTGATCTGGGCCCTCTGGTGAGAGTCTTATCCTGGCTGGGTTCCTCCCCCTTCTGTGACATAGGCCCTCTGCTGTGAGGTCACTCCTGCCTGGCTAACGCACATCACCTTGGAGACGTGGGCCCTCAGGTGGGAGTTGGTGCCTTCTAGGAGTCTGCTCCCCTCGGTAATTAGGGCCGTCTGGCGTCAGGCCCTAACTCCTGGGCTCCCAAAATTTTCTGATGTGTGCCCTGTGGTGCGAGTACACTCCTGCCAGGTTCCCAACCCCATGGGAATGTGGGCCTTCTGTTCTGTGGTCCCAACAGCTGTGTTGTTCACAGTTTCATGATGAGGGTCCTCTGTTGTGAGTTCACAACGGCCGGGACCCCATAGCCTCGCTGCTCCTTGCTGCATGCTAGGAGGTTCCAACTGCGGGATTCCTCACCTTTTTAATTCTATGGGTCCTCTGTTTTGAGGCTCCTCCTGCCTGCCTCACTCCGAGCCCCTTGGAGATGTGGGTCCTCTTGTTTAGGCCACATGTTCTGGGTTCCTCACCTTTCTATGATTTGGCCACACTGGTGTGAGGCCACTCCTGCCTGGATCAGATCCCCTTGGTGATGTGGGCCCTCTGGTGAGAGTCTGATCCTGGCTGGGTTCCTCACTCTTCTGTGAGGTGGGCCCTCTGCTGTGAGGTAACTCCTGCCTGGCTTGCTCCCGTTGCCCTGGTGACGTCGGACTTCTGGTGGCAGTTGGAGCCTTCTTGTACCCTCCTCTCCAAGGTGATGAGGGCCCTCTTGCGTCAGGCTCTAACTGCTGGGCTCCCCACGATTTCTGATGTGAGCCCAGTGATGCCAGGACACTCCTGTAAGGTTCCAATACTCATGGGGATGTGTGCCTTCTGCTCTGTGGTCGCAACGCCTGGGTTGCTCACAGTTTCGTTATGTTGGCGCTCCGGTGTTAGTTCACTCAGGCCTAGATCCCATAGCCTCTGTGCTCTGGGCCGCCTGCTGGGAGGTTCCAACTGCTGGATTCCTCACCTTTCTTATACTTTGGGCCCTGTGTGGTGAAGCTCCTCCTGCCTGCCTCACACCGAGCCCCTTGGTGATGTAGGTCTTCTGGCTTGAGACCACGTGTGCCGTTTGTCTCACCTTTTAGGGATGTGGCCCTACTGGTGTGAGGACACTCCTGACTGGTTCCCATCCCCTTGTTGATGTGGGCCCTCTGGTGAGAGTCTGATCCTGGCTTGATTCCTCACACTTCTGTGAGGCGGGCCCTCTGCTGTGAGGTCACACCTGCCTGGCTGGCACACGACGCCTTGGCCACATGGGCCCTCTGGTTGCAGTTGGAGCGTGCTGGGAACCTCCTCCCATCGGTGATGAGGGCCCTCTGGCGTCCGGCCCTAACTGCTGGGCTCACCACATTTTCTGATGTGCGCCCACTTGTGCGATGACACTCCTGCCAGGTTCCCATCCCCATGCAGATTTGGGCCTTCTGTTCTGAGGTGCCAACGGCTGGCTTGCTCACAGTGTCAGGATGTGGGCCCTCTGCTGTGAGTTCACTCCGGCATGCATCCCATAGCCTCGGTGCTCTGGGCCACCTGCTTGGAGCTTCCAACTGCAGGATTCCTTACCTTTTTTCTTCTATGGGCCGTGTGTTGTGAGACACTTCCTGCCTGCCTCACTCTGAGCCCCTTGTTGATGTGGGTCTTCTGGTTTGAGGCCACATGTGGTGGGTTCCTTGCCTTTCAATGATGTGGCCCCACTGGTGTGAGCACACTCCTGCCTGGTTCGCATCCCCTTGGTGATGTGGGCCCTCTGGTGAGAATCTGATCCGGGTTGGGTTCCTCACACTTCCGTGAGCTTGGCCCTCAGCTCTGAGGTCACTCCTGCCTGGCTGGCACACCCCGCCTTGGCGACGTCGGCCCTCTGGTGGCAGTTGGAGCCTGCTGGGAGCCTCCTCCCCTCAGTGATCAGAGCCCTTTGGCGTCAGGCCCTAACTGCTGGGTACCCACATTTTCTAATACGTACTAAGTGGTGCGAGGATACGCCTGCCACGTTCCCATCCCCATGGGGATGTGGGCGTTCTGCTCTGAGGTCCCAACGGCTGGGTTGCTCACAGTTTCATGATGTGGGCCCTCTGCTGTGAGTTCACTTTGGCCTGGATCCCATAGACTCGGTGCTCTGGGCCTCCTGCTGCGAGGTTCCAACTGCTGGATTCCTCACATTTTTTAATCTATGGGCCCTGTGTTGTTAGGCTAGTCCTGCCTGCCTCACTCCGAGCCCCTTGGAGATGTGGTTCCTCTGGTTTAGGCCACATGGTCTGGGTCCCTCACCTTTCCATTATTTGGCCACACTGGTGTGAGTATACTTCTGCCTGGTTCCGATCCCCTTGGTGATGCGGGCCCTCTGGTGAGAGTCTTATCCTGGCTGGGTTCCTCACCCTTCTGTGACGTATGCCCTCTGCTGTGATGTCACTCCTGCCTGGCTGGCGCACGTCACCTTGGCGACGTGGGCCCTCAGTTGGGATTTGGTGTCTGCTGGGAGTTTCCTCCCTTCGGTAATGAGGGCCCTCTGGCGTCAGGCCTTAAATCCTGGGCTCCCAAAGTTTTCTGATGTGTGCCCTGTGGTGCGAGTACACTCCTGCCAGGTTCCCAACCCCATGGCAATGTGGGCCTTCTGCTCTGTGGACCCAATGGCTGGGCTATTCACAGTTTCATGATGAGGGCCCTCTTTTGTGAGTTCACACCGGCCGGGATCCCATAGCCTCGTTGTTCCTTGCCGCCTGCTGGGATGTTCCAACTGCGGGATTCCTCACCTTTTTTATTCTATGGGCCCTCTGTTTTGAGACTACTCCTGCCTGCCTCCCTCCCAGCCCCTTGGTGATGTGTGTCCTCTGGTTTGAGGCCACATGTGGTGGTTTCCTCGCCTTTCAATGATGTGGCCCCACTGGACTGAGAACACTCCTGCCTGGTTCCCATCCTCTTGGTGATGTGGGCCCTCTGGTGAGAGTCTGATCCTGGTTGGGTTCCTCACACTTCCGTGAACTTGGCCCTCTGCTCTGAGGTCACTCCTGCCTGGCTGGCACACCCCGCCTTGGTGACGTCGGCCCTCTGGTGGCAGTTGGAGCGTGCTGGGAGCCTCCTTCCCTCAGTAATGAGGGCCCTTTGGCGTCAGGCCCTAACTGCTGTGTACCCACATTTTCTAATACGTACTAAGTGGTGCGAGGACACTCCTGCCAGGTTCCCATCCCCGTGGGGATGTGGGACTTCTGCTCTGATGTCCAAACGGCTGGGTTGCTCAAAGTTTCATGATGTGGGCCCTCTGCTGTGAGTGCACTGCGGCCTGGATCCCATAGACTGGGTGCTCTGGGCCACCTGCTGGGAGGTTCGAACTGTTGGATTCCTCACATTTTTTATTCTATGGGCCCTGCGTTGTGAGGCTAGTCCTGCCTGCCTCACTCTGAACCCCTTGGAGATGTGGATCCTCTGGTTTAGGCCACGTGTTCTGGGTTCCTCACCTTTCTATGATTTGGCCACACTGGTGTGAGGCCACTCTTGCCTGGATCCGATCCCCTTGGTGATGCGGGCCCTCTGGTGAGACTCTTATCCTGGCTGGGTGCCTCACCCTTCTGGGACGTACGCCCTCTGCTGTGAGGTCACTCCTGCCTGGCTGGCGCACGTCACCTTGGCGACGTGGGCCCTCAGTTGGGAGTTGGTGCCTGCTGGGAGTCTCCTCCCCTCGGTAATGAGGGCCCTCTGACGTCAGGCCCTAACTCCTGGGCTCCCATACTTTTCTGATGTGTGCCCTCTGGTGGGAGTACACTCCTGCCAGGTTCCCAACCCCATGGGAATGTGGGCCTTCTTCTCTGTGGTCCCAACCACTGGGTTGTTCACAGTTTCGTGATGAGGGCCTTCTGTTGTGAGTTCACACCGGCCGGGATCCCATAGCCTCGCTGCTCCTTGCCGCCTGCTGGGAGGTTCCAACTGCGGGTTACCTCACCTTTTTTATTTTATGGCCCTCTGTTTGAGACACCTCCTGCCTGCCTCACTCTGAGCCCCTTGTTGATGTGGGTCCTCTGGTTTAGGCCATATGTTCTGGGTTCCTCACTTTTCTACGATTTGGCCACACTGGTGTGAGGCCACTCCTGCCTGGTTCTGATCCCCTTGGTGATGTGGGCCCTCTGGTGAGAGTCTTATCCTGGCTGGGTTCCTCCCCCTTCTGTGACATAGGCCCTCTGCTGTGAGGTCACTCCTGCCTGGCTAACGCACATCACATTGGAGACGTGGGCCCTCAGGTGGGAGTTGGTGCCTTCTAGGAGTCTGCTCCCCTCGGTAATTAGGGCCGTCTGGCGTCAGGCCCTAACTCCTGGGCTCCCAAAATTTTCTGATGTGTGCCCTGTGGTGCGAGTACACTCCTGCCAGGTTCCCAACCCCATGGGAATGTGGGCCTTCTGTTCTGTGGTCCCAACAGCTGTGTTGTTCACAGTTTCATGATGAGGGTCCTCTGTTGTGAGTTCACAACGGCCGGGACCCCATAGCCTCGCTGCTCCTTGCTGCATGCTAGGAGGTTCCAACTGCGGGATTCCTCACCTTTTTAATTCTATGGGTCCTCTGTTTTGAGGCTCCTCCTGCCTGCCTCACTCCGAGCCCCTTGGAGATGTGGGTCCTCTTGTTTAGGCCACATGTTCTGGGTTCCTCACCTTTCTATGATTTGGCCACACTGGTGTGAGGCCACTCCTGCCTGGATCAGATCCCCTTGGTGATGTGGGCCCTCTGGTGAGAGTCTGATCCTGGCTGGGTTCCTCACTCTTCTGTGAGGTGGGCCCTCTGCTGTGAGGTAACTCCTGCCTGGCTTGCTCCCGTTGCCCTGGTGACGTCGGACTTCTGGTGGCAGTTGGAGCCTTCTTGTACCCTCCTCTCCAAGGTGATGAGGGCCCTCTTGCGTCAGGCTCTAACTGCTGGGCTCCCCACGATTTCTGATGTGAGCCCAGTGATGCCAGGACACTCCTGTAAGGTTCCAATACTCATGGGGATGTGTGCCTTCTGCTCTGTGGTCGCAACGCCTGGGTTGCTCACAGTTTCGTTATGTTGGCGCTCCGGTGTTAGTTCACTCAGGCCTAGATCCCATAGCCTCTGTGCTCTGGGCCGCCTGCTGGGAGGTTCCAACTGCTGGATTCCTCACCTTTCTTATACTTTGGGCCCTGTGTGGTGAAGCTCCTCCTGCCTGCCTCACACCGAGCCCCTTGGTGATGTAGGTCTTCTGGCTTGAGACCACGTGTGCCGTTTGTCTCACCTTTTAGGGATGTGGCCCTACTGGTGTGAGGACACTCCTGACTGGTTCCCATCCCCTTGTTGATGTGGGCCCTCTGGTGAGAGTCTGATCCTGGCTTGATTCCTCACACTTCTGTGAGGCGGGCCCTCTGCTGTGAGGTCACACCTGCCTGGCTGGCACACGACGCCTTGGCCACATGGGCCCTCTGGTTGCAGTTGGAGCGTGCTGGGAACCTCCTCCCATCGGTGATGAGGGCCCTCTGGCGTCCGGCCCTAACTGCTGGGCTCACCACATTTTCTGATGTGCGCCCACTTGTGCGATGACACTCCTGCCAGGTTCCCATCCCCATGCAGATTTGGGCCTTCTGTTCTGAGGTGCCAACGGCTGGCTTGCTCACAGTGTCAGGATGTGGGCCCTCTGCTGTGAGTTCACTCCGGCATGCATCCCATAGCCTCGGTGCTCTGGGCCACCTGCTTGGAGCTTCCAACTGCAGGATTCCTTACCTTTTTTCTTCTATGGGCCGTGTGTTGTGAGACACTTCCTGCCTGCCTCACTCTGAGCCCCTTGTTGATGTGGGTCTTCTGGTTTGAGGCCACATGTGGTGGGTTCCTTGCCTTTCAATGATGTGGCCCCACTGGTGTGAGCACACTCCTGCCTGGTTCGCATCCCCTTGGTGATGTGGGCCCTCTGGTGAGAATCTGATCCGGGTTGGGTTCCTCACACTTCCGTGAGCTTGGCCCTCAGCTCTGAGGTCACTCCTGCCTGGCTGGCACACCCCGCCTTGGCGACGTCGGCCCTCTGGTGGCAGTTGGAGCCTGCTGGGAGCCTCCTCCCCTCAGTGATCAGAGCCCTTTGGCGTCAGGCCCTAACTGCTGGGTACCCACATTTTCTAATACGTACTAAGTGGTGCGAGGATACGCCTGCCACGTTCCCATCCCCATGGGGATGTGGGCGTTCTGCTCTGAGGTCCCAACGGCTGGGTTGCTCACAGTTTCATGATGTGGGCCCTCTGCTGTGAGTTCACTTTGGCCTGGATCCCATAGACTCGGTGCTCTGGGCCTCCTGCTGCGAGGTTCCAACTGCTGGATTCCTCACATTTTTTAATCTATGGGCCCTGTGTTGTTAGGCTAGTCCTGCCTGCCTCACTCCGAGCCCCTTGGAGATGTGGTTCCTCTGGTTTAGGCCACATGGTCTGGGTCCCTCACCTTTCCATTATTTGGCCACACTGGTGTGAGTATACTTCTGCCTGGTTCCGATCCCCTTGGTGATGCGGGCCCTCTGGTGAGAGTCTTATCCTGGCTGGGTTCCTCACCCTTCTGTGACGTATGCCCTCTGCTGTGATGTCACTCCTGCCTGGCTGGCGCACGTCACCTTGGCGACGTGGGCCCTCAGTTGGGATTTGGTGTCTGCTGGGAGTTTCCTCCCTTCGGTAATGAGGGCCCTCTGGCGTCAGGCCTTAAATCCTGGGCTCCCAAAGTTTTCTGATGTGTGCCCTGTGGTGCGAGTACACTCCTGCCAGGTTCCCAACCCCATGGCAATGTGGGCCTTCTGCTCTGTGGACCCAATGGCTGGGCTATTCAGTTTCATGATGAGGGCCCTCTTTTGTGAGTTCACACCGGCCGGGATCCCATAGCCTCGTTGTTCCTTGCCGCCTGCTGGGATGTTCCAACTGCGGGATTCCTCACCTTTTTTATTCTATGGGCCCTCTGTTTTGAGACTACTCCTGCCTGCCTCCCTCCCAGCCCCTTGGTGATGTGTGTCCTCTGGTTTGAGGCCACATGTGGTGGTTTCCTCGCCTTTCAATGATGTGGCCCCACTGGACTGAGAACACTCCTGCCTGGTTCCCATCCTCTTGGTGATGTGGGCCCTCTGGTGAGAGTCTGATCCTGGTTGGGTTCCTCACACTTCCGTGAACTTGGCCCTCTGCTCTGAGGTCACTCCTGCCTGGCTGGCACACCCCCCGCCTTGGTGACGTCGGCCCTCTGGTGGCAGTTGGAGCGTGCTGGGAGCCTCCTTCCCTCAGTAATGAGGTCCCTTTGGCGTCAGGCCCTAACTGCTGTGTACCCACATTTTCTAATACGTACTAAGTGGTGCGAGGACACTCCTGCCAGGTTCCCATCCCCGTGGGGATGTGGGACTTCTGCTCTGATGTCCAAACGGCTGGGTTGCTCAAAGTTTCATGATGTGGGCCCTCTGCTGTGAGTGCACTGCGGCCTGGATCCCATAGACTGGGTGCTCTGGGCCACCTGCTGGGAGGTTCGAACTGTTGGATTCCTCACATTTTTTATTCTATGGGCCCTGCGTTGTGAGGCTAGTCCTGCCTGCCTCACTCTGAACCCCTTGGAGATGTGGATCCTCTGGTTTAGGCCACGTGTTCTGGGTTCCTCACCTTTCTATGATTTGGCCACACTGGTGTGAGGCCACTCTTGCCTGGATCCGATCCCCTTGGTGATGCGGGCCCTCTGGTGAGACTCTTATCCTGGCTGGGTGCCTCACCCTTCTGGGACGTATGCCCTCTGCTGTGAGGTCACTCCTGCCTGGCTGGCGCACGTCACCTTGGCGACGTGGGCCCTCAGTTGGGAGTTGGTGCCTGCTGGGAGTCTCCTCCCCTCGGTAATGAGGGCCCTCTGACGTCAGGCCCTAACTCCTGGGCTCCCATACTTTTCTGATGTGTGCCCTCTGGTGGGAGTACACTCCTGCCAGGTTCCCAACCCCATGGGAATGTGGGCCTTCTTCTCTGTGGTCCCAACCGCTGGGTTGTTCACAGTTTCGTGATGAGGGCCTTCTGTTGTGAGTTCACACCGGCCGGGATCCCATAGCCTCGCTGCTCCTTGCCGCCTGCTGGGAGGTTCCAACTGCGGGTTACCTCACCTTTTTTATTTTATGGCCCTCTGTTTGAGACACCTCCTGCCTGCCTCACTCTGAGCCCCTTGTTGATGTGGGTCCTCTGGTTTAGGCCATATGTTCTGGGTTCCTCACTTTTCTACGATTTGGCCACACTGGTGTGAGGCCACTCCTGCCTGGTTCTGATCCCCTTGGTGATGTGGGCCCTCTGGTGAGAGTCTTATCCTGGCTGGGTTCCTCCCCCTTCTGTGACATAGGCCCTCTGCTGTGAGGTCACTCCTGCCTGGCTAACGCACATCACCTTGGAGACGTGGGCCCTCAGGTGGGAGTTGGTGCCTTCTAGGAGTCTGCTCCCCTCGGTAATTAGGGCCGTCTGGTGTCAGGCCCTAACTCCTGGGCTCCCAAAATTTTCTGATGTGTGCCCTGTGGTGCGAGTACACTCCTGCCAGGTTCCCAACCCCATGGGAATGTGGGCCTTCTGTTCTGTGGTCCCAACAGCTGTGTTGTTCACAGTTTCATGATGAGGGTCCTCTGTTGTGAGTTCACAACGGCCGGGACCCCATAGCCTCGCTGCTCCTTGCTGCATGCTAGGAGGTTCCAACTGCGGGATTCCTCACCTTTTTTATTCTATGGGTCCTCTGTTTTGAGGCTCCTCCTGCCTGCCTCACTCCGAGCCCCTTGGAGATGTGGGTCCTCTTGTTTAGGCCACATGTTCTGGGTTCCTCACCTTTCTATGATTTGGCCACAATGGTGTGAGGCCACTCCTGCCTGGATCAGATCCCCTTGGTGATGTGGGCCCTCTGGTGAGAGTCTGATCCTGGCTGGGTTCCTCACTCTTCTGTGAGGTGGGCCCTCTGCTGTGAGGTAACTCCTGCCTGGCTTGCTCCCGTTGCCCTGGTGACGTCGGACTTCTGGTGGCAGTTGGAGCCTTCTTGTACCCTCCTCTCCAAGGTGATGAGGGCCCTCTTGCGTCAGGCTCTAACTGCTGGGCTCCCCACGATTTCTGATGTGAGCCCAGTGATGCCAGGACACTCCTGTAAGGTTCCAATACTCATGGGGATGTGTGCCTTCTGCTCTGTGGTCGCAACGCCTGGGTTGCTCACAGTTTCGTTATGTTGGCACTCCGGTGTTAGTTCACTCAGGCCTAGATCCCATAGCCTCTGTGCTCTGGGCCACCTGCTGGGAGGTTCCAACTGCTGGATTCCTCACCTTTCTTATACTTTGGGCCCTGTGTGGTGAAGCTCCTCCTGCCTGCCTCACACCGAGCCCCTTGGTGATGTAGGTCTTCTGGTTTGAGACCACGTGTGCCGTTTGTCTCACCTTTTAGGGATGTGGCCCTACTGGTGTGAGGACACTCCTGACTGGTTCCCATCCCCTTGTTGATGTGGGCCCTCTGGTGAGAGTCTGATCCTGGCTTGATTCCTCACACTTCTGTGAGGCGGGCCCTCTGCTGTGAGGTCACACCTGCCTGGCTGGCACACGACGCCTTGGCCACATGGGCCCTCTGGTTGCAGTTGGAGCGTGCTGGGAACCTCCTCCCATCGGTGATGAGGGCCCTCTGGCGTCCGGCCCTAACTGCTGGGCTCACCACATTTTCTGATGTGCGCCCACTTGTGCGATGACACTCCTGCCAGGTTCCCATCCCCATGCAGATTTGGGCCTTCTGTTCTGAGGTGCCAACGGCTGGCTTGCTCACAGTGTCAGGATGTGGGCCCTCTGCTGTGAGTTCACTCCGGCATGCATCCCATAGCCTCGGTGCTCTGGGCCACCTGCTTGGAGCTTCCAACTGCAGGATTCCTTACCTTTTTTCTTCTATGGGCCGTGTGTTGTGAGACACTTCCTGCCTGCCTCACTCTGAGCCCCTTGTTGATGTGGGTCTTCTGGTTTGAGGCCACATGTGGTGGGTTCCTTGCCTTTCAATGATGTGGCCCCACTGGTGTGAGCACACTCCTGCCTGGTTCGCATCCCCTTGGTGATGTGGGCCCTCTGGTGAGAATCTGATCCGGGTTGGGTTCCTCACACTTCCGTGAGCTTGGCCCTCAGCTCTGAGGTCACTCCTGCCTGGCTGGCACACCCCGCCTTGGCGACGTCGGCCCTCTGGTGGCAGTTGGAGCCTGCTGGGAGCCTCCTCCCCTCAGTGATCAGAGCCCTTTGGCGTCAGGCCCTAACTGCTGGGTACCCACATTTTCTAATACGTACTAAGTGGTGCGAGGATACGCCTGCCACGTTCCCATCCCCATGGGGATGTGGGCGTTCTGCTCTGAGGTCCCAACGGCTGGGTTGCTCACAGTTTCATGATGTGGGCCCTCTGCTGTGAGTTCACTTTGGCCTGGATCCCATAGACTCGGTGCTCTGGGCCTCCTGCTGCGAGGTTCCAACTGCTGGATTCCTCACATTTTTTAATCTATGGGCCCTGTGTTGTTAGGCTAGTCCTGCCTGCCTCACTCCGAGCCCCTTGGAGATGTGGTTCCTCTGGTTTAGGCCACATGGTCTGGGTCCCTCACCTTTCCATTATTTGGCCACACTGGTGTGAGTATACTTCTGCCTGGTTCCGATCCCCTTGGTGATGCGGGCCCTCTGGTGAGAGTCTTATCCTGGCTGGGTTCCTCACCCTTCTGTGACGTATGCCCTCTGCTGTGATGTCACTCCTGCCTGGCTGGCGCACGTCACCTTGGCGACGTGGGCCCTCAGTTGGGATTTGGTGTCTGCTGGGAGTTTCCTCCCTTCGGTAATGAGGGCCCTCTGGCGTCAGGCCTTAAATCCTGGGCTCCCAAAGTTTTCTGATGTGTGCCCTGTGGTGCGAGTACACTCCTGCCAGGTTCCCAACCCCATGGCAATGTGGGCCTTCTGCTCTGTGGACCCAATGGCTGGGCTATTCACAGTTTCATGATGAGGGCCCTCTTTTGTGAGTTCACACCGGCCGGGATCCCATAGCCTCGTTGTTCCTTGCCGCCTGCTGGGATGTTCCAACTGCGGGATTCCTCACCTTTTTTATTCTATGGGCCCTCTGTTTTGAGACTACTCCTGCCTGCCTCCCTCCCAGCCCCTTGGTGATGTGTGTCCTCTGGTTTGAGGCCACATGTGGTGGTTTCCTCGCCTTTCAATGATGTGGCCCCACTGGACTGAGAACACTCCTGCCTGGTTCCCATCCTCTTGGTGATGTGGGCCCTCTGGTGAGAGTCTGATCCTGGTTGGGTTCCTCACACTTCCGTGAACTTGGCCCTCTGCTCTGAGGTCACTCCTGCCTGGCTGGCACACCCCGCCTTGGTGACGTCGGCCCTCTGGTGGCAGTTGGAGCGTGCTGGGAGCCTCCTTCCCTCAGTAATGAGGGCCCTTTGGCGTCAGGCCCTAACTGCTGTGTACCCACATTTTCTAATACGTACTAAGTGGTGCGAGGACACTCCTGCCAGGTTCCCATCCCCGTGGGGATGTGGGACTTCTGCTCTGATGTCCAAACGGCTGGGTTGCTCAAAGTTTCATGATGTGGGCCCTCTGCTGTGAGTGCACTGCGGCCTGGATCCCATAGACTGGGTGCTCTGGGCCACCTGCTGGGAGGTTCGAACTGTTGGATTCCTCACATTTTTTATTCTATGGGCCCTGCGTTGTGAGGCTAGTCCTGCCTGCCTCACTCTGAACCCCTTGGAGATGTGGATCCTCTGGTTTAGGCCACGTGTTCTGGGTTCCTCACCTTTCTATGATTTGGCCACACTGGTGTGAGGCCACTCTTGCCTGGATCCGATCCCCTTGGTGATGCGGGCCCTCTGGTGAGACTCTTATCCTGGCTGGGTGCCTCACCCTTCTGGGACGTATGCCCTCTGCTGTGAGGTCACTCCTGCCTGGCTGGCGCACGTCACCTTGGCGACGTGGGCCCTCAGTTGGGAGTTGGTGCCTGCTGGGAGTCTCCTCCCCTCGGTAATGAGGGCCCTCTGACGTCAGGCCCTAACTCCTGGGCTCCCATACTTTTCTGATGTGTGCCCTCTGGTGGGAGTACACTCCTGCCAGGTTCCCAACCCCATGGGAATGTGGGCCTTCTTCTCTGTGGTCCCAACCGCTGGGTTGTTCACAGTTTCGTGATGAGGGCCTTCTGTTGTGAGTTCACACCGGCCGGGATCCCATAGCCTCGCTGCTCCTTGCCGCCTGCTGGGAGGTTCCAACTGCGGGTTACCTCACCTTTTTTATTTTATGGCCCTCTGTTTGAGACACCTCCTGCCTGCCTCACTCTGAGCCCCTTGTTGATGTGGGTCCTCTGGTTTAGGCCATATGTTCTGGGTTCCTCACTTTTCTACGA
This sequence comes from Delphinapterus leucas, assembly GCF_059928025.1. Classification (NCBI taxonomy): domain Eukaryota; kingdom Metazoa; phylum Chordata; class Mammalia; order Artiodactyla; family Monodontidae; genus Delphinapterus; species Delphinapterus leucas. The sequence goes on along the minus strand of NW_028322241.1, from coordinate 13,351,050 downwards.
TTTGGCCACACTGGTGTGAGGCCACTCCTGCCTGGTTCTGATCCCCTTGGTGATGTGGGCCCTCTGGTGAGAGTCTTATCCTGGCTGGGTTCCTCCCCCTTCTGTGACATAGGCCCTCTGCTGTGAGGTCACTCCTGCCTGGCTAACGCACATCACCTTGGAGACGTGGGCCCTCAGGTGGGAGTTGGTGCCTTCTAGGAGTCTGCTCCCCTCGGTAATTAGGGCCGTCTGGCGTCAGGCCCTAACTCCTGGGCTCCCAAAATTTTCTGATGTGTGCCCTGTGGTGCGAGTACACTCCTGCCAGGTTCCCAACCCCATGGGAATGTGGGCCTTCTGTTCTGTGGTCCCAACAGCTGTGTTGTTCACAGTTTCATGATGAGGGTCCTCTGTTGTGAGTTCACAACGGCCGGGACCCCATAGCCTCGCTGCTCCTTGCTGCATGCTAGGAGGTTCCAACTGCGGGATTCCTCACCTTTTTAATTCTATGGGTCCTCTGTTTTGAGGCTCCTCCTGCCTGCCTCACTCCGAGCCCCTTGGAGATGTGGGTCCTCTTGTTTAGGCCACATGTTCTGGGTTCCTCACCTTTCTATGATTTGGCCACACTGGTGTGAGGCCACTCCTGCCTGGATCAGATCCCCTTGGTGATGTGGGCCCTCTGGTGAGAGTCTGATCCTGGCTGGGTTCCTCACTCTTCTGTGAGGTGGGCCCTCTGCTGTGAGGTAACTCCTGCCTGGCTTGCTCCCGTTGCCCTGGTGACGTCGGACTTCTGGTGGCAGTTGGAGCCTTCTTGTACCCTCCTCTCCAAGGTGATGAGGGCCCTCTTGCGTCAGGCTCTAACTGCTGGGCTCCCCACGATTTCTGATGTGAGCCCAGTGATGCCAGGACACTCCTGTAAGGTTCCAATACTCATGGGGATGTGTGCCTTCTGCTCTGTGGTCGCAACGCCTGGGTTGCTCACAGTTTCGTTATGTTGGCGCTCCGGTGTTAGTTCACTCAGGCCTAGATCCCATAGCCTCTGTGCTCTGGGCCGCCTGCTGGGAGGTTCCAACTGCTGGATTCCTCACCTTTCTTATACTTTGGGCCCTGTGTGGTGAAGCTCCTCCTGCCTGCCTCACACCGAGCCCCTTGGTGATGTAGGTCTTCTGGCTTGAGACCACGTGTGCCGTTTGTCTCACCTTTTAGGGATGTGGCCCTACTGGTGTGAGGACACTCCTGACTGGTTCCCATCCCCTTGTTGATGTGGGCCCTCTGGTGAGAGTCTGATCCTGGCTTGATTCCTCACACTTCTGTGAGGCGGGCCCTCTGCTGTGAGGTCACACCTGCCTGGCTGGCACACGACGCCTTGGCCACATGGGCCCTCTGGTTGCAGTTGGAGCGTGCTGGGAACCTCCTCCCATCGGTGATGAGGGCCCTCTGGCGTCCGGCCCTAACTGCTGGGCTCACCACATTTTCTGATGTGCGCCCACTTGTGCGATGACACTCCTGCAAGGTTCCCATCCCCATGCAGATTTGGGCCTTCTGTTCTGAGGTGCCAACGGCTGGCTTGCTCACAGTGTCAGGATGTGGGCCCTCTGCTGTGAGTTCACTCCGGCATGCATCCCATAGCCTCGGTGCTCTGGGCCACCTGCTTGGAGCTTCCAACTGCAGGATTCCTTACCTTTTTTCTTCTATGGGCCGTGTGTTGTGAGACACTTCCTGCCTGCCTCACTCTGAGCCCCTTGTTGATGTGGGTCTTCTGGTTTGAGGCCACATGTGGTGGGTTCCTTGCCTTTCAATGATGTGGCCCCACTGGTGTGAGCACACTCCTGCCTGGTTCGCATCCCCTTGGTGATGTGGGCCCTCTGGTGAGAATCTGATCCGGGTTGGGTTCCTCACACTTCCGTGAGCTTGGCCCTCAGCTCTGAGGTCACTCCTGCCTGGCTGGCACACCCCGCCTTGGCGACGTCGGCCCTCTGGTGGCAGTTGGAGCCTGCTGGGAGCCTCCTCCCCTCAGTGATCAGAGCCCTTTGGCGTCAGGCCCTAACTGCTGGGTACCCACATTTTCTAATACGTACTAAGTGGTGCGAGGATACGCCTGCCACGTTCCCATCCCCATGGGGATGTGGGCGTTCTGCTCTGAGGTCCCAACGGCTGGGTTGCTCACAGTTTCATGATGTGGGCCCTCTGCTGTGAGTTCACTTTGGCCTGGATCCCATAGACTCGGTGCTCTGGGCCTCCTGCTGCGAGGTTCCAACTGCTGGATTCCTCACATTTTTTAATCTATGGGCCCTGTGTTGTTAGGCTAGTCCTGCCTGCCTCACTCCGAGCCCCTTGGAGATGTGGTTCCTCTGGTTTAGGCCACATGGTCTGGGTCCCTCACCTTTCCATTATTTGGCCACACTGGTGTGAGTATACTTCTGCCTGGTTCCAATCCCCTTGGTGATGCGGGCCCTCTGGTGAGAGTCTTATCCTGGCTGGGTTCCTCACCCTTCTGTGACGTATGCCCTCTGCTGTGATGTCACTCCTGCCTGGCTGGCGCACGTCACCTTGGCGACGTGGGCCCTCAGTTGGGATTTGGTGTCTGCTGGGAGTTTCCTCCCTTCGGTAATGAGGGCCCTCTGGCGTCAGGCCTTAAATCCTGGGCTCCCAAAGTTTTCTGATGTGTGCCCTGTGGTGCGAGTACACTCCTGCCAGGTTCCCAACCCCATGGCAATGTGGGCCTTCTGCTCTGTGGACCCAATGGCTGGGCTATTCACAGTTTCATGATGAGGGCCCTCTTTTGTGAGTTCACACCGGCCGGGATCCCATAGCCTCGTTGTTCCTTGCCGCCTGCTGGGATGTTCCAACTGCGGGATTCCTCACCTTTTTTATTCTATGGGCCCTCTGTTTTGAGACTACTCCTGCCTGCCTCCCTCCCAGCCCCTTGGTGATGTGTGTCCTCTGGTTTGAGGCCACATGTGGTGGTTTCCTCGCCTTTCAATGATGTGGCCCCACTGGACTGAGAACACTCCTGCCTGGTTCCCATCCTCTTGGTGATGTGGGCCCTCTGGTGAGAGTCTGATCCTGGTTGGGTTCCTCACACTTCCGTGAACTTGGCCCTCTGCTCTGAGGTCACTCCTGCCTGGCTGGCACACCCCGCCTTGGTGACGTCGGCCCTCTGGTGGCAGTTGGAGCGTGCTGGGAGCCTCCTTCCCTCAGTAATGAGGGCCCTTTGGCGTCAGGCCCTAACTGCTGTGTACCCACATTTTCTAATACGTACTAAGTGGTGCGAGGACACTCCTGCCAGGTTCCCATCCCTGTGGGGATGTGGGACTTCTGCTCTGATGTCCAAACGGCTGGGTTGCTCAAAGTTTCATGATGTGGGCCCTCTGCTGTGAGTGCACTGCGGCCTGGATCCCATAGACTGGGTGCTCTGGGCCACCTGCTGGGAGGTTCGAACTGTTGGATTCCTCACATTTTTTATTCTATGGGCCCTGCGTTGTGAGGCTAGTCCTGCCTGCCTCACTCTGAACCCCTTGGAGATGTGGATCCTCTGGTTTAGGCCACGTGTTCTGGGTTCCTCACCTTTCTATGATTTGGCCACACTGGTGTGAGGCCACTCTTGCCTGGATCCGATCCCCTTGGTGATGCGGGCCCTCTGGTGAGACTCTTATCCTGGCTGGGTGCCTCACCCTTCTGGGACGTACGCCCTCTGCTGTGAGGTCACTCCTGCCTGGCTGGCGCACGTCACCTTGGCGACGTGGGCCCTCAGTTGGGAGTTGGTGCCTGCTGGGAGTCTCCTCCCCTCGGTAATGAGGGCCCTCTGACGTCAGGCCCTAACTCCTGGGCTCCCATACTTTTCTGATGTGTGCCCTCTGGTGGGAGTACACTCCTGCCAGGTTCCCAACCCCATGGGAATGTGGGCCTTCTTCTCTGTGGTCCCAACCCCTGGGTTGTTCACAGTTTCGTGATGAGGGCCTTCTGTTGTGAGTTCACACCGGCCGGGATCCCATAGCCTCGCTGCTCCTTGCCGCCTGCTGGGAGGTTCCAACTGCGGGTTACCTCACCTTTTTTATTTTATGGCCCTCTGTTTGAGACACCTCCTGCCTGCCTCACTCTGAGCCCCTTGTTGATGTGGGTCCTCTGGTTTAGGCCATATGTTCTGGGTTCCTCACTTTTCTACGATTTGGCCACACTGGTGTGAGGCCACTCCTGCCTGGTTCTGATCCCCTTGGTGATGTGGGCCCTCTGGTGAGAGTCTTATCCTGGCTGGGTTCCTCCCCCTTCTGTGACATAGGCCCTCTGCTGTGAGGTCACTCCTGCCTGGCTAACGCACATCACCTTGGAGACGTGGGCCCTCAGGTGGGAGTTGGTGCCTTCTAGGAGTCTGCTCCCCTCGGTAATTAGGGCCGTCTGGCGTCAGGCCCTAACTCCTGGGCTCCCAAAATTTTCTGATGTGTGCCCTGTGGTGCGAGTACACTCCTGCCAGGTTCCCAACCCCATGGGAATGTGGGCCTTCTGTTCTGTGGTCCCAACAGCTGTGTTGTTCACAGTTTCATGATGAGGGTCCTCTGTTGTGAGTTCACAACGGCCGGGACCCCATAGCCTCGCTGCTCCTTGCTGCATGCTAGGAGGTTCCAACTGCGGGATTCCTCACCTTTTTAATTCTATGGGTCCTCTGTTTTGAGGCTCCTCCTGCCTGCCTCACTCCGAGCCCCTTGGAGATGTGGGTCCTCTTGTTTAGGCCACATGTTCTGGGTTCCTCACCTTTCTATGATTTGGCCACACTGGTGTGAGGCCACTCCTGCCTGGATCAGATCCCCTTGGTGATGTGGGCCCTCTGGTGAGAGTCTGATCCTGGCTGGGTTCCTCACTCTTCTGTGAGGTGGGCCCTCTGCTGTGAGGTAACTCCTGCCTGGCTTGCTCCCGTTGCCCTGGTGACGTCGGACTTCTGGTGGCAGTTGGAGCCTTCTTGTACCCTCCTCTCCAAGGTGATGAGGGCCCTCTTGCGTCAGGCTCTAACTGCTGGGCTCCCCACGATTTCTGATGTGAGCCCAGTGATGCCAGGACACTCCTGTAAGGTTCCAATACTCATGGGGATGTGTGCCTTCTGCTCTGTGGTCGCAACGCCTGGGTTGCTCACAGTTTCGTTATGTTGGCGCTCCGGTGTTAGTTCACTCAGGCCTAGATCCCATAGCCTCTGTGCTCTGGGCCGCCTGCTGGGAGGTTCCAACTGCTGGATTCCTCACCTTTCTTATACTTTGGGCCCTGTGTGGTGAAGCTCCTCCTGCCTGCCTCACACCGAGCCCCTTGGTGATGTAGGTCTTCTGGCTTGAGACCACGTGTGCCGTTTGTCTCACCTTTTAGGGATGTGGCCCTACTGGTGTGAGGACACTCCTGACTGGTTCCCATCCCCTTGTTGATGTGGGCCCTCTGGTGAGAGTCTGATCCTGGCTTGATTCCTCACACTTCTGTGAGGCGGGCCCTCTGCTGTGAGGTCACACCTGCCTGGCTGGCACACGACGCCTTGGCCACATGGGCCCTCTGGTTGCAGTTGGAGCGTGCTGGGAACCTCCTCCCATCGGTGATGAGGGCCCTCTGGCGTCCGGCCCTAACTGCTGGGCTCACCACATTTTCTGATGTGCGCCCACTTGTGCGATGACACTCCTGCCAGGTTCCCATCCCCATGCAGATTTGGGCCTTCTGTTCTGAGGTGCCAACGGCTGGCTTGCTCACAGTGTCAGGATGTGGGCCCTCTGCTGTGAGTTCACTCCGGCATGCATCCCATAGCCTCGGTGCTCTGGGCCACCTGCTTGGAGCTTCCAACTGCAGGATTCCTTACCTTTTTTCTTCTATGGGCCGTGTGTTGTGAGACACTTCCTGCCTGCCTCACTCTGAGCCCCTTGTTGATGTGGGTCTTCTGGTTTGAGGCCACATGTGGTGGGTTCCTTGCCTTTCAATGATGTGGCCCCACTGGTGTGAGCACACTCCTGCCTGGTTCGCATCCCCTTGGTGATGTGGGCCCTCTGGTGAGAATCTGATCCGGGTTGGGTTCCTCACACTTCCGTGAGCTTGGCCCTCAGCTCTGAGGTCACTCCTGCCTGGCTGGCACACCCCGCCTTGGCGACGTCGGCCCTCTGGTGGCAGTTGGAGCCTGCTGGGAGCCTCCTCCCCTCAGTGATCAGAGCCCTTTGGCGTCAGGCCCTAACTGCTGGGTACCCACATTTTCTAATACGTACTAAGTGGTGCGAGGATACGCCTGCCACGTTCCCATCCCCATGGGGATGTGGGCGTTCTGCTCTGAGGTCCCAACGGCTGGGTTGCTCACAGTTTCATGATGTGGGCCCTCTGCTGTGAGTTCACTTTGGCCTGGATCCCATAGACTCGGTGCTCTGGGCCTCCTGCTGCGAGGTTCCAACTGCTGGATTCCTCACATTTTTTAATCTATGGGCCCTGTGTTGTTAGGCTAGTCCTGCCTGCCTCACTCCGAGCCCCTTGGAGATGTGGTTCCTCTGGTTTAGGCCACATGGTCTGGGTCCCTCACCTTTCCATTATTTGGCCACACTGGTGTGAGTATACTTCTGCCTGGTTCCAATCCCCTTGGTGATGCGGGCCCTCTGGTGAGAGTCTTATCCTGGCTGGGTTCCTCACCCTTCTGTGACGTATGCCCTCTGCTGTGATGTCACTCCTGCCTGGCTGGCGCACGTCACCTTGGCGACGTGGGCCCTCAGTTGGGATTTGGTGTCTGCTGGGAGTTTCCTCCCTTCGGTAATGAGGGCCCTCTGGCGTCAGGCCTTAAATCCTGGGCTCCCAAAGTTTTCTGATGTGTGCCCTGTGGTGCGAGTACACTCCTGCCAGGTTCCCAACCCCATGGCAATGTGGGCCTTCTGCTCTGTGGACCCAATGGCTGGGCTATTCACAGTTTCATGATGAGGGCCCTCTTTTGTGAGTTCACACCGGCCGGGATCCCATAGCCTCGTTGTTCCTTGCCGCCTGCTGGGATGTTCCAACTGCGGGATTCCTCACCTTTTTTATTCTATGGGCCCTCTGTTTTGAGACTACTCCTGCCTGCCTCCCTCCCAGCCCCTTGGTGATGTGTGTCCTCTGGTTTGAGGCCACATGTGGTGGTTTCCTCGCCTTTCAATGATGTGGCCCCACTGGACTGAGAACACTCCTGCCTGGTTCCCATCCTCTTGGTGATGTGGGCCCTCTGGTGAGAGTCTGATCCTGGTTGGGTTCCTCACACTTCCGTGAACTTGGCCCTCTGCTCTGAGGTCACTCCTGCCTGGCTGGCACACCCCGCCTTGGTGACGTCGGCCCTCTGGTGGCAGTTGGAGCGTGCTGGGAGCCTCCTTCCCTCAGTAATGAGGGCCCTTTGGCGTCAGGCCCTAACTGCTGTGTACCCACATTTTCTAATACGTACTAAGTGGTGCGAGGACACTCCTGCCAGGTTCCCATCCCCGTGGGGATGTGGGACTTCTGCTCTGATGTCCAAACGGCTGGGTTGCTCAAAGTTTCATGATGTGGGCCCTCTGCTGTGAGTGCACTGCGGCCTGGATCCCATAGACTGGGTGCTCTGGGCCACCTGCTGGGAGGTTCGAACTGTTGGATTCCTCACATTTTTTATTCTATGGGCCCTGCGTTGTGAGGCTAGTCCTGCCTGCCTCACTCTGAACCCCTTGGAGATGTGGATCCTCTGGTTTAGGCCACGTGTTCTGGGTTCCTCACCTTTCTATGATTTGGCCACACTGGTGTGAGGCCACTCTTGCCTGGATCCGATCCCCTTGGTGATGCGGGCCCTCTGGTGAGACTCTTATCCTGGCTGGGTGCCTCACCCTTCTGGGACGTATGCCCTCTGCTGTGAGGTCACTCCTGCCTGGCTGGCGCACGTCACCTTGGCGACGTGGGCCCTCAGTTGGGAGTTGGTGCCTGCTGGGAGTCTCCTCCCCTCGGTAATGAGGGCCCTCTGACGTCAGGCCCTAACTCCTGGGCTCCCATACTTTTCTGATGTGTGCCCTCTGGTGGGAGTACACTCCTGCCAGGTTCCCAACCCCATGGGAATGTGGGCCTTCTTCTCTGTGGTCCCAACCGCTGGGTTGTTCACAGTTTCGTGATGAGGGCCTTCTGTTGTGAGTTCACACCGGCCGGGATCCCATAGCCTCGCTGCTCCTTGCCGCCTGCTGGGAGGTTCCAACTGCGGGTTACCTCACCTTTTTTATTTTATGGCCCTCTGTTTGAGACACCTCCTGCCTGCCTCACTCTGAGCCCCTTGTTGATGTGGGTCCTCTGGTTTAGGCCATATGTTCTGGGTTCCTCACTTTTCTACGATTTGGCCACACTGGTGTGAGGCCACTCCTGCCTGGTTCTGATCCCCTTGGTGATGTGGGCCCTCTGGTGAGAGTCTTATCCTGGCTGGGTTCCTCCCCCTTCTGTGACATAGGCCCTCTGCTGTGAGGTCACTCCTGCCTGGCTAACGCACATCACCTTGGAGACGTGGGCCCTCAGGTGGGAGTTGGTGCCTTCTAGGAGTCTGCTCCCCTCGGTAATTAGGGCCGTCTGGCGTCAGGCCCTAACTCCTGGGCTCCCAAAATTTTCTGATGTGTGCCCTGTGGTGCGAGTACACTCCTGCCAGGTTCCCAACCCCATGGGAATGTGGGCCTTCTGTTCTGTGGTCCCAACAGCTGTGTTGTTCACAGTTTCATGATGAGGGTCCTCTGTTGTGAGTTCACAACGGCCGGGACCCCATAGCCTCGCTGCTCCTTGCTGCATGCTAGGAGGTTCCAACTGCGGGATTCCTCACCTTTTTAATTCTATGGGTCCTCTGTTTTGAGGCTCCTCCTGCCTGCCTCACTCCGAGCCCCTTGGAGATGTGGGTCCTCTTGTTTAGGCCACATGTTCTGGGTTCCTCACCTTTCTATGATTTGGCCACACTGGTGTGAGGCCACTCCTGCCTGGATCAGATCCCCTTGGTGATGTGGGCCCTCTGGTGAGAGTCTGATCCTGGCTGGGTTCCTCACTCTTCTGTGAGGTGGGCCCTCTGCTGTGAGGTAACTCCTGCCTGGCTTGCTCCCGTTGCCCTGGTGACGTCGGACTTCTGGTGGCAGTTGGAGCCTTCTTGTACCCTCCTCTCCAAGGTGATGAGGGCCCTCTTGCGTCAGGCTCTAACTGCTGGGCTCCCCACGATTTCTGATGTGAGCCCAGTGATGCCAGGACACTCCTGTAAGGTTCCAATACTCATGGGGATGTGTGCCTTCTGCTCTGTGGTCGCAACGCCTGGGTTGCTCAAGGTTTCGTTATGTTGGCACTCCGGTGTTAGTTCACTCAGGCCTAGATCCCATAGCCTCTGTGCTCTGGGCCGCCTGCTGGGAGGTTCCAACTGCTGGATTCCTCACCTTTCTTATACTTTGGGCCCTGTGTGGTGAAGCTCCTCCTGCCTGCCTCACACCGAGCCCCTTGGTGATGTAGGTCTTCTGGCTTGAGACCACGTGTGCCGTTTGTCTCACCTTTTAGGGATGTGGCCCTACTGGTGTGAGGACACTCCTGACTGGTTCCCATCCCCTTGTTGATGTGGGCCCTCTGGTGAGAGTCTGATCCTGGCTTGATTCCTCACACTTCTGTGAGGCGGGCCCTCTGCTGTGAGGTCACACCTGCCTGGCTGGCACACGACGCCTTGGCCACATGGGCCCTCTGGTTGCAGTTGGAGCGTGCTGGGAACCTCCTCCCATCGGTGATGAGGGCCCTCTGGCGTCCGGCCCTAACTGCTGGGCTCACCACATTTTCTGATGTGCGCCCACTTGTGCGATGACACTCCTGCCAGGTTCCCATCCCCATGCAGATTTGGGCCTTCTGTTCTGAGGTGCCAACGGCTGGCTTGCTCACAGTGTCAGGATGTGGGCCCTCTGCTGTGAGTTCACTCCGGCATGCATCCCATAGCCTCGGTGCTCTGGGCCACCTGCTTGGAGCTTCCAACTGCAGGATTCCTTACCTTTTTTCTTCTATGGGCCGTGTGTTGTGAGACACTTCCTGCCTGCCTCACTCTGAGCCCCTTGTTGATGTGGGTCTTCTGGTTTGAGGCCACATGTGGTGGGTTCCTTGCCTTTCAATGATGTGGCCCCACTGGTGTGAGCACACTCCTGCCTGGTTCGCATCCCCTTGGTGATGTGGGCCCTCTGGTGAGAATCTGATCCGGGTTGGGTTCCTCACACTTCCGTGAGCTTGGCCCTCAGCTCTGAGGTCACTCCTGCCTGGCTGGCACACCCCGCCTTGGCGACGTCGGCCCTCTGGTGGCAGTTGGAGCCTGCTGGGAGCCTCCTCCCCTCAGTGATCAGAGCCCTTTGGCGTCAGGCCCTAACTGCTGGGTACCCACATTTTCTAATACGTACTAAGTGGTGCGAGGATACGCCTGCCACGTTCCCATCCCCATGGGGATGTGGGCGTTCTGCTCTGAGGTCCCAACGGCTGGGTTGCTCACAGTTTCATGATGTGGGCCCTCTGCTGTGAGTTCACTTTGGCCTGGATCCCATAGACTCGGTGCTCTGGGCCTCCTGCTGCGAGGTTCCAACTGCTGGATTCCTCACATTTTTTAATCTATGGGCCCTGTGTTGTTAGGCTAGTCCTGCCTGCCTCACTCCGAGCCCCTTGGAGATGTGGTTCCTCTGGTTTAGGCCACATGTTCTGGGTCCCTCACCTTTCCATTATTTGGCCACACTGGTGTGAGTATACTTCTGCCTGGTTCCGATCCCCTTGGTGATGCGGGCCCTCTGGTGAGAGTCTTATCCTGGCTGGGTTCCTCACCCTTCTGTGACGTATGCCCTCTGCTGTGATGTCGCTCCTGCCTGGCTGGCGCACGTCGCCTTGGCGACGTGGGCCCTCAGTTGGGATTTGGTGTCTGCTGGGAGTTTCCTCCCTTCGGTAATGAGGGCCCTCTGGCGTCAGGCCTTAAATCCTGGGCTCCCAAAGTTTTCTGATGTGTGCCCTGTGGTGCGAGTACACTCCTGCCAGGTTCCCAACCCCATGGCAATGTGGGCCTTCTGCTCTGTGGACCCAATGGCTGGGCTATTCACAGTTTCATGATGAGGGCCCTCTTTTGTGAGTTCACACCGGCCGGGATCCCATAGCCTCGTTGTTCCTTGCCGCCTGCTGGGATGTTCCAACTGCGGGATTCCTCACCTTTTTTATTCTATGGGCCCTCTGTTTTGAGACTACTCCTGCCTGCCTCCCTCCCAGCCCCTTGGTGATGTGTGTCCTCTGGTTTGAGGCCACATGTGGTGGTTTCCTCGCCTTTCAATGATGTGGCCCCACTGAACTGAGAACACTCCTGCCTGGTTCCCATCCTCTTGGTGATGTGGGCCCTCTGGTGAGAGTCTGATCCTGGTTGGGTTCCTCACACTTCCGTGAACTTGGCCCTCTGCTCTGAGGTCACTCCTGCCTGGCTGGCACACCCCGCCTTGGTGACGTCGGCCCTCTGGTGGCAGTTGGAGCGTGCTGGGAGCCTCCTTCCCTCAGTAATGAGGGCCCTTTGGCGTCAGGCCCTAACTGCTGTGTACCCACATTTTCTAATACGTACTAAGTGGTGCGAGGACACTCCTGCCAGGTTCCCATCCCCGTGGGGATGTGGGACTTCTGCTCTGATGTCCAAACGGCTGGGTTGCTCAAAGTTTCATGATGTGGGCCCTCTGCTGTGAGTGCACTGCGGCCTGGATCCCATAGACTGGGTGCTCTGGGCCACCTGCTGGGAGGTTCGAACTGTTGGATTCCTCACATTTTTTATTCTATGGGCCCTGCGTTGTGAGGCTAGTCCTGCCTGCCTCACTCTGAACCCCTTGGAGATGTGGATCCTCTGGTTTAGGCCACGTGTTCTGGGTTCCTCACCTTTCTATGATTTGGCCACACTGGTGTGAGGCCACTCTTGCCTGGATCCGATCCCCTTGGTGATGCGGGCCCTCTGGTGAGACTCTTATCCTGGCTGGGTGCCTCACCCTTCTGGGACGTATGCCCTCTGCTGTGAGGTCACTCCTGCCTGGCTGGCACACGTCACCTTGGCGACGTGGGCCCTCAGTTGGGAGTTGGTGCCTGCTGGGAGTCTCCTCCCCTCGGTAATGAGGGCCCTCTGACGTCAGGCCCTAACTCCTGGGCTCCCATACTTTTCTGATGTGTGCCCTCTGGTGGGAGTACACTCCTGCCAGGTTCCCAACCCCATGGGAATGTGGGCCTTCTTCTCTGTGGTCCCAACCGCTGGGTTGTTCACAGTTTCGTGATGAGGGCCTTCTGTTGTGAGTTCACACCGGCCGGGATCCCATAGCCTCGCTGCTCCTTGCCGCCTGCTGGGAGGTTCCAACTGCGGGTTACCTCACCTTTTTTATTTTATGGCCCTCTGTTTGAGACACCTCCTGCCTGCCTCACTCTGAGCCCCTTGTTGATGTGGGTCCTCTGGTTTAGGCCATATGTTCTGGGTTCCTCACTTTTCTACGATTTGGCCACACTGGTGTGAGGCCACTCCTGCCTGGTTCTGATCCCCTTGGTGATGTGGGCCCTCTGGTGAGAGTCTTATCCTGGCTGGGTTCCTCCCCCTTCTGTGACATAGGCCCTCTGCTGTGAGGTCACTCCTGCCTGGCTAACGCACATCACCTTGGAGACGTGGGCCCTCAGGTGGGAGTTGGTGCCTTCTAGGAGTCTGCTCCCCTCGGTAATTAGGGCCGTCTGGCGTCAGGCCCTAACTCCTGGGCTCCCAAAATTTTCTGATGTGTGCCCTGTGGTGCGAGTACACTCCTGCCAGGTTCCCAACCCCATGGGAATGTGGGCCTTCTGTTCTGTGGTCCCAACAGCTGTGTTGTTCACAGTTTCATGATGAGGGTCCTCTGTTGTGAGTTCACAACGGCCGGGACCCCATAGCCTCGCTGCTCCTTGCTGCATGCTAGGAGGTTCCAACTGCGGGATTCCTCACCTTTTTAATTCTATGGGTCCTCTGTTTTGAGGCTCCTCCTGCCTGCCTCACTCCGAGCCCCTTGGAGATGTGGGTCCTCTTGTTTAGGCCACATGTTCTGGGTTCCTCACCTTTCTATGATTTGGCCACACTGGTGTGAGGCCACTCCTGCCTGGATCAGATCCCCTTGGTGATGTGGGCCCTCTGGTGAGAGTCTGATCCTGGCTGGGTTCCTCACTCTTCTGTGAGGTGGGCCCTCTGCTGTGAGGTAACTCCTGCCTGGCTTGCTCCCGTTGCCCTGGTGACGTCGGACTTCTGGTGGCAGTTGGAGCCTTCTTGTACCCTCCTCTCCAAGGTGATGAGGGCCCTCTTGCCTCAGGCTCTAACTGCTGGGCTCCCCACGATTTCTGATGTGAGCCCAGTGATGCCAGGACACTCCTGTAAGGTTCCAATACTCATGGGGATGTGTGCCTTCTGCTCTGTGGTCGCAACGCCTGGGTTGCTCACAGTTTCGTTATGTTGGCGCTCCGGTGTTAGTTCACTCAGGCCTAGATCCCATAGCCTCTGTGCTCTGGGCCGCCTGCTGGGAGGTTCCAACTGCTGGATTCCTCACCTTTCTTATACTTTGGGCCCTGTGTGGTGAAGCTCCTCCTGCCTGCCTCACACCGAGCCCCTTGGTGATGTAGGTCTTCTGGCTTGAGACCACGTGTGCCGTTTGTCTCACCTTTTAGGGATGTGGCCCTACTGGTGTGAGGACACTCCTGACTGGTTCCCATCCCCTTGTTGATGTGGGCCCTCTGGTGAGAGTCTGATCCTGGCTTGATTCCTCACACTTCTGTGAGGCGGGCCCTCTGCTGTGAGGTCACACCTGCCTGGCTGGCACACGACGCCTTGGCCACATGGGCCCTCTGGTTGCAGTTGGAGCGTGCTGGGAACCTCCTGCCATCGGTGATGAGGGCCCTCTGGCGTCCGGCCCTAACTGCTGGGCTCACCACATTTTCTGATGTGCGCCCACTTGTGCGATGACACTCCTGCCAGGTTCCCATCCCCATGCAGATTTGGGCCTTCTGTTCTGAGGTGCCAACGGCTGGCTTGCTCACAGTGTCAGGATGTGGGCCCTCTGCTGTGAGTTCACTCCGGCATGCATCCCATAGCCTCGGTGCTCTGGGCCACCTGCTTGGAGCTTCCAACTGCAGGATTCCTTACCTTTTTTCTTCTATGGGCCGTGTGTTGTGAGACACTTCCTGCCTGCCTCACTCTGAGCCCCTTGTTGATGTGGGTCTTCTGGTTTGAGGCCACATGTGGTGGGTTCCTTGCCTTTCAATGATGTGGCCCCACTGGTGTGAGCACACTCCTGCCTGGTTCGCATCCCCTTGGTGATGTGGGCCCTCTGGTGAGAATCTGATCCGGGTTGGGTTCCTCACACTTCCGTGAGCTTGGCCCTCAGCTCTGAGGTCACTCCTGCCTGGCTGGCACACCCCGCCTTGGCGACGTCGGCCCTCTGGTGGCAGTTGGAGCCTGCTGGGAGCCTCCTCCCCTCAGTGATCAGAGCCCTTTGGCGTCAGGCCCTAACTGCTGGGTACCCACATTTTCTAATACGTACTAAGTGGTGCGAGGATACGCCTGCCACGTTCCCATCCCCATGGGGATGTGGGCGTTCTGCTCTGAGGTCCCAACGGCTGGGTTGCTCACAGTTTCATGATGTGGGCCCTCTGCTGTGAGTTCACTTTGGCCTGGATCCCATAGACTCGGTGCTCTGGGCCTCCTGCTGCGAGGTTCCAACTGCTGGATTCCTCACATTTTTTAATCTATGGGCCCTGTGTTGTTAGGCTAGTCCTGCCTGCCTCACTCCGAGCCCCTTGGAGATGTGGTTCCTCTGGTTTAGGCCACATGGTCTGGGTCCCTCACCTTTCCATTATTTGGCCACACTGGTGTGAGTATACTTCTGCCTGGTTCCGATCCCCTTGGTGATGCGGGCCCTCTGGTGAGAGTCTTATCCTGGCTGGGTTCCTCACCCTTCTGTGACGTATGCCCTCTGCTGTGATGTCACTCCTGCCTGGCTGGCGCACGTCACCTTGGCGACGTGGGCCCTCAGTTGGGATTTGGTGTCTGCTGGGAGTTTCCTCCCTTCGGTAATGAGGGCCCTCTGGCGTCAGGCCTTAAATCCTGGGCTCCCAAAGTTTTCTGATGTGTGCCCTGTGGTGCGAGTACACTCCTGCCAGGTTCCCAACCCCATGGCAATGTGGGCCTTCTGCTCTGTGGACCCAATGGCTGGGCTATTCACAGTTTCATGATGAGGGCCCTCTTTTGTGAGTTCACACCGGCCGGGATCCCATAGCCTCGTTGTTCCTTGCCGCCTGCTGGGATGTTCCAACTGCGGGATTCCTCACCTTTTTTATTCTATGGGCCCTCTGTTTTGAGACTACTCCTGCCTGCCTCCCTCCCAGCCCCTTGGTGATGTGTGTCCTCTGGTTTGAGGCCACATGTGGTGGTTTCCTCGCCTTTCAATGATGTGGCCCCACTGGACTGAGAACACTCCTGCCTGGTTCCCATCCTCTTGGTGATGTGGGCCCTCTGGTGAGAGTCTGATCCTGGTTGGGTTCCTCACACTTCCGTGAACTTGGCCCTCTGCTCTGAGGTCACTCCTGCCTGGCTGGCACACCCCCCGCCTTGGTGACGTCGGCCCTCTGGTGGCAGTTGGAGCGTGCTGGGAGCCTCCTTCCCTCAGTAATGAGGGCCCTTTGGCGTCAGGCCCTAACTGCTGTGTACCCACATTTTCTAATACGTACTAAGTGGTGCGAGGACACTCCTGCCAGGTTCCCATCCCCGTGGGGATGTGGGACTTCTGCTCTGATGTCCAAACGGCTGGGTTGCTCAAAGTTTCATGATGTGGGCCCTCTGCTGTGAGTGCACTGCGGCCTGGATCCCATAGACTGGGTGCTCTGGGCCACCTGCTGGGAGGTTCGAACTGTTGGATTCCTCACATTTTTTATTCTATGGGCCCTGCGTTGTGAGGCTAGTCCTGCCTGCCTCACTCTGAACCCCTTGGAGATGTGGATCCTCTGGTTTAGGCCACGTGTTCTGGGTTCCTCACCTTTCTATGATTTGGCCACACTGGTGTGAGGCCACTCTTGCCTGGATCCGATCCCCTTGGTGATGCGGGCCCTCTGGTGAGACTCTTATCCTGGCTGGGTGCCTCACCCTTCTGGGACGTATGCCCTCTGCTGTGAGGTCACTCCTGCCTGGCTGGCGCACGTCACCTTGGCGACGTGGGCCCTCAGTTGGGAGTTGGTGCCTGCTGGGAGTCTCCTCCCCTCGGTAATGAGGGCCCTCTGACGTCAGGCCCTAACTCCTGGGCTCCCATACTTTTCTGATGTGTGCCCTCTGGTGGGAGTACACTCCTGCCAGGTTCCCAACCCCATGGGAATGTGGGCCTTCTTCTCTGTGGTCCCAACCGCTGGGTTGTTCACAGTTTCGTGATGAGGGCCTTCTGTTGTGAGTTCACACCGGCCGGGATCCCATAGCCTCGCTGCTCCTTGCCGCCTGCTGGGAGGTTCCAACTGCGGGTTACCTCACCTTTTTTATTTTATGGCCCTCTGTTTGAGACACCTCCTGCCTGCCTCACTCTGAGCCCCTTGTTGATGTGGGTCCTCTGGTTTAGGCCATATGTTCTGGGTTCCTCACTTTTCTACGATTTGGCCACACTGGTGTGAGGCCACTTCTGCCTGGTTCTGATCCCCTTGGTGATGTGGGCCCTCTGGTGAGAGTCTTATCCTGGCTGGGTTCCTCCCCCTTCTGTGACATAGGCCCTCTGCTGTGAGGTCACTCCTGCCTGGCTAACGCACATCACCTTGGAGACGTGGGCCCTCAGGTGGGAGTTGGTGCCTTCTAGGAGTCTGCTCCCCTCGGTAATTAGGGCCGTCTGGCGTCAGGCCCTAACTCCTGGGCTCCCAAAATTTTCTGATGTGTGCCCTGTGGTGCGAGTACACTCCTGCCAGGTTCCCAACCCCATGGGAATGTGGGCCTTCTGTTCTGTGGTCCCAACAGCTGTGTTGTTCACAGTTTCATGATGAGGGTCCTCTGTTGTGAGTTCACAACGGCCGGGACCCCATAGCCTCGCTGCTCCTTGCTGCATGCTAGGAGGTTCCAACTGCGGGATTCCTCACCTTTTTTATTCTATGGGTCCTCTGTTTTGAGGCTCCTCCTGCCTGCCTCACTCCGAGCCCCTTGGAGATGTGGGTCCTCTTGTTTAGGCCACATGTTCTGGGTTCCTCACCTTTCTATGATTTGGCCACACTGGTGTGAGGCCACTCCTGCCTGGATCAGATCCCCTTGGTGATGTGGGCCCTCTGGTGAGAGTCTGATCCTGGCTGGGTTCCTCACTCTTCTGTGAGGTGGGCCCTCTGCTGTGAGGTAACTCCTGCCTGGCTTGCTCCCGTTGCCCTGGTGACGTCGGACTTCTGGTGGCAGTTGGAGCCTTCTTGTACCCTCCTCTCCAAGGTGATGAGGGCCCTCTTGCGTCAGGCTCTAACTGCTGGGCTCCCCACGATTTCTGATGTGAGCCCAGTGATGCCAGGACACTCCTGTAAGGTTCCAATACTCATGGGGATGTGTGCCTTCTGCTCTGTGGTCGCAACGCCTGGGTTGCTCACAGTTTCGTTATGTTGGCACTCCGGTGTTAGTTCACTCAGGCCTAGATCCCATAGCCTCTGTGCTCTGGGCCGCCTGCTGGGAGGTTCCAACTGCTGGATTCCTCACCTTTCTTATACTTTGGGCCCTGTGTGGTGAAGCTCCTCCTGCCTGCCTCACACCGAGCCCCTTGGTGATGTAGGTCTTCTGGCTTGAGACCACGTGTGCCGTTTGTCTCACCTTTTAGGGATGTGGCCCTACTGGTGTGAGGACACTCCTGACTGGTTCCCATCCCCTTGTTGATGTGGGCCCTCTGGTGAGAGTCTGATCCTGGCTTGATTCCTCACACTTCTGTGAGGCGGGCCCTCTGCTGTGAGGTCACACCTGCCTGGCTGGCACACGACGCCTTGGCCACATGGGCCCTCTGGTTGCAGTTGGAGCGTGCTGGGAACCTCCTCCCATCGGTGATGAGGGCCCTCTGGCGTCCGGCCCTAACTGCTGGGCTCACCACATTTTCTGATGTGCGCCCACTTGTGCGATGACACTCCTGCCAGGTTCCCATCCCCATGCAGATTTGGGCCTTCTGTTCTGAGGTGCCAACGGCTGGCTTGCTCACAGTGTCAGGATGTGGGCCCTCTGCTGTGAGTTCACTCCGGCATGCATCCCATAGCCTCGGTGCTCTGGGCCACCTGCTTGGAGCTTCCAACTGCAGGATTCCTTACCTTTTTTCTTCTATGGGCCGTGTGTTGTGAGACACTTCCTGCCTGCCTCACTCTGAGCCCCTTGTTGATGTGGGTCTTCTGGTTTGAGGCCACATGTGGTGGGTTCCTTGCCTTTCAATGATGTGGCCCCACTGGTGTGAGCACACTCCTGCCTGGTTCGCATCCCCTTGGTGATGTGGGCCCTCTGGTGAGAATCTGATCCGGGTTGGGTTCCTCACACTTCCGTGAGCTTGGCCCTCAGCTCTGAGGTCACTCCTGCCTGGCTGGCA
This sequence comes from Delphinapterus leucas, assembly GCF_059928025.1. Taxonomy (NCBI): domain Eukaryota; kingdom Metazoa; phylum Chordata; class Mammalia; order Artiodactyla; family Monodontidae; genus Delphinapterus; species Delphinapterus leucas. The sequence goes on along the minus strand of NW_028322241.1, from coordinate 13,332,550 downwards.
CACCCCGCCTTGGCGACGTCAGCCCTCTGGTGGCAGTTGGAGCCTGCTGGGAGCCTCCTCCCGTCAGTGATGAGAGCCCTTTGGCGTCAGGCCCTAACTGCTGGGTACCCACATTTTCTAATACGTACTAAGTGGTGCGAGGATACGCCTGCCACGTTCCCATCCCCATGGGGATGTGGGCGTTCTGCTCTGAGGTCCCAACGGCTGGGTTGCTCACAGTTTCATGATGTGGGCCCTCTGCTGTGAGTTCACTTTGGCCTGGATCCCATAGACTCGGTGCTCTGGGCCTCCTGCTGCGAGGTTCCAACTGCTGGATTCCTCACATTTTTTAATCTATGGGCCCTGTGTTGTTAGGCTAGTCCTGCCTGCCTCACTCCGAGCCCCTTGGAGATGTGGTTCCTCTGGTTTAGGCCACATGGTCTGGGTCCCTCACCTTTCCATTATTTGGCCACACTGGTGTGAGTATACTTCTGCCTGGTTCCGATCCCCTTGGTGATGCGGGCCCTCTGGTGAGAGTCTTATCCTGGCTGGGTTCCTCACCCTTCTGTGACGTATGCCCTCTGCTGTGATGTCACTCCTGCCTGGCTGGCGCACGTCACCTTGGCGACGTGGGCCCTCAGTTGGGATTTGGTGTCTGCTGGGAGTTTCCTCCCTTCGGTAATGAGGGCCCTCTGGCGTCAGGCCTTAAATCCTGGGCTCCCAAAGTTTTCTGATGTGTGCCCTGTAGTGCGAGTACACTCCTGCCAGGTTCCCAACCCCATGGCAATGTGGGCCTTCTGCTCTGTGGACCCAATGGCTGGGCTATTCACAGTTTCATGATGAGGGCCCTCTTTTGTGAGTTCACACCGGCCGGGATCCCATAGCCTCGTTGTTCCTTGCCGCCTGCTGGGATGTTCCAACTGCGGGATTCCTCACCTTTTTTATTCTATGGGCCCTCTGTTTTGAGACTACTCCTGCCTGCCTCCCTCCCAGCCCCTTGGTGATGTGTGTCCTCTGGTTTGAGGCCACATGTGGTGGTTTCCTCGCCTTTCAATGATGTGGCCCCACTGGACTGAGAACACTCCTGCCTGGTTCCCATCCTCTTGGTGATGTGGGCCCTCTGGTGAGAGTCTGATCCTGGTTGGGTTCCTCACACTTCCGTGAACTTGGCCCTCTGCTCTGAGGTCACTCCTGCCTGGCTGGCACACCCCGCCTTGGTGACGTCGGCCCTCTGGTGGCAGTTGGAGCGTGCTGGGAGCCTCCTTCCCTCAGTAATGAGGGCCCTTTGGCGTCAGGCCCTAACTGCTGTGTACCCACATTTTCTAATACGTACTAAGTGGTGCGAGGACACTCCTGCCAGGTTCCCATCCCCGTGGGGATGTGGGACTTCTGCTCTGATGTCCAAACGGCTGGGTTGCTCAAAGTTTCATGATGTGGGCCCTCTGCTGTGAGTGCACTGCGGCCTGGATCCCATAGACTGGGTGCTCTGGGCCACCTGCTGGGAGGTTCGAACTGTTGGATTCCTCACATTTTTTATTCTATGGGCCCTGCGTTGTGAGGCTAGTCCTGCCTGCCTCACTCTGAACCCCTTGGAGATGTGGATCCTCTGGTTTAGGCCACGTGTTCTGGGTTCCTCACCTTTCTATGATTTGGCCACACTGGTGTGAGGCCACTCTTGCCTGGATCCGATCCCCTTGGTGATGCGGGCCCTCTGGTGAGACTCTTATCCTGGCTGGGTGCCTCACCCTTCTGGGACGTATGCCCTCTGCTGTGAGGTCACTCCTGCCTGGCTGGCGCACGTCACCTTGGCGACGTGGGCCCTCAGTTGGGAGTTGGTGCCTGCTGGGAGTCTCCTCCCCTCGGTAATGAGGGCCCTCTGACGTCAGGCCCTAACTCCTGGGCTCCCATACTTTTCTGATGTGTGCCCTCTGGTGGGAGTACACTCCTGCCAGGTTCCCAACCCCATGGGAATGTGGGCCTTCTTCTCTGTGGTCCCAACCGCTGGGTTGTTCACAGTTTCGTGATGAGGGCCTTCTGTTGTGAGTTCACACCGGCCGGGATCCCATAGCCTCGCTGCTCCTTGCCGCCTGCTGGGAGGTTCCAACTGCGGGTTACCTCACCTTTTTTATTTTATGGCCCTCTGTTTGAGACACCTCCTGCCTGCCTCACTCTGAGCCCCTTGTTGATGTGGGTCCTCTGGTTTAGGCCATATGTTCTGGGTTCCTCACTTTTCTACGATTTGGCCACACTGGTGTGAGGCCACTCCTGCCTGGTTCTGATCCCCTTGGTGATGTGGGCCCTCTGGTGAGAGTCTTATCCTGGCTGGGTTCCTCCCCCTTCTGTGACATAGGCCCTCTGCTGTGAGGTCACTCCTGCCTGGCTAACGCACATCACCTTGGAGACGTGGGCCCTCAGGTGGGAGTTGGTGCCTTCTAGGAGTCTGCTCCCCTCGGTAATTAGGGCCGTCTGGCGTCAGGCCCTAACTCCTGGGCTCCCAAAATTTTCTGATGTGTGCCCTGTGGTGCGAGTACACTCCTGCCAGGTTCCCAACCCCATGGGAATGTGGGCCTTCTGTTCTGTGGTCCCAACAGCTGTGTTGTTCACAGTTTCATGATGAGGGTCCTCTGTTGTGAGTTCACAACGGCCGGGACCCCATAGCCTCGCTGCTCCTTGCTGCATGCTAGGAGGTTCCAACTGCGGGATTCCTCACCTTTTTTATTCTATGGGTCCTCTGTTTTGAGGCTCCTCCTGCCTGCCTCACTCCGAGCCCCTTGGAGATGTGGGTCCTCTTGTTTAGGCCACATGTTCTGGGTTCCTCACCTTTCTATGATTTGGCCACACTGGTGTGAGGCCACTCCTGCCTGGATCAGATCCCCTTGGTGATGTGGGCCCTCTGGTGAGAGTCTGATCCTGGCTGGGTTCCTCACTCTTCTGTGAGGTGGGCCCTCTGCTGTGAGGTAACTCCTGCCTGGCTTGCTCCCGTTGCCCTGGTGACGTCGGACTTCTGGTGGCAGTTGGAGCCTTCTTGTACCCTCCTCTCCAAGGTGATGAGGGCCCTCTTGCGTCAGGCTCTAACTGCTGGGCTCCCCACGACTTCTGATGTGAGCTCAGTGATGCCAGGACACTCCTGTAAGGTTCCAATACTCATGGGGATGTGTGCCTTCTGCTCTGTGGTCGCAACGCCTGGGTTGCTCACAGTTTCGTTATGTTGGCACTCCGGTGTTAGTTCACTCAGGCCTAGATCCCATAGCCTCTGTGCTCTGGGCCGCCTGCTGGGAGGTTCCAACTGCTGGATTCCTCACCTTTCTTATACTTTGGGCCCTGTGTGGTGAAGCTCCTCCTGCCTGCCTCACACCGAGCCCCTTGGTGATGTAGGTCTTCTGGCTTGAGACCACGTGTGCCGTTTGTCTCACCTTTTAGGGATGTGGCCCTACTGGTGTGAGGACACTCCTGACTGGTTCCCATCCCCTTGTTGATGTGGGCCCTCTGGTGAGAGTCTGATCCTGGCTTGATTCCTCACACTTCTGTGAGGCGGGCCCTCTGCTGTGAGGTCACACCTGCCTGGCTGGCACACGACGCCTTGGCCACATGGGCCCTCTGGTTGCAGTTGGAGCGTGCTGGGAACCTCCTCCCATCGGTGATGAGGGCCCTCTGGCGTCCGGCCCTAACTGCTGGGCTCACCACATTTTCTGATGTGCGCCCACTTGTGCGATGACACTCCTGCCAGGTTCCCATCCCCATGCAGATTTGGGCCTTCTGTTCTGAGGTGCCAACGGCTGGCTTGCTCACAGTGTCAGGATGTGGGCCCTCTGCTGTGAGTTCACTCCGGCATGCATCCCATAGCCTCGGTGCTCTGGGCCACCTGCTTGGAGCTTCCAACTGCAGGATTCCTTACCTTTTTTCTTCTATGGGCCGTGTGTTGTGAGACACTTCCTGCCTGCCTCACTCTGAGCCCCTTGTTGATGTGGGTCTTCTGGTTTGAGGCCACATGTGGTGGGTTCCTTGCCTTTCAATGATGTGGCCCCACTGGTGTGAGCACACTCCTGCCTGGTTCGCATCCCCTTGGTGATGTGGGCCCTCTGGTGAGAATCTGATCCGGGTTGGGTTCCTCACACTTCCGTGAGCTTGGCCCTCAGCTCTGAGGTCACTCCTGCCTGGCTGGCACACCCCGCCTTGGCGACGTCGGCCCTCTGGTGGCAGTTGGAGCCTGCTGGGAGCCTCCTCCCCTCAGTGATCAGAGCCCTTTGGCGTCAGGCCCTAACTGCTGGGTACCCACATTTTCTAATACGTACTAAGTGGTGCGAGGATACGCCTGCCACGTTCCCATCCCCATGGGGATGTGGGCGTTCTGCTCTGAGGTCCCAACGGCTGGGTTGCTCACAGTTTCATGATGTGGGCCCTCTGCTGTGAGTTCACTTTGGCCTGGATCCCATAGACTCGGTGCTCTGGGCCTCCTGCTGCGAGGTTCCAACTGCTGGATTCCTCACATTTTTTAATCTATGGGCCCTGTGTTGTTAGGCTAGTCCTGCCTGCCTCACTCCGAGCCCCTTGGAGATGTGGTTCCTCTGGTTTAGGCCACATGGTCTGGGTCCCTCACCTTTCCATTATTTGGCCACACTGGTGTGAGTATACTTCTGCCTGGTTCCGATCCCCTTGGTGATGCGGGCCCTCTGGTGAGAGTCTTATCCTGGCTGGGTTCCTCACCCTTCTGTGACGTATGCCCTCTGCTGTGATGTCAATCCTGCCTGGCTGGCGCACGTCGCCTTGGCGACGTGGGCCCTCAGTTGGGATTTGGTGTCTGCTGGGAGTTTCCTCCCTTCGGTAATGAGGGCCCTCTGGCGTCAGGCCTTAAATCCTGGGCTCCCAAACTTTTCTGATGTGTGCCCTGTGGTGCGAGTACACTCCTGCCAGGTTCCCAACCCCATGGCAATGTGGGCCTTCTGCTCTGTGGACCCAATGGCTGGGCTATTCACAGTTTCATGATGAGGGCCCTCTTTTGTGAGTTCACACCGGCCGGGATCCCATAGCCTCGTTGTTCCTTGCCGCCTGCTGGGATGTTCCAACTGCGGGATTCCTCACCTTTTTTATTCTATGGGCCCTCTGTTTTGAGACTACTCCTGCCTGCCTCCCTCCCAGCCCCTTGGTGATGTGTGTCCTCTGGTTTGAGGCCACATGTGGTGGTTTCCTCGCCTTTCAATGATGTGGCCCCACTGGACTGAGAACACTCCTGCCTGGTTCCCATCCTCTTGGTGATGTGGGCCCTCTGGTGAGAGTCTGATCCTGGTTGGGTTCCTCACACTTCCGTGAACTTGGCCCTCTGCTCTGAGGTCACTCCTGCCTGGCTGGCACACCCCCCGCCTTGGTGACGTCGGCCCTCTGGTGGCAGTTGGAGCGTGCTGGGAGCCTCCTTCCCTCAGTAATGAGGGCCCTTTGGCGTCAGGCCCTAACTGCTGTGTACCCACATTTTCTAATACGTACTAAGTGGTGCGAGGACACTCCTGCCAGGTTCCCATCCCCGTGGGGATGTGGGACTTCTGCTCTGATGTCCAAACGGCTGGGTTGCTCAAAGTTTCATGATGTGGGCCCTCTGCTGTGAGTGCACTGCGGCCTGGATCCCATAGACTGGGTGCTCTGGGCCACCTGCTGGGAGGTTCGAACTGTTGGATTCCTCACATTTTTTATTCTATGGGCCCTGCGTTGTGAGGCTAGTCCTGCCTGCCTCACTCTGAACCCCTTGGAGATGTGGATCCTCTGGTTTAGGCCACGTGTTCTGGGTTCCTCACCTTTCTATGATTTGGCCACACTGGTGTGAGGCCACTCTTGCCTGGATCCGATCCCCTTGGTGATGCGGGCCCTCTGGTGAGACTCTTATCCTGGCTGGGTGCCTCACCCTTCTGGGACGTATGCCCTCTGCTGTGAGGTCACTCCTGCCTGGCTGGCGCACGTCACCTTGGCGACGTGGGCCCTCAGTTGGGAGTTGGTGCCTGCTGGGAGTCTCCTCCCCTCGGTAATGAGGGCCCTCTGACGTCAGGCCCTAACTCCTGGGCTCCCATACTTTTCTGATGTGTGCCCTCTGGTGGGAGTACACTCCTGCCAGGTTCCCAACCCCATGGGAATGTGGGCCTTCTTCTCTGTGGTCCCAACCGCTGGGTTGTTCACAGTTTCGTGATGAGGGCCTTCTGTTGTGAGTTCACACCGGCCGGGATCCCATAGCCTCGCTGCTCCTTGCCGCCTGCTGGGAGGTTCCAACTGCGGGTTACCTCACCTTTTTTATTTTATGGCCCTCTGTTTGAGACACCTCCTGCCTGCCTCACTCTGAGCCCCTTGTTGATGTGGGTCCTCTGGTTTAGGCCATATGTTCTGGGTTCCTCACTTTTCTACGATTTGGCCACACTGGTGTGAGGCCACTCCTGCCTGGTTCTGATCCCCTTGGTGATGTGGGCCCTCTGGTGAGAGTCTTATCCTGGCTGGGTTCCTCCCCCTTCTGTGACATAGGCCCTCTGCTGTGAGGTCACTCCTGCCTGGCTAACGCACATCACCTTGGAGACGTGGGCCCTCAGGTGGGAGTTGGTGCCTTCTAGGAGTCTGCTCCCCTCGGTAATTAGGGCCGTCTGGCGTCAGGCCCTAACTCCTGGGCTCCCAAAATTTTCTGATGTGTGCCCTGTGGTGCGAGTACACTCCTGCCAGGTTCCCAACCCCATGGGAATGTGGGCCTTCTGTTCTGTGGTCCCAACAGCTGTGTTGTTCACAGTTTCATGATGAGGGTCCTCTGTTGTGAGTTCACAACGGCCGGGACCCCATAGCCTCGCTGCTCCTTGCTGCATGCTAGGAGGTTCCAACTGCGGGATTCCTCACCTTTTTTATTCTATGGGTCCTCTGTTTTGAGGCTCCTCCTGCCTGCCTCACTCCGAGCCCCTTGGAGATGTGGGTCCTCTTGTTTAGGCCACATGTTCTGGGTTCCTCACCTTTCTATGATTTGGCCACACTGGTGTGAGGCCACTCCTGCCTGGATCAGATCCCCTTGGTGATGTGGGCCCTCTGGTGAGAGTCTGATCCTGGCTGGGTTCCTCACTCTTCTGTGAGGTGGGCCCTCTGCTGTGAGGTAACTCCTGCCTGGCTTGCTCCCGTTGCCCTGGTGACGTCGGACTTCTGGTGGCAGTTGGAGCCTTCTTGTACCCTCCTCTCCAAGGTGATGAGGGCCCTCTTGCGTCAGGCTCTAACTGCTGGGCTCCCCACGACTTCTGATGTGAGCTCAGTGATGCCAGGACACTCCTGTAAGGTTCCAATACTCATGGGGATGTGTGCCTTCTGCTCTGTGGTCGCAACGCCTGGGTTGCTCACAGTTTCGTTATGTTGGCACTCCGGTGTTAGTTCACTCAGGCCTAGATCCCATAGCCTCTGTGCTCTGGGCCGCCTGCTGGGAGGTTCCAACTGCTGGATTCCTCACCTTTCTTATACTTTGGGCCCTGTGTGGTGAAGCTCCTCCTGCCTGCCTCACACCGAGCCCCTTGGTGATGTAGGTCTTCTGGCTTGAGACCACGTGTGCCGTTTGTCTCACCTTTTAGGGATGTGGCCCTACTGGTGTGAGGACACTCCTGACTGGTTCCCATCCCCTTGTTGATGTGGGCCCTCTGGTGAGAGTCTGATCCTGGCTTGATTCCTCACACTTCTGTGAGGCGGGCCCTCTGCTGTGAGGTCACACCTGCCTGGCTGGCACACGACGCCTTGGCCACATGGGCCCTCTGGTTGCAGTTGGAGCGTGCTGGGAACCTCCTCCCATCGGTGATGAGGGCCCTCTGGCGTCCGGCCCTAACTGCTGGGCTCACCACATTTTCTGATGTGCGCCCACTTGTGCGATGACACTCCTGCCAGGTTCCCATCCCCATGCAGATTTGGGCCTTCTGTTCTGAGGTGCCAACGGCTGGCTTGCTCACAGTGTCAGGATGTGGGCCCTCTGCTGTGAGTTCACTCCGGCATGCATCCCATAGCCTCGGTGCTCTGGGCCACCTGCTTGGAGCTTCCAACTGCAGGATTCCTTACCTTTTTTCTTCTATGGGCCGTGTGTTGTGAGACACTTCCTGCCTGCCTCACTCTGAGCCCCTTGTTGATGTGGGTCTTCTGGTTTGAGGCCACATGTGGTGGGTTCCTTGCCTTTCAATGATGTGGCCCCACTGGTGTGAGCACACTCCTGCCTGGTTCGCATCCCCTTGGTGATGTGGGCCCTCTGGTGAGAATCTGATCCGGGTTGGGTTCCTCACACTTCCGTGAGCTTGGCCCTCAGCTCTGAGGTCACTCCTGCCTGGCTGGCACACCCCGCCTTGGCGACGTCGGCCCTCTGGTGGCAGTTGGAGCCTGCTGGGAGCCTCCTCCCCTCAGTGATCAGAGCCCTTTGGCGTCAGGCCCTAACTGCTGGGTACCCACATTTTCTAATACGTACTAAGTGGTGCGAGGATACGCCTGCCACGTTCCCATCCCCATGGGGATGTGGGCGTTCTGCTCTGAGGTCCCAACGGCTGGGTTGCTCACAGTTTCATGATGTGGGCCCTCTGCTGTGAGTTCACTTTGGCCTGGATCCCATAGACTCGGTGCTCTGGGCCTCCTGCTGCGAGGTTCCAACTGCTGGATTCCTCACATTTTTTAATCTATGGGCCCTGTGTTGTTAGGCTAGTCCTGCCTGCCTCACTCCGAGCCCCTTGGAGATGTGGTTCCTCTGGTTTAGGCCACATGGTCTGGGTCCCTCACCTTTCCATTATTTGGCCACACTGGTGTGAGTATACTTCTGCCTGGTTCCGATCCCCTTGGTGATGCGGGCCCTCTGGTGAGAGTCTTATCCTGGCTGGGTTCCTCACCCTTCTGTGACGTATGCCCTCTGCTGTGATGTCACTCCTGCCTGGCTGGCGCACGTCGCCTTGGCGACGTGGGCCCTCAGTTGGGATTTGGTGTCTGCTGGGAGTTTCCTCCCTTCGGTAATGAGGGCCCTCTGGCGTCAGGCCTTAAATCCTGGGCTCCCAAACTTTTCTGATGTGTGCCCTGTGGTGCGAGTACACTCCTGCCAGGTTCCCAACCCCATGGCAATGTGGGCCTTCTGCTCTGTGGACCCAATGGCTGGGCTATTCACAGTTTCATGATGAGGGCCCTCTTTTGTGAGTTCACACCGGCCGGGATCCCATAGCCTCGTTGTTCCTTGCCGCCTGCTGGGATGTTCCAACTGCGGGATTCCTCACCTTTTTTATTCTATGGGCCCTCTGTTTTGAGACTACTCCTGCCTGCCTCCCTCCCAGCCCCTTGGTGATGTGTGTCCTCTGGTTTGAGGCCACATGTGGTGGTTTCCTCGCCTTTCAATGATGTGGCCCCACTGGACTGAGAACACTCCTGCCTGGTTCCCATCCTCTTGGTGATGTGGGCCCTCTGGTGAGAGTCTGATCCTGGTTGGGTTCCTCACACTTCCGTGAACTTGGCCCTCTGCTCTGAGGTCACTCCTGCCTGGCTGGCACACCCCCCGCCTTGGTGACGTCGGCCCTCTGGTGGCAGTTGGAGCGTGCTGGGAGCCTCCTTCCCTCAGTAATGAGGGCCCTTTGGCGTCAGGCCCTAACTGCTGTGTACCCACATTTTCTAATACGTACTAAGTGGTGCGAGGACACTCCTGCCAGGTTCCCATCCCCGTGGGGATGTGGGACTTCTGCTCTGATGTCCAAACGGCTGGGTTGCTCAAAGTTTCATGATGTGGGCCCTCTGCTGTGAGTGCACTGCGGCCTGGATCCCATAGACTGGGTGCTCTGGGCCACCTGCTGGGAGGTTCGAACTGTTGGATTCCTCACATTTTTTATTCTATGGGCCCTGCGTTGTGAGGCTAGTCCTGCCTGCCTCACTCTGAACCCCTTGGAGATGTGGATCCTCTGGTTTAGGCCACGTGTTCTGGGTTCCTCACCTTTCTATGATTTGGCCACACTGGTGTGAGGCCACTCTTGCCTGGATCCGATCCCCTTGGTGATGCGGGCCCTCTGGTGAGACTCTTATCCTGGCTGGGTGCCTCACCCTTCTGGGACGTATGCCCTCTGCTGTGAGGTCACTCCTGCCTGGCTGGCGCACGTCACCTTGGCGACGTGGGCCCTCAGTTGGGAGTTGGTGCCTGCTGGGAGTCTCCTCCCCTCGGTAATGAGGGCCCTCTGACGTCAGGCCCTAACTCCTGGGCTCCCATACTTTTCTGATGTGTGCCCTCTGGTGGGAGTACACTCCTGCCAGGTTCCCAACCCCATGGGAATGTGGGCCTTCTTCTCTGTGGTCCCAACCGCTGGGTTGTTCACAGTTTCGTGATGAGGGCCTTCTGTTGTGAGTTCACACCGGCCGGGATCCCATAGCCTCGCTGCTCCTTGCCGCCTGCTGGGAGGTTCCAACTGCGGGTTACCTCACCTTTTTTATTTTATGGCCCTCTGTTTGAGACACCTCCTGCCTGCCTCACTCTGAGCCCCTTGTTGATGTGGGTCCTCTGGTTTAGGCCATATGTTCTGGGTTCCTCACTTTTCTACGATTTGGCCACACTGGTGTGAGGCCACTCCTGCCTGGTTCTGATCCCCTTGGTGATGTGGGCCCTCTGGTGAGAGTCTTATCCTGGCTGGGTTCCTCCCCCTTCTGTGACATAGGCCCTCTGCTGTGAGGTCACTCCTGCCTGGCTAACGCACATCACCTTGGAGACGTGGGCCCTCAGGTGGGAGTTGGTGCCTTCTAGGAGTCTGCTCCCCTCGGTAATTAGGGCCGTCTGGCGTCAGGCCCTAACTCCTGGGCTCCCAAAATTTTCTGATGTGTGCCCTGTGGTGCGAGTACACTCCTGCCAGGTTCCCAACCCCATGGGAATGTGGGCCTTCTGTTCTGTGGTCCCAACAGCTGTGTTGTTCACAGTTTCATGATGAGGGTCCTCTGTTGTGAGTTCACAACGGCCGGGACCCCATAGCCTCGCTGCTCCTTGCTGCATGCTAGGAGGTTCCAACTGCGGGATTCCTCACCTTTTTTATTCTATGGGTCCTCTGTTTTGAGGCTCCTCCTGCCTGCCTCACTCCGAGCCCCTTGGAGATGTGGGTCCTCTTGTTTAGGCCACATGTTCTGGGTTCCTCACCTTTCTATGATTTGGCCACACTGGTGTGAGGCCACTCCTGCCTGGATCAGATCCCCTTGGTGATGTGGGCCCTCTGGTGAGAGTCTGATCCTGGCTGGGTTCCTCACTCTTCTGTGAGGTGGGCCCTCTGCTGTGAGGTAACTCCTGCCTGGCTTGCTCCCGTTGCCCTGGTGACGTCGGACTTCTGGTGGCAGTTGGAGCCTTCTTGTACCCTCCTCTCCAAGGTGATGAGGGCCCTCTTGCGTCAGGCTCTAACTGCTGGGCTCCCCACGACTTCTGATGTGAGCTCAGTGATGCCAGGACACTCCTGTAAGGTTCCAATACTCATGGGGATGTGTGCCTTCTGCTCTGTGGTCGCAACGCCTGGGTTGCTCACAGTTTCGTTATGTTGGCACTCCGGTGTTAGTTCACTCAGGCCTAGATCCCATAGCCTCTGTGCTCTGGGCCGCCTGCTGGGAGGTTCCAACTGCTGGATTCCTCACCTTTCTTATACTTTGGGCCCTGTGTGGTGAAGCTCCTCCTGCCTGCCTCACACCGAGCCCCTTGGTGATGTAGGTCTTCTGGCTTGAGACCACGTGTGCCGTTTGTCTCACCTTTTAGGGATGTGGCCCTACTGGTGTGAGGACACTCCTGACTGGTTCCCATCCCCTTGTTGATGTGGGCCCTCTGGTGAGAGTCTGATCCTGGCTTGATTCCTCACACTTCTGTGAGGCGGGCCCTCTGCTGTGAGGTCACACCTGCCTGGCTGGCACACGACGCCTTGGCCACATGGGCCCTCTGGTTGCAGTTGGAGCGTGCTGGGAACCTCCTCCCATCGGTGATGAGGGCCCTCTGGCGTCCGGCCCTAACTGCTGGGCTCACCACATTTTCTGATGTGCGCCCACTTGTGCGATGACACTCCTGCCAGGTTCCCATCCCCATGCAGATTTGGGCCTTCTGTTCTGAGGTGCCAACGGCTGGCTTGCTCACAGTGTCAGGATGTGGGCCCTCTGCTGTGAGTTCACTCCGGCATGCATCCCATAGCCTCGGTGCTCTGGGCCACCTGCTTGGAGCTTCCAACTGCAGGATTCCTTACCTTTTTTCTTCTATGGGCCGTGTGTTGTGAGACACTTCCTGCCTGCCTCACTCTGAGCCCCTTGTTGATGTGGGTCTTCTGGTTTGAGGCCACATGTGGTGGGTTCCTTGCCTTTCAATGATGTGGCCCCACTGGTGTGAGCACACTCCTGCCTGGTTCGCATCCCCTTGGTGATGTGGGCCCTCTGGTGAGAATCTGATCCGGGTTGGGTTCCTCACACTTCCGTGAGCTTGGCCCTCAGCTCTGAGGTCACTCCTGCCTGGCTGGCACACCCCGCCTTGGCGACGTCGGCCCTCTGGTGGCAGTTGGAGCCTGCTGGGAGCCTCCTCCCCTCAGTGATCAGAGCCCTTTGGCGTCAGGCCCTAACTGCTGGGTACCCACATTTTCTAATACGTACTAAGTGGTGCGAGGATACGCCTGCCACGTTCCCATCCCCATGGGGATGTGGGCGTTCTGCTCTGAGGTCCCAACGGCTGGGTTGCTCACAGTTTCATGATGTGGGCCCTCTGCTGTGAGTTCACTTTGGCCTGGATCCCATAGACTCGGTGCTCTGGGCCTCCTGCTGCGAGGTTCCAACTGCTGGATTCCTCACATTTTTTAATCTATGGGCCCTGTGTTGTTAGGCTAGTCCTGCCTGCCTCACTCCGAGCCCCTTGGAGATGTGGTTCCTCTGGTTTAGGCCACATGGTCTGGGTCCCTCACCTTTCCATTATTTGGCCACACTGGTGTGAGTATACTTCTGCCTGGTTCCGATCCCCTTGGTGATGCGGGCCCTCTGGTGAGAGTCTTATCCTGGCTGGGTTCCTCACCCTTCTGTGACGTATGCCCTCTGCTGTGATGTCACTCCTGCCTGGCTGGCGCACGTCACCTTGGCGACGTGGGCCCTCAGTTGGGATTTGGTGTCTGCTGGGAGTTTCCTCCCTTCGGTAATGAGGGCCCTCTGGCGTCAGGCCTTAAATCCTGGGCTCCCAAAGTTTTCTTATGTGTGCCCTGTGGTGTGAGTACACTCCTGCCAGGTTCCCAACCCCATGGCAATGTGGGCCTTCTGCTCTGTGGACCCAATGGCTGGGCTATTCACAGTTTCATGATGAGGGCCCTCTTTTGTGAGTTCACACCGGCCGGGATCCCATAGCCTCGTTGTTCCTTGCCGCCTGCTGGGATGTTCCAACTGCGGGATTCCTCACCTTTTTTATTCTATGGGCCCTCTGTTTTGAGACTACTCCTGCCTGCCTCCCTCCCAGCCCCTTGGTGATGTGTGTCCTCTGGTTTGAGGCCACATGTGGTGGTTTCCTCACCTTTCAATGATGTGGCCCCACTGGACTGAGAACACTCCTGCCTGGTTCCCATCCTCTTGGTGATGTGGGCCCTCTGGTGAGAGTCTGATCCTGGTTGGGTTCCTCACACTTCCGTGAACTTGGCCCTCTGCTCTGAGGTCACTCCTGCCTGGCTGGCACACCCCCCGCCTTGGTGACGTCGGCCCTCTGGTGGCAGTTGGAGCGTGCTGGGAGCCTCCTTCCCTCAGTAATGAGGGCCCTTTGGCATCAGGCCCTAACTGCTGTGTACCCACATTTTCTAATACGTACTAAGTGGTGCGAGGACACTCCTGCCAGGTTCCCATCCCCGTGGGGATGTGGGACTTCTGCTCTGATGTCCAAACGGCTGGGTTGCTCAAAGTTTCATGATGTGGGCCCTCTGCTGTGAGTGCACTGCGGCCTGGATCCCATAGACTGGGTGCTCTGGGCCACCTGCTGGGAGGTTCGAACTGTTGGATTCCTCACATTTTTTATTCTATGGGCCCTGCGTTGTGAGGCTAGTCCTGCCTGCCTCACTCTGAACCCCTTGGAGATGTGGATCCTCTGGTTTAGGCCACGTGTTCTGGGTTCCTCACCTTTCTATGATTTGGCCACACTGGTGTGAGGCCACTCTTGCCTGGATCCGATCCCCTTGGTGATGCGGGCCCTCTGGTGAGACTCTTATCCTGGCTGGGTGCCTCACCCTTCTGGGACGTATGCCCTCTGCTGTGAGGTCACTCCTGCCTGGCTGGCGCACGTCACCTTGGCGACGTGGGCCCTCAGTTGGGAGTTGGTGCCTGCTGGGAGTCTCCTCCCCTCGGTAATGAGGGCCCTCTGACGTCAGGCCCTAACTCCTGGGCTCCCATACTTTTCTGATGTGTGCCCTCTGGTGGGAGTACACTCCTGCCAGGTTCCCAACCCCATGGGAATGTGGGCCTTCTTCTCTGTGGTCCCAACCGCTGGGTTGTTCACAGTTTCGTGATGAGGGCCTTCTGTTGTGAGTTCACACCGGCCGGGATCCCATAGCCTCGCTGCTCCTTGCCGCCTGCTGGGAGGTTCCAACTGCGGGTTACCTCACCTTTTTTATTTTATGGCCCTCTGTTTGAGACACCTCCTGCCTGCCTCACTCTGAGCCCCTTGTTGATGTGGGTCCTCTGGTTTAGGCCATATGTTCTGGGTTCCTCACTTTTCTACGATTTGGCCACACTGGTGTGAGGCCACTCCTGCCTGGTTCTGATCCCCTTGGTGATGTGGGCCCTCTGGTGAGAGTCTTATCCTGGCTGGGTTCCTCCCCCTTCTGTGACATAGGCCCTCTGCTGTGAGGTCACTCCTGCCTGGCTAACGCACATCACCTTGGAGACGTGGGCCCTCAGGTGGGAGTTGGTGCCTTCTAGGAGTCTGCTCCCCTCGGTAATTAGGGCCGTCTGGCGTCAGGCCCTAACTCCTGGGCTCCCAAAATTTTCTGATGTGTGCCCTGTGGTGCGAGTACACTCCTGCCAGGTTCCCAACCCCATGGGAATGTGGGCCTTCTGTTCTGTGGTCCCAACAGCTGTGTTGTTCACAGTTTCATGATGAGGGTCCTCTGTTGTGAGTTCACAACGGCCGGGACCCCATAGCCTCGCTGCTCCTTGCTGCATGCTAGGAGGTTCCAACTGCGGGATTCCTCACCTTTTTAATTCTATGGGTCCTCTGTTTTGAGGCTCCTCCTGCCTGCCTCACTCCGAGCCCCTTGGAGATGTGGGTCCTCTTGTTTAGGCCACATGTTCTGGGTTCCTCACCTTTCTATGATTTGGCCACACTGGTGTGAGGCCACTCCTGCCTGGATCAGATCCCCTTGGTGATGTGGGCCCTCTGGTGAGAGTCTGATCCTGGCTGGGTTCCTCACTCTTCTGTGAGGTGGGCCCTCTGCTGTGAGGTAACTCCTGCCTGGCTTGCTCCCGTTGCCCTGGTGACGTCGGACTTCTGGTGGCAGTTGGAGCCTTCTTGTACCCTCCTCTCCAAGGTGATGAGGGCCCTCTTGCGTCAGGCTCTAACTGCTGGGCTCCCCACGATTTCTGATGTGAGCCCAGTGATGCCAGGACACTCCTGTAAGGTTCCAATACTCATGGGGATGTGTGCCTTCTGCTCTGTGGTCGCAACGCCTGGGTTGCTCAAGGTTTCGTTATGTTGGCGCTCCGGTGTTAGTTCACTCAGGCCTAGATCCCATAGCCTCTGTGCTCTGGGCCGCCTGCTGGGAGGTTCCAACTGCTGGATTCCTCACCTTTCTTATACTTTGGGCCCTGTGTGGTGAAGCTCCTCCTGCCTGCCTCACACCGAGCCCCTTGGTGATGTAGGTCTTCTGGCTTGAGACCACGTGTGCCGTTTGTCTCACCTTTTAGGGATGTGGCCCTACTGGTGTGAGGACACTCCTGACTGGTTCCCATCCCCTTGTTGATGTGGGCCCTCTGGTGAGAGTCTGATCCTGGCTTGATTCCTCACACTTCTGTGAGGCGGGCCCTCTGCTGTGAGGTCACACCTGCCTGGCTGGCACACGACGCCTTGGCCACATGGGCCCTCTGGTTGCAGTTGGAGCGTGCTGGGAACCTCCTCCCATCGGTGATGAGGGCCCTCTGGCGTCCGGCCCTAACTGCTGGGCTCACCACATTTTCTGATGTGCGCCCACTTGTGCGATGACACTCCTGCCAGGTTCCCATCCCCATGCAGATTTGGGCCTTCTGTTCTGAGGTGCCAACGGCTGGCTTGCTCACAGTGTCAGGATGTGGGCCCTCTGCTGTGAGTTCACTCCGGCATGCATCCCATAGCCTCGGTGCTCTGGGCCACCTGCTTGGAGCTTCCAACTGCAGGATTCCTTACCTTTTTTCTTCTATGGGCCGTGTGTTGTGAGACACTTCCTGCCTGCCTCACTCTGAGCCCCTTGTTGATGTGGGTCTTCTGGTTTGAGGCCACATGTGGTGGGTTCCTTGCCTTTCAATGATGTGGCCCCACTGGTGTGAGCACACTCCTGCCTGGTTCGCATCCCCTTGGTGATGTGGGCCTTCTGGTGAGAATCTGATCCGGGTTGGGTTCCTCACACTTCCGTGAGCTTGGCCCTCAGCTCTGAGGTCACTCCTGCCTGGCTGGCACACCCCGCCTTGGCGACGTCGGCCCTCTGGTGGCAGTTGGAGCCTGCTGGGAGCCTCCTCCCCTCAGTGATCAGAGCCCTTTGGCGTCAGGCCCTAACTGCTGGGTACCCACATTTTCTAATACGTACTAAGTGGTGCGAGGATACGCCTGCCACGTTCCCATCCCCATGGGGATGTGGGCGTTCTGCTCTGAGGTCCCAACGGCTGGGTTGCTCACAGTTTCATGATGTGGGCCCTCTGCTGTGAGTTCACTTTGGCCTGGATCCCATAGACTCGGTGCTCTGGGCCTCCTGCTGCGAGGTTCCAACTGCTGGATTCCTCACATTTTTTAATCTATGGGCCCTGTGTTGTTAGGCTAGTCCTGCCTGCCTCACTCCGAGCCCCTTGGAGATGTGGTTCCTCTGGTTTAGGCCACATGGTCTGGGTCCCTCACCTTTCCATTATTTGGCCACACTGGTGTGAGTATACTTCTGCCTGGTTCCGATCCCCTTGGTGATGCGGGCCCTCTGGTGAGAGTCTTATCCTGGCTGGGTTCCTCACCCTTCTGTGACGTATGCCCTCTGCTGTGATGTCACTCCTGCCTGGCTGGCGCACGTCACCTTGGCGACGTGGGCCCTCAGTTGGGATTTGGTGTCTGCTGGGAGTTTCCTCCCTTCGGTAATGAGGGCCCTCTGGCGTCAGGCCTTAAATCCTGGGCTCCCAAAGTTTTCTGATGTGTGCCCTGTGGTGCGAGTACACTCCTGCCAGGTTCCCAACCCCATGGCAATGTGGGCCTTCTGCTCTGTGGACCCAATGGCTGGGCTATTCACAGTTTCATGATGAGGGCCCTCTTTTGTGAGTTCACACCGGCCGGGATCCCATAGCCTCGTTGTTCCTTGCCGCCTGCTGGGATGTTCCAACTGCGGGATTCCTCACCTTTTTTATTCTATGGGCCCTCTGTTTTGAGACTACTCCTGCCTGCCTCCCTCCCAGCCCCTTGGTGATGTGTGTCCTCTGGTTTGAGGCCACATGTGGTGGTTTCCTCGCCTTTCAATGATGTGGCCCCACTGGACTGAGAACACTCCTGCCTGGTTCCCATCCTCTTGGTGATGTGGGCCCTCTGGTGAGAGTCTGATCCTGGTTGGGTTCCTCACACTTCCGTGAACTTGGCCCTCTGCTCTGAGGTCACTCCTGCCTGGCTGGCACACCCCGCCTTGGTGACGTCGGCCCTCTGGTGGCAGTTGGAGCGTGCTGGGAGCCTCCTTCCCTCAGTAATGAGGGCCCTTTGGCGTCAGGCCCTAACTGCTGTGTACCCACATTTTCTAATACGTACTAAGTGGTGCGAGGACACTCCTGCCAGGTTCCCATCCCCGTGGGGATGTGGGACTTCTGCTCTGATGTCCAAACGGCTGGGTTGCTCAAAGTTTCATGATGTGGGCCCTCTGCTGTGAGTGCACTGCGGCCTGGATCCCATAGACTGGGTGCTCTGGGCCACCTGCTGGGAGGTTCGAACTGTTGGATTCCTCACATTTTTTATTCTATGGGCCCTGCGTTGTGAGGCTAGTCCTGCCTGCCTCACTCTGAACCCCTTGGAGATGTGGATCCTCTGGTTTAGGCCACGTGTTCTGGGTTCCTCACCTTTCTATGATTTGGCCACACTGGTGTGAGGCCACTCTTGCCTGGATCCGATCCCCTTGGTGATGCGGGCCCTCTGGTGAGACTCTTATCCTGGCTGGGTGCCTCACCCTTCTGGGACGTACGCCCTCTGCTGTGAGGTCACTCCTGCCTGGCTGGCGCACGTCACCTTGGCGACGTGGGCCCTCAGTTGGGAGTTGGTGCCTGCTGGGAGTCTCCTCCCCTCGGTAATGAGGGCCCTCTGACGTCAGGCCCTAACTCCTGGGCTCCCATACTTTTCTGATGTGTGCCCTCTGGTGGGAGTACACTCCTGCCAGGTTCCCAACCCCATGGGAATGTGGGCCTTCTTCTCTGTGGTCCCAACCACTGGGTTGTTCACAGTTTCGTGATGAGGGCCTTCTGTTGTGAGTTCACACCGGCCGGGATCCCATAGCCTCGCTGCTCCTTGCCGCCTGCTGGGAGGTTCCAACTGCGGGTTACCTCACCTTTTTTATTTTATGGCCCTCTGTTTGAGACACCTCCTGCCTGCCTCACTCTGAGCCCCTTGTTGATGTGGGTCCTCTGGTTTAGGCCATATGTTCTGGGTTCCTCACTTTTCTACGATTTGGCCACACTGGTGTGAGGCCACTCCTGCCTGGTTCTGATCCCCTTGGTGATCTGGGCCCTCTGGTGAGAGTCTTATCCTGGCTGGGTTCCTCCCCCTTCTGTGACATAGGCCCTCTGCTGTGAGGTCACTCCTGCCTGGCTAACGCACATCACATTGGAGACGTGGGCCCTCAGGTGGGAGTTGGTGCCTTCTAGGAGTCTGCTCCCCTCGGTAATTAGGGCCGTCTGGCGTCAGGCCCTAACTCCTGGGCTCCCAAAATTTTCTGATGTGTGCCCTGTGGTGCGAGTACACTCCTGCCAGGTTCCCAACCCCATGGGAATGTGGGCCTTCTGTTCTGTGGTCCCAACAGCTGTGTTGTTCACAGTTTCATGATGAGGGTCCTCTGTTGTGAGTTCACAACGGCCGGGACCCCATAGCCTCGCTGCTCCTTGCTGCATGCTAGGAGGTTCCAACTGCGGGATTCCTCACCTTTTTAATTCTATGGGTCCTCTGTTTTGAGGCTCCTCCTGCCTGCCTCACTCCGAGCCCCTTGGAGATGTGGGTCCTCTTGTTTAGGCCACATGTTCTGGGTTCCTCACCTTTCTATGATTTGGCCACACTGGTGTGAGGCCACTCCTGCCTGGATCAGATCCCCTTGGTGATGTGGGCCCTCTGGTGAGAGTCTGATCCTGGCTGGGTTCCTCACTCTTCTGTGAGGTGGGCCCTCTGCTGTGAGGTAACTCCTGCCTGGCTTGCTCCCGTTGCCCTGGTGACGTCGGACTTCTGGTGGCAGTTGGAGCCTTCTTGTACCCTCCTCTCCAAGGTGATGAGGGCCCTCTTGCGTCAGGCTCTAACTGCTGGGCTCCCCACGATTTCTGATGTGAGCCCAGTGATGCCAGGACACTCCTGTAAGGTTCCAATACTCATGGGGATGTGTGCCTTCTGCTCTGTGGTCGCAACGCCTGGGTTGCTCACAGTTTCGTTATGTTGGCACTCCGGTGTTAGTTCACTCAGGCCTAGATCCCATAGCCTCTGTGCTCTGGGCCGCCTGCTGGGAGGTTCCAACTGCTGGATTCCTCACCTTTCTTATACTTTGGGCCCTGTGTGGTGAAGCTCCTCCTGCCTGCCTCACACCGAGCCCCTTGGTGATGTAGGTCTTCTGGCTTGAGACCACGTGTGCCGTTTGTCTCACCTTTTAGGGATGTGGCCCTACTGGTGTGAGGACACTCCTGACTGGTTCCCATCCCCTTGTTGATGTGGGCCCTCTGGTGAGAGTCTGATCCTGGCTTGATTCCTCACACTTCTGTGAGGCGGGCCCTCTGCTGTGAGGTCACACCTGCCTGGCTGGCACACGACGCCTTGGCCACATGGGCCCTCTGGTTGCAGTTGGAGCGTGCTGGGAACCTCCTCCCATCGGTGATGAGGGCCCTCTGGCGTCCGGCCCTAACTGCTGGGCTCACCACATTTTCTGATGTGCGCCCACTTGTGCGATGACACTCCTGCCAGGTTCCCATCCCCATGCAGATTTGGGCCTTCTGTTCTGAGGTGCCAACGGCTGGCTTGCTCACAGTGTCAGGATGTGGGCCCTCTGCTGTGAGTTCACTCCGGCATGCATCCCATAGCCTCGGTGCTCTGGGCCACCTGCTTGGAGCTTCCAACTGCAGGATTCCTTACCTTTTTTCTTCTATGGGCCGTGTGTTGTGAGACACTTCCTGCCTGCCTCACTCTGAGCCCCTTGTTGATGTGGGTCTTCTGGTTTGAGGCCACATGTGGTGGGTTCCTTGCCTTTCAATGATGTGGCCCCACTGGTGTGAGCACACTCCTGCCTGGTTCGCATCCCCTTGGTGATGTGGGCCCTCTGGTGAGAATCTGATCCGGGTTGGGTTCCTCACACTTCCGTGAGCTTGGCCCTCAGCTCTGAGGTCACTCCTGCCTGGCTGGCACACCCCGCCTTGGCGACGTCGGCCCTCTGGTGGCAGTTGGAGCCTGCTGGGAGCCTCCTCCCCTCAGTGATCAGAGCCCTTTGGCGTCAGGCCCTAACTGCTGGGTACCCACATTTTCTAATACGTACTAAGTGGTGCGAGGATACGCCTGCCACGTTCCCATCCCCATGGGGATGTGGGCGTTCTGCTCTGAGGTCCCAACGGCTGGGTTGCTCACAGTTTCATGATGTGGGCCCTCTGCTGTGAGTTCACTTTGGCCTGGATCCCATAGACTCGGTGCTCTGGGCCTCCTGCTGCGAGGTTCCAACTGCTGGATTCCTCACATTTTTTAATCTATGGGCCCTGTGTTGTTAGGCTAGTCCTGCCTGCCTCACTCCGAGCCCCTTGGAGATGTGGTTCCTCTGGTTTAGGCCACATGGTCTGGGTCCCTCACCTTTCCATTATTTGGCCACACTGGTGTGAGTATACTTCTGCCTGGTTCCGATCCCCTTGGTGATGCGGGCCCTCTGGTGAGAGTCTTATCCTGGCTGGGTTCCTCACCCTTCTGTGATGTATGCCCTCTGCTGTGATGTCACTCCTGCCTGGCTGGCGCACGTCACCTTGGCGACGTGGGCCCTCAGTTGGGATTTGGTGTCTGCTGGGAGTTTCCTCCCTTCGGTAATGAGGGCCCTCTGGCGTCAGGCCTTAAATCCTGGGCTCCCAAAGTTTTCTGATGTGTGCCCTGTGGTGCGAGTACACTCCTGCCAGGTTCCCAACCCCATGGCAATGTGGGCCTTCTGCTCTGTGGACCCAATGGCTGGGCTATTCACAGTTTCATGATGAGGGCCCTCTTTTGTGAGTTCACACCGGCCGGGATCCCATAGCCTCGTTGTTCCTTGCTGCCTGCTGGGATGTTCCAACTGCGGGATTCCTCACCTTTTTTATTCTATGGGCCCTCTGTTTTGAGACTACTCCTGCCTGCCTCCCTCCCAGCCCCTTGGTGATGTGTGTCCTCTGGTTTGAGGCCACATGTGGTGGTTTCCTCGCCTTTCAATGATGTGGCCCCACTGGACTGAGAACACTCCTGCCTGGTTCCCATCCTCTTGGTGATGTGGGCCCTCTGGTGAGAGTCTGATCCTGGTTGGGTTCCTCACACTTCCGTGAACTTGGCCCTCTGCTCTGAGGTCACTCCTGCCTGGCTGGCACACCCCCCGCCTTGGTGACGTCGGCCCTCTGGTGGCAGTTGGAGCGTGCTGGGAGCCTCCTTCCCTCAGTAATGAGGTCCCTTTGGCGTCAGGCCCTAACTGCTGTGTACCCACATTTTCTAATACGTACTAAGTGGTGCGAGGACACTCCTGCCAGGTTCCCATCCCCGTGGGGATGTGGGACTTCTGCTCTGATGTCCAAACGGCTGGGTTGCTCAAAGTTTCATGATGTGGGCCCTCTGCTGTGAGTGCACTGCGGCCTGGATCCCATAGACTGGGTGCTCTGGGCCACCTGCTGGGAGGTTCGAACTGTTGGATTCCTCACATTTTTTATTCTATGGGCCCTGCGTTGTGAGGCTAGTCCTGCCTGCCTCACTCTGAACCCCTTGGAGATGTGGATCCTCTGGTTTAGGCCACGTGTTCTGGGTTCCTCACCTTTCTATGATTTGGCCACACTGGTGTGAGGCCACTCTTGCCTGGATCCGATCCCCTTGGTGATGCGGGCCCTCTGGTGAGACTCTTATCCTGGCTGGGTGCCTCACCCTTCTGGGACGTATGCCCTCTGCTGTGAGGTCACTCCTGCCTGGCTGGCGCACGTCACCTTGGCGACGTGGGCCCTCAGTTGGGAGTTGGTGCCTGCTGGGAGTCTCCTCCCCTCGGTAATGAGGGCCCTCTGACGTCAGGCCCTAACTCCTGGGCTCCCATACTTTTCTGATGTGTGCCCTCTGGTGGGAGTACACTCCTGCCAGGTTCCCAACCCCATGGGAATGTGGGCCTTCTTCTCTGTGGTCCCAACCGCTGGGTTGTTCACAGTTTCGTGATGAGGGCCTTCTGTTGTGAGTTCACACCGGCCGGGATCCCATAGCCTCGCTGCTCCTTGCCGCCTGCTGGGAGGTTCCAACTGCGGGTTACCTCACCTTTTTTATTTTATGGCCCTCTGTTTGAGACACCTCCTGCCTGCCTCACTCTGAGCCCCTTGTTGATGTGGGTCCTCTGGTTTAGGCCATATGTTCTGGGTTCCTCACTTTTCTACGATTTGGCCACACTGGTGTGAGGCCACTCCTGCCTGGTTCTGATCCCCTTGGTGATGTGGGCCCTCTGGTGAGAGTCTTATCCTGGCTGGGTTCCTCCCCCTTCTGTGACATAGGCCCTCTGCTGTGAGGTCACTCCTGCCTGGCTAACGCACATCACCTTGGAGACGTGGGCCCTCAGGTGGGAGTTGGTGCCTTCTAGGAGTCTGCTCCCCTCGGTAATTAGGGCCGTCTGGTGTCAGGCCCTAACTCCTGGGCTCCCAAAATTTTCTGATGTGTGCCCTGTGGTGCGAGTACACTCCTGCCAGGTTCCCAACCCCATGGGAATGTGGGCCTTCTGTTCTGTGGTCCCAACAGCTGTGTTGTTCACAGTTTCATGATGAGGGTCCTCTGTTGTGAGTTCACAACGGCCGGGACCCCATAGCCTCGCTGCTCCTTGCTGCATGCTAGGAGGTTCCAACTGCGGGATTCCTCACCTTTTTAATTCTATGGGTCCTCTGTTTTGAGGCTCCTCCTGCCTGCCTCACTCCGAGCCCCTTGGAGATGTGGGTCCTCTTGTTTAGGCCACATGTTCTGGGTTCCTCACCTTTCTATGATTTGGCCACAATGGTGTGAGGCCACTCCTGCCTGGATCAGATCCCCTTGGTGATGTGGGCCCTCTGGTGAGAGTCTGATCCTGGCTGGGTTCCTCACTCTTCTGTGAGGTGGGCCCTCTGCTGTGAGGTAACTCCTGCCTGGCTTGCTCCCGTTGCCCTGGTGACGTCGGACTTCTGGTGGCAGTTGGAGCCTTCTTGTACCCTCCTCTCCAAGGTGATGAGGGCCCTCTTGCGTCAGGCTCTAACTGCTGGGCTCCCCACGATTTCTGATGTGAGCCCAGTGATGCCAGGACACTCCTGTAAGGTTCCAATACTCATGGGGATGTGTGCCTTCTGCTCTGTGGTCGCAACGCCTGGGTTGCTCACAGTTTCGTTATGTTGGCACTCCGGTGTTAGTTCACTCAGGCCTAGATCCCATAGCCTCTGTGCTCTGGGCCACCTGCTGGGAGGTTCCAACTGCTGGATTCCTCACCTTTCTTATACTTTGGGCCCTGTGTGGTGAAGCTCCTCCTGCCTGCCTCACACCGAGCCCCTTGGTGATGTAGGTCTTCTGGTTTGAGACCACGTGTGCCGTTTGTCTCACCTTTTAGGGATGTGGCCCTACTGGTGTGAGGACACTCCTGACTGGTTCCCATCCCCTTGTTGATGTGGGCCCTCTGGTGAGAGTCTGATCCTGGCTTGATTCCTCACACTTCTGTGAGGCGGGCCCTCTGCTGTGAGGTCACACCTGCCTGGCTGGCACACGACGCCTTGGCCACATGGGCCCTCTGGTTGCAGTTGGAGCGTGCTGGGAACCTCCTCCCATCGGTGATGAGGGCCCTCTGGCGTCCGGCCCTAACTGCTGGGCTCACCACATTTTCTGATGTGCGCCCACTTGTGCGATGACACTCCTGCCAGGTTCCCATCCCCATGCAGATTTGGGCCTTCTGTTCTGAGGTGCCAACGGCTGGCTTGCTCACAGTGTCAGGATGTGGGCCCTCTGCTGTGAGTTCACTCCGGCATGCATCCCATAGCCTCGGTGCTCTGGGCCACCTGCTTGGAGCTTCCAACTGCAGGATTCCTTACCTTTTTTCTTCTATGGGCCGTGTGTTGTGAGACACTTCCTGCCTGCCTCACTCTGAGCCCCTTGTTGATGTGGGTCTTCTGGTTTGAGGCCACATGTGGTGGGTTCCTTGCCTTTCAATGATGTGGCCCCACTGGTGTGAGCACACTCCTGCCTGGTTCGCATCCCCTTGGTGATGTGGGCCCTCTGGTGAGAATCTGATCCGGGTTGGGTTCCTCACACTTCCGTGAGCTTGGCCCTCAGCTCTGAGGTCACTCCTGCCTGGCTGGCACACCCCGCCTTGGCGACGTCGGCCCTCTGGTGGCAGTTGGAGCCTGCTGGGAGCCTCCTCCCCTCAGTGATCAGAGCCCTTTGGCGTCAGGCCCTAACTGCTGGGTACCCACATTTTCTAATACGTACTAAGTGGTGCGAGGATACGCCTGCCACGTTCCCATCCCCATGGGGATGTGGGCGTTCTGCTCTGAGGTCCCAACGGCTGGGTTGCTCACAGTTTCATGATGTGGGCCCTCTGCTGTGAGTTCACTTTGGCCTGGATCCCATAGACTCGGTGCTCTGGGCCTCCTGCTGCGAGGTTCCAACTGCTGGATTCCTCACATTTTTTAATCTATGGGCCCTGTGTTGTTAGGCTAGTCCTGCCTGCCTCACTCCGAGCCCCTTGGAGATGTGGTTCCTCTGGTTTAGGCCACATGGTCTGGGTCCCTCACCTTTCCATTATTTGGCCACACTGGTGTGAGTATACTTCTGCCTGGTTCCGATCCCCTTGGTGATGCGGGCCCTCTGGTGAGAGTCTTATCCTGGCTGGGTTCCTCACCCTTCTGTGACGTATGCCCTCTGCTGTGATGTCACTCCTGCCTGGCTGGCGCACGTCACCTTGGCGACGTGGGCCCTCAGTTGGGATTTGGTGTCTGCTGGGAGTTTCCTCCCTTCGGTAATGAGGGCCCTCTGGCGTCAGGCCTTAAATCCTGGGCTCCCAAAGTTTTCTGATGTGTGCCCTGTGGTGCGAGTACACTCCTGCCAGGTTCCCAACCCCATGGCAATGTGGGCCTTCTGCTCTGTGGACCCAATGGCTGGGCTATTCACAGTTTCATGATGAGGGCCCTCTTTTGTGAGTTCACACCGGCCGGGATCCCATAGCCTCATTGTTCCTTGCCGCCTGCTGGGATGTTCCAACTGCGGGATTCCTCACCTTTTTTATTCTATGGGCCCTCTGTTTTGAGACTACTCCTGCCTGCCTCCCTCCCAGCCCCTTGGTGATGTGTGTCCTCTGGTTTGAGGCCACATGTGGTGGTTTCCTCGCCTTTCAATGATGTGGCCCCACTGGACTGAGAACACTCCTGCCTGGTTCCCATCCTCTTGGTGATGTGGGCCCTCTGGTGAGAGTCTGATCCTGGTTGGGTTCCTCACACTTCCGTGAACTTGGCCCTCTGCTCTGAGGTCACTCCTGCCTGGCTGGCACACCCCGCCTTGGTGACGTCGGCCCTCTGGTGGCAGTTGGAGCGTGCTGGGAGCCTCCTTCCCTCAGTAATGAGGGCCCTTTGGCGTCAGGCCCTAACTGCTGTGTACCCACATTTTCTAATACGTACTAAGTGGTGCGAGGACACTCCTGCCAGGTTCCCATCCCCGTGGGGATGTGGGACTTCTGCTCTGATGTCCAAACGGCTGGGTTGCTCAAAGTTTCATGATGTGGGCCCTCTGCTGTGAGTGCACTGCGGCCTGGATCCCATAGACTGGGTGCTCTGGGCCACCTGCTGGGAGGTTCGAACTGTTGGATTCCTCACATTTTTTATTCTATGGGCCCTGCGTTGTGAGGCTAGTCCTGCCTGCCTCACTCTGAACCCCTTGGAGATGTGGATCCTCTGGTTTAGGCCACGTGTTCTGGGTTCCTCACCTTTCTATGATTTGGCCACACTGGTGTGAGGCCACTCTTGCCTGGATCCGATCCCCTTGGTGATGCGGGCCCTCTGGTGAGACTCTTATCCTGGCTGGGTGCCTCACCCTTCTGGGACGTACGCCCTCTGCTGTGAGGTCACTCCTGCCTGGCTGGCGCACGTCACCTTGGCGACGTGGGCCCTCAGTTGGGAGTTGGTGCCTGCTGGGAGTCTCCTCCCCTCGGTAATGAGGGCCCTCTGACGTCAGGCCCTAACTCCTGGGCTCCCATACTTTTCTGATGTGTGCCCTCTGGTGGGAGTACACTCCTGCCAGGTTCCCAACCCCATGGGAATGTGGGCCTTCTTCTCTGTGGTCCCAACCACTGGGTTGTTCACAGTTTCGTGATGAGGGCCTTCTGTTGTGAGTTCACACCGGCCGGGATCCCATAGCCTCGCTGCTCCTTGCCGCCTGCTGGGAGGTTCCAACTGCGGGTTACCTCACCTTTTTTATTTTATGGCCCTCTGTTTGAGACACCTCCTGCCTGCCTCACTCTGAGCCCCTTGTTGATGTGGGTCCTCTGGTTTAGGCCATATGTTCTGGGTTCCTCACTTTTCTACGATTTGGCCACACTGGTGTGAGGCCACTCCTGCCTGGTTCTGATCCCCTTGGTGATCTGGGCCCTCTGGTGAGAGTCTTATCCTGGCTGGGTTCCTCCCCCTTCTGTGACATAGGCCCTCTGCTGTGAGGTCACTCCTGCCTGGCTAACGCACATCACATTGGAGACGTGGGCCCTCAGGTGGGAGTTGGTGCCTTCTAGGAGTCTGCTCCCCTCGGTAATTAGGGCCGTCTGGCGTCAGGCCCTAACTCCTGGGCTCCCAAAATTTTCTGATGTGTGCCCTGTGGTGCGAGTACACTCCTGCCAGGTTCCCAACCCCATGGGAATGTGGGCCTTCTGTTCTGTGGTCCCAACAGCTGTGTTGTTCACAGTTTCATGATGAGGGTCCTCTGTTGTGAGTTCACAACGGCCGGGACCCCATAGCCTCGCTGCTCCTTGCTGCATGCTAGGAGGTTCCAACTGCGGGATTCCTCACCTTTTTAATTCTATGGGTCCTCTGTTTTGAGGCTCCTCCTGCCTGCCTCACTCCGAGCCCCTTGGAGATGTGGGTCCTCTTGTTTAGGCCACATGTTCTGGGTTCCTCACCTTTCTATGATTTGGCCACAATGGTGTGAGGCCACTCCTGCCTGGATCAGATCCCCTTGGTGATGTGGGCCCTCTGGTGAGAGTCTGATCCTGGCTGGGTTCCTCACTCTTCTGTGAGGTGGGCCCTCTGCTGTGAGGTAACTCCTGCCTGGCTTGCTCCCGTTGCCCTGGTGACGTCGGACTTCTGGTGGCAGTTGGAGCCTTCTTGTACCCTCCTCTCCAAGGTGATGAGGGCCCTCTTGCGTCAGGCTCTAACTGCTGGGCTCCCCACGATTTCTGATGTGAGCCCAGTGATGCCAGGACACTCCTGTAAGGTTCCAATACTCATGGGGATGTGTGCCTTCTGCTCTGTGGTCGCAACGCCTGGGTTGCTCACAGTTTCGTTATGTTGGCACTCCGGTGTTAGTTCACTCAGGCCTAGATCCCATAGCCTCTGTGCTCTGGGCCGCCTGCTGGGAGGTTCCAACTGCTGGATTCCTCACCTTTCTTATACTTTGGGCCCTGTGTGGTGAAGCTCCTCCTGCCTGCCTCACACCGAGCCCCTTGGTGATGTAGGTCTTCTGGCTTGAGACCACGTGTGCCGTTTGTCTCACCTTTTAGGGATGTGGCCCTACTGGTGTGAGGACACTCCTGACTGGTTCCCATCCCCTTGTTGATGTGGGCCCTCTGGTGAGAGTCTGATCCTGGCTTGATTCCTCACACTTCTGTGAGGCGGGCCCTCTGCTGTGAGGTCACACCTGCCTGGCTGGCACACGACGCCTTGGCCACATGGGCCCTCTGGTTGCAGTTGGAGCGTGCTGGGAACCTCCTCCCATCGGTGATGAGGGCCCTCTGGCGTCCGGCCCTAACTGCTGGGCTCACCACATTTTCTGATGTGCGCCCACTTGTGCGATGACACTCCTGCCAGGTTCCCATCCCCATGCAGATTTGGGCCTTCTGTTCTGAGGTGCCAACGGCTGGCTTGCTCACAGTGTCAGGATGTGGGCCCTCTGCTGTGAGTTCACTCCGGCATGCATCCCAT